>NC_040912.2:34255694-34875069 GCF_004126475.2 Phyllostomus discolor
CAAGTACTGCACATGCATCACATCTTTTAAAAGGCATACTTTGACATAACATACAAGGTTATTATGCATACTTATTTGAAATTTTATCAAATAAAACTGCAATTCAATATTCTTAGCATCAAAACTCTCTGATGTCCAAAAGGTAAAGAAAACTTGCTTTTGTTTGCCAAAATATATTATAGGAATAGGGCAGATAATGAACTGGTTACCAATATTAACTGCTCAGTGGTCTGTGGAAAGTCTTACTTCCCCCTCTTTATATCATACAGAGTTCCTAGCAGATTTGTCCTTTAGCAGGAAGTAGAGGATTATAAATGTGTGGACTTCAAACTACCTTCCATCTCCTTAAACAGTACTTATTTTCATTGAAATTCATTTCCCAGGTGATATGCACAACCTGAATCCTTTACTTCTGTTTCAATGGCCACGATGCTAAAAGAAAGAGCCTAATAGAATTAGAAAAAGAGCTTTTTCTAAAATTGAGTTATTTGGGGGTCTCCACCTGCAGGGCTCCCTCAGCCACCACCGATGAGAATAAGTCTACCAAGACATGATCTGCTTGGGGAGGAAAGATGGCCAATCTCTCAAAGGAGGACCGACCAGGAGCCTGTTCCTCAATGGGCTTTTATTGTGTTTATTTGCATAGAAATACAGGGTGTATATATAGGCAGTAATGATCAAACAATAGATAACATTCTAAGAACTCTGAGGGCTTATTTTGAGTCAGGGTCAGATAGCTAAAGGGCCATAAAACTTTGGGGAACAAACTCATTTCATGCTTGGACCATTATCATTTAAATTGAGGGCATTCACAAAGTAGGTTTCACAGGATTTTATGCATTCTGTCTTAGGCCTGATCCCCCAAAGAACACATCCTTTCCAGCACAGGGCCGCACCCACCTCTGTCATTGTTTTAGGCTTAAACCAGGCATAGGAAATAAGGCAGCCAAGAGATTAGGCAACTTCTTGCAGACAGAATGAGGACTCAGGCTATGGAAAAGCTGAGGGGCAAGGGTCCATCACCCCCTTTTTCTATAGCCCCCCAAGTCCTTCCCGGAGGACACCTTCATGAGCATGCCTGTCTTAGGTTGTCCCTCCATTGAGGAATCTTACCAGTTATTAGCTAACTGGTCATCTACTTGGGGCTAGGCAGGGTGAAATAAAGTGGGCAGAGGCAGCACCCCTGCCAGGGAAGATAAGCTTTGTTTCCTTAATGGCTTATGGTCCCAAGGTCTTTTTACTCAGCCTTAGCCATGGGGGATTACAGCTTCTGAAACCAGGCAGGGCAGTTCCCAACAGAGTTATTTTACATTCAAATAAGCAAACATTTTAAAATGTTAGAATGAATATTTCTATTTAGGGCTTCATCCTGACAATGCAGAAATGGATTTTTCACCCCTCGCTTGCCTTTGGGACTCAGAGACAATATGTGAATGGGATTTACTTCTTCAAGTTGAAAAAGCCAAGTGTGTAGGATGGGAGCTCAGCAAGGCTGGTCAATACTGCTTTTCCAGGAGAAGTTATGCCATGTGGGGAAGAGGGGATTGGCTGGAGGAATTAAGAAGGAACAGCTGCAAGGGATTAAGACATAATTTAATTAGAAGAAACAGGACTGACATGGTGAGAATCAACCACTTGGCTGTCAAAAGACAGTGATTTTTCTGTTCACTTCATTGTGAAATTTACAAGAAAGTATAAAGCAAAGCAGGTACAGTGAAATGGTCTCACTTGAAAGAGAATAATAATTGATATTCATGCAACTTACCACATATTATCCCTTGGCCACAGTCATCATTTGTATTTGAAGTAAGTATACTAGCTGATTTTATTTCAAATTATTACCCTGAAACAAAAAGATACAATGGAGTGTGAAAACCCGATGCCACATCACTCCCCACCCCACATCTCCAGTCTGTGGTCACTGCCTTTACAACCCCTTCCTTCACTACTTAATGTTCTTCTCGGGGTCAACAAGATGCTTTTTCAATAGTTAAAAGTAAAACACAATGTTTGTGGTGGGTCAGAAATTAAAACTAGCTAAATTAAGACCTCATGAACAACTTAAAACTTGGTAATTTTTATGCTTTATATTTAACCTATGTTCTTGGCAAATATTTGTTCCTCAAACAACTATTAGAAACTCTTAAAATGTTGATTAAATTTTCTGGGAATTATAATACTTTTCTTTATTAAATACTATGAAGCCACTCTTTTGGTAGCAATAAAAGTTTTGCACCTTTGTAAATAAAAATATTTTTATAACAGCAAGTTCATACTCTCTGTAGTAAAGTTTTATTTCTAATAATCATTTTGATACCCATAACAAACTTAGTAAAATCACATATAATGGTGATATCACACCACCGTGGTGCCAGGCTGAGACCTCAAACCAGCGGTCTGGATGACCACACCGGAGTGCTTTGAGCAGGCCCATTAGAGTCAGATTCTGTCTACGTTGTCCCCTGTGCCTGCATCTGCAGTAACAAAGATAATCCCCACCATCATAAATAAATGTATTCAAAGTGGTTTCCATACCATCCTGCAAAACACTAACTTACAAATTCCGTGTTCATGGGTACATTCCCAAACATTATTAATGAAGTAAATGAATTACCTCTCTACATCACAGAATCCTGTTTTTGCTTCATTCATATCAATTTAAAACACTGTTGTAGTGTTACAGAACACAACAAGGGGGGCCTGGGATGATATACTATTATTGAAAGAAGGCCCCGGGTCTGTTATGTCCGCCGCCAGAGGAAAGATGTCTCTCAAAGCAAGAGATTTGTGAAAAGGAAAGAAAACGTTTATTTAATGCTATACTAACTTAAAGTAGTGACCTAATGTCTTCACCAAAATCCCAAAGTCCCTTAAAACACCCACAAACAGACACAGTCCTTCCTTCCTTCCCCCTTTGCCCAGTCCAGAGTACCGTATCTCAGGAAAGGAAATAGAAGTCCATGGCTCAGGCAGTCCTCTGGTTCTTCCCAGTTAGTACTCCATCTCGACTGGGAGACCTCCCTGGGTTCCTGGCACCCTCGGCTGAGTCGCCAGGATCTCTGCTAAAACCAGGTGGTGGTTCCCCCTTCTAAAGCTGTGGGGGTCCCCACTCTGCCAGGCCGCATGGTTCTCTTCTCCAGGGCTGCCACGTGGTTCCCTCTCTCTGGGATGCGGGAGTCTCCACTCTCCTAAAGACGCATGGTTCTCTCTTCAGGGCTCCGCATGGTTCTCTCTCTCAGGGCTGCCACGTGGTTCTCCCTCTCTTAGGGCTGCAGGAGTCTCCACTCCGTCAAGTCCACGTGGTTCTCCTCCCTAAAGCAGCATGGTTTTCCTCCTCCATGGCCGCCAAATCTGGGTTTTAAATCCCCGAGGCCAATCTTCCTCTGCAGCCCCATTTCCGACTCCTCCCACACTCGGCTTCACATGCCAGAATTCGTATCCTTCCAGCTTTACTGGGCTGCCATCATGAGTCTGGGCAGGCATGGCCCCATGTCCTGGAGCCAATCCTCTCTGAGCTCCCACACAGGCACTGTAACTCAGGGGACCTGCCCCCCCCAGTTACATCTGGGTGGAGAAGTTACTTCCATTCCCCTGGCTTAGAGCTGATCACAGCTACTTAACATATCTATGCAACCAGTCAAAGGTTATAGATATGCCAAACGACCACGCCAGAGCTTAGCTGCAAGGCTGTTGCTATGCTAAACAGCTCTCAATGGCCCTGCTCCATTTGTCCCTTCCCCCAACCCACACCCTGGGCGGGGCGGGGGGGGGGGGGGGGGGCACGGGATGGAGACATCCCAAAATCTCCTGGACACCTTAAGTTCTGGACCCCATTTCAAATGCCTATTGGGGTCCCCCCTCTTGGCTGCACCCTGTAACAGTAGGACGTCCCCAAAATGATTCAAAACCTTGGTCGCAGTGCCTGGTCCAGCAGCCAAAGCACTCAGACTGCACAATATGTTGCATATACAGCCTCTTGGGGGCTCCAGTGAGTTAAAATCTTTGTTAATTTGTTTTGATGTATGATTGTTTTAGTTCCCAGTTCTTTCAAATTTTTATCGATTTCTGTTCAGAGTAGATTATTGTAGTGTCAGATACCTTAGCTATACTTCCTCTGTGATTTGACACACTAGTTTCTCTTGAAGGGTTCTCATCTGAACCCTTCAATCTACCAGAATTTTCCAATTTTTCTAAATCCTACAAAAGACAAAAAGAGATCCAATTCACAGTCAGAGATTTCTAGATAACCACATCACCCTGCATTCCATTCCAAACTCCTCGGTCTGCAATACCTTGAGGGAAACTGGGAACTTTCTATTTCAATTGGATGCATGTCCAATTGAAGTCAGCACCTACCAGTCAGCCATAAATGAACAGTCCTGACTCTTCAAAGTCAGTGAGGTAACTGGTGTTTGTTGTATGCTAATATATCTTCCTGGGGCTGTGTTGGGTGTTTACCAAGCCTTATTTCATGATCCGATCATCGACCTTCTCCAGAATTCACCTCTCCATAGACAAACCCCATTGGCTACCTTTCCTTCAGCAAGCAGCTCATTCCTGCTTTAGAGCACTTGCAATCACTATTCTGGAAATCTTCCTGCTCCAAAACCTCCCCAAGTTACACTTTCCTGTCATTTAATCTCAGGTGATGTGTCAGCAGTGTCTTACCTGACTTCTCATTCAGAATTAGTATACCCACCCCCATGCACTCATCAAACAAATAAAGAAGTTTCCTGAGATGGCAGGGGATCCCAGTAGCAGCTGGTAAATGTGCCATTAATTTACAAGACCAAAGTTCCGAATGTTGAACTTTCTCAGAGTTTCAAAAGTTGATATAAGGCTAAAATCTTAGCTTTTTTTCATAATATAATCTTGAAGTGCTTTCTGTAACTGAATAATAATCCTTGATGAGGGCATTTAGTTTCATTTTAATTCTTCACAAAACAGCATTCTGTGTGAGAACTTCCATGAGACGAAGAACACATCTGGAACAATCTGTGAAAGCACCTAGCACTGTGCCTGAGACACAGTAATGCTCACTGACTTACTACACAGGTAGCACATTTTAAAACAATTACATTCTCTGACAGGCCTGGGGTTATACAAGTCAGCACTGTAGTAAGAATTAAGTTCTGAAAGATGGTATGGACCACAGAATCTCTCTGCCACTCTGATGCTGCCAATAGTATAGTATTCCCCCCTTATCCGCATTTTGAATTACTCATGGTCAGCCCCAGTCGGAAGGAGACATGACTGGGTTGGTGAACACACATTACAGTGCACAGATGATGTGTTATGGAGTCGTGCACCTGAAATCAGTATAACTTGGTTAACCAGAGTCACCCCAATAAATACAATAAAAAAGGAAAATAAAAGAATACACTATATAGCATATCAAATTATGAAGAAATAGGCACACACAAAATATATATATACTAAATGGAAAATTCCAGAAAAAAAACAATTTGTAAGTTTTAAATTGTGCACCAGTCTAAGAAACTTGATAACATCTAATGCTGGCCCTTTATGTCCCACACAGGACATCAATCATCCCTTTGTCCAGCATATCCATCCTGTATATGTAGCACAATAAGCTATTTTGAGAGAGACCACATTCACATAACGTTTATTACAGTATATTGTTACAACTGTTCTATTTTATTATTAGTTATTTTTTTGATCTCTTATTGTGCCTGGTTTATAAGTTAAACTTTATCACAGGTATGCACATAAAGGAAAGAACACAGTATACATCAGGTTCGGTACTAACTGTAGTTTTAGGCATCCAAAGGGGGCCCTGGAAGGTATTCTTCTTGGATAAGGGACAGACTATTGTGTGTCATTTGAAGTTGTTTCTTTCCCTTTCCATTAGGGACCTCTTTCTGAAATGCAAAGACTCCAGGATATTGTAGCAAACCCCCATATTCAGGCTCCCTTCTGCAGGAAATCACGCCCTTTACCCCAGGCAATAAGGGAACTCCTGGGAGCCAAGGGTCTACTACCTTATGTGATATTGTCCTAACCAGGCCAATCAGACTTTTTCTTCCAGGAATTTAAAATTCTTATCTAAAAGATACTTAGAGTTTCAAATCTTGGTCATATAAACAGCAGAGCTCTAAATCTGTCCAATATAGTAACCACTAGTCAAGGGTGTCTATTTAACATTAAATTTCAGTTTTAATTAATTTAAAAAAAACTCAGTTCCTCGGTAGCATTAGCCACATTCCATGTGCTCAGTATCACAGAACATTTCCACCATCACAGAAGATTCTGCTAGACAGAGGTGCTTAGAGCAGAGCTCAACAAACTACAGCCATCAGACAAATCTTGTTGTATGATCCCCAAGATAAGAAAGTCTTTTTCCTTTCTAAACGGTTAGGAAAAATAGAAGAATATTTTAAGATGTGAAAATTATGTGAAATTCAACTTTTGGGGTCCACAAAGTTTTATTGGAACACTGTTACACTCGTTCATTTATTTATTATAGATTGCTACCTTCATGCTACAGTGGCAGAGTTGAGTATTTGTGAGAGATTGTATGACCAGCAAAGTCTAATATATTTACTATTTTTCCCTTTTTAGAAAAAGTTTGCTGACCCTTGCTCTAAACAGAAGTGCTATGGTCTCCAAAGCTCTCTCAGATTCTGAAAATTTATGAGGAGAACACATTACATACACTGAGATGCTAATAACTTGTTGGGTATGTGGAATGGCTTTTCATTTCTGAGCTTCAGAGTGGAAGGAAAAAGGACCACTTGAGGCCATGTGTTGATATTGGGGGATTATACGGAAAGAGTGTCCTCTCTTCCCCAATACCAATGGAGAGGTGTTCCACTGTGCTTACCCTAGTGCACCCAGGCCCACCACTGCCAGAAATGAAGCCCTATCTTTTCTTCAGTCTAAAACAGGGCTCCTAGATCTCCACTGTGAGAGTCCTGCTAATCGCCCTCTAAGGAAGCCCATACCAACTCTCCCTGCAGCTGCACAGCCAGAAATACAGGCCAAAGCTGATGGCATAAGCAGGCTTCACACCAGGTGTAGGTGCAATCCACGTGGAAAATATGCAATGACACCTTCAGTGCACTGCAAACTCCATTCATCAAGAGGAGGCACACTGGTTGTGTGTCAGTGTTTCTTGAAAGATGTCATTACGTGAGGGTAATTGACACAAGTCAAGAAATGACCTGGGTCACCTGCACTGTAAGAGTTATGCTTTACAGAAACACCCCATAAAATGACAGAAAAGGGGATCCCAGGCAAAAGGATACAAGAGATGAAGATAGAATTCCTGAAATGGATACAGAAATAAAAGTGTCTAGTGTCAGACGGAAGCTGCACTTCAAGAAAACTCTGGGTCATTTGTTATGACAAGTAATTCTTGGCTCATGATTCTCACAGAGAAGACTCCAGAGATTCTTTTCTCTAGGGATGAGTCTGACAGATCATGTTTCATTTATGTAATGAAATGCCAGGCAATCACTTCGCCTCCGGCTCTGACACAAGCACTATGGGAAAGTGGGTGAGGGCACCCACATCACGTCAGATGGCCTGAGTTTGCAGCCAGTCCCCACCACCTACTAGCTGTCTCATTTTGCTCAACTGTAAAATGAGATGCCCACTTATAAGTCTGTTTCAATGAATAATTAAGACAGTACAGGTAAAAGTGTTTACCACTCAGACAGACAAGAACAATCCTTTCCCAGATTCCCTTGTGGTAAGGGCTTGTCAGCGGCCCCAGTTACAGCCAATGAGGCCTTAGCAGAAAGTTCCTGGATGAAAGGGAAGGTAGGGGTGGAGATGGTTCTGGAAAAGCCTTTTTTTTTTCTCAGATGGAAGGACAATGAAATAACAAATATAAATGACATTCCACAAGAATTCCAAAGTCACAATATTAACATCCCTGAGTTACTGAATCAACACTCTAGACAACTTGTGAGAAAAATAAGCTTCTCCCTGTTAAGCATTACTTGCTTTTATCCATTCTTAAAAATGGATTCCATATAATAAAGTATTAAAATAAAAAACAAATGGAGACCAGCCTTGAAAATTTGCTGAGCAGATAAAACCAGTCTACTTATACCAGCGAAGCTTAATTTACGTTACTCTGCAAGGCTAACTTCAGTTGGCTCATTTCTCGCTCAAGTCTCTGAAAACCACAAGCAAAACTGTTTCTCAAGGTTGATATGAGATAACTACTGACCAACTCCCTATCATTTAAGAAAACTCTAATATTATAACCACTCACTGTGAAGAATAAAGTCACTACCTTCACACTATATAAGCTGCTTTATAACAAAATGCCTCTGAGTCTCATTCCATGTTTTGGTTTGAGTCCTTCCAGTTGGTGAACTGTTTGTTGTGGTGGTGGTTGTGTGTACAATAAGCTTATACTAATTTCTGCTTGGCTGATTCATTGGTTTTACTTCTGCTATTTCTAATTTTTTGACAAAATGAAGTTTTGACATCCCCAAACTGTAGGGATAAAAAAAATAGTTTTCATTTTCCTAGAAATTTGTTAGTCACCACTAAGGGAATTTGGAAAAGAAAGATGTGGAAAGTGTCCACTGTAGCTTCCTTCCCTCACTATCGCCTTCTGGGCAGTGTGTCCTAAAGCCCTGTGCCTCTCCCACCCTGTTAGAAACCTACTGTGCCAGGGAGGGGCCGGCATGGCTGCCACAAGCAGCCACATCTTCCTCTAGTTGGGAGCCATCTAATGCTACAGGGAGACAGACACAAGGACAAGAAAAAGTTGCAAATACTTTTTGAGTATATGTATACTTACTATATTCCAGGGGCTATTCTAAGAGTGATATACACATTAACCCACTTACCACCATTATTTACTGATGTCTGTCTGTACTATGAGTAACCCCATTTTACAAATGGATAGACTGAGACACAGAGAAGTTAGGAAGTTTCCTAAGGTCACATACATGGCTAGAACTAGGATTCAAACCCACAATGAGTCTGAAATTAATTGCTGTGTGCCAGTGCCTCTCCCTCTGAGAAGGCAAGAAACCTGAAGTTCAGTGAGAATAGGAGTTGGACTTGGTGAATTAATTTGGCAGACCTCTGGAAAACCCCAATCTCACATTTTGCCAAATCATCTATTTATCAAGTTTTTCAGGGAATCCAGTTTATGAGAAAATGGGTCAGTCAATTTAGAAACTTAGATTATCTAAATGCCTACCAACTCCTCGAAGAGAGTAGGAAGTGTTTGGCTTTGAAAACACTGTTGAAAAGGCCCATCCAAACAGGGGACAAACTTCCCAGGAAAAAGACATAAAGACAGCAACCCAGAATTTAGATGCTTTGGTAGCACTTACCCCTCCTGTGTGAATACTCTTGGCTCTGAGGACGGAGCTCTTACTCTACCATGTCCCGCTCCCACCCCCAGACACTAAGTCGAAATGTGCCCACTACCAGCATCATCAGCATCTAACCCTGACAACCGCCCCTCTGCTTCCGTGAGCAACAGGCCACGGCTCCTCCGATTTGCACAAGCCTATTTTTGGGGAGCAGAGACGCAACATGGCTTTGAGCTAAGTTGTGCTGTTTGAGATGAATAACTTAACTAGGTAAGACAACTGTAAAATTCTCTTTTCGTATTGTACCTGAAGTAAATGATGTATAATTTGATCTGATTTGATATGTACAATTTCATATGACAAAGGAACGGTTTAAGTGACCAGTAAAGCACCTTTTGTTTCTATCGGCTCTTGGTAATGTGAGGGAAGAAGAAACTTTCCTCCACCCTCCTAGATTCTTTTGGCTGCTCTTATAATTAAATCAGCATGAGACATTAGATTAATAAGAGAAAATAACCAAAATGAATTACATGTGCACTTATAAGAAACCCACATATAGGAGAGTCAGAGACCTCACATACATAAGGGGTTCAAAGACAAAAGGAGAGTGGGTCTATCAGACACCCTGAGCTGAGGGTGAGGTAAGGGGCCCTGGGGCTCCAGGTGGGAGGAAGGTCATTCGGAGGAAGAGCAGAGGAGCAGGTGTTCAGTAATTAGACATTTGCCCTGCTCTATAGATGGGTCAGAAAAAGTAATTTCTGATTAATAACTCTTATTATGAGCAAGGGCCCCAAATTCATTCTTTAAGGAAGAGGTAAAATTTGTCACATACCAAAAAGCACATGGTGGCAAGTCCTGTCCTGAACCCCTGTAGTAACAAGGGAGGATTTCTAGTGGAGCCCAAAGGCTTGTTAGCATGGGTACGCATTCATTCAAGACACAAACTATTGAATTCTTACCTTGTGACAAGCACTGTGTGAAAGCATATTAATAAAGCAGTGTTATGTATGGTGGCTAACTTTTAGACTGGTATGTTAGTGTGTTTCAGACTTTCCTGTACCCCTGAAACCACTAATCTCTGAGGAGTAAGATGGGGGCAGGGTACAGAAAAGTAGCTCTTCCAGAGGCTTATCTGGAAAGTAATTAGCATTTGAATTAAGAAATGATTGATGGCAACAGACAAGAAAATATTCAAGGCAGGGGTTCCAGAAAGGAACGGCTGACTTTTAAGGCTTTTGATAAATGCCTGACAGATTCACACCACGGATCCACAGTTTCTTGCTCTAAAGCACCTTTCCCTTCCTTTATTCCATCCCCAGATTGTGTACTGGCCTTGAGGACACACACATCCCCCCCAAAAACAGGGCCTGTCACCATCCACCCTAATCCCTTCTCCAGAACATATTTAGGAATCTAAAACCATTCTCTCTACACACACACACACACACTCACACTCACACTCACAGGGTCTGTTGCACTAGCGTCACCTCTGACTTGCCCATGTGACGGGTGATAATTGTTCTGAAGGAACCTGTCTGCATGTTTATTGATCACCTCAAGGAAACTACTGAATTAAAAGTACTTTTTAAAGAACAGAAACAGGCTCTGATCTCTTAAGAGTATAAGAGTCCACCCTAGGGCTATTTGAAGGGGGAAAAATACCCCCAACTACCTACTTGAAAAAGTGATTGAGAAGACATCCTAATTCATGTCAATAAGCCAAATTGAAAACAAATTCATATCCCCGGTTTTTGTTTGTGTTTTGGACACTAATGAAAGCAGAGGCATCTGGGGCCACAAGGAGCACAATCCCTTCTTGATTCTGGAAGTACGGCACTGAGTGAGGTGTGACAACCCCATGTGGCAGGGCGGAATTTGGGGTGTTTGTGTGTGTTTCCTTCATTGCACTTCTATGACCATTACTTGGAGGAAAAGCATTATGGTCAGTTACCACTTCCTGACAACACAATGTAAAATATGCTTCAAAGTATCTCAGTAGAAGTCTCCAACCCTCATGGAAATGAATGGGGCAATTCAAGAAGAAAACTGCAGGTGGTTTCACTGTTCACCTCTCCACTGGAAGTGCAACCATTGCTTTGTGTACAGGTTTTCCACCCCTGCGGCAGCACCACCTGCCAGAAACCCTTAATAGAGCTAAAGGACACAAAACTGTCAGCCACAATAGCAGGCCACAGCAGATAAATAATATATTTCCAAATAAATTGAGTGCGAACATTTGGCCATGTCTGCCAAATTTATTTTATGGTATGACTCACAGACTAATAATGAAGACTGGGTTCTTAATTATAAGATTTGCATGCCCCTACTCCATCATAAAAGCTCACACAGAAGCTGATTTCTCCTTCATTGAACTAAGGGTTTGAATGCATAATAGGGAAAGGATGAGTTGGCAAACCAAATGCCTTTGTAACTAGTATTTTTTAAGGACTAAAGGTCCTCTTCAATTTACCCAGAGCTATCAGTTTAAAATTCAGCTCCTGGTCTCACAATTCTAGATGTTCCCTTTCCTGCATACAGGTAGGAATGGATATGTAGTCTATTTTTTCAGATATGAAGAAACCCACGTTAACTCACCATCTCTTGACATATGCATGTGAATCAAGTCAAAGTGTGGATTTTAGTCTGAGCTAAACCCCAAGTGTAAGAGATCTGGCAAATGTGACAGGAAAAATAGAGGACAGGGACATTGCCCCAAACTCCAAAATAAAATGGATCTAACAGGTTTGTAGCTAGAGAGAACTCATGAGTGCTAGCCTCAAATGCCCTTTGGAGCAACAGGCTGAGCAAATGCATAAGCCCCCACTTTCCAGTCTTGACAGCTTTATACAAATGTGTGGGGTAGACCAGTTATGGTAGACCATATCATAGGGTTAGCTACTGCCAATATTTTAGAACAAGAAGAGAGAAAACAAATATTTGTTCCTCTCTTTAGCAAGGCAATCTCTTTAGGCCAGAGAAATGGACAGAAGCCAGCACAAAGAAGGCTCTTGTGGGTAGAGAAGTTGCAGTTTGTAAAAGGGCTTGATTTTACACATTAGTTATTGACCAAAGAAAAAGGTTGAGTAGAGAGCAAGAATTCCTATTTTTGAAAATCACTGGAAAAGAGGATTGAAAGACCTTCTATTTCAGTGGTTCTCTGACATTAGTGTGCATCAGAATCGCCTGCAGCACTTGGTAAAATGGTGCTGGGCCCCACTCCAATTAGGAGGCCCAAGGTGAAGGCCCAGCGTGTTCACGTCTAACAAGCCCCCAGGAGATGCTGAGGCTGCTAGTCTGGGCTCTCCCCTCTGAGAACCGCTGAGCAACATCAATCTCAGCATTGTTAACATTTTGGGCCAGGTAACTCTTGTTGTGAAGGACTGTCTTGAGCACTGCAGGATGTTTAGCAGCATCCCTAGACTTTACCAACTAGACGCCACTTCCTCTATCCTTCCTAGCACAAATTTTGTTTGGTGGAACAAACTCATAAGGATTATCATTATGTTAGACTGAATGCACAAATTATGCTGAAGGTTAACAAAGTAGGAGTTTTGCTTCTGTTCAAAATCTTTTCAACATCCCTCTTTTTTCTTTACTTCAGAGCAGTCCTGTTTCATCGTTTGCTGTATGTTCTAGTATGTGTTCAGTTTATTTAGTGTAAATGAAAGCCACACACAGAAAAGCCTTGTAAGACTAAACAGGAAACATATCAAGCCAAGGTTTCAATAGGTGCCCTATAATTTTGAGTTACGACCTTTTAAAGAGGAGAACTTGGGAGAGAGATTTAATCTTGTTCACTACATAAACAGATTGACCACAAGGCCCAGAAAGAGTGGTGGAGTAAAAAAGCTTTCTGCAGAAGGAATTTGTCAGAAGCTTGGGGAAGACTAAGAGGACAGCCGATCAACTGACCTAACTGGGACTTGGACTAAATGGGACTTCCAGTGACATGGGATTGAAAGTCACAACTCATTCAAACAAATGGCTCAAAACACGGTTACTAGTGTGGCAGATGGAAATAAGGGTGGGAAGGTGGTAGAAATAGTTCTTTATGATAGAGTGTGCCTCTTCAAACTGGAAAAGACATATTTTACATATGTTGTGCAAATGAATTATTTTAAAATATATCATTTATTTCCTATGAACCCAAGAATCCCAAAAATATCTTCTGTCAGATGTCCCTGGGTCCTAGGAGCCAAAGGGTCAGTATATACTTTTTCCTGGGAAGAACACACTGTCTGTATTAGCATCTATTCGCAACACTACTTACTAGATTAAGAGAAGGTAAGGCAGGCATAGGATTTACCTCCAAATTACATATGCACCACATCCAAGTCCAAAGTACATAATTTTGTTTTACAGCTTTTTTGGTCATTGAGTGTGTTCCATGGAATGATTTTTCCAAGAGATGTTAGCAGATGTTAGGTAAAAAAAATAATAAAACAAAATAAAATAGAGCTCTGTTTTCAAGTGGAATTAACCACTGGATTAAACAAATTAAAAGATATTTCTTTACTGCACAAATTTTCAGACCTTTAAAATCTTAATGTACGTTTTGACCCTTCAAGAGAGGTATATATTATATAAAAATTCCCAAAGCCATTTTATCGAGAACCTCCACTTATAAACAACAAAGTATCTTGGGAGAGTTCACCTCTGCAGACCACAGCCTGGAAAACACTAAAGGGAATATATTTAATTGCATTTTATAATTCAATGCCATTTTCACTTTGCAGATAAGAATGATGACTATGCATGTAGCATTCAGTGAATATTACCCTATATCCCTCTTCTTTTGTCCACATAGGGTTTCATCGCTGAGCTTATCCTGATACTCTTGGGTGTGCAAGATTTGTGCTGAGGAAAGTGCAAATTTCATCTGTGTAAGGTTTTCTAGATTAGACCCAGAGGTTTTTAACTGCTTTAACCAATTATTTGTTCCTTAAAGCTTGGGGTATTACACCAAAATTGTTTAATTGAGTTGAAAAAGGTTATTTACAGTATTTTCCACATAACTGACTTTTTCAGCTGATTTGCATATAGTACAACATGGCTAATTTATACTAATGACTGAGTGAACATTGGAGATTACAAATTTAAGAATTAGCACATACAGTAGTGAAAGCATGAAATTAGAAGCAATTAGAGCTGTCTCATCACAAAAGGGGCTTGATCAGTCCATGCTTGTTATTTATGGTAGTGATTTATAATACACCATCATTTATTTTGTAATGAAATTTTCAAGATGAGACATTTTGTTATTATCCTGCAACAGATGGTAGACAAAGTGGCCGGAGAGTTGGTAAAGTTTGTTAGCATTCCTGGTGGACCCATTCATTCATTCAGCATGATGGTGCCATACTCCTGCCCTGTGCAAGCATCTGTAAGTACAATTTTAATGGCTTTCTTCTATTATTATAAGACTAATGGATTTTTCACTGGTACCTGGAAAGCACTGAAAGCGTAAAGAAAATAAACTATAACCTAGAGATAACTACTGATAACATTTGCTGTGTTTGCTGCCAATATTCTCCTATTCACATACATGAAAATGTGAGGTGTGCAGATGTTTACATAATTGAGATCATATTTTACTTTTAATTTTGTGTTCTGGGTTTTTCACTCAGCTAGTTATGAAAACATTCCAAATTATACATATAACTTAATTATTGTTATATATTTAAAGCATATCTTAAAGTTATCATTTATGTCAGCCCAGTTAATAGTTAGAAATCAGCAGTAGTTTAGTTCCAATTATTGGAAACTAAATTAAAAGCATTCCAATACTCTGAACTTGTTTTGTATCATTAGAAGGATGGCATTTGTATATTTTCTGAATAGCTGAAAATAACTCAGTTTCAAAGACTACACAATAATTCAAACCTGATATTATTCACACTTGCTACTGAAGTGTTACCTTGCTGTAAGAGCAGGAGCGACTCCAGGGAAACGGAAACAAGCACTAGCTCAATCTATGCTTCTACTTGCTAATGAAATTGAACTTCCTCAGTTGTTAAATTGTATTATAATTTCCATAGTCAATTTTGGCCCACTTCAATTTTGGAAAACTTCGATTAGAAGTTCCAAAAATTAATTCTTATTTTCATTGTTCCTATTTCTATTTCACAGATGAATTAATTGCAGTACTCAATGTGTAGGTGATTTTTATAGGACTACATAGGAATTGAATTTCTTACCATTTGTAAGGTTTTTTTTAAAATTCACTCTCTCAAATGAACACTAAAGTTGCACCTGAAGGGAACAGATGTGGGGCAGGCATCCTCAATTGCAGCTATGGCCACCTCAGGGGAGTAATTGGCATTAATTAATATGTTTAACATCTTTAAGCTGACTACATATTTGCACAACTCCCCTAAAAGCTTCCTAACAGCATCCTCTGAGGGGTACCTAACAACATCTTGATAGTTCCTTAGAAGCTGTTCAGTAGTCGATAGAAATTTTGCCCAGTGCTAAGGAAGCCAATTAACATTTAGTGGTTCTGGAAATTACAAGTCCAATTTTTTCTGTGTTCAGTTCTCCAGAACACTTAATACCTTCTCACAGTATGTTCTCAAAAATTATTCACAATCACATATTCTTAGTGGAAATTTAAATGGCTACTGAGTTCTTCTCATCTCCACAATTGATGGTTTGCAGTCTTTTCATTGATAATCCACAGAAAGCTACTACAGTCTTGTAATTTTTATTGTAAATCTGAGGCATTCAGTGTTAATGAAAGAGAAGAAAGTCCTTTGTTCCACTTCTTCTGGTTCATAAATTAATCTCTTTAGTGTACATTCATATATTGAAACAAGTTAAATTCTTCTGTGATACACAGAAAATAGTATAATAGGAGTTAATGCACGGAGTTATTTCCCAGGGGAAAAAAATAATTCACACTTAGTAGTCCTGCCCTGGGACAACAAGTTTACACATACTATCTCCTGTGAGCCTCAAAGGGACTTACAGTGGGAAACAAAAGAAGTGTGAAGGTGTTAAGTCCAGGGTCTGACCTGGTCCTACATTTGTCTGACTTCATTTTGTTTCCATCTCAACTCGAGCATTTAACAATTGCTGCATAACCCCATAGATTTCCAATGTACAGTACATTCCTTGTGGCCATGAGGTCCAAAGAGCTGGCCACAAAGGGACCCAGTTGTTTCTCCTGCTTTCTGGTAAGTATATTCTAGCATTCATGTCACCTTACAAGAAAGAATGTGAGGTCTAGGTAAAGTCTGGAGCTTTTCTCTGTCATATGTTAATGTACCATGTTGTATGCTAAGCATGTGAGATACTTCCATAAAATCTTGGGAAGAAAGGGCCCTGGCCAGGTAGCTCATTTAGTTACAGCATCATCCTGATATGCCAAGGCTGCAGGTTTGATCCCCAGTCAGGGCATGTATAAAAATCAGAATCGACCAATGAGTGCATAAATAAGTGGAACAATAAGTCCATCCCTCTCTCTCTCTCTCTCTCTTCCTCTCCCTTTATCTCTCTAAAATCAATCAATAAAAACATATTTTAAATGATCTTAGGAAAAAATAATTTTGGAATTCTCCAGATGAAATCCATATTGGGTCAGGACTCCCCAGATGTCCCCCACACCATATACTGACACTTTCCAACAAAGAGCTATCTCATCCAAGGAATAAGTAACCACAAACCCCAAATGCCTCAATATAACCCCTGTCTACAACTGCATCCCTAAAAATCAGGGTTCATCAAATCATTTATTTATTCAACAAATGTGTTTTGAGACTCACTTTTTTGCCTGGTACAATTGTAGGCACCCAGGATATACCAGTGAATAAAGTAAAAGAAGATTCCAGCCCTCAGGGAGCTTACATTCTAGCAGGAAGGAGACAAGAAATAATAGATATAATAAATAAGCAGATTATACATTATATATAAGGAGGTGATGGGGGCTATAGGAAAATATCTATTGCAAGGGGCCTCAGAAGTGTTTGTGTGGCACAATTTGTGACTTAAAATAGGACTTTCAGATTAGACCCACTGGGAAGTTCATACTTGAGCAAAGACTTAAATGAAGTAAAGTGGTAAGCCATGTGTATATCTTGGGAAAGAAATCTCCCAAGAGGTGTAGAAAAGCCCTAGGACAGAAACATGCTTGACATGTTTACAGTAGCAAGGAGGCCTGTGTTGCTTGAGTAGAGTGGGCATGAGGTAGAGCTAGGACAGAGAGAGAATCACAGAGTTAGACTATGAAGGGCTTTGTAGGAAAGGGAACATAAGGACTGGGTTTTTAACCCAAGCAGTCTCTATTGCTAGATTTTCAGAAAAGAAATGGCATAATACAAGTAGCACATTAAAAAGGCTCATTGTGAAAGACTTCCGGTCAAGATGGCAGGACAGATAAATACAGTCCTCAAATATTCCCACAACCACATCAAACTTACAATTAAACTACAGAACAACCATCATTCAAAACCATCTGAAAACTAGCTGAAAAGAAGTCCTACAACTAGGGATTTAGAGAAACCACATAGAGACTGGTAAGAGGGGTAGAGACACAAAATGGGCTAGTCCCATAAGTAGCAGATAAAAATTGGGAGAGATATGTCACTTGTGGTGGTCCCCACTGAGGAGTGAGGGGTCCCAGCCCCACACCAAGAGTCCCAGCCCAGGGTCCCAATGCCAGGAAGAGAAATCCCCATAACTTCTAGCTGTAAAAAAACAGTAGAACTTATGGCTGAGTGAGAAGGAGGGTGTCTGGAATCCCAGGCAATTCCTATTAAAGGGCTCATAAATGGACTAACTTCGACTCATGCACACTCCATCCTTCTGAGCTCCAGCACTGGGGCAGCAGCTTGAAAGGAACCAGGGACCTTTGGGGAGAAACTGAATTCCAAAGTAAGGGCTGGGGGAGCATCTTTCCACCAGACAAAAGTGCTGGCAGAAGCCATTGTTCCTTTTCTGAGATACCACCAGCGCGCGCGTGCACACACACACACACACACACACACACACAGAGCAGGCAGGCACCACATCTGAGTCTCCATCAACCTGGCTAACACTGTTTTCCCCACCCTGGTGACTCCAAGGCCCTGCCTTATCCAACTCCTGGGCCCATGGAAGCCATTTCCAGTGGCTTTTCCATACAAATGGCATCTCTTGCCTCATGCTTGGGACTTTCCTAAAATCTCTCAGACAAGCAGAATCTGGCCTCTGTGTACCTTGTACCTCTTGATAAGGGGACCCAGACCTGGTACTAGCAGCAGCCAGCTTTGGTTTGCAGCTTGGCCTGTCCTGGGCACCTCCAAACCCAGCACAAGTAGCAGCCATTTTCAGATCACTTTTAGCTTATACCAGGTGGCCCCAGACAGGGTACAGGCCATTTCTGGCCTTGCACCTTCTGGGAGGCCCCAGAGCCAGTGCACCACTCTAATTACAACCCTATCACCTCCACAAGTGACACACCCCAGGGGCAGACTCAGCGAGCACTGAAGCCCAACTGAAGCAAAACCTGCTCCGTTGGGTAAACTTCTGCATGGCAGCTCCTCCACTGCAGTCACAGCCAGTCCTCACAGCTGATCAGCCTGGGGTCAATCCCTCCCAGTGACACCAACAGCAGTCAAGGCATGACTACAACAGGACAATACATACAACCCACAAAAGTACACACCTGGAATACCCAGCTCAGGTGACTGGGGAGTCTGCACTACTGGGTCCTAGAAGACACCTACTACATTAGGCTATTCTACCAAGTCCAGCAGATATATCAGCTCTACCTAATACATAGAAACAAACAGAGGGAAGCAGCCAAAATATGGCGACAGAAGAAAAAACAGGTCCCAAATGAAAAAAAAAGGATAAATCTTCAGAAAAAGAACTAAATGAAATGGAGGCAAGCAAACTACCAGATACAAAGTTCAAAACAATGGTCAGAAGAATGTTCAAGGAACTTAGTGAAAACTTTGAGTGTAAAATATGACATAAAAACTCTAAAAGAGGAACCAGTCAGAAATAAAGGATACACTAATTGAAATGAAATTTATAGGGAATAAACAGTAGAGCAGATGAAGTGAAAAATCAAACCAGCAATTTGGAATATAAGAAAGCAAAAAAACACTGAATCCAAAGAGAAAAAAGAATCCAAAATAATGAAGACATTGTAGACAGCCTCTGAAACAACTTCAAGTGTTCCAGTCTTCACATTATGGGGATGCTGGAAGGAGAAAATAAAAAATAAGAAATTGAAAACCTATTTGAAAAATTTCCTGACTTGGTAAAGAAAATAGACATATAAGTCCAGAAAGTGCAGAAAATTCAACATAAGATGAAGTGAAAGAAGTCCATGACAAGAACTAAAATGCCAAAGGTTAAAGGAAAAGAGAGAATCTTAAAAGCAGCAGAAGAAAAGCAGTTAGTTACCTACAAGGGAGCTACCATAAGGCTGTCAGCTGATTTGTCAACAGAAACATTGCAGGCCAGAAGGGACTGGCAAGAAATATTCAAAATGATGAAAGGCAAGGACCTACAACCAAAATTATTCTACTCAGCAAAGTTGTCATTTAGAATCAAAGGACATATAAAGAGCTTCCCAGACTATCGCCTTCCACAAAAAAAGCTAAGGAATTTATCACCATCAAGGCAGTGTTACATGAAATGTTAAATGGCCTTCTTTAAGAAGAAGAAGAAAAAATATATGAAAATAAGATGACAATAAATTTGCATCTATCTAAAAAAAAATAAGTGAACAAGCAGAAGAAAAACAGACTCAAATACAGAGAACATTTTTTTTTGGTTGCCAGATAAGAGGGGGGAAGGGGATAGATGAAAAAAGTGAATGGACTAAGAAGTACAAAGTGGTGTTACAGAATTCATGGGGATGTAAAATACAGTATGGGAAATATAGTCATAATATTCTAATAACTATGTATGGTGTCAGATGGGTATGAGATTTATTGAGATTTATCGCTTACTAAATTATGTAATGTCTAATCACCAGGGTGTACACCTAAACTCATATAATATTGCATGTCCACAGTAATTGAAAAGTTAAAAAGTGATTCAAAAAATAAAAATTAAGAAGGCTCATTCTGGGTGCTATGAGTAGAGTGAACAGTGAAAGAGTGGGGAGGGGTCAAAGGGATAAAGGCAATAGCAGGAAGCCCACCTTACAAGGTCATTATTGCAATAATTAACATGGGAAGTGATGGTGCCTTGGACCATGTAAGTAGTGAGCATGGTGAGAACTGGTCAATTCTGGAGATATGCTGCAGAAAAAACTGACAGTATTTTCTATCTAACTAGATGTGGGGTATGAGAGAAAAGAGAGTGAATGATCACTCCTCTGGTCTGGGCTTGAGCAGCTAGGAATTGGCCATCACCTAAAATGGAGAGAGCCAGATTTTTGAAGAGGTGTGTCAGAATCTCCAACTCTTAAAAAGTTTTAGATACATTAAATTTGAAGTATCTATTAGGCATCTAAGCAGAAAACAGCTAAGCAGTCAAAAATATCACTTCAGTGTTAATAAGAGAGATCTATGATAACATAAATTTGGGAGTTAGTTTTTTTTGTTCATTTACACCACAAGATCACATGAGATCACACATGGCATACATGCAGATAGAGGAGGCATCCAAGGACTCTGCCTGGCACCCCAATACTGAGAGGTATCGAAGATGAGGAGGAGCCATCAAAGGCACCTGAGAAGGAGCAGCCAGTGTGGTCAAAAGAAAACAGAAAGAGTATGGTGTCCTGGAAGCCAAAAAAAGCAAGTTTATTGAAGAGAAGAGAGACATCATTGTGTCCGTGCCAGAAGGCTTTTAAGGTAGATGTCATGAGAGGCTGCGGAAACCCTCTTCCAATGTTCCAATTATCTCTGTGAAAACAAAGGTGGGTATAAAAGTGTTGAAGCTTGGGAAGGACAAAACAATAAAATGGCAATCCAGTAGAGAAGAGTGAATGGATTACCAATGTTTGGGAGGACTGTCTGTCGGCACTCAGAGCCCAATTGAGGTTCAAGGTCATAAATTTAAAAAGAGACTAGTCAATGTAATTATGTATTTTTCCTAAGTCAAATTGGCACTGGCCTGGAGAAGTGACAGAGCTGGATTTAACCGAAGTCGTTGTTTGCAGAGGGGGGCATGCTGAAGGGGATGGGACTACAGAGAGAGCAGCTATTGGGCATGGAGGGTAAGTTGGACATGGATGGGGTCAGTAACAGCGGCAGGTCACTGGTGGACTAATTCCTCCTCTTTGACAGATTCTGAGAGGAAGACCCGAGGGAGCATGTGTTACATTCCTGCATAGTTCCTGGAGACCATGCACATTCGGGCTCCTGGGCCCAACCACTGATGGCCTGGACAGGGCCAACACAAATCTCTGAATTTCTTCCACCGTACGACTGCTCAAATGACATTATCTCTATTCACTTTTTTGCCTGCCATCTACAATTATCTACAATAACACCTTCCTCATAGGATTCTGAAAACTTAATGAGATGGGGGTCAATACTTTAAAATCATTGAGGAAAAGCATAAGCATTTCGATAAATTAAATTAAAATGCCTTAACATTTGCATTGTTGGTAAAAGCGTGTTCTCCACATGGTTTATACAAAAAATACATTTATCCATACTCCTATATAAATAAATCTTACTATTGACATCAATTTTTCAAGCGGCCTTTCTTTTAAGTTTCCTTCACTTTTACCAATTTAACATCTTGCTGATGTTGAGATGCCAAGAATCAAATGCAGAATGTAGAATAGACATACTAGTTTCCTGGAGATTTTTATGTGAAAAAAAAAAAAACAAAAAAAACAAAAGGAATGTGACAGACAGTACACACTTATTATTCAGTTTAATCTTCAAGACAATGTTATGGGGTTGCTATTATTATCAGCCTCACCTCACAGTGAGAATACAGAGCTCAGAGAAATTATGTGATTTGTCTGAAGACACACAGATTATAACTGGTGAGCCCAGATTTCAACACAGTAATACATGATACCAAATTACATACCCTTACATGTTGTTCTAGTTCAATGAAATCTTGAAGGTATGAAGGAGATTAAAGCCAATGGGGTTCCACATTACAAAGAATGTTTCCAAAATGTAGAAACTGAGATGTCTGAAGAAGCTGTGCTACTTACAACTCAGTGAAGTTCAAATTGTGTAAATCCTCCCTACCCCAAACACACACACACACACACACACACACACACACACACAAGAATGAACTCAGATAGACTCCCTCCTCACCTGTACCACCTGTGTCCCCGCCACGGAAGAAGTGGGTTTCCTACAAATGAGTGAAGGGGGAGTACTCACAGGAAGGATTTTTTTAAGTTCCCACTACCAGCAATACGGGAAACTCTAGGAGTGTATGGTGAGGGGACTGCACTCAGGAAAGTAAGCGCAGATGTTGGCGAAGGCCTGTGTCCCCTTACAGTGCTCAGCACTGCGTCCGAGGGAAGAGCGGTGCAGTGGCAAGAGGCACCAGTCACGTGGGTGAAAAGATGAGGGAAGCAGGGAGAGTCCCTCGCTGCGTGGAGCGCTTGCAAGCATCCCTGACTTGGAACGCTTTCATAAACTGAATCCCATTCTTATTTTGTTTTTATTGTTGTTTCTAAAGGATGCTTTATGTCCTCGAGTATAAGGACTCTGCATCACAGACAAACTGGTGAATACAGGGGGGAAATGTCACACTCAGGGCCAGCAAATTTCCCAAATAGCTGCAGCCAAATTGTGAAGTGTTTTTAGTTGCTCAAAAACAAGCTGAATTAAGCTGGGATGGCGATAGAGGAGCTTGCCAAGCATAGTATTTCACCGTAGTTTATAAGCATTGTAATAGTGGGTCTAATTCTTGAAAACCCAAAACGCCTTTCTTGAAGCAGTGAGCTTCCCCCAGCAAAAGCATTCATATATCTTTCATATAGCTTTCAATTCCTGAACATTTCTCCCTAGAAATAATAGCATTATTTCTTCATAACAAAGTGCACTGAGAGTGGATTCTATCTGAATGAAGCAGAAAACCTGACACAGAACAGAAGCTGTTTGAAGGCCTTTTATTGGGGAATTGAGGTAAGAGGAAAATTAAAAGGATTTAGACTGCCAGGTTGCTACAGTTACTTTCATTTTCTGAAAGTGAAATTTCCTTAGAAAAGGGAAGTATATAAAACCATGATTGCACTATAGTCCCTGTCTATGCAAAGAGAATGTGTTCATTTTTTTAATGATAAAAGTTACTGCAGAGCAAATTATCTCACAAATCTCTGTAAGAGGGAGGGTTGGGGTGGGTGGGGTGTAATCTATGCTGTTGCTTCACTGCCCCTCATGTAAACAACTACCTGCCCTCCCGCGGTCCAGACACAGCGTTCACCTCTCCTAAAACACCCTGTGGTCTGTGTTAGCAAACACGCACTTATAACACTCACACTGACCACATGGACCATTTTACCCCATCAGCCTGGGAAGAGAGAACCCTGTTTGAAGCCCAACCACTTCATCATAACAACCAAACCTTGAGAAAACACCCGGTGGGTGATAAAGGCTCTTGGTTCAAATAGCCATCTCCTCCCTCTTCTCAACCGCAAGGGTGCTTCTCTCCAAAAGTTGTGCTTGGAGCAGAGAAGTGTCTTTTCAGCACGCCCTTGAATTAAATCAGCACATCGGTGCAGGCAGCCCGGGGAGTCGCGAGGCTCTGCCTTGCTGTGCTCATCACATTCTCCCTCCACTGTTTCCCCCGTGAGGCTCAAGCGCCCCTCAAAACTGCTATCACAGTCAGTGTGCAGTGCAAGTGAAAACCTGCCATTAAAGAAGAGGATGCTGTCCTTCCTCACCACTTCCTCCGCCTCGGAGGCCCCATTCACTCATTCTATGCAGGTGTTTTACAGTCCTGAAGGAAAACTGTTAATTCAGCAACACCAAAGAACTTTGCAGGGTCCCGTGGCCAATTTCATTTCACCCTGGGTCTGGCCACAACATTGGCTTGCATGCTCCAAGCAAAGCATCCCTGAGACGTATGTGTTTCTTCGTAACTTCTGTGTGCCTTTCCGTGTACCGACGCAGGAGGTGCTTCAGTCGTCAGCTCCGCAGCCGGTGTGCCGCCGAGTACACTGCGGATGACGAGGTCGGAATGCACCCACGCCCAGCCTCATCTCGTTATTCCAGGCACTCCAGGACTGGAGGTTTCCTGTGGTGCTTCGCTGACTGGTTTGTGATGCCGTTTATTTCCTAAGAAGGCACAGAGGACAGTTGTTTTTTACCTAGTGAAAAGATGTAAAGTAATCTTGTATCACTGTCAAGAGACTTCAATAATTTAAAAGGCTTTTCTTCACAGCCAAACATAAAAGTTCACATAAAAGATGGAAACGTTCTCCCAAAGACCATAAAAGGCAAAAAACAAATGGCATTTCCAAAGGCTTCAATGATTCCTAGAATGAATACCTACTGGGGGAAAAGGAAGAAAATGCCAAGGTTACAGAAGAGTAGAGAAAAAAAGAGAAAGAATAACGAAGAAAGTCAAATATTGGGGAAAATCCAGTCCCTTCGTCCCTAGAGTCAAAGTAAAGAAAGACATTTTAGGGGGGAAAAACTTAATCTAATTGAGAAATGACTGTCCTTCCCAGCCAATAAGGATGTGGCACTCATGGACTTGGAATAAAATCAAATGATCTGCTGAAAAGAGCAGATTATGGCAAAGAAATATTCCGAAGGAATGGACAGCTGGAATAGAATAGTGATTCTCCTTCTAATGAAAGAAAAACTTGCCTGACTTCTCAAAAGAAAGAGAAAAGAAACAATAAGCACACAAAAGACCCAGAGCTAGAGAATGGGTATATACAAAAAGCCCAGAACAGCACACCTAATTATTTCACCAGTATTTTGTGACTTTCTTGTAACCTACTGTTCTGAGGGCAGCAAACGCAGGGCAAGGCATTTTCCAGACAGATGATAATGGCTTTCAGTGTTTCTCAAATTGGCTTAAAGCCCACACTGTGTAAATTGCTAAAAAGCACATATGTAATTCTGAACCTCTTGCAGCCCCCGAGACTCTGGGTGCTGGTAATAATTACATAGACTGGATAATTAACTTCTGGCATAAAAAGAAATGAAGGTGAGAGAAGAAAATGCAGACCTTATCGGCTTTTACTTAAAGCAAGGGCACAGATTGACCCAGGCGTATTCATTTGGAAAAAAAAATCACCGTAGTCTATCTTTCCAATGTTTTCCTTCAAGAATTGGGAGAAATTTCCCCATGCCCACATTATTATTCTTTTCTCATATTTCCCACTGTTATAGTCTTACTCATTTTAAGTTCAGTTTGGACAGTCTTGCCTTATGAGTTCTGAGATTCCTTGGAGAGGGCACATGAGAGCCCCAAGTGCTCACCTCCCACAAGAACAGAAGGCTGAGCTCCTCAGCAGGAGGGAGAGGGGCTGAAATGGAGCCCTCCAAGTGACACCCAGTGCTGAAGAGCTCTTGCTTCCATGAAAAAATAATTAGAAAAACCTGGGAGGAGTAAGAAAGTCTACCATCTGTCCAGGGTTCTAAGGGGAGATAAAATAAATTCCTGAGACATCACACGCCCAGCATGAGGACTACACTACAGTCTCAGTCAACACTAATTATCAGGTAAAGCATCCCAAAGGCAAGAAATTGCCATACAGACCTCTCCACAACCCTTGAAAATGTTAAGGCACTAGTAGAAGCATCCGTAAAACGACTCTGGGAATATTTTCACAACCAGGGTCTCATAGGACTCCTGGGGGAGAAAAGTAGCCCAGCTGAAGAGGAAATTGTAGCAAAAATTGGAAGGCAAGGGAGAGCCAAAAAAAGACAGAAGAGATTCCAAAAACATATGTGCTTTCAGTGTAAGAGCTGAAAAAAGACTTGAAAGTAAACTTTTTAGAATTGCTAAGAAGTTGAAAGAATAAACTATAATGAAAGACCAAAACACTATGAAGAAAGCTCCAGCTGGGCTTTAATAATTACAGAGAACTTCTGTGAATGTAAAAATTGACTTATCATAATTTAAAATTCAATAGATGACAATAATCTTCACAGCAAATTAGGAAATATATGTTGTTTTCACAAGTAAAAATAACAACCAGGTAGACAACAGAATGGAATAAGATATCTCATAAGTAATAGAATTGAAAAAGATAAAAGAACAGATTGTTAGAAGAGAAACTAAATTCCTTGAAATTTAGAAGAAGAGACCTAATGATATAGATCTCGAATGCTAGTGAACATCCTCAACAAGTGTGTTTCACTGAATTCCAAAATCTAATACCTGATCTATAACATCTGGTTCTCCAGGAAGATGGCTAAGCAATATATTTAACAAACTTCATTCCCAAGTCTGGGGCTCGCTGGTCAAAAGCATAAAATAGTGCTTCTTGGAGTATAGAAAAGCAACCCTTCTCCAGTGCTTAAGAACAGTATAGAATCCTTGACCCTACCAAAAATTCTTCTAATCTATCCCCTCTGAGGCTGGTGCCCTGGGAATCTGCATTTTAGAAAGCACCTTGGTTTATTTTGACACAAGGTTTTAGAGACACTGCTATAGATAGTTAATTTTTCTTTTCTTTCTCACTTAGAAAGATCTATGCTCAAGATACACCTGAAGGGATGAAGCCTAAGTATAAGGTAAGAACTGATTAAATGCCAAAAGGAGTTTCCAAAGGAGGTTATAAAATCTACTGTTCTAGAAATGTGAAAAGTGCAGTCTTGCTTGGTAGCAGAAGGCTAAGCTAATGACCTCTGGAAAGCTTTCATAGCCCTATAGGTTTAGGTATAATTAAATGCCCAAAGGTAAAGGAGAATAAGAAATTGAATGGGTTTGGGGATGGTAAGTTAATAGTACAATAACGGGCTGGGCAGGAACAATTTTGGTGCTTCTTCGAAGCAGCACAAGTTTTCAAAAACTTTAGGACTGAAGCAGTGTGTCAGAGCACACTTCGTTCGTGACCCCACAGGATAGCAGGTGAGCAGAACAACCGCTCTGCTTTATTTCGGCTGAAGTTAAGGAAAGGATGATGTTCATTTTCATTAAGCTCTGAGTCAAGATCTTTGCAGCCCTGCCATGACTGTGTAAAGGAGTTCTCAATGACAAGCAACCCCTCGACCCTTTTTTAAACTTCCTGGAGCCTCATGTGTGCACATGTACACACACATGCATGTACACATATGTACACCAAGAAGCATGCTTTTGGAAGAGAAATAATGCACCACGCATTCCTTCCAACCCAAATACCTTTAGTTTCAGAGACTGAAAATATGAGTAAATTGTACCATAAAGGAAAGAAGACTGGACTTAGAATTAACACTCCGAGTTTAAATTTGGATGCTAACCTCTACTAAGGATATCATTTGTACCTTGTTGTGTGTGTGTGTGGCAGCTTTAAAATACATTCAACACAAAATTATTTTCAAGTGAAGTGCAGCCAAGATCAAATAAAAGCAGGAAATGAAATTTAAAAATCACTATAAAATCAGCACCTAAACAAGGTGCCATTAGTACCTTAATATTTTGTTATTATAGACCACACATTTGGTTATGAACCTTCTAGAAGACAAGACAACTGAAAAAGTATGCTCCGTTACATGATTTACAAAGTTCATAAGACGAAAACAGGTTTTCTCTCTGGCACTGAGTACAGAGAGAAATTTTTCCTATTGGAGTTTTATAATGAGAATGAGTGCAGTGAACAATGTCCTTCAAATAGCCTTAGAATAAACGCAAGAATGAGCTCCTTATCATGTATCTGGCATCCCTCAATGTAGGCCAAAAGCAGGAAGTTCCAAAAGCACAATGCTGTAAAAGCAGCTGCACAGAAGAGACTAAATGACGTGTTGGGTATGGTCCTCTGATGGAGGCCTGAGGTATCTGCAGTGGGAGTCACAAATGGGCGGCATTGGCCACATTCAGCCCATAGATATATTTTCATTAGTCCATGTGAGCATTCTAAAATGTATTATTTCCCACATTTACATTGGGTGATTTCAAATAAGACTCAATTTCAGCACGTGTTTGTTTTTATTTAGTAGATCTAGCTCTCCTGCCCGCATGAGGAGATCTCTGGGAGCTGAAGTGTGGCAGCCCATTAGCTACTGTCCCCTCTCTGCCCACCTGAGTCACCAGCTCTGCCTGCACACCCCCTGTGACACCCAGACTCCTAGCTGGAGGGATGGGTAGAGTATATTTCCTTAAGACAGGGAAGAATCAATATTTCTCTCTCCAACCTTTGACTAAGAGTTGAGCAGCAACAAAACTCACCACTGGCCTTAAGCAAGTGATTTAACTATCTCTGAGCCTCTACTTCCTTGTTTTAAGAAAGGAACTAATAATAACTACCTCTCAGAGTTGTAAGGATTAAGTGATCAGTTTAGGTACCTAACTGCTGTCCTAGCCAGGTGGCTCAGTTAGTAGGAGCATCATCCTGTGCACCAAAAGATTGTAGGTTCGATTCCCCAGTCAGGGCACATGCAGGGGGCGGCTGATCAATGTGTGTGTGTGTGTCTCTCTCTTTTTCCCCCTTTTTATTGATTTCTTTCTAAAATCAATTAAAACCTATCCCTGGGTAAAGATTAAAAAAATAAAAATAATAAAAATACTTAACTGTTAATTACTATTCCAATAAACCATATTATCACCAGAAATTATCCTCAATGCTACTTTACCTCATTTCAATCATAATGGACTTTTAGAATATTTCCTTCATCATGTGATTGCTGCCTTTTTCATGAATTTATAGTATTTTCATTACCATTAGAATAGACCTCGTGTGCACATCACTTCAGACCATCCTGATTCACCTCTTACTCAAGCCCCTCCTGCAATGACTAATTCAATGGAGGCTCAACCAGCCTAGTGCAGGTGCCACCGGATACCTCTTCACCTGCAGTCCAGGATACACAACCTACTTCCCAGCTGAGGCTTCCTCCAATATGCAGCATGGGATGCTATCAGAAACTAGCTTGACATCCCAAAAGTTAATGCCCTTGGAACCACCCTTGACAAATGGGTGATTGGGAACTGATAGATAAATACCACCCACTTTTGTCTAATGGATAGACAGGCCTAAACATAATTTATAGGGCTTCTCAGGAAGTGCCAGTAAGGACTGAATACCAGTCACCCGTACCAGTGGCTGCTTCAATTACACATCATCATTTGGTCTTTTCCTCCTGTCCCTCAATCCTTCTACCTGAGGTCAATTCCAAATAAATCACCTGTTTATAAGCTTTGTTTCAAGCTTTATTTTCAGGGAAGTTCAGGCTCAGATATCGCCCAAAATACGTTCTTAAATAGAAATCAACCTTCAAAGGACCCCATCAAGAAAATGAAAAGATAATCCAAAGAATGGGGTGAAATTTTTGCAAATCATATATCTGATAAGGGACTTCTATCAAAAATATACAAAGACTCTCACAATTCCATAATAAAAAAGCAAAATAACCCTAAACATTTATCCAAAGAAGAGATGCAAATGGCCAATAAGCACATGAAAGAATTTTTTTGACACCTTTAGTTATCAGGGAATGGCAAATCAGAACCAGAGTGAGGTACTACTTCATACCCACTGGGATGGTTAAAATCAAAAAGTCAAATAATAAAGTGTTGGCAAGGTTGAAGAGAAATTGGAACACTCAAACATTGCTGATAGGAATGTAAAATAGTATAGTGACTTGAGCAAACAATGTGGAAGTTCTTCAAAGTGTAAAAATAGAGTTACCATATTATCTACTCCTAGGTATATGTCCAAATAAAATGAAAATATATGTCCACATAAAAACCTGTACATGAATTTTCATAACAGCATCATTCATAATTAGTCAGACAGTAGGAACCACTCAAAAGCTAATTAACAGATAAATAAATAAAGTGTGTTATATCCTTACGAAGGAGTAGTATCCAGCAATAAAAAGAAATGAAATATCTATATATACCACAACAGGGAAGAACCTTGAAACATTGTCCTAAGTAAAAGAAGCCAGCCACAACAGACCACATATTATTTGTTCCCATTTATGTGAAAGGTCCAGATTAAGCAAATCTATAGAGGCAGAAGGTAAATCAGTGGTTGCCTAGCGCTGCTGGGGACAGAGGGATAGAGGGGCATAGTTACGAGGTGTGGTGTTTCTTTTGGATTAATGAAAATATTCTAAAATTGATTTGTGGTAATGGATGTACAACTCTGTCAATAAGCTCAAAGCCATTGAGTTATATTCTTTAAATGGGCGAGTCATATGAAATATGCATTATATCTCAATCAAGCTATTAAAAATAGAGATCATCATGAATTTTAAACTACAACAGCCTAAGCGGTTGCTCCTTATTCTTACAAAACACCACTGGATTCTCCACATGTGTGTCTCTTCATTTGCTGGGCATTTTCAACTGTTTTAGGTATAACATCCAGAAAAGAGAACGTTTCTGCAATATTGTTCAGCTCTGCCTTTCTGGCATTCTCATAATCCTGTGGTATTTCTGTTACCTGCTATACAGGAGATCTGAAATTGGATCACAACCTCACCACTGTCCTAGTTGTCCTCTATAATAGCAAAACTAAGACAACTGCATCTCCTCACCCAGCCCCCTACCATCCCCACATGCCACCACTGTGACCATTTTCACCTCCCAGGCTCTTGTGATTAAATTTATCCCAACAGCCGCACTTCACCCTCGTGATTCAGATTCCATTCAGGCTTAGAATACTGTGAGTCTATTGTTCCTGAGGATGAACCTGTGTAACGGTGAGCAATGAGGCAACCAAACACACAAACCCTGAAACATGAAATAAGAAGCAGGGTGAGCACCTCCACTTAATCAATATAAGAAATGACATAGGAAGGGTGGAAAGGTAATGAAAAATTCATCCACATTGATTTCACTGTGCATCATTCTAAATATCTTGTGCCCTGGATTCTACTTTGTATCTCATTCTAGAGGCAGGGGAGAAACAATGAATGTTCAGCCTTTCTGGAAAATAAAATTTTACCATGTTCCAGCATAACAATAGACATTTTTAGCCTTTACTCTTAGTCATATCCAAATCTTCTGAAATTTCATTGATACGTATTCTTAGCTTTAGACTGGAAGAAATTTGTACCAAGAAATTACTGTCATGGTAGCACAAATAAAGATGTATTGCCTATAATTTTAGCCCTTGATTAAAAGACTAGCTGTATTTTTCAGACAGTTTGAAAGTAGCATTGGACCTAAATTTATTGGGGTTTTTTAAAAGATTTTATTTATTTGTTTTTAGACAGAGGAGAAGGGAGGAGAAAGAGAGGGAGAGAAGCATAAATGTGTGGTTGCCTCTCTCACGCCCTCTACTGGGGACCTGGCCTGCAACCCAGGCATGTGCTTTGACTGGGAATAGAACCTGCAACCCTTTGGTTCACAGGCTGGTGCTCAATTCGCTGAGTCACACCAGCCAGGGCAACTTTTCAGTTTTAATATCAGGAAATATTGTCCTGACAAAAAAATGATCCCACATATCCAATGAAATGACTTAACTGCCCAATGTCAGCATGTGAGCTTGATCCAGGAAAGAATGTTTAAGAATTATGTGACTTCTGGTCAAGATGGAGGCATAGGTAAACACGGCTTGCCTCCTCATACAACCAGAGCAAAAATCATGACTAAACCACAAATCAACCGAGAATAGTCAGAAAATCGAGCTGTATGGAAGTCTGACAACCAAGGAATAAAAGAAGTCACATTCATCCAGACAGGTAGGAGGGGCAGAGACATGGAGATGTGGAGACACAGAGACACAGACTGGGCAGTCCCACACCCACATACGGTGAATAAAAATTGGGAGGGATACCTCAGGAGCAAGGGGTCCAAGCCCCACACCAAATGACCCAGCCTAGGGTTCTAGTGCCAGGAAGATAAGTCTCCATGATGTCTGGCTGTAGAAAGCAGTGGGTATTGGGGCAGTGGAAGAAACTGTAGGATTCTCAGGAGTCTTCTCTTAAAGAGCCTGCAACAGACTTAGCACTTAGGCAAACTCATTTCCTCTGGGCTCCAGCACCAGGGCAGCAGCTAGAAGGGTGTCAGTGGCATACAAGGAAAAACTGAAGTGTCTGTGATCAGGGCAAGTTCCCAGGAACAGTTTTCTCCCAGATAGAACCTACAGGCCAAGCAGCAGCTAATGTCCTTTTTCTGAACCCTCGAGCGCACACAGCCACAAAGTAGCTACACAATATCTGAGACTCTATCAACCTGGTTCCCCTGGGTTGCCCCACTCTGATGATTACCTAAGGCTCTGCCCCATCCAAGTTACCCATGCGGTTTTCTACAATAGACCATGCTACTAAGACAGGGAGTCACAACAGCTCTACCAAAACACAGGAACAAACACAGGGAGGCTGCCAAAATGAGGAGACAAAGAAATATAGCTCAAATGAAAGAACAGAACAAAACTCCAGAAAAAGAACTAAATGAAATGGAGATAAGCAATCTATCAGATGCAGAGTTCTAAACACTGGTTATTAGGATGCTCAAGGAACTCACTGGGCACTTCAACAGTATAAAAAAGACCCAGGCAAAAATAAAGTTTACATTAAATGAAATAAAGAAAAATTTACAGGGAACTGACAATGAAGTAGATGAAGCCAAGATTGAAATCAGTGATTTGGAATATAAGGAAGAAAAATATATTCAATCAGAACAGAAAGAAGAAAAAAGAATACTAAAAGAAACCCCACAAAAATAAAAAATGAGAATAGAGTAAGGAGCCTCTGGGATAACTTCAAATGTAGCAACATTCAAATCATAGAAGTGCCAGAAGGAGAAGAGGAAGAACAAGAAATTGAAAACTTATTTGAAAAAATAATGAAAGAAAACTTTCCTAATTTGTTGAAGGAAATAGACACACAAGTCCAGGAAGCACAGAGAGTCCAAAATAAGATGGGTGCAAGGGGACCACACTAAGACACATCATAATTAAAATGCCAAAGGTTAAAAATAAAGAGAGAATCTTAAAAGCAGCAAGAGAAAAGCAGTTACCTGCATAGGAGTTCCCATCAGATTATCGGTTGATTTCTCAAAAAAAAACTTTGTAGGCTAGAAGGCACTAGCAAGAAGTATTCCAAGTAAAAAAAAAAAAAAAAAAAAAAAAACAAGGACCTACAACCTAGATTACTCTATCTAGCAAAGCTATTGTTTAAAATGGAAGGACAGATAAAGTGCTTCCCAGATAAGGTGAAGCTAAAGGAGTTCATCACCAAGCCATTATTACATGAGATGTTACAGAGATTTATTTAACAAAAAGAAGATCAAAACTATGCACATTAGAATGGCAATAAATTCACAACTATGAACAACTGAATTTAAAAAACAAACCAAGCAAACAAGCAGAACAGAAACAGAATCATAGATATGGAGATCATTTGGAGGGTTATCAGCTGGGAGAGAGAAGGAGAAGAATGGGGGAAAAGGTGCAGGACTAAGTACAAAATAGGGGGATGTTAGAACAGTGTGGAAATAGAGTAGACACAGAACTTATATGCATGACCCATAGATAAGAACTAAGGGGGAGGGGGCAATGCTGGAGGGAATGCGGGTACCAGGTAGAGGGGGCAAAGGGAGAAAAATTGGAACAACTATCATAGTACAATCAATAAAATATATTTTAAAAAGAATTATGATAAGTTTCATTGGATAATATTATTTATTTCTAATTTTTCTATTTCCTTTTATCCTGGGCCTGAGACCAGACCATAGTTCAAAAGAGAACCGAAAAGATGAAAGCGGGAAAGTGTCTGTTCTGCCATTTCCATGCTGTTCATTTGTGTTTGGGGTCTTCAATCTATAGCCTCCATCCTGAAACACGAAGTCATTTAGCCATTTGGTGAAGGCTAGTTTAATTAAAACTATAGGATATAATCTGTAACTCTTCCTAACTAGCACAAGTAATGTGCCAAACATTGCAATGTGCTGAAAACAAGCCAAGAATCGAGAATGTGACTACCAATCCTCCCGTGTTGTAGACTTTCACTCAGGGTACATGATTGTTCAACACACAAGGCAGAGTCAAGGTACTGCAGCCAGTCCACTAATTAAATGTGAGTAAATCTTAACTTCTTTCTTTCTTACATGATTATTATATTTTTAAATATTCTATCTTCCTCCTATATCCCAATGTACCTTGCACATATCATGGTACATACTCATTTTGGAAATGACTGGTTTAGAGGTCAGACTGGCTACAAAGTATCAACTCTTTGGTGATCAAATCCTTGAAATATACATTGGTCATTAGAACTGGGTTTTTCTGCACCTTATGGAATACACAGAGTGGTTTAAACAAGACAGAGTTTATTTCTCTCTCTCACAAACCAAGCTGGGAGATGAGCAGCTGAGAGCTAACTCAGCAGTCCCTGGTGTCCTCTGTCCTGTCACTCTGCCATCCCACACAGGCTTCCCCTTCATAGCACCAGACGGAAGCCTGGGCTCCAGACATCACATCTGAGGTCCGATCAGCAGTAAGGAGAAATGAACAAAGAAAGATATTTTCAATACTTTACGCAATACTTTAATAAAATTTCCCTGTAAAAAAATTACTTAGGAGTCTACACCCAGCAGCAAGGAAGAACCAGGGATTCTGTTAGAAACAACAAAGCCGAGAATATTGGCCACACTGTATAAATATGTATCGTTATCCATACAGAGAAATAGAGGAATTCTATTCTTTAAGTATCATCTTACTCTGTCACCATGGTCCATCTGAAATAAAAAACTGTGGCCTGCAAAGACTCTCTAGCCAAAATGGTATATGAAACATCATGTCTCTCTAAAATATTAAAACCCAGTTGTGAAATAATCAAATTCCACAAAATACATTTATAGTTCTCCTGATTACAGTCTCATGTGAGAACTATGGGGTTCTATAGTAACAGAATTGTTGTTTCCCCCCAAAACTTTATCTGCCTTGTAAGGGGAGCACAGAACTTCGCTTTAATAAGCACCTTTCTGAGCGTGTGCATGCAAAGTTACGTGTGGGAGCCCCGTCAGAACTAAATTGCTCCATGTAATAGAGAACAGAAGGTGAGAGTTGAGAGAGGACAGAGGGTAAAATCGGGCAGGAAAGAAAGGCGGCGTCTAAGCAGAGTGCTGCCTGGGAAGTGGTGATGGAGAGATGCCGCATATGCAGCTACTGAGACAGGATTTCATTCAAAATGGGTTTTAACTTGTTTCCTGTGGGTGCCAGGTATAAATCCACTGTTTCCTCTTTTCTCTTGCAGTAAAATCTGCTTTGCTTACCTACACACTTCTCACAACTGAGAGAAACTTGGAGAAGTCCTGAATTCCGTGTCCGGCCAACTTCGGGCTCTAATAGAGACAGAAATTAGAGGCCAAGGATAGATCAACATCAGGACAATAATAATGAGACCACATTCTCATTGAAGTCAAATTTATACACGACTGGGTAAAATTTGATAAGGTATTTTCTTACCTTCCATGTTCCCTCTAATAGAACTGTAAATTAAATATAGATCTGCTTACATGCCTTGAAACATTTTTAAATGCATTTAAAATTTACATTGAATATTTTGCTTAAAGTTGGAAAGATTTATCACACTATAAAACCCTTCAGGGTTCATTTAAATGAAGCTACTGTCATTTAAAGCATTGAATAAGGAACTTCCTATAAACAGGGTTTGACTGGGCAAAGTAGATGTAGCAGAAAGTGAGGCTGATTCAGGGCAGGAGGGAGCAGCAGTGTACTTCTGGGAGGGAGGGAGCCGGACAGTTGTGCACAACTGCATTAAAAGTATGGAAAACTCACTAGTCTATATAGAATCAGATTGGACCTTGGTCAGGAGAGAGATCACTTCCAAGGGAGCTGAAATAAAAGGTTGGCACTGACAGGTGGAGAGCTAAGACAAATGTCCCAATAACTCAGGCACTGTGTCTGTGCTGACAGGGCTAAATGACTAACCCAGCTTCTATCCACAGCATACCAGCCCCATCCAGCGATTGGGCTAGTGGTGGATCATGTGACCTAGGGCAAGCCAATAACATATAAACAGAAGTTGCTGGATGGCACTTTCAGGAAAGCTTTCTCGATGGAAAAAAAGCAGGTGGCATGCACACTGACTCTTCCCTTCTCCCTACAAGGGAAGACACCACAGCCCTCTCATAACCACAGAGGTGAAAAGCACACGTCAAGGATGGCATGTCAAGCAGACAGAGGAAGCCTGCATCAGTGGGATGCACCTGAGCAGCTGCACTGGCTCTGGACTATCTGAATGTCCAGACACCAAAACAAAATCAAACAAAAACCCTTACCTGTTTAGAATACTACAGTAGCCCCCGTTATCCTCTGTTTTACTTTCTGCTGGTTCAAAAAAATTAAATGGAAACTTCCTGAAATAAGCAATTCATAAGTTTAAATTGTCATTCTGAGGAGCATGATGAAACCTCACGCTTTCCTGCTCTGTTCCTGCTGGGATGTGAATCATCCCTTCGTCCAGTGCATCTCGCTGTATGTGCTACTGGCCCATTTGTTGCTTAACAGTCACCTTGGATATGAGATCAATGGCTGTGGCATCACAGTGCTTGTGTGCAAGTGACCCCTATTATACTTAATAACAGCTCCAAAGCTCAAGACTAGCAAGGCTGGCAATTTGGATGTGCCATGGAGAAGCCATAAAGTGCTTCCTTTAAGTGAAAAGGTGAGTACAATGAAACATTTGGAGAGAGAAAGAGAAAGAAAGACCATATTCACATAAATTTTGCTACAATATATTGTTATAATTGTTCTACTTTACTAGTAGTTATTGTTGTTAATCACTTACTATCTGTTTCAGGCATCCACTGCAGGTTTTGGAATGTATCCCCCACAGATAAGGGGGGGACGACTGTATTAATTTGCTTTTCTGTTACTAAGAGTTGAATGCATTAATAACTGATTCAAGTAGAATTTGGTGCCCAAAAGCAGAGCACTACAAGAAACAGAACCTAAAACACAGCTGCCTGAGGGGAAGAGATACAGCGCAGGCTGCAACGTGGAGGCCTTTGTTAGGTGGTGGCAGAACACTGGGCCAAACCGTGTCCCCACCCATTCTGGAACACACACCAGGAATCCAGCACAGGAGGTAGGTTAGAAATGGCAGGGATACTTCAAAATGTGATAATGCGATACTTCGTTCTTATAATTTTCAGCCAAGTCCTACCAAAAAAAGGGAGGGATCAACTCAGACTAGAGCAAGCCAGTCTGCTGACAGAGATGGGGCTGTGGCGTTACTGACATCCACTCTGCCTTCAGCAAGCAGTCTGTGCTGGCGGAAAGTCCCTGGTTTGGATTCTACAGGGTAAAACAGCAATTGTTTCTGTCCTCTTGTTGAAACTCTTACAAGTTGTGAAGTGACAGCCTTGACAGAAAAGGAGGTTGATGACGCTGGACTTGCTTAATCACATTCCATTAAAAGTTCTCTGGCAGGAAAAAAAAGAGCTAAGACCATAGTAAAGGTGGTCCCCCGCCTCCACCCCTCAAGAGGACATTTCAAATTGCTGCTAGGAAGCAGCCATTGAGCTAATAAAAGTGTTCAAACCATGGAAGCCTAAAGCCAAAAACACCTAGCTTCAAATTTAAACATATTTGTGGCAGTTTTTCACTTTTAAATCTACTGGAAGCAGCTAGACTAGAAGCCTGCTTACTTTATGATAGCACCAAATTGTCCAAGAAAACCCATGTCCCATTGGCATAGAGTAGTAAGTGCATTTCTCCCAGGTAATCAATCACCAGGACCACAGGTGAGCATAGAATGCCACAAACAGAAACACCCAGGAAACAATAAGAGAAATGTTTAAATTAAAAACAAAATAATTTTTACAAACTCATTAGAAAAACTGGAAGATAAATTCCAAGTTAACCAAAGAAGATTTTTTTTAAGAAGGTAAAGACATGGAGATGGAAAGTGGAAACAGAAAAAAACAAATAAGAAAATTATAAAGTACAATGAGCCCAACAATCAAGTAATAGGAGAAATAAAAAGGAAGAACAAAGGAGGAAAAAAGTATTGGGTTGTTTAAAGAGTGCTCAGAACTAAAGAATATATGTCCAAATTAAAAGGACCCATCAAATTCTCGGAACTGCATGAAAATAGATTTCTACCAAGGCATGTCATTACACAATTTCAAAACACTGGACACAGAGGAGCATCCCCAAGTACCCAGAGGGAAAAGGCAGGTCACAGCCAAATGATGGGGAGAGAGGGTAGCTTCAGAACAGAAAGTGGAAGCAATACTTCGAAGTTCTGGAAGAACAGTCATTTCCGACCTAGAATTCTCTATCCAGCCAAAAATCCAGCCAAGTGTGTGTGGTGAAATAAAGACATTATCAGACTTATAAAACCTAAAATTTTAATCCCATGCATCCTACAAGGTACAAAGAATGCACTGTGTCACACAAAAAATGAGTAAACAAACTAACAAAAAAGAATATTTGAGGTACAGGAAATAGGAAATGCAACACGAAAAAAAAAAACAAACAAAAAAATCATACGAATGAGAATAAAAGGAGACCCTGGGGCACCCTCTGTGCTCCACTACAGAAGGCTACCTACCACACCGGAACGTGTTATAACTCCCTGGGAAAGAAAGGAAGATGAATATTATGCCAGACCCTAGTATGAATGAGATTAAGGACTTGGTAAATAAGCCCTCGCCAGTGTGGCCCGGTCAGTTGGAGCATCATCCTATAACCAAAAGGCTGCAGATTTGATCCTGGTCAGGACACATAACTAGGTTGTAGGTTCCTTCTGAGGTTGGGGTGCATAAGAGCAACCAGTTGGTGCTCCTCTCTCATACTGACATTCTTTTCTCTCCCTTCCTCTCTGTCTCCCCCTCCCTCTAAAAAGCAATAAAAAAGAACTTGGAAAAATAATTTGAAGTTGAGTTATTGATAAATACATAGGAACTAGGCAAATAAGAAATAAAGCAAATTTTAAAAAGGATTTTATGTATTTATTATTAGAGAGAGGGAAGCACAGGAGAAAGAGAGGGAGAGAAACATTGATGTGTGAAACACCCATCAGTTGCCTCTTGCATGCACCCTGAGACCTGGGACCTGGCCCACAGCCAAGCACGTGCCCTGACCAGGAATCGGACCAGTGACCTTTTGCCTTGCAAGACAATACACAACCAACTGAGCTACACCAGTCAGGGCAAGGCAAGTTTACTTTTTTTAAACAAACAAACAAACAAACAAAATCATTTTTAGCCAGGAGACACAAAAACTTTTGCAAGAAGTAAATGAATCATAGTTTAACATGGCTTATCTCTAAAAATGCACATTCATAACAACACAAATAATGAACACTGATTTAAACACAGTGATGGAGTAAATGTAGTATGAGAATGGAGAGATGAGCATGTGTGTGCTGGGGAAATAACAGGGGAAAAGAGATGCAGCTTCATATTCCATCATGGAAAGTGACTGGTGTGTTTTAGAGAGGCTGAGATAAATGCCAGAAGAATCAGCGCAGAGAGCTGAAAGCGCTCGCCTTGGGAACAGGCAGTGGGGGCGGGAGGAACGGGACGGCTGTGCTCTTTAACAGACGACATGGCTGGTGACTCTGAAAACTATGTGCCTGTGGAACTTGGATCAAACACAAACACATTAAAATTCAATAATAAGAAACCAAGCATTCTAGTAGAAAAGTAGGCAAAGGACACTGAGACATTTTTACAAAATAAGAAGTAACATGTAACTAACAACATTTTTAAATGTGCTGTCTCGCTAGCAATTAAAGAAATGCTATGAGATACTTTTCAGACTATTGTATTGAGAAATAGCAACATTAACAATGATGGCCTCTTTGGGTAGCATATATAGAAATACTATTACACTACTGATATAAATAGAAATTGATACCCTCATAGTAGGGTTTTTTAGCCATATTTACAAAAGTCTTAGAAAGTTCTTATCCTTTTACCCAGTAATTCCAGGCATTTGCATTTATCCTAGAGAAATAATAAGAAATGTAGCAAAGATTTATATGTAAGATGGTTATCACCACTTTCTTCATAATAGTGAAAAACTGAAGACACACAACTTAATACATACCACAATAGCAGAATGTATAAGTACAATATAGAATACAATGTTTTACTTCTATTAAAAGTAAAGATATAGATCATACTGGCCTGGAAAAATGTTCACACATATTTAAGTGAAAAAAGTAGATTACAGGATCATATACATAATGGAATCTCATTTTTATTTTAAATAAGTATGCAATATTGCATAAGAAAAATAAGATGTGCAACAAAATTCTTCATGTCTGTATACAGTATTTCATATTTTTTAAAGTTAATATATGTACAACACCTAAAATAGTAACCAACATATACTATGTACCACCCATAACTGTTGTCAATGACTAGCTATTATCATTTGTAGAAAAAACGAGAAATCTTTTCTACAACTACTTTTCACTTAGGCATTTAAAACTAAAAATGAAACTTTTAAAACAGCAAGGATCCCAGTAAGAACAGAATAGTTCAGAACAGAATAGAACAGAACAGCTGGCATCCCCACCTCAAACATTTTATGATATGCAGGGAGAACACAAGGCATCCTGTGCCTGAAGACCATGAGAGTCCCCAGAATAAATGACAACATTGCTTTGAGGATCATGAATCTCTCAAGCATGAGGACAAGGACTACCACGATGGTTGCACTGGAGAAGGTAGAAGCAAAGGAAGAAGTAGAAGAGGAGAAAACAGGTGCTTCCACTAGTCAGACCCTTAGTAGGTAACAGATGGCATTCTTGAATGGAGTAATTAAGGGCAGTTCATTAAAGCTACCATTTATATACAAAAGTGTGGGCAAGGCTTAGGGAGACCAACGAGGAAGGGTGAGATGCCCCAGGCCAGAAACAGCAGGGTGCTACTGCTACTACCATCAGCCGTTGTTAGGAATAACAAGAGGGAGCAGTGACCAGCACCCTGAGAAAATGGCAGTCTGGAGAGCTGAGGTCAGGAGCTGTGGCTTTCAATAGCAGTTATAACCAGCCCACAGCAATGTGGCAGGGGCAGAGCCAGCAGGCCAAGTTCAGCTGCTTCATCCTCCTTTCATCTTTGATGGTCCAATCAGGCCTCCCACTGCCCAAACTTAGGAGCCAAAAATTAAGGCAACTCATACAGGCCAGATTTCCTGTTCAGAGAGTAGAGAAGCATACTGAGTGAAATCTTAGTAGTTTCACAACAAAGTGTATTTCTTACTCACTCTATCACATATAAGCCAGGGTCTTCTATTCAATATTATCACTCAGGAACTGAGCTAACAGAAAACTCTTTCTCAACACGTGCTTTCTGTGATCTCAGAGGTGGCGGGAGGCGGGGGGGGGGGGGGATGGTGAATTACACAATGGCTCTAAAGCTTCCTCACGGAAGTGACACACCTCAGTCACTTCAACTCACATCACATTGTCCCGAAGAAGTCACATGGCCAAGGCTAAGTTCAAACTGAAAGGGAAAAGCAATCCTGCCATATGCCCAGAGTGAGAGAAATTTCATTTTTGAGCAGACCCTAATGATAAATGTGCATATTCTATTTGTTCCATGTTCTTCTTAGGGGACCATAACATTAAAAAATAAAATAAAACCATACTGTTAGGTTAAAACATTGTTCTAAAAGTAGAAAAAGGTATAATAATTTATTATAGGTGTTGACAAACATTTGTAACTGGTGCACCCAGCCGCAAAACCTGTTAGAAGTTAGACAGGGTCAAAAGACCTTCACAAACTAGTTCCTCCCTTAGGATTTCTCTTGAATGTAGTAAATATTAACACTGTGAGCCATCCTAGGAAGCAGCAAATCATTGGCAGAAAATGTGACCTGAGAGGGTAGGTCTTGGAATGGAAACGGAAGGGGTCATATTATTCTCTCTGACTTAATAGAGTGTGGGAGGTGTGGGCTTCCATCCCCTCCTGGAGCAGTGGGGCTTTTCTACTCATTCTCTTTAGGTCGCAGTTGAAACGTCATTTGGTCAGAGACACCTAAATGCATATTTTATGTCCAACAGCACCCCCTCCCCACCATCTTTTCAATCTTTCTCTTCATAACACTTATCACCACCTTCCATGTATCATATTTCCTTCCTACCCATTTGAATGTAAATTTTGAAGGAATGGATTTTTTTTTCATGTCTAATTTTTACTCTGAAGTGTAAAGCTCTTCTGAATTAAAGTACAGTTGGCATGCAACATTGTATTAGTTTCAGGTGTAGAACATGTTGAGATTTAACATATGCCTTACAGAGTGATCACCAGAAAAAGTCTAGTATCCATCACCATACAAAGTTATTGTGATATTGATATTGATATTCCTTATGTTGTACTTTACATCCCCGTGGTTTACTTACCAGTTTGTACCTCCTAATCCCCTTAGCCTTTTTTACCATACCTCCACCACCCAATCCTCTGGCAATTATCAACTTTTCTACATCTATGGGTCAGTTTGTCCTGCTTGTTCATTTCAGTTGTTTAGATTCCACCCCTAAGTGAAATGATACAGTATTTGTCTTTCTCTGACTTAATTTCACTTAACATAATACCCTCTAGGTCAATCCATGTTGTTACAAATGGCAAGATCCACTTCTTTTCTGGCTGTGCAACACCCTGGTGCATTGTGTGCATGTGCACACACATCCACTCCTTTACCCATCTGTCTGTTGATGAATGCCGGGGTTGCTTCAACAACTTGGCGACTGTAAATAATGCTGCAGTAAACAGAGGTGCCTATAGTTTTTTGAATTGTTCCATTTCTGGGAGCTTATCTGAAGAAAACAATTGCTGGGTCCTTCTTTGTCTCTTGTTATATAGACTTTGTTTTAAAGTTTTTTTTGTCTGATATAAGTGTTGCTATCCCAGCTTCTCTGTTTTGTTCATTTCCATTTACATGAAATATCTTTTCCATTTATTTATTTCCAGTCTTTGTGTGACTTTCTGGAGTCTCATGGAGGCAATGTAGGCAGTATACATGTGGGCCTTTTTTTTTTTAACTATTCAGTCATCCTGTTTCTGCAATGGAGCATTTAGTCAACTTTAATTGAAGTAATCATTGATAGGTATGTGCTTATTGACATTTTTATTGTTTTCATACTACATTTAGAAGTGGTTGGTCTACTATCTTTACTATATGTACCAGTAAATATTTTTTCATCTTATTTCTAGTTTTGGCCTTTTACACTTAAAGAATTCCCTTTGACATTTCTTGTAATGCTGGTTTAGTGGTGATGAACTCTTTTAACTGTTGCTTGTCTGAGGAAATCTTGATATCTCCTTCTATTCTGAATGATAACCTTGTTGGGTAGAGTATTCTTGATTGTAGGTTATTTTCCTTTGCAGGCCTCTCCCTTCTGGCCTGCAAAGTTTCTGTTGAAAAGTCAGCTGACAGTCTTATAGGAATACCCTTGTATGTAACTAGTTGTTTTTCTCTTGCTGCTTTTAAGATAATCTTAATTATAATGTGTCTTGGTGTGGGTCTCTTTGGGTTCATCTTGTTTGGGACTCTCTCTGCTTCCTGGACTTGAATGTCCATTTACTTTGCCAAGTTAGGAAAGTTTTCAGCCATTACTTCCTCAGATTGGTTTTCTGTCCCTTTCTCTCTCTCTTCTCCTTCTAGGACCCCTATGATTCAAATGTTAGTATGCTTGATGTTGTCCCATAGGTCCCTTACACTATCTTCATTGCTTTAAATTCTTTTTTCTTTTTGATCTTCCAGTTGGGTGATTTCCACTATCCTGTTTTCCTGGTTTCTCACCCTTTCTTCTGTGTCATCAGATTTGCTGTTGATTCCCTGAAGTAATTTTTCTCATTTCAGTTATTATGTTCTTCAGTTCTGTTATGCCCTTTCTTAGAATTCTTAGGTCTTTGTTCAAGTTGCTGTAGTTCTGACTGAGTTTCTTCATTTGTCTGCATAGTTAGAAGAGCATCAACATGATGCATCAACATGAGCATCTTCATGACTGCTACTTAGAACTCTTCATCTAGTAGACAGCTGACCTCAGTTTCATGTAGCTCTTTTTCTGGGGTTTTATCCTGTTTGTTTGTTTGTTTGTTTGTTACATATTCTTTTCTATCTTCATTTCTGTTCGTTTCTATGTATTGTATTAGGTAGTTAAGCTAAATCTGTTGGTCTTGAAAAAGTGGCCTTATTTTCCTGTGGGGCACTAATTTCAATGTTCCCCTTGTTACCAGAGCCAGGTGGTCTAGAGGGGGAACTAGTATAGCCTCCTGTTGTGGCTGGGCCACAGCATCTGTGGACACACTAGCAGGCAAGGCTGTTATCTGGCCTGCTGACTGTAAGGCCTGGCCACAACTGTTGCAGGCTCACTGAAATGCAGGGCAAGGCTTTGACATGGCTGGCTGCAAAGCCTACCCCCACTGTTGCAGACACACTGCTGTGTGCTGGTGCTGAGTGATGCTGCCCACTGTGTGGCGGAGCAGGAAGTGCTTTGGAGGGGTGCTACCATGGATAGGTCCTCAAGGAAGTGCCACGGTGGGGCGAACAGTGTTAGCAAGGTTAATGGACAGTGTCAGACCAGCCAGGTTAAAGGAAGGGGAAAAATAGTACCCACCAACACCTGTGGCATAAGCAAGTTCCAACAGATCTTTGTCCCTCCAGCACACACCCTAAAATTAATCAGTGTACCACCTTCACGTATGACCTAGCTACTTTTCAAACTGCTCCCTCTGTGCCAGAACTCAGAAAGAGTGCAACCTGGGTTTCCTACAGCCCTTTGGCTCTCCCAGATGTAAGCCTCGCTGGTTTTCAAAGACAGATGTTATGAGGGCTCCACTTCCTAGTTTAGGCCAACCAGTTTAGGGTTCAGTCCCTTCGCTCTCCAGGGATGACCTCTGAGGTTGTGGTGACCCTCCCACTCATGAGTCACTGCATGAGGAGTAGGGTAGGTGCTGACTAGGCTTAGTCCCTCCTACCCATTTCAACGTGGCTTTTCCTTTATGTGTGTAGTTGAAAATCTTTCTGCTAGCCTTCAGGTGGTCTCAGAGATAGTCGTTCTATATGTAGCTGCAGTTTTGGTGTCAATGAGAGGAGGTGAGCTCAGGATCTTCCTTCTCTGCCATCTTGAACTTGAAGACAGGGGCCTTGCTCTTGAATGCCAATTTAGCTTGTCTGCGAAAACTTGTTCCCTGTGGTTGGTGCACAGCCCCTGCAAGAAAGCTGTCTCTGGACCGGATCACCTAAGTCACTGCCCCCACTCCTGTGCTGGCATGGATTTTTTTTAGTATCCCTAGTGCCAAGAAGAGTGCTTAGCACATAGTAGGCACTTATTAAATATTTGTTGAATAAATAAGTGACTATATGAGAGCTCTACCAGGATTTTGGAGGAAAGGCTAGGCTTTACCCCTGGAAGGGGCTCAGCAAGAAGACCTTTGCCCTTTGGAAGAAGTACATGTGATGGCCTTGGGTTCATAGACTCCGAGTGCATCCATGAGGAGCACCCCATTGTAAGAATTTCTGCAGTGTATCTATCACCTTGATAAACTCATGCCTTCACTAGGCTTTGCCAAAATTTTACTGTGTTCTCAACTATTGCACTTCACTCATTCGATGGAGAATAATGAGATCATAATATAAGTTTCTATTACTCCATAGGAAGTGGCTCTAGGCTGGAGCTGGGTCTGCAGCTAATGGCTCCCTTAGCACTGTACCCATTTTCCTACAATCTCTCTGAAACATACACACCCTTCCAGTCTCAGGTGAGTCACTGACTCTAGAAGCATTCTTTCACCCCAAACTAGGCCAAGTGCTAGGACTAGTGCCCTTCCTGTGCTTTGTAAATTCCACCATTATATATTTCATATTCAGAGATGTGAGAAGTCAGAAACCAGCCTGTTTGGCCTCCTCTGTATATCCACTGCCTCACACGGTGTCTAACATGCGCTGTGGTATGTGCTCTGTCAATATACATCAAATGAAAAATAAATGTAATGCAATGAATGAAGTGGAATTATGACAACCTAAAAGAATCTGTGTGCAAATCAGATATTGTCCACATACTGAATAAATAGTGCCCTTACATATATGTACTACTGTTATTCAAATGTGTAGAGATACTTTTGACACTTATGAAATACAAATTTATTTAAAGAGTTACTGAATTGGGAGTATGGACCCTGAAGAGAGAAAATACCTACTAAGAATGGCTCCTGTAGTTAATGGGGCTCAAATTTAAAAGCCAGAGCCTAGCAGTCATTTCCACACAGAACCCTCTCACACAAACTGCACTTCAGGGAGAAGCCTGCACTGAACTGCCTGACTGCTCTGGTTTGCTACCATCTGATTCAGCTGTTATAAAGCAGGCCCGGGAATCCAGTTCTAACCAACAGAACTAAGACTTTTCCCATCTAATCAGAGCTGCCCAGATATATTCCCCATCAGCATGCTCATCAACCAATCAGAATGGCTCCATTCTGACCAATCAGGATAGTGCCTTTTGTACCAACCAAATTGTGAGAATTTGGAGTCTTCATTTGCATGAGGACAGACCACTCAGAGACCAGGGACAGGGACTTCTGTCTATATAAGCCAGCTCCCCTCTAGATCAAAAAGTACGCTTTCCCTTTCCACCAAAGAAGTGTTCCCCTGACCGAAACATCAATGATGTCTCCCCTCACACGAGCAGAGTGGGCCAGACCAGCACAGGAGCAGAGCTAAGCAGATGGCACCAGGCAGAGCAGGCAGAGAAAAGCTGTATAGCTGGAGAAGGACCTCACCCAAAGGGCCACCTCACCCCAGGGTGTCGTCACAGTCATGCTGTTTCACAGCTGTGTGCTTCGTAATTGAGCTGTAACACCATTGAGCTGTTCCACAGCTGAGCTATTCCACAGCCATGCTGTTCTCACAGCTGTACAGTATCATAATTGAGCTGTTGGCATTAAATAAAGTTTCCTTCTTCACCACACCCCAAATTGGAGATTCCTGTTGATATTGAATTGGCACCAACAACCAATTCGATTGAGCAAGTGTATATTTTCTCAATTAATAAAGGTTAAAAACACTACTACTATAATATGGGAACTCCAGTAATTTTTTGACTTTAAAAAAATATTCTTACCCTGGCTGGCATGGCTCAGTTCAATGGAGCATCATCCCACAGATGGACGGGTCACCAGCTGGACTCCTATTCAGGACACATACGTGGGTTGCGGGTTGGTGCCAGTTGGGGTGTGTGTGAGACGCAACCGATCAATGTTTCTCTTTCACATCAATGTTTCTCTCCCCTCTTTGTAAAATCAATAAGCATGCCCTCAGGTGAGGATTGAAAGTTTTTTTAATATTCTTATACTTGAAGAAGTTGGAAATAGGTGAGCTAGAATAAGATGAGGTAACTAATTACATACAGAAAGGTATGATATAGTGGCCAATGCACTGGCGCTACTAAGTAAGCACATGAATTTACAGAAATTCAGGAGAGATTTTGATTGAAATATAAATGGAGGAGCAGACTCATTAATTCCTCTCACAAACTATAAATTTCCATTTCATTTTGATTGGAATCTCTCATATATAACACAATTATGTATTTTCTTTTTTTATAAAAAGCATTTTATTAAATAAAATAAAAGCAGGAAATTATGGAAGAGGATCATATACTTCAAAACACTGGAAATTATATTTTTAAAGACATTGTTTTTTACAATTATGTATTTTCTCCCAAGGAATATAACAATGCCCCTCACACCTCCAACACATACACACACACACAGCAGGCCAAACACTAACTTCTAAAGCTTTCACTGTAGAAAATGAGAGGATCCAGCCAGATAATCTCTAATGTCTTCTTTTTAGGTTTAAATTTTATAGCTTCCTAAGAAACCTAGTTCAGAGGCTAATTTTACTGTTACTCGAGGGAGTATACTGATTAATTTTAATTGACTATAATATTGTCAATCTAAAGTTATTACAGAGCCTGTAGAAATGACCACATAGATTATTTCTGTCCACTCACGGTTGCCTTCCTAGTAACAGAACCAAGTTATGTTTCCAGAGAGCTGGGGAGTCATTCTGAGTCATTCTCTCAGGCCACTGGACACGGCTCCCTCTTGCCATTCCTCTGGCTGAAGTGTAGTAGGACTGTTCCTTCACCAGAAAACGAAGGTCACAATACCTACTTCACAAGCATAGCACAGCGCCCTGCACTGAGAAAAAAACTAAAGAAATGGCACCTTTCTACATATCCACCAGACACATTCTGATCACATCTAGAGCAAGTATAGTTGAAACATCTTACCGGGTCAGTTTCTTCATATGTGAGCTATTGAATATGTTGCCACTGTTATACCTTTAAATGAGTAATAGTTATTTTTACCAATTATATAAGTTGATTCCTCATCAATTATAAATCTTGTGATAGGATTCTCCTCTGAGGACTTTGCACTCTATATCATGATCCCCTGGATCATACATCCTAAGGACTCTAAAAGGAAGTTCTTGCTGGTAGTCTGATATCTTATCATTCAGAGAGAAAGAAAAAAAAATCTTTTGGAAGTTTTTGCATAGAGCCTAATATTTTTATTCATGGCCTTAGTGAGAAGACAATCACTGTGCTCATATTTTACTAATTATATGACATATTTGAAATTGCACAGAAAAAGGTATGATATAGGTTGCAAACACTCTACTTTCCTGTCTTACCAACAAACTAGAGGATTATTTACTCCTCTCTGTCTCTCTCATACACACACATGCACACACACACTCTTCATTTCAAGAACTTTCCATAATAGCTCTTAAGTCTCTATGTACAGGAGGCTGAAAACTAATATACTTTTAGAGACAACTGTACATCCCAGGGATGTTTCTATGATTGGTCTATTGAGGTCCTAAAATTTGAAGCTGCCACTGAGGCCCAAAGTTACATAAAAGAATCAGGTAAGTGAAATCCTTTTTGCAGAAGGTTCTCACCAGACTACACTCATGGAAGAATCGATCTGAACCCCAAGGCTAGAAATGGAAAATAGTATAGTAGTTTTTTCCTGGAGGAGAAGCTTTTTGATTCTAGCTCTTGTAAAAGGCTGTTGCTCCTGTTCTTTGCAGATTCTGATTCATCCAAGCTCCAAAGGGTCTGACCCTGAGACGCAGGTGAGGTAGCCAGGTTTATCAAATACCTGATGCTCCTCTTTTCTGTGCTACCTGTGTCCAGTGTCCCAGGGGCTTACTGTAATGGGAGAAAATATGTAGGTGAGTTAAGAATAGAACACAAGTTTATTTGCTCCCTTTCTACTGTCTGTCTCCCTGCCATTCTGTTGCAGTTCTCTAACATTTACATTCATTTAACCAGTTACTAGTTATTCCTCCCCTGCGATCTTGAGCAAGAAACTGTGTGTGTGTGTGTGTGTGTGTGTGTGCGCACTTGTGCAGCATGTACTGCGTTAGTTAAATGTATTCTAAAGGAATATTCTAGGGCTTCAAGTGCAAATCCCTCATTCTGAAAGAATCCTCATCTTCAGAGAAATTCCGTACAAAGACTAGATTGCTGAAGGCACTTGCTAAATAGCAAAGAAGAAGAGGGAAATCAGAGAATTTAAAAAAGAGGAAATTAGCAAGCCTGACTTGTTACACTTTGCCTTAAAGAGAAGCTAGTCATTCTACCAGAACAAGAATGTATCCGTGTCAGCTGTGCAGAGGGGATTCACAGCAGAGCACATTGAGAAGAAAGGGTGAGACTCCTGGTAGTATGTATTTCAGGAGGAAATAAAATGTTGTGAAGCTACTGATCAGTTATGCAAGTTTATTTAATAGTTGTGTGATGGTCATCAGACCTATCCTACTGGTTACTATGCAGTTGGATTTTTAAGAAAACTTAGTATTTCAAATACAAAATACCTTAAACATACTACCTCAATAAAAAGTGGGAAAAAAACCCACTTCCTTTTTAGTATTGATTTCAGTGAGTGATAGCATATTAGAAAGATTGTTTCATTTTAAACACTCATAAAAGCAGACCATGCTTTACAAGGCTCCTACTTTGTTGTTGTCTCTTCTAAATGCAGGATTTGTGTCCTATACAATGTGCTGCCTGGCTGTGTTGTCCATTAATAGGTACACAATGTACCATATAATTACACACATGACATATTCAATTACAGTGAGTTATTTCTCATACACTGTCTATAATTTGTGTTACCTAATGGTTGAACTTTAAAACGTAGCTGTATTTCCATAAATGTGTGCTTCTCATCACACAGTTTCAAAGTCAGGTACAGGGTACCAATTAGGCACAATACTAATGGCAACATACCTAATGTCTACTTCTATGTTAAAAGAAACAATGTGTGCACATTAAACTGGGTCTATGGAGTCTACGGCTCTGAAACTCCATGATGGCAGGTCAGCTTACACTGAACAAGACGGAGCAGGCATGAGATGAGGGGGCCGTGTCTGCACACTCAGTGCACACCCAGGGCCCGAGCTTTCCCCCAAGGGTGCTGACCAGGTTTTGTTACATGGAAGCGCTCTCAGAACAAAGATTCACAGAATAGACAGAAGATGACTCACCAGTTTTCTACCCAATATCACGTCTTCAATAATCATCCTACTATTAAATACAGGAACACAGTTGAAAGTAATCGAAGCAACTATAGTTACTAAAGCTTTCCTCACATTAGGTAGTCAATACAACTAACATCATTTGTACACTGTGCTACCTGAAAATTTTTAGTGATAAATTATGAAGTAAATATTCATATTGTATATACTCTGGCAGTGGATATCAGGATACTCTGACCAACCAGTATCTCATTTTTACCCCCTTGCAAAATAAAGTAAAACTCTTCTGTAAGTGGGGTATGTATATGAAGAACAAATAGATGCATCTAATTATTTATTCTCTCAGATAAGTAGTCTATTCAGAAAAGAAAAAAGCTCATGTTCGCATACCTCTCTGATAAAAGTTTAGGAATTTAAAAGGTAACTTATCATCTCTATGGCCTGCTTTCTACTTCTACTCCGTCCGGTCTTGCATGTACTTTAGGCTCCCACAACGTCCCCTCGCTGCGCTGCCCTCTGCCTCGGCCCACCCTCCTACGTGTGTCCAGTCTGTTTCCTACGATGCGAGCGACACTGGAGCCTTGTGTTTCTTCTATCCTTGTCTAGAACCAGAAGCGTTTGTTTGTTTGTAGTTCTTACCATTCACTGATCCAACACACATGTATTTCATAACCATTACGTGTCAGATATTTTTCTCATCACTGAGGACACGCATGTAAACAGAAAACCCCTGTCTCGTGCTGCTGGCACTTGCAAATGCCACCACACTGCCAGATCTCATGAGAGCAGGTCTGGGGAGGGACGGGGAGGAGACGGGACAAGTGATAAATGGAGCTGGAGCCCCAGCGTCCAAGCTGTGGTGGGGGGAAGGCATCAAGCAGTGGTAAACCGTGTGAAGCGCTTGTCACCGCTGTTGGCTGGTTCTATTCTTTGTGTCCACTGAGTTGCCAGGCCAGATCTCTGGTGTCCACTGGAAACGGCCTTTAGCAGTGCCTTTACCCACTGGTCCTGGGTTTCTAGCACCAGCCATGGTGCTAAATAGTAGATGTCAAGCATCTCTTATTTTTTCAATTTTTCTTGAAACCACAGCCCAAGAAGGAACTGAGCCTTCAGATTCTTAACTTTGCAAGTACTCTATTCAGTTCCCCAGGCGCAATGGGATATAATTCATTTACTAATTACATTTTTTATTGGGCTTAGTTATTGCAAGATCCTGGAGCTCTACATGAAACAAAAATGTCTACTGAGTGGCTGGATTTTGATGGTTTTTATGGTGGGTCACATTTTATACCTTCTGGTTACTTGAATTGAGCTGACAGTTTTCTAAATAACAGGAGAAACATCAGGTACCTAATCTGTGGGCCTCCTTTTGTGGAAATGGTCTGTACTCATTTAACCTGCTATTAAGAACACACTGGTACCCAGAGAGATGGCTAGCGTGAGAGCCACTATTTTTCCCCTAATTATAGTCAGAGGCATTAGAAGTTGAGACATATGAAAAAAACATTTGCAAATGTGTATGTATACCTGCCTCTCCTACTGGGCAAAATGACTAGAAGTGCCTTAAAAATGTTATTAGTGGGCCTCTAGTTACAATTTCAAAATCATGAATGTTTTCAAGCTTGTGACAAACTTTATTTTGAGAATAAAAAGAAAAAAATTATATTCAAATTTATCAACAATCCAGACCAAATTTACACATACAAATTTACCTAATTTGGGAATATTATTAAACCTATTTTAATGTAGTCTATAGAAGATTTAATATTATACTAATAACAAAATATATGAGGAAATCATACTTCATAACAAAAAATTTTAGCTTTCACACAATATAATTTAGACAAAACATTGCCAAAACATGCCAAAAGTGGCCACAAATGTTCTTTTTGTATTTCTTTCTCAGATTAACTTGATTAATTTGTATAATTTACAAACTTTACTAATTTACATCTTTATGTTTAATTTGCATGCAACAAAACTCATCTATATTATGTTTACAGGTTCTGTGAGTTTTAACAAATTCATACAACCATGTGATCAGATAATCAACCTCATGACCTAGATACAGAACATCTCTACCCTATCAAATATTCTGAGTATCCCCTCATACTCCTTAGCAATCATCCCTCAGCTTCTAGGCCCAGAACACCACTGAATACCACTGAATCCACTATAGGCTCATCTGTTCTAGAATTTCACATAAATAGAGTCACACAGCCTGTATCCTTCACTCCTGGTTACTTTACTCAACATGATCCTGTTGAGATTCACCCATATTGCTGCATGTATCAGTAGCTTATTCCTTTTCTTTGCCTAGTGGTACTCCATTACACCATACACCACAATCTGTTAATCCATTTATCTGTTTACAGACATTTGGTTATTCGAAGATATTTTTTAGTGGCACAGTGTCATTGCTTTCACCACAGCTGTGTGGAAACTCATGTGTGTGTTTACTATAGCAATGGTGAGTGTGTGTGTGTGTGTGTGTGTGTGGTGAAGCAGGTATGGTTTTCTTGTGTGGTGCATGAAATTTGGTTTCTTTAGTCACGTATAAGCTGGAGGGAGACTGAAGGAGAAGAAGGGACATTTCTAGTTACTCTACCTTTGCAGTTTCTCCCTCAAATTGGGCTTCTGGGGATATTACCCAACCTTCTATTTGTTTACATAAACTCAGAAATCTTTTTCACTTTTGAAGTTTTGTAAATGGTGGTTCCAGAGAGCGGTGATTGTGTGCTAGTTGCAAACGTAATATGCACCGGGTTCTAATGTGGTGGCCTCTGGCTGAGCACCCCCGACTCCCTTCTGAGACAATCACTAGGGAGTTGGCACGACTCCCTGCAAAGACAACAGAGCCTCTCCCCTGCTCCTGACTGGTCTTTTGTGATGGACACTGGACAAGGAAACAGGGCTGGTTTTCCATGAAGAAATTTTCTTGCCAAGGACATGAGGATGCCAACAGGGAGCCTGCTGACCTGGGTGAAATTGTTCCTCTTCTGACACTCTTTAGAGCGGGTCATCGCCAACTCATTGGGCTCTGTGTGAATTTCCTAGGGCTTCGGTAACAAATTATCTCAAACTAAATAGCTTAACAGATAGCTTTTTCACAGTTCTGGGGGCCAGAAGTCTGAAATCGGTGTGTTGGCAGGGCTGTACTCCCTCCAGGGCCTCTGGGGCAGAATCCATCCCTGACCTCTGCGCACTTCTGGCAGCCCCTGTCGCTCCTCGACTGCAGCCACCTCACATTCCCTTCTCCGCTGTGTGTCTGTGCCATCTCCCTCCACCTGTCTCTATGAGGACTCGTGTGATGGCAATGAGGGTCCACCTCGATACTCCAGAGTTGTCCTCCCATCTCAAAATCCTGAAAGTCGTGGCATCTGCAAGGACCCTTTTTTCCAAATAAGGTAACAGTTAAAGTTCCAGGAAGTAGGACTTGATGCCTTTGGTGGGCATTACTCAGCCTACCACAGCCTCGGCCATTTTTGCATGTCTTACAAAAATCACTTGGCCTAGCCCAGGCTCAATGCTCTCATAAACAGAATGAATCAGTATCATACAGATTTTTGTTCGTCAGCAAGTTAGTTTCCAAGTTTGTCTATTGGTAGTCCGAAGTGACAGAAAAAGGTTTGATATTTTCTGCATGCCCCAGGACTTTTCCACAACATAAGAGTGTGACTTTGTTCCTTCAGAGTTAGCCAGATAGACATAATTGGATAGATTTCCCCATACATATCGTTTTCTTTCTTGCTGCCATATATGTATTCATTTAAAAATTTAGTTCATTAACAAATATTTATTTGCCTACTCTTTGCCCTGAATTCTTTAAGCCACCAAATGAAGTTCCTCACCCCATGAAGCTTATATTCTAAAGAAGACAGTCTAATATATGCACTATTGGAGAGGCGAGTAAGATAGGGAAAGAAGAAAGGCATAAAGTGGTGTATGGTTTAAGCAACTGCGGGGGGAGTGAGGGCTCAGTTCTGCAGGGAGATTTAGGAATGCATCACAGGACTGCCTGCTAGAAAGGCAGGAGCCGGGAATGTTTAGCCACAGGTTCCTGCCCACCACTGGGTGAGGCTTGCCTCCAGGACAATAACCTCCCTGTACTTGGGGCTGCACTTGGCTAGAGTCTGAGCAGGCTCCTGCCAGTCCAAGGACAGAATATACGGTACTCTTAGGGGTGACAGTGGAATCGGAGGGAGTCTGTGCCTGCACAGAACTATTCACCAGGGCTGCAGCTGAATCAAAAGTGGGCCAAAGGGCATAACAGAGGCACCAGAGGCATCTGCTACACTCACCTTAGCGGCACTTACCACATTCTGCCTTTGCACTTCTTACACATAACGTGGTCAGTAACAGTTGTGAAATACTCAAAAGTAAGCACACAGACTACATACACAATCGCCTAAGAGCAATTTACAGAGGCCCAGGGTAGCTACAAAGACAGTGCCCAACCACCATCGCCATCTGTTGGTGGAAAACAGAATTGACATGTTTTCACTGTGGGGTAGTTCTGTTTAGAAGTTTTAATTTGCAAGTTTCTAAGCAAAGCAATTTCTGTAATTCTTGTATCACAGGATTTTGTGGGGCATAAATAATATAATTCATGATAAAGTACTATGTCTATTATAAGACATTATATAAATGTTAGTTTTCATGAATTACAGAAGGGCTTGAAGCCTCATCCCTGTACCTAGCCCAGATTAAAAGGCCCATTGTGGCCAGATACCTAGCTTGTATCCTGTTTAGAGAATGCTGTCCTTATTTTTTTTCCTTCTGCCTGAAACAATCTTTCTGTGATTTCCACCTGCTAAGAGTCAAAGTCCAGTGCAGATGTCACTCAGAAATATAGATCATTTCCTTCTGTGTATTGCCTTTGCATCGTCCCTAATAGAGCACTCACCATATTACATTATAGTTCATTGCACATATTTCTCTGGCCTCATTCAGTACTGAACTTCTTCAAGACAAGGACTATGCCTGATTCTTTTTTGTATGCCTAGCATGTAGCCTTATATGTAGCGTGTGGTAGGCATTCCATAAGCATTTGTTGAAATCATTTATTTGTTATTTGAATTAATTTGCCATCAAATAACAACAGCCTCTTTCCTACTTAGCCGTGTCTCAGCAAGAAGCCAGGCCCAGCAGGGTAGAAGACATGAAGGGAATTCATCTAAAAATCTATTTACTTGGGGAGAAAATGCACTGTGTTCAATGAAATGATTCAGTTTCACCTTTTCTGTACATAGCCTCAGAGCTGAATACGATCATAATTTTATGTCAAAAATCAAGTCCCTTGAGTCATGTGGAGATATATTACTTTTCTGTATATAGCATAACATGATAAAAACAATGCTAACCACCCCACAGGAACTAAACCCTGGAGTTGTAGAAAGTGAAATTTCTAATGGTTTACCTAGTAATGGCTGGGTCTTACACAGTTAAAAAACACTCCTACCAACTTATAATACTCAGATAATGCACATACTGATAAAGTTATAGATGTTTAAGAAAAGAAAGAAATGTCTTCCAAGGAGAGAAAACCACACGGCGCATTTTGAAATCGGCAGACTCCATTCCAATTAAAAGGACTGCAGACCAGAAGACCTCTCGATTGGTGTGATGATGCCCATGTGTGCTTAGTTTAATGTAACCATGTTTTGTCCATGCTTCCTTACCAGGAAGCAAAAACAGCCACCAAGTAGGATGCAAAAAGCTTTTTAAGAAATTTTCCTCGGAAGTTCAGGGATGGTCTGCTCCACACAAATATCCAGGGTTGGCTAGCTTGTTTGCAATACCTTTTACTACCGGCAAAATCAACGGTTATAGAGTAAAGAGTAATCCCACCAGAGACATGGGTGTGGTGCAGCTGGGGCTCTGTTCACTTGTCTCCTAAACCTGCTCCTTCATCAGCACCTGGGAATCTACAGTCCTCTGCTGAGGAAGGGGCAACGGCAAAGCCACTCTGCTCTTCGCTCACCACACTCCATCTTCTGAACCTTCCTACAAAATGTGGTGACCTGTTCACACAGTGCAGCTGCCCACACTGGGCACGCTATTCTCCAGCTGGCTTTTACTAATGTGCTACTGCCTCACAGGTAACATTTATTTTTCATGGAGGTTTTTCTGCAGACCATCCTCAGAGTCTTGCTAATGGTGGAGACTGAGAGCTCCTTGTTAAGTCAGTGAGGAAGACATTTGCTTACAGCCCTTTAAGCACTTTCCACGTCACATCATAAACAGTCTGTCACTCTCCCTCCTCCCAGGGAAAGACTTCTTGGTCAGCCAACAGAAGGAGCCCTTTGGGGAGCCCCTGGAACAGTGATCCCTGTCTCCTCGACCCAAGAGTCTCTTTATCACTTTCCTCCCATGGTCCATGAGGAAATAATGAAGCAGCTCCTGAACTCTACATCACAAGCAATAGCCTATCTTCATAAAGTTGCAACAGGAATGATTTAGGGACAGGAGATGTACAAGGCATGTCCAGAAGTTATCCTGCCACATAATATGAAAAATGGAGGCATTTATTGAAGAAGATACAAGATACAAGGAACATTGTACACAGGACAATGACATCATGGTCCCCTTTAAAATAGGCATCTTGGACTTCACAGAGTTCTCCCAGCATCCCTTCCATGGTTCAAACATTCTTTAAAATCCTCAGTTGCCATCAGCTTCCCCATCACGTTTTCCTGCATCTCATTGACAGTCTGAAATCTCTTCCCTTACAAAAGTGATTTTAGTTTTGGGAAAAAACAGAAGTTGCAGGGTGCCAAATCTTGGTTTTAGTGGGGCTGAGTCACCTGGGTGATTTGATGTTTCACCAAAAACCTCTGCATGAGACATGATGCATGAGCAGATGCATTGCAACCATGATGAAGCTGCCAATCACCAACTGTCCATAGCTGTAGCTGTTTTTGTCCTATTGTATCTCTCAACTGATGAAGAACATTGAGGTAGTGCTCCTTATTAATCGTTTGGCCTGGAGGGGCGTACTTGTGATACACAACATCTTACCAATGAAAAAAACACACATAGCATGGTCTTGATCTTGCTGCAACTTTACCACACCTTCTTTGGGCGTAGAGAACCAGGTGACTTCCATTAGGACCACTGGGTCATTGTTTCTGGATAATAGCTGTAGCCCAGTGATTCATGCCCGGTTATGACCTTTTGGAGGAAATCTGGTTCATTGGTAGCAGTTTGAATCAAGTCATTAGCAGCTGCTGCACAATGTTCCTTCTGTTCTGGTAGCAGAAGCTGTGGAATGAATTTTGCCACAACACATTCCATGCCAAGGTCCTGTGTCAAAATCTCAGACACAGTAGTTTTTGGAATCCCCAGATCAGCTTCTAGTTCCTGCACTGTCAGTCATTGATCTTTGTTGCTGCAGCCCATATATATTCAACATTCTCAGTGTTCTGCTTATGCAAGGCCTTCCAGATCATGGATCACTTTCAACAGATTCTTGACCATCTTTGAAGCATTTGTGCCAGACTTATTTGCACTGCACTCATTGCATCATCCCCAAAAGCCTTCTGAATCATCTGAATAGTTTCCACAGAGGAATATTCAAGCTTAATGCAAAATTTGATGCATATTCATTGCTCTATTCACTCAATCATTTTGAATGTGACAGTCACACAGTACACATGCTCACTCAATGGCATCTACTGCCCCCCACTGACTAGTATAGTGAAGTTGTCACTGTTCATGCATGTGCATTCCAGTCCACTCTCCTTGGCTGCCAGGTTACATTGATGTCACACACTATTCTCATTATATTAACAATGGCTGGACTTTTTCTGGACGGACCTTGGTATACTCTGTCATTTTGCCAGAGGAACAAAGGGAATATATCTCCTTGCAACCCAGCTATTTGAAAATGTTATTTAAAAAAATTATGAGGAGAGAACATCCTTCCTTTTTTTTTCTCAGTGAAATCCCTTTAAACTTGAAGCTCACTCACAGAGTTGCTTCTGTTCTAGGAAGCTGTTTATTCATCATTTGTCTTTTTTATTTCTCTCCGGCTGTTTCTGCTTTCTTCATGTCATCTTTCAGAACTTCCAGAAAAGGCTGGATGAGAAACTGACTTTTCTCATGGGATTACAAGGAACAAGCATGCCCTTCATAGAAGCTTTGCTCAGGCCCAAGGCCTCAGCATGTGCCCCTTCCACAGAACACGTTAGCCTTGCTTTACCTATGGCTAGAAGATTCTATTAAGAATATCAGCAAATGTGTAACTTAAAGAGACTAGAATTCTACACGCCAAAATTCACACACAGAGAAATAGTTATCCTCTCATGGTAAAATACTCTGTAATTTTATTTTACTAAACTGAAATTAACCAATTGCATCCTAACCTTTCAGGAAAAAGACTGAGCAGAAGATCGCAACGCAAACATGGAAGGACAGTGACACCTGATGAAACCAACACCCTGAGGTGACAGTTTCCCAGCACCTTCTAGGTGAGGAATATTCTGAATGTGACCGAAAAGAACACAGACAGTTTTCTGGGCAGTGGAAACTGACTCATCAAATCTCACAGTGGCCTGGAATAAATACTTCTTTTTTGACAACAAATATTTTTTGACAATAATATTGAATTTTCCAGGTGCCTTAATACCAGGAAAAAAAAAACACATCAGAAAACTGATAGAATGCTTGTGTCTCTAGAAAAAAGACATTCTGGCATTGGAAAGAGACACGTGCATTCTGTCATTGGAAAAAGTTATCATCCCTTATGTAGTAATAAATTAGCCATGGAATTTATTCATCTTCTCACACAAATTTGGCTAGTTTACATCTATGATGACAATACTCAGCTTGTGTTCACCAAGTTCAAAGCTGAGAACCATACCTTTATACCTTCCCCAACAAATAACAAAAGCTAACATTTAACTCATTCTTACCATGTTCCAGACATTTTCCAAGCAATTTATCTACATTAACTTATTTTACCCTCACAACAACCCCATACAGGAGGAATTGTAATAATTACAATAGTAACATATACTAACTTATAGATGAGTAAAATGAAGAACTTGCATACTGTTATATACCTGGTGCATGGCAGAATCCGGCTCCAAACCCTGCATCCTGAAGCTACAGATGATGCTTGACAAAGCGGCACACCCCCCGGTGGGCCCTGCCTGGGCCTCCAGCCAGTCCATCCAAACACTGCCTCTTTAAGCTATGCAGAAGAATTTTTAGATAAAATGCAATTTATTAAATTTTGGATTAACACTGTAACTGACATGCAGCAAATAAAACTTTTTAACATATTTCACTTGGTAATATTTGATGCTTACAAAGGAATATATGTAACATTGTAAGTTGTAGGCATAATAATAAAATGAATATCTTTGAATTCCCACCCCTACATAATAACCACAGCATACCTTCATCGCTCTGTCTAGCTGTGTGTTCCGTATAGTCCCTACCCCTATTTCTACAAAATAGAAGAAATTACTATGCTAAATTTTGAGCTTATATTTTCTTTCTTTTTATACTGTTATTACATATATGTATATGTATCCATCATATATATTAAATATATGTAACTATACCATACATGCTTCTGAGCTTTATGAAAATAGTATCACATTGAATGAACTTTTTTTGCATTCAAACATTTCTCCAAGTTTCATACTCGTTGTTGTATGTATTTGTTACATATTCATGTAGCTAATTTCTTACTATTTGCAAATCTGAAAACTTAAGTATAGGACACTTAAATAAACATTAATTCCTTCATAGAGATTCTATAATGAAAGGATAACTTGAGCTGATTCCTAAAAGGTTATTGGTTTGCTTGAACACAAAAGAGGAATGTGAACGTTTGAGGAAAAAGAGAGAAGGATGAGAAAGGTACAAAGCCAGAAAAAATTCAAGACACATTCAGGTAAAAACACATGTTTTGCTAGGAATGATATGTTGAGGTCAGTAGAAGACAGCTCTCCAAGGAGACAGAAAAGGAACAGTCAGATGTGGGAGAAGAACAGCAGTGTGGTGTTTTAGGGGCAAAGAGAGGTGTGGTTCAAGAAATAAAGGAGCCCTGGCTGGTGTGACTCAATTGGTTGGCATTGTCCTGCAAAGCAAAAGGTCACTGGTTCGATTCCCAGTCAGGGCACATGCCTGGGTTGCAGGTTCATCCCCTGCGGGGCATGAACGAGAGGCAACCAATTAATGTTCCTCCCCCTTCTTTCTCTCTCCCTTCCCCTCTCTCTAAAAAATAAATAAATAACATCTTTAAAACAGAAAAGAATCCACTGAGTTGAAAATTGCTGATGAGAGAAAAGTATCCCTTGGATTTTTTCAACACTGTCATCAAGCCATCTACTTAACATTCAGTTCATCGGATGCCTCTCATTCCAAGTCCATGGTCACCCAATCACGTTCTGATTAAGAACTGATTTTCCATGGAATTCTGCCAGCAGAGGGAAAATTCGTCAAGATAAGACTTTGAGCATTTCTAGTTGCTCTGCTAAGATATCTTATAAATTAATAACGCAGTTTCTAAATATGAGTTTGCTCCCCACATATACATGACTATAGGATGTGTACTCCCTGGCCTGGGTTGCTATAACAAAACATTATAAACTTCATGGCTCAAACAACAGGCACTTATTTCTCACAGTTCTAAAATGTGGTCAGTCCAAGATCAAGATGTCTGCCAATTCAGTTCCTGATGAAAGCTCTGGCTTGTAAATGGCTGCCTTTTCTCTGTCCTCACATGGTAGAGAGAAAGCTGTCTCTCTTTCTTCCTCTTTTATAAAGCCACTAATCCCATCCTGATAGCTTTGTCCTCCTGACCTCAGCTAAACATAATTGCCTCCCTAAAGCTCCATCTCCAAATACTATCACATTGGGGGCTAAGACTACCATACGAATTGTAAAGGAATGCAATTCAATCCATACCAGGGAGAAATGTGGGTTTCCCCAGGTGGCCATAATAGTCCTCAGCACAAACTATTTCCCAGGTGTCTGTGTTCTAATTGGCATTGAATACACCTCAAGATCTGATCATTCTGTACTGCAAAAGCCATGTTTCTGGCTTCACCATGTTAAACAAATCCTGGAACTGAACACCCAAACAAACTTAGTACCAAGTGAGAGCCATCTGACTCCAAACAACTTCCCAGGCAATGATCACAGCTTCCAGAGATGAAATCCATCAATTAGCTTTGTAGAGACCTTCAACTTTGTGTAACAATGGTTACACACATCTCCTTAAGTACAAATACCAAGAGGAAATATAAAGTTCTGAGAGCAATTTCTAACTTTTGTTCACTAAGGAATTCATAAGTCCCTCAGCCACAGTGATCAGAGAACATGGTATTCTCCTTCAGGCCTGGCCATCATTCGCGTGTGCCAGGACCAAGACCAATTCTAAGTTTTACAGCAAATGGCACATTATGTCTCGTTGCCACTCATGCGCTGCTCACAGTAAAATCATGGGACACAAGGCATTATCGATCGATTTACACTTAGCTTTCTCCGTGTTCTGCAAAACTGGCTTTCTGCTCTACTTGCTGACAGAGAAGACTGTATGGATCAGCGACTCTCTTCTGCAGCTAACCTCAGTGTGCTACGTCTTTGTTCTCTCTACTCTGATCAGCACTGGTTGTCATCATGTTTTGACAACACCAAAGTATTTTTACCCTTTTTCAGGAAATGTTACTTCCTGTGTGATGTCAGATGAAAAACCCTCTTCCCCATGGTGCAATCCCTAAGTCTTTGCAAGTGACAGCATTGCCCAACGTGCTGCCCACAACACTCAGCCCATCCCACACCTGCCAGCAGGAGCCATACAGTTTAATAGGCTTCATTAATATATGTGTGTGTGTTAATATAATACAATTTCTTTATCTCAAATCAAAGAATTTGTTTAAAACGGGTGTAATAATTCATTCCTAGAATCTTAAAGGCTACTTCTGTATGTATTATCACAACATGTTTTTGTACTTATTTAAGCAACTTGGTTTTTTGGTTCTTATACATTTTAAGAGACTATTTCTTAATTTTTCTAGACTGAGATTTTCATTTCTACATTTCATTTTCTGGTGACTAAGTCTCTTAAGTTTCTTGCCACTTTGGGGTGCAATATTTTCCTACCTCCTCAGGCTGCAGCCACAGCACAGACCTGATCTGCCCATTTTTCATGTTTTCCAATCTGAAGCAACTGCTGCTTCTTAAACTCATCAATTGTGTCAATATTCCATTCTCAAATATTTATCTGCAATATAGTTATATGTCAAGTCTATTTTGTCACTGTGAAAATCTGGTCATTGTGCAACTGATTTAGACCTAAATGGTATCATTCATTTTACAGAAGCATTGGTCTATGACAGTTTCTTGTAACAAAAATAACACTGCTTACTGGCAAGAAAATCATAGATCACAAAATTGTAGTTTCTTTTTCCTGACTCAAATGATACTTTTATCAATTTAAAATCAACCATAAGATCTATTTGTTTTCTTAATTAAATGTATTCTTCTTCATTTTAGCAATTGGTGAGAAAACTTTACTCCAAAGTGAACAGTTGAGATTTCAGAATATCTGCTCCCATAATCACACAAGGCCATACTCATTCCAATACTTGACTTGGTTAAGAGGAGACAATCACCCATGTCATCCAAATACCTTTCCCTACTAAAAGAAACCATGGATCCTTAGAGAAATGGCTGAGTTCCAGGGCTAGAATCCAAAATGTATCTGGAACATCTTCTTATGCCAGATAAAAAGGAGGTGCTCAAAAAATTATGAGAGAATAATCAGAAAATACAGCAGTCAGTTTGATGGGACTCTCACTAATCCAAACTAGGATAATTTAATCATAAAAATAAATAAAGCAAAGATTTTCCCACTAATTTTTATAGAGGCTTTACTCATAATTGCCAGAACTTAGAAGCAACCAAGATACCCTTCAGTAGGGGAATAGATACATACACTGTGGCACATCTTGATAATGAAATATTATTCAGTGCTAAAAAAGAAATGAGCATGTTTTTAAAATGTCCATACTATCCAAAAGCAATCTATAGATTCAGTGAAATTTCTATCAAAATTCCAATGGCATTTTGTATAAGAATGAAACTAATGATCCTAAAATTTGTATGAAACCAATTTAAAAAGCCCAAATAGCCAAAGCAAACTTAAGAGAGAATAAACTGGAGACATCACACTCTCTGATTTCAAAATATATTACAAAGCAACAGTCATCAATACAGTATGATATTGGCATAAAAACAGATACTGAGATGAATGAAACAGCATGGGAAGCCCAGAAATAAACCTCTGCATATATGGTCAATTAATTTATGACAGAGGAGCCAAGAATATACAATGGGAAAAAGGCAGTCTCTTCAGTCAATGGTGCTGGGAAAACTGGGAGGACACAGGCAAAAAGATGAAACTGGACCGCTATTTTACACCACACACAAAAATCAAGTCAGAATGGATTGAAGATTTGAATGTAAAACCTTCAGCCATAAGACTCCTAGAAAAAAATATAAGTGATAAGCTCCTTGACATTAGTCTTGATGATGAATTTTTGGATTTGATAATCTAAAAAAGGGAACAAAAGCAAAAATAAACAAGTGGGGCTATATTAAATAATAAAGTTCTTTTTTTCTAAAAAGACATATGGATTGCCAACAGGTACATGAAAAGGTGCTTGACATTACTGATGATCAAGGAAATGCAAATCAAAACCACAATGAGACATCACCTCACATCTGTTGCAATGGCTTTTATCAAAAAGACAAGAAATAACCAATGTTAAGGAGGATGTAGAGAAAAGGAAATACTTGTACACCAATGGTGGGAATGGAAATTAGTGTAGCCACTATAAAAACTGTATGGATGATTCCCCAAAATTAAAAATAGAACCACCATACGACCCAGAAATTTCACTTCTTGGTATATATCTGAAAGAAAGAAAATCACTGTCTCAAATAGACATCTGCACTCCCACGTTCATTACAGCACTATCCGCAGTGGCCAAGCTGTGGATGTCACCTAAGTGTCTGTATATAATGGGATATTATTCAGCCATAAATAATAAAGAAATTCTGCATTTTGTAATAACATGGATGAAACTTGAGGGCATTATGCTAAGTGAAACAAGTAAAAGAAAGACAAATGCTGTATGTCTTTATTATATATGGAAGCTTAAAAAGCTGAAATCTTAGAAAAAGATAAAAGAATAGTGGTTCCAGGGGCTGGGTGGCATGGTGCACGGGAAGGTGTTGGTCCCAGGCTGGCAACTTCCAGCTATAATATTGTTAACTTCTAAGGATCTAATGTACAGCATGGTGATTATCACTAACAATAATATCACCTTGAAAGTGAAGAGAGTAAATCTTAAATGTGACCACCACAAAGAATGGTAATGATGTGAGGGGATGGTGGTGTTCACAGCCCTCACTGTGGTCATCATTTCACTATATAGATATATATATATATGTATCACATCATCAGGTTGTACACCTTAAACTTACATGTGTTTTATGTCAATGATATCTCAGTTAAGCTAGGAAAACTGTAACGTTCTTTAACATAAAAAATTGTTGTTGCCCTGGCTGGCATAGCTCAGTGGATTGAGTGCAGGCTGCGAACCAAAATGTCGCAGGTTCGATTCCCAGCCAGGCCACATGCCTAGGTTGCAGGCCACGGCCCCCAGCAACCGCACATTGATGTTTCTCTCTCCCTCTCTCTTTCTCTCTCCCTTCCCTCTCTAAAAATAAATAAGTAAATAAATAAAAAGGTGATTTAAAAAAATTGTTGTCAAAAACAAAAATAAGCCATACTTTCAAATAATTCAGCATATATATAGAGGGGGGGACTATAAAGCAAATGTGGCAGAATGTTAAAAATTGTTAAAATTGACTTCTTGCAACTTTTCTGTAATATTTAAATCATTTCCAAATGAAAAAAAAAAAATGAGAGAGAGAGAAAGAGAGAACCCAGTCCCAGCCCTATAGAATCAGTAACCCTAAAATTTCATCCATAATTGGTTTGGGGTGAGACCTGGATTAAGGACTTTTTTAAAACATCTCTCCCAGTGGGTCAAAAGTACAGCCAGAGTTGAGAATCATGCAACTACAGGGACTTACTAGTCTATAAAATGGTTCCATAATATGGTCCATTAGGTTTAAGCCCTAAATCTTCTCCTACCCATCCCCAGTTTTTTCAATAAGGTCAGCTTCACAACCATTATAATTAATGATTGATGTTTTATACTAATAAGGCTAATATGAGAAAAGGGGTTCACTCTGTATGTGAAATCCATGGTCTATGCCAACCTGGCACCTGTGAGTCTTTCTCTCACACACCACCTTCGGGTTCATCACCTACATGCCAGCACTGAAGCCAAATGCTCCCTGAAGACTGAATTTCATTACAAGGGCAAGAGAATTACCCTTCCTTGAGGCTATGTCAGTCACAAGAGCTCTTCTTCCTAAGAATGACAGTTAATCCTGAAGCAACCAGCTGCACACAGTCTAGTTAGTAATGAACTTGAGCAGGTCAGTAGAGGACCACATGATTTACATTCATTAAAATTAATTAAAACCACAGGCAGAAACTAAAAGCTAGTGACTTTTATAATCAACAATTATTGGACACCACCACAAACTAGTTCTAACAACTCTTTTAAAAACTTTCTACTCTAAACTGTTAACTCTCTCTACCCCACAGCCTAGAGTTTAGTGGTGGATTTTGCATTCTGCCAGAGAGGTTGATTCTGTTATTCGGAAACAGAGACTCTCAGGATGATAACGTCATCTCCAGTGTAACAACGTAAACAGTCCAAAGACTCATGACTGCGTCTGATCCAGTGGAGATGCAGTCTCCTCACATATCCCTTCTTTCTTTCCACAAATATTTGTTGAACACCTTACTCTCTGAAAAGTACAATATAGGTATATTTGTGATCTGAGAAGCACAGCATTTGGAAAGTACACAGGTGAAATGTTTGACCTCCGTGCTGAAGCCATCCGTGAGGACAGCTGGATCCACGTTTCAGTCAGTGCTCCAAAGTAAAGCTCTGTTTTAATCTCTAACTCAACCTTATAATCAATCTTCAAGTGGGGCTCTTTCTTTTCTTAAGTCTCATTTGAGTACATGTTCACTGAGTTTTAGAGAGAGGGAAAGGGATGGGGGAGAGAGAGAAAGAGAAAGAGAGAGAGAGAGAGATTAATCAGCTGCCTCCTACACATGCCCCCATTGTGAACCAAACCCACAGCCTAGGCATGTGCCCTGACAGGAATTGAACTGGCAACCTTTCGTGTACAGGATGATACACCAGCCAACTGAGCCACACTGGCCAGGGCCTCAAGTGAAATTCTTTAACTAGATAATAAACAGCACTGCCAGCTCACTTTAGTGAATGTTGCAGCATCTATGAACTCAAATGGTGCATTCCTGTAAAAACCTGGGTGACACAATGAGTCAACTTTTAATTCAGTATTCAGTGCTTCTAATTCTGTATCTTTTAAATAGATACTGAGAGAGTGATGCCAAGAGCACACCACAGGACTCAACAGATAAACTAGAAAGAGTAGTTAAAGGTGAGTAGTTAAAGCCCTTGGAGTTTATCAGAAGTGGAGAACAGGTCATGCTGGAACGTTCCACACACTGGACTGCATACAGTTTCCCAGCTGCAGTGTGAACTGTCATACCTCTGCGCCTCGACACAGCCCACTCTCCGACTGGGAGGCCTCTTTCCTTCTGCTCTGGAACAATCTATCCCACCTGAAGTGAAGCTTCCTTATGCAAGGTGCACTGTAGGAACTCACATGACCCTTAGCGTTTTTGTTTTATATTTTTATTTGATTTCCTTTTTAGGAGTCCATGTCACCCATATACTATTAACTCCTATAGGATTAAACAAGTGCCTAGCAAAGTGTTTGGCACAGTGTAGGGCCCCAATAAACATTTGCCAAATGAGAACCCAACTGAAAGGAATACTATCATTCTGAATTACTATGACAAAGACTTTTCAGATTGTTAAGCAGATGCTATTAAAGAAGAAAAACATTTTTTTAAAGATTTTATTTATTTATTTTTAGAGAGGGAAGGGTGGGAGATAGAGAGAGAAACATCAATGTGCAGTTGCTGGGGGTTATGGCCTGCAACCTAGGCATGTACCCTGGCTGGGAATTGAACCTGTGACACTTTGGTTCGCAGCCCTAGCTCAATCCACTGAGCTACGCCAGGCAGCAAGAAAAACATTTTTTAAAAATTACTTTCCCCAGCTTTTGACAAAAAGAAAAAGACATGGTAGCAAATATTGCTACTGTTCAATCCAATTAGCAAGACATACAGTGTACGCACAACCCACTGCTTTTAGAGACGCCATAAGGAATTATACAACTTCTTTTCCCACTGAGATGTAGCATAGTTAGTTTTAAATGACAGTCACATTGTGGTCTGAGGCGAGATGTAGTATTTAATAACACTATAGCTGCATCTCTCCAGTTTAAGGCTGCAGACTCAAATAAAGACAATCAGTCCCCTGTTCCCTTTGGGAATTTAAACCAAGTCAACATTAGTAATAACCCTTTTGTCCTGGGATATTTACCAATGTGACACCTCCCCTTAGTCAACAAGAAGTATTTAGCTAGTCCCATAAAGCTGAAAATCAGAGTCAATCATAGTTCTATCAATGATTGGAATGGTCAAACATAAAGCCATCCTTTGCTTCTTTGGCTTTTTGTTTAACTATTTATTATTCTGGCTCATACACTCTAAGACTGAAGTCATTGTACCTTTAGCCAAAACTAAAGTTTCTAGGTCAAATCCACTTCTATAAACACTTTTTAACTTTTCCAAAAAAGATTATATCCAAGCACTCATCTTTGCATTGTTCTAATTCAAGGCCATCTCCATGGCCAATTCAATGGCCTGCATTATTTGGAGACAAACCCAGTTTTATAGAAAAGTGCTTTCACACATTTTTGAAAGACTGGTCTTTTAAATCAAGGTGAGGCTATTGTGTTCACTAAAAAACAAAAACAAAGTCCAATTTCTAATTTCATGAAAATAATTCAGACTTTCAAAGATAGAGTATCACCCAATAATATTAAGTGGATACCCATAAATTTACTTGATGTCATTGTAATTTGGTACAGAACGTAAGCTTATTTTGCAATTAAAATTTTTTTAACCTGAAGAGCATGAATAGTATAGTCAATAAATGACTTGAAAGTCAATGTTTCAGATAAAATAAAACATTATAAACAGAAAATGCTGTTCTTTATCAATTTCATTCTAAATAATGTATGTCACAAATGAGAATTCATTACTACATTGCAACTAGAACAAACACAAATTTCTTTCTTCTGCTCAATTATTTCAATTACCTAAATTGATCATCAGTCTTCTTCCCTCTATTCCACTTCTGCAAATCAATATCAAATCACGGTGAAAGAATGGCCTAGATGGGGTGAAAAACTGAAATTTATATGAGCATTCCTCAAATGTATTTTTGTGCTCTTTCAGTTACCCTAACTTCAACTAGAAATTCAGACCATACAAGAAAATTCAGTAATGAGAAACTTATATTTTATCCATATAATTCCTACATATATTTCACTTCAAATATGAAGTTGGAAAATGACCATTGCAGAATTCATTTCAATAAGAAATTGGTTGAAGGAAGAGGGCAGAAGAAAATCAACTAGAAATGTATGTGATTCTAAGGGTCACTGTCACTTAATCAGAAATCAAATTCTAGAAGAAAATAGTTCAGTCCTAGAGAAGCCATCTTACCTCATAATTTGTTTGAATTATTTGACTAGACAGTATGTAATCCAGCACGATAATAGTTACAGCTAACCAATCCGAATGCCTCATAACAAACAAAAATGTAGGTACAGTCATTACTCTTCCTTTCCCCATAAGGAAATTGAAGTTCAGAGAGGCTAAGTAACTTGCCAAATATGGGGGAGCTGGGATTCGAGGTCAAGCATCTGACTTCACAGTCAGGGCCACACACTTCACAGTCTTCTAAATCATTTCCACACAGAACGTGTTCTCAAATCCAGCCCCACATTTCAGTACCAAGGTGCCAAAAAGGGAAGAGGGTGTTAGGAAAGGCACCCTCAGTAGAAAAATAGGAGAAAGTCATCTATTTCTTTGGGCTTTGACAATTCTGGTCTTAGACGATATGAATTAAGAATAATTAATTCACTTAATTTTTTTCTACTCAACGGTAATACTTGGTGTCTCTGGGTCTTCCTGAGACCTAGAATTTTATGTAATTCTATGATGTGTGAAAAGGAAGCCCCTTTATTTATGTGAATATTTTATTCTAAAAAGCTTTGATTTGCCCTGACTGATGTGGCTCAGTGGATAGGGTGTCTTCACACAAAACCAGAGGTCAGCAGTTTGATTCCTGGTGAGTACGCATGCCTGGGTTTCGGGCCAGGTCCCCAGCTGGGGGCATGTCAGAGGCAACTGATCGATCTTTCTCCCACACATTGATGTTCTCTCCCTCCTTTCCCCTCTCTCTAAAAATAAATTAATAAAATCTTTAAAAACAGAAACTTCACCTAAAAATGAAAATAAATAAAAAGGAAAGCTCTGATTTGTTGATCTAAATCTGCATGCGGGCAACTCGACAACAACTCACCATTCATAGTGGAACTAAATCAAATTGCTGCCAAATAGAAGAGTTTGTGTGTATGTGTATTTAAGTGATAAATAAAAATAATAGAGGGATTTCCAGAGTTTTCACGGCAGGGATGAGGAACAAGAAACAGATTTATGCTGATCGAGCTCACGAATGAAGAGACCTGAAAGGAAGTGTTGGAACTTAGGGGTACTTTTGTTGTACTGCTGCAGGAACAGCGTGAGACGTGTGAAAAGTGTGGTGGAACAGAGGAAATAAATGCACCTGATGCTCGTACAGCTGTGTCGAGCATTGAATTCAATCCACCACTGAAACTGACTATATCTCTTCAAACAGGCGGAAGGGTAGAATAGACGGCATTTTTAAAACAGGAAAGAGAAAAATCATCAAATCATTTTCTGACTCCAGTCCTGTTGGTTGTTGCTAAATTAACAGAACATTTTGTACGTGAGCAAATTATCAAATCTTTAAATACAATATGGTACATTTTAAAATATCAGTTCTAATTATATTTTCTTTTGACAAAGTAATTATACTCCAAGAAACTGTGATCAGAACAATTTTTTTGCTGCCAAATCTGAGAACAGAAGGTGGAAAAGGTACATTTAGATTATGTTACAAAAAGCTGGCTAACCTTTATATAAACTTCTTTCTTAGCCTTATAAAAGCAAGGTTTAAAAATAGACTAACAAACACAAATTTTAATCTTCTTTCAAGTCACTCATTGATTTGTAATTTAATGTTCTTTTGTACAATGGTGGTTACATACTGTAGCCAGCTTTTTCTCTCCATGGATAAGTTTTGTTCATATTTAAAATCACAGGGTAGAGCTGAGGGGGTTTTTTGTTATTAGTCCAGAACAAATGAATTGAACCCTAAGCCCTCTTTCTCCCAGGGGAAGGGATACAATGCTCTCCACTGGTACTTTAGACTTGAAAATTTCCAGCAATACCTCTTCCCAGGAGTCTATAACTATTTCTTTTCTTCAGAGGTCTGTAGCCCCTTCCACTTCCTTTCCCCCTCAACTTTTGTCTTAACGAATAAATGTTTCTCTAAGTCACCTGAATGGGATTCATTTTGCCTCTCTCTGCCCTGAAATTGGTCCCTCAGGATCCTATCTGGCTTGCCTGCAAAATCCTTCACACAGAGGTTTAGGGGCAGCCTTCAGCTACAAGTCCTAATATCCCTCAGCTTTATCCTTTTGTTGGTAGTTTTTCTTCCCCCATGAGAGAAAAAAAAAAGGTCCATAAAATGCAAATGTGCAGTGAATGCACAAAGAGTACTATGTTCTGGTGAATTTATTGGTGCAGAATTTTCTCTACATAGTGTAATTTTGAATTAAATTCACCAAGAATTTAGCAGTAAATATTAAGAAAGACATATTCTGAATTAAGGAGAAGGTTATGGGGAAGCATAGGAGAAGCAAAGGCCATATTGATAGGACAAAGAAGGAAGGTAAATGAAAAGAAATATAAGACACAGTCTTTGCCCCCAGAAGACTTGCAGTTCTGAGGAGCATATTTACATGCATGAAACACTTTGAGGAGGACAAGAGAGGGCATATGAAGTGCCAACTTAATGCAATACTTTGGTTTTTTAGGTGGGTGTAGTCATGTTACTAAGCCTCACTGCACTATCAGATGCTTCAAGATTTAGAAGGTTCTCTGCTGGAGAAAACAGAATTGAGGCCAACACAAACCTGAAGGTAGAAACAGAGCAGGAGCAATGCATAGGTTTCAGTTCCAGGAATTTTCATCACCAGTGGAGGGCAAATCATTGGTCTGCTTTAACAATGATTCACAAGTAACATAGAGATCCTGGATTAAATAATTTCCATTTCTACCCTGTAACAGACCATAAATGAAAATGTATTTTTGTGTATGGGCTAAGAATAAAACATCCTAGAGCTGGAATGAATGAAAAACTTACAACAAGCACTAAACTTTGTCATCTTACTTGGCTGCTCCTAATCACCTTAGTAAATGGGTCTTTTAAAGCTCTCTCATCATCATGCTCTTCTTTCCCTTCCTGTAAGTATTTAGAGGTGCGCCTTTTGTGGGACTGTCAATGATGTAGTTTGGTCTTCCTACTGTGACAAGAAATATACTTTCAATTATGATACTAAACTTTGAATGGCATACTTGTTTTTCTCCTCTTCTGACATTTGTATATAATTTATATTCATAAAAAACTATAATAAAGTCCTATTATTCATTTTTTAAAGTCTAGAGGAGGAGAACCTTGCTTAATTTTATTTGTATTCACTTTTCACTGACCTAAAAATCTCCTTGACTTATTACAGTATTTTATTGTGTTCTGTATTTATTGGTCTCTTACCCAATAGTTAAATGTCTAAGCCATATAATTTCTCTCCTGAATAGTTGAGGTTAGACAAACAGTCTCCTTTTTGTGAGAATCATGAATATTGGGTGTGTCAAGAAAACTTTAGTGGTCTCTTAGTTAATTTCATGTTTATTTTCCACAAATTCTGAAAAATGTAGCCTAGTGTCCTAAAAAATACAATTAATATTTTTTGTCTTTTACTTACCCACAAAAAAGTTATTAACAATGCTATGCATATAAATTTCATAATCAGAAAGAATTCAACCAGACAGGTTCTTTTTTTTTTAAATATATTTTATTGATTATGCTATTACAGTTGTCCCATTTCCCCCTTCTCTCCCCTCCACCCTGTACCCCCCTCCCACCCACATTTCCCCCTTTAGTTCATGTCCATGTGTCATACTTATGAGTTCTTTAGTTTATACATTTCCCGTACTGTTCTTGCCCTCCCCCTATCTATTTTCAACCTACATTCTATGCTACTTATTCTCTATACCTTTTCCCCCTCTCTCCTCCTCCCACCCCCCTGCTGCTAACCCTCCATGTGTCCTCCATTTCTGTGGTTCTGTTCCTGTTCTAACTGTTTACTTAGTTTCTTTTGGTTTTGCTTTAGGTGTGGTTGTTAATATTTGTGAGTTTGCTGTCCTTTTACTATACATGTCTTTTCTTTATCTTCTTTTCTTAGATAAGTCCCTTTAGCATTTCATAAAATAAGGGCTTGGTGATGATGAACTCCTTTAACTTGACCTTATCTGAGAAGCACTTTATCTGCCCTTCCATTCTAAATGAGAGCTTTGCTGGATAGAGCAATCTGGGATGTAGGTCCTTGTCTTTCATGACTTGGAATATTTCTTTCCAGCCCCTTCTTGCCTGTAAGGTCTCTTTGGAGAAATCAGCTGACAGTCTGATGGGAACTCCTTTGTAGGTGACTGTCCCCTTACCTCTTGCTGCTTCTAGGATTCTCTCCTTCGTTTTTACCTTGGCTAATGTAATTATGATGTGCCTTGGTGTGTTTCTTCTTGAGTCCAACTTCTTTGGGGCTCGCTGAGCTTCTTGGATTTCTTGGAAGACTGTTCCCTTTGCCAGATTGGGGAAGTTCTCCTTTATTATTTGTTCAAATACGTGCTCAATCTGTTGCTTTTCCCCTTCCGATTCTGGTACCCCTATAATTCGGATATTGGAACATTTAAAGGTGTCTTGGATGCTCTTAATCTTTTCCTCAATTTTTTGAATTCTTATTTCATCATGCTTTCCTGCTTGGTTGATTCTATCTTCCTTCTGGTCCACTGTATTGTTTTGAGACTCATATTCCTTCCTTTCACTATTGGCTCTCCTCCGCTTGTCTTCCTGCATCTGTTTTATGGTAATCTGCATTCTTTCATCTAAATTTCGTCCAAAATCCACCAGTTCCGTGAGCTTTCTGATCACCAGTGTTTTGAACTGCGCATCTGATAGATTGGCTATTTCTTGGTCGCTCAAAAGGATGAGTCCTGGGGGACTGATCTGCTCTGTTGAAAACATATTTTTTTTCCCCTGTCTCTCCTTTTTTTTTTTTCGGTCTGGTCGCTCTTGTTACGGTGGGGGGCGGAGCCTTAGGTGCTCACTGGGGCTGGGCACCCCAGTCGCTAGATTGTGACATTATATGTGGGGGTGGGGCGGGAGTGGGAGCCGGGCGGGAGAAAACAATGGCAGTAGTTCCGTTCTCCTGGACTCAGACCCTTGTCTGAGCTTCTGGGCCGCGAGTTCTGCCCTGGTCCACAATCGCTACCCCTCTGGGTCTGCCAGCCGCAGCTTGCGTACTCAGGGATCACCTCTGCGTTCTTGCGCCCCCGGATGGCTTTTGTGCCGATGATTTCGCGCCAAACCTTCCCCCAACCTCCGCGCGCCGCCTACCCGAGCCAGCCCCGTTCCCGCCTGGCTCGTCTTCTCCTACCAGTCCGGATGAATGCGTCTACTTCAACTTCTTGGCTGCCCGACTTCCATTCAGATAAATCCTCTGCCGGATCTGGGTGTTATTCTGATAGTAAATTATTGTTGTAAATTATTGGTTTTCTAATCTTGGTTGTACGAGGAGGTACGGTGCGTCCACCTATTCCTCCATCTTGCCGGAAGTCTCCAGACAGGTTCTTAAGATACCTAAACTCTTTCCAAAGTCATATATCAGCCATCTTGGGAAGCATCATAGAATTAGTTAAAGTATCTAGAGTGCGGTGGAGCCAATGGAAATGTCACTGTACTAACTTGTTGGGAACCGCCCTGCCTTGTTTCAGAAGCTGTAACTCCCCACAGCTAAGGCTAAGTGAGAGACCTTGGAACCCTAAGCCACTAAGGAGACAAAGCTTATCTCCCTGGCAGGGGCGCTGCCTCTGCCCCCTTTACTTCACCCTGCTAGGCCCCAAGCAGATGACCAGTTAGTCAATGACAGGTAAGATTCCTCAAAGGAGGGATGACCTAAGACAGGCACAGTCACAAAGGGCCCTCAGGGAAGGACTTGGGGGGCAAAGAAAAAGGGGGTGATGGACACCTGCATCTTGGCTTTGACATAGCCTGAGTCCTCATTCTGTCTGCAAGAAGTCTCCTAATCTCTTGGCTGCCTTATATCCCGTACCTGACTTAAGCCTGAAACAATGCCTTAAGCCTGAAACAATGCCAAAGGTGGGTGTGCTGGAAGGGGTGAGTTCCCCTGGTGATCAAGCCTAAGAAAAAATGCAGAAAATCCTGTGAAAACTGCTTTGCTAATACCCTCAATTTAAATGATAAGGGCCCAAGCATAGAATGAGTTTGTTTCCCCAAAGTTTTACGGTCCTTTAGTTATCTGATCCTAACTCAAAATAAACCCTCATAGTTCATTGAATGTTACCTACTGTTTGATCATTACTGCAAGGCAATGATTAATGAGCTTTATGTATACACCCTGTATTCCTATGCAAATGAACCCAGTAAAAGCCCATTGAGGAATAGGCTTTGGACCTTCCCCTTTGAGAGATCAGCCACCTTTCCTCCCCAAGCAGGTCTTGTCTTGGTGGAATTATTCTCATCCATGGCGGCTAAGGGGGCCCTGTGGGTGGAGCCCACCCACACTAACTAAAGAGTATACTGGCCCTTTTTGACAATTCTAAACATACTCTATCTTTCCTAATCCAGTTTCTAAAATGTGTTTAACACCAAGCTTAGTGCCTGCTCCATCTTCCCTGCTTAAAACTTTTTTTTCTGGAAGTCTTCCCCAAGAAGCCTTCCCAGGCCTGATCATCTAAGCCTGTGGTGGCCTTTCTCTTATTCTGAATTCCTGCCTCACCTAGGAACACACCTTCCTCTTCAGTATCAGTGTTTGCCTTGGAGTCAGTCTCACACTCTGTCATGATTTCTGTTATGTGCTCCCTGACTAGATGTCCTGGGCAGAGAGAACATGGCATCTTTTGTATTCCTCACAGACCCAAGCAGCATCTGGACAGCACAGTCATCACTTAATAAATGCTTCTGAAGTGGATTGAGCGTGGGCTGCAAACCAAAGCATCGCAGGTTCAATTCCCAGTCAGGGTACATGCCTGGGTTGCAGGCCACAGCCCCCAGCTGAGAACCACACATTGATGCTTCTCTCTCTCTCTTTCTCCCTCCCTTCCCTCTCTAAAAATAAATAAATAAATAGATAGATAGATAGATAAATCTTAAAAAAAAAATAAAAAATAAATGCTTCTGAAACAATGAGTGAGTAAACGGAACAAAAGGACCTACTCATTATTCTGAAGCCCCAATATTCTAACCTGAAGAAAAATATAGCTTTTAGTCATATACAATGAACATACAACTGAAAAAGTCTGCTTTATAACATACTTGGATTTGTTTGACTTTTTGTGTGTTGTATGTTATCAACCTGTGTGCTGACAGATAATGGTTTTTGTTTGACTTTATCACCTTGCTTTGCTGCTTCCCATTAGTATTTACATACTTATGAGATATACTACTAAAGGAAGATATACAGTTGGCCTTTGTATTGGGTTAAACAATGACCAAATATCAGTAATCCCATGTGATTCAACCTCAGAACCTCTTTTTAAGGATCATCCTCAGCCCCATCACATCACTGTGATGTGTGTGTGTGTGTGTGTGTGTGTGTGTGTGTGTGTGTGTCCTGGGGAGCAGGAAATTGGATACGGAAATCTGAAAATTGACAGAGAGAGAAAATGAGGGGAACATGAAGTGATCTGCCCAAATACTACTTTGTCTGTTTCTGAAGGTATTTTAAAACTCCAAAAGATGAACTTCTGTTGAGGTTTTCCCCTTAGCCTGCAAGCAGAAGCTACTGGAGGAGAATTCACGCAAGAGGAGCCTAGGAGCCCAGAGGCCTGATGGGGAGGAAGCCTAGGGAAGACTTGGGTGCCATGGGGAGGAAAGGCACTGAATCATGGAAAGCCGGCCTGGGCAGACTTGCTAAAACTCTGGGCTGTGCCTGCCGAACCGACAATTTAAAGTTGCTTGGTGGTTACCTGAGTGCTGTGGCGGTGGAATTGTTAATGGACCAGGAAACCCGTTTAAGTTACTATCAGACCAAGAAGATTTCTAATTCAAAATGTCTGTAGGCTCCTAAAGAAGCCTATTCAATGATAATATGATAAAGATAACCTTTGTTTGAGATTTTTCTAGTAAATAGAAATGTATTTAATTTAGCTTTGTTTCCTGAAGGACTCATTAATTTTCTTGTGCTTCTACCTATGTTGTTATAAAGTTAATGTTAATATATTTATGGATAAGTAAAAATGCTCTTTGATCTCATGTTTTTTAATTCTTTAAACCAACTCTATTTATTATGACTTTGATGATTTAATTTCATTTTACATTCTATTCCAACTAGAGCATTTATTTGAATTGTTCCATTTTTTACTGTATCTAATTACTGTCTATTTAAAACTCAAAATTAAGAAAGTCAAAATAGTATTCCAAGAAAACAGAGAAAATAGGAATTCCTATTTAATAAAAAAGGAAATAATTTACCAATTGTTCTATTAAAATAAAACAAAGAGAAAACATGAATAAATTATTTTTTGAAGAAATGCACATCTTTACTTGTAACTAAATAAATACAAATAAAAATAACTTTAAGGTATAATTTCACTATTATTAAACTAGCATAATGGAAAGAAAATTTAAAAACCAACATTGAAAAGATTGGAGGAAATGTGAAAGTAGGGGAGAGGTATCTGAAAAGTAGCCATACTTTCTGGAGAGCAACCTATGAAGAAACCCATAAAATTTAGTGCAGAAACTATATGTCTTTAAAAATAATAACCATCATATGTCCAGCATCTGGCACAATTTCTGAGTATATCAAAAATGGATAAACATTTGATAAAAGAATGAGTGAATAACATGGTTCTTGCCCACTGACTATTGATTCCACTTTGGGGAACACAAACGAGAGAATTAAACTGAAAGAAAAATTAAAACTTTTATAACTATTCATAGTAGTGAAAAGTTAGAAACATTCTATATGCCCAATAGAGGAATATAAAGCTTGATTAAATGTTACCCATAGCACGGTGTATGGACCACATTTAAACAACAAAACGTATGCCTGAGATAATATTAGGTCTCTGTGGAGACTGAAGAAGTGAAGTGGGCAGAGAAAGGGAGGGCATTCAGGTGGGTTCTGTCTGGGCATCCTGAGAAGATGTCAATTACCCAAGGGAAAAAATTAGAAACCAACCAAAAGATTCCCAGGAAGGCTAGAATAGACAGTAGATAAGCACTGACATATGAAATAGAAAATGTCTGATTGTTCAGACAGAATGGAAAAAAGATTGGAACATCCCCACAACCCACATTACATTTCACATTATAAACATTTCCTTACCATTGATTATTTACCTCTATAGACAAAGTAATTTGAGAGATTTTGAAAAGAAATTTACAACTGAAAACTAAAACTGGACTGCATAGAAACTCCGATCCACAGTTAACTCATTACTGAATATCTTTTTTAAGACAACACAACTTGGAATCTGTGTAAAATATGTTTTATGTGTTGCTAGGAAAGCATTTATGAAGAAGACACAATCAAACTGCAAATGCTCATTGCTTAATGTGAACAGTGGCATTTAAAAGGATGGTAGGGGGTGGAGTGATCAAGCAAAAAGGAAAGTGGACCCATGGACATGGACAACAGTGTGGTGATTGCGGAGGGAGGGAGGCTTATAGGGGAGTTTAAAAAAATGAATAGTGATGGCTGTCGCCAAGGCTGAGAGCCACAGGCCCCACCCAGAACGGGCAGTAGGTGGCTCATGAGCTGGAGAATGGGAAAGGCCTGCAGGACTTCACTCACTACAGGGCCTGTTAAAAATGATGCTTGCTTTAACGTTCCTAAAGAGAGAAACAGACAAGCTCACCCCTTCAACAGAATAAAAGACAATTATTACTGGTTGAAAAAAAAATAAAAAATAAAAGGATGCTGATTTTTTTTCAATTAATCGATGTGTTGAAGTATAACAATGGAACTGGAAGCCAATTATCAATTGACTTAATGTCATAATTCCCAATATTTAAATAAATTCAGATAGAACTTTTTGTTATTGTTGACACCAAGTTAAAAACATTTGAGTCTAACAAGGGGTCACTATATGTCATCAAAATAATTAGGTCTCTCATGGCTCCTCTGTATATGTTAATTCAATTATTCAAACATTCAAAGAAAAGGAGTAGATTAAAATAATTTTGTATATGATATGTAGGAATTAACAATAGCATAAACATTTCTTTACCATGTTTGACAGGCACTAACTTGTCAAAATTCTATAATATATTAAATAATCATTGTCTAAATCATTTAAAGTGCCCAGTCAACAATTCCTCAGCCCATTAAAGAAGTTAAAATATTTTACTCTATTTCTTCAGTAAGTTAATGTGAATAATTTAATGAAGAGTAAAAGACTTTGGTTTATACTTACTAACCTACTACCGGTCTTGCATACTTTAAACCGGGCTAAACTAATTCAGCCCATCCATAACTACACAAATCACAGGTAAAAAGTTAGGAGGAAAAAGCATTTATGAAATTAAACTTTAGGGTCTTAGATATCCTAGGTTTTTGTTCATGTTAAGTTTGTTTCCTAGGGAAGGTAGTTTATCTGCTCCTATCTTGACTAAATCAAGAAAAAGTGGGGGAGGATGTCTGTTATTTTAGTACATGATGCCTATTTGAGAAAAAAATAACTAATTACTCCAAAACTTCATGGTGTACGAGGACAAAGAGAACATGCTAGAAGTCAGAGATAGGAAGAGCCACCTAGTCAGGACTCTACTGCAGATAACAGAAACCGTTCCAGCACCATTAGAACCAGGAATGGGTCTAAAGCTGGGAATTAGAGCCTTACGACATTGCTAAAAGCATCTGAGAAGCAGAATGAACTCCCAAAACACTGCCAAAGGATTTCCCTGCCAAGAAATCTTTCACCAGTTGCTGTAACCAGGAAGTTTTGCCCAGGATTACACCATAATTAGTCACGGTCTACTGAACAGAAAGCTGTTGCCAGGACTGCAGCCTCTAAAGTCCACCCAACCTGATAGGTCCCCACTAGTAAAGGGGTGTTACACTTACAAATTCAAGTCTCCTATTGGCAGAACTTATACCACATAGGGATCAGGAGCTGCACAGGTGTCTGGGAAATGAAGTGTTTGGCTTTCCAGCCCCAACAGTACAGAAAAGCGCTCTACAGGGAAATTCAAAGAGAGGTTGAGAGAGTCAAACCACCGCATCTGCCACAAGCGGGCAGCTCCACCACTATGCTGAAGCTCTGTCACTATGCTGAAGTTCTACAACGTGTGGTGATCAATTGTACCAGGGTGTGCTAAGGGAATTCAGAATGTATTGAGAATAGTGAATTGTCAAATTCTGTAGACTTATTTTTAGATACATATTTTTTCAAATATATCAGAAAAATAAGACTATGACTAAGGGTTTCTTCTTTTTAAATAAAGTATGAAGGACAGAATACAAAAGAGAATTACAGAGTTGGTACAGAAATGTTATAATATTTGCACATGTATTGAACAGTAACAAAAGTGAATATAAGTGAAAAAAACAGTACTTCTCAGCAGGAAAAGATCACCAAGTCTACTTCTTTAGTTTGTAGCTGAGAAAAAGTATACAAAAGCAGTTGCCAAGTTTGGGCATTAGATCATTAGAAACTCAGTCTTATACATTAGTTTCATGATCTTGATAAAGTAATTTCATTTCTTTTAGTCTTAGACTCACATCCTAATCTAATTTTAAGAGAAGAGGATATGGTAATACCATATTGTAGGCTTCTGAGAATGACTAAATAAGATGATGATATATTTCATGCTTGCCATTTCTTCAATTATAAGAAGTACATTTTATAATTTCTGATATCTAGAATAATTCTTATTTTAATATTAAAAAACCTTGAATGTATCTGTGCAGAAAAATAACTGTCACTGCCAGGCATCTGCAGATTATTCATCCAATTGTCACGTCACTCGAGGTTGTTTTTTCTAAGTGGCCTTTTTTTTTTTTGGTTGTATGATTGATTGAATTTTTTCCTAGAATTGCATTTCTTCTTCCTTAAAAACCTTAAAATGCCTTCAAAAATATTATGCTAGTATAAAGCTTTGGGGGAAAAGTAACTGTGCATAAGGTATTTTAAGGAAGGTGTTGCCAGTATGCTTAGGCCTGTCACAAAGCTTTGAACATCTATTTAGCAAAACCTTCCAGCTGACTTCAAGAGATGTTTAATGTCGAACACATAGTTCCATTAAGAAAAAAAAAGAAAGCATAACTCAACTACAAATCAACACCAAGAAATCCCAGGTACTTTCTGATATGCCTTATTGTAATTCTAGATGTGCATTAAAAAGATTATAATCCCAAATACTGGTGTCAGAAAGAAGTAACTTACTAGAGTGCTGGCCATGACTCCAACTGGCCAAAAGGATTTTTTTTTTAATCTTTAGATTGTTGATTGTTTACATGGTCTAGATTCAAACTCTGGTATAATACCCTAAAGGAAAAAAAAATCATATCTCTTGTGCAGGAGGTAAGCAGCTGCTAACGATAAATCAAATCGAACATTCCTATTTCCTCCAGACTTTGGGGCCTTTTCACTACATTTTGCCAAGGAATTTTGGCCATAATCTTCAGTCAGTGTAGATTGATTGACTGTAGGTTGGTCAAGGCCACACAGGTCTCAGTCAACCAACCAACCTATAGGTTAAATGGCTCCAAGCTGCCCAAGATCCTACACTTAATTCATAAAAATAAATTCAACCCAATTTAAATCATGTTTCCCTTTTCTATGCCCAGTCTAGGCCCTTAGAATTCACATCTACATATATTCTCAGGTCTCATGTATATTTGCAAAATTTGGTGAATGACTTTTTCTATTGTCTTGTAATCAAGTTAATTATCAAATTAATCATTAGAAATCAAGTCCCAAAGAAGCACGACGACTTGACCCCAACCACACAGACATGCACAAGGAAGGCAGAGCTGTCACATGCCGTCACTGTCCAGACAGGGGTGGCTTTCCCAGGGAACTCTGCAACAGAGGGAGGCTGGACCTCTAGCAGGTAAATGCTCCTCGTACTTCTCCAACTTATGTTCTTATCGTTAAACCTTTCCCCTATCAAATCACTACCAAAACGACATGTCAGTTTTTGTTTAACTCAATGTAATTTATTTTCTAAAACATACCTTGAGGACTCCTTAGGGGTTAGAAGCTGTGCTAAGTACAGGTGATAGAATGACAACACAAATCTCTTTCCCCAAAGAGATACCATCACATTACAAGTTTTCTTTCTGGACTTCCAAACCCTCTAGGTTCATTTTGTTGTTCATTAGCAGAAGCTGGATTTTTTTAAGTTTATAAGGAAAGAAACAGAAATTATGGTGAATCTCATCTATAATTTTTATTTTTCTACCCACTCTTATATTTACTCACTAGTTGCTTAAAGGTCAGAAAGAATCCCATTCCTCTTGGCTTACATCAAAAAGTACAATTTAGAGAACAAGCATCTAGGAAACTCCTCAAAAATGCAAATAAAATTGATTCTCCTTACAACAGTTCTATTGTATAAAGTCACTGCAAACACTGAGTGACCCAAGGGGAAATAGAGAGTGAGATTCCTACAACTTCCTGATCACAATATTTTCATCAACCAATCAATACATAACTTTGTTTTATGTGTGTTTCAATTTAAATACATCTTATAAAATACATTGTTGATTCATTGACAGAAAATTATAACTAACATGCCTGAATTAAGTTTGCCACACATTTTCTCCATAAGGCACATGTGCATAAAGCCTACCTGTGCATATACACATTAGATGGCACTCAGCACTATGCTTGGAAGCCATTTTTAATCACTGACAAGCAGAAAAATGCAAAAATCGTGGCATTAAATAGACCGGGTAAAGGATATGTGTTTACCAACTCAATTTTTTTACCCACATACCTATGAATGACCTCAGAAGTTCCATTGGCCCATGGCTTTTAAGGTTGCAAATAAATTCTAGTGAAGAGAATTCAGAAAAATGGAATCCATGAATAATGTGGATGAACTGTACCTGTCCTATATGACAGTGGAACCTCCCTCTGATTTTCCAGGAAGTTCTCATAAAACCAATATATAACTAATAAATTTTTAAGAATTAATCAAGAACACTTAGTGATGGTGCATTAAGGGGACAAGAAAAAAAATATATAATTCCTGATAAAATCTAAGCTCCATTCTCTTTTCCAATGGTATAGCTAGCACATGGTACCAGTCATAAATATTTGTTGAACAAATGGAGTTGAGAACACTGTTTTCTCTGCCTGTAGAATATGAAGCTAATTACAAGGCTGCAGGACTTGAAATGTACGATGCAGCACATTATTAGGGCCTCCCCCAAATTTGCAATTCATATCATCAGGAAAAATTATATGGGTAAATTTTACATTTAAACTTTCCATTACAAAATAGTTGACAAAATACCCCTGTGGTTGTAAAGAAAACACCTTTAAAAACATGTAGTAAATAGGAGGATAAGCTTTCAAAAACAAGTACATTTCAGATGTACTTGTTTACATATTTTAAATATTTATTCAACTAATTCTGACTTAGTTTCCAAAGGGACAGCTTTTTTAATTCTTTGTTAGTCTAGGTCCCTTTTCTGCACAAACTTTGAAAAAATATAAGATGGCAATTTTTTAAAAAAATGATTAAAACATTCCACCAATTCAGGTACATTCATTAACCCTTGACCTACAAAAATGAAACTTTCCTATATGATCTCAATCCTCTGACATTGATGTCTCTGTGACTTGTCCACATGGGTGAGGTCATTTGTACATTGCTAGGAAGTAGAACTGCCATAGGTTGCCAAAGCCATTAATTTAACCATTATGCTAGTCTGCCTCCCAACACACACCACACGGGCATTGAAGGGGTGCCTGATCTCAGCGCTTCATTAACATTCCTCCCACTGAAGAGAACATCATGATTTTATCTCCTCTTAATGTATGACTTACAAGGTTGCTTAAGTCCTTTAAAATATTAAATATTTAATTAGTCCTATTACAGCATTTCCCTGAGGCAAATACTTAGCCTGTATAATTGTTATGTTGGTTAAAAAGAAGAGCAAAAGGAAGCTTGAGCATAAATTAACAATAATAAAACAGATCATTGCATTTCATGCCCAGGAATTAACATGGATAACTTGCTGCAAGGAAAATTGTAAGGTGATTATTAAGATCAGTCTTTACATGTGACCTTAGTCATTACACTTTAACTGGGTCTCCATATGGCCAAAATGACCAGTTGATCCATTAAATGTAAGGTTGCCATTCTCATCCATTATTTCTCAGTGCCCACCAAAGATTCATGCATTGAATCACCTGAGGGTTTTGTTTAAAATAGTTTTTGGCACTTTCATGAATTATTTTTCTGCATATTAGCAAGCACTTCCAAGTGATTCTGGGGTGAAATATCAATCAGTTTTTTAGGACTGTGTCCTTATTCATATGAGATCTGTCTAGTAAGTATCCAGCTATATCTTATGAAAAATAGAAACATTCACTGAAGAAGATATAAGAAACATTGTAAATAGGACAAGAACATCTCCGTCTCCTTTAAAGTAGGCACCTTGGGACCTCACACAGTTCTCCATTTGCCATCAGCTGCCCCATTGTATTTTCCTGAATCTCATCAATGGTATGAAATCTTTCCTCTTTCAAAGGTGATTCTAGTTTGAGGAAAATCCAAAAGTCACAGGGCGCCAAATCTAGGCTGCACGGAGGCTGAGTCACCTGAGTGATTTGATGTTTTGACAAAAAATTCTGCATGAGATGTGATGCATAAGCAGGTACGTTGTTGTGATGAAACTGCCAATCACCAGTTGCCCATAGCTGTGGCCTTCTGAATCATCCGAATAGTTTCTGTGAAGGAATGTTCAAGCTTAACACAAAATTTGATGCAGATTCATTGCTCTATTCACTCAGTCATTTGGAATGGGATGGTCACACAGTACACATGTTCACTCAACAGCACCTACTGGCCCCCCGACACTGACCGGTACAGTGAAGTTGTGCTCACTCACACGTGCACATTCCAGCTCACTCTCCTTGGCTGCCATGTTACATCAAGGACATGCAAACTGTTCTCATTATATTAACAATGGCTGGACTTTTTCTGGACAGATCCTGTATAAATGGATTGTATAAAACATTATTTCTACTTAAATAATAAAAGGGTTTTATTCCCATACCAGTCTGCAAATACCCTGAGATTTTAGACCATGCTTTATATAATAATTATTCCACTGTTTAACAAAGAAACTGGAGCAAAACTGGGCCTCAAAACTTTAATATCAAATGACCTTCAATAGGGTTAACTGGATTTTCATTTTAAACGATCTGCTTTCTCAAAGATATACATATTACCATGTAGCTGCAGCCTTTAATAACCATCCACAACAATTTTGGGAAAGATACTTAAGAGTTGCTTCCTTTGTCATGGGGTCTCCTCTACTGTGTAATCAGAAAAGGTTTGTGACAGTGAGAGTTTCTACTAAGAAGAGAAACATGCTTTTCACAATGAGATGTCAGCATTCCTGCCAGCATGCCTCTTATTCAAAGCCTCCCTGAACCAACAGCAGAATATTTTATTACTTTGTACACTCATCTGAAAATTCAAAGTTACTAAGATCTAGGACTTGCCAAAAGCCCACTCCAAATACACCTAATGCCAGAGGGAGGCTCCATCCAAGGAACCTACTGAATTACATGTTTAGCTAAGGCTCTCAGGCTCTCATCACTGCAACCAGCTGTTTCATCACCAAGGAACAATGCACGACCATCATATTATTTTCATTCCCCTGAAAAATTTACTTCATAAAATCCAAAATTCATGACCTTGGCATTTGTTGAAGACTAACATAAGAAAGGTATATTTTAATGCTTTTCATTTTCCTTTACAAAAATATGACATTATATATTATGTGGCCTTATGAACTTTTATACAAAGAGACGCCTAATATATTCCTCTTAGCAGAAGAATGTGTTTCTCTCCAAATGAACATGAATGATTCTATTCATCCTACTTTGAGAACTCAGCAGCCTCTTACATTTCCCTGTTTGACTTCACCACCCAAGAGATGAGAATTAATTCCTGTGTTCAACTGCAGCAACTAATTCATTTCATATGCATTATATAAGTACATTTTTTCACCTTCTTAAACTTGTTTCTATAATTTTTCTTTGTATCTTGCCTGTTTAAAGTGGCTTACATCAATGTAAGTTACTTCTGATGTTTTGAAAAACTAGACAAGAAAAACAATTTAAGAATTAAACAAGCAAAACTAAGTCCGGAGGGGAATGTGACAAAGAAGATTACCTAGATGCATGGAAGGATCAAGCAATTAAGACAGCACCAGTTTTTCTTGTTTTATAACCACAGGACCATTTTAACTAACAATAATAACCACCAAAACAGACCACTAAAAAATGTCACAGAAGCTGGGATGACACATAACCCTTGTAAGACCAGCTCAAAGCTGAATGTCAAAGCGTGACAGCTGAAGGACCATGAAATATAATCTAACTGGTAATTAGGTAAAAATCATAAAGGCCCAGAGATGAAAAGCATTTCAAATGGAATTTTTTCAGTGTCTTGCATTTAACTGTGTGAAACTATTTTTAAGGACTAGACATCCCTTCCCACATTTTAATGTGGATACAAGTCACCTAATTATCTTAAAATGCAGATTTGGATCCACAGTCCTCGAGCCCAGCATTCTACATTTTCACAAAACCCCAGGAGACACTGAGACAGTTAGCCCAAGGGCCACTCTGAAGAGTGCTATCTTTAGAGCTGGCCGTGACTGACTCATTCTCAGCTTTGCCACTGAACAGCCATGACATTGACCAAGTCTCAGGTTTTGCCACCTCATCAGTTGCATCAGGATAACAATATCTACCTTGCACAGCCCTTGGGAAGATTTTTTAAAAGATAAGTGCATGGTCAAATAAGGCGTTCAATAATATTCTTTTAGTGAGAAGGTTGTCTTTGTTATTACAAAGCATCACCCTAGGGGTTAGAAACTTATATTTTAGATTTAAGTAGAAAAATAAGCAAGATGAAAACCTGGATCCTGTCAAATAAAGTTTACATGTTAAAGGCAGGTGTGGGTGGGGCAGGGAGGTTAGCGAAATTACACTTATAAGAGTTAAAAGCTTCATACCTTCTATAGTGATTATTGTATAACCAAAACGTGGGCTGTTACCCAGATTTTCATCTAATAACCAAGAATCTTGATGTAAGGTAAAGTGAGCATGGCCACTCCAGTTACTGGAGAGTAACTGAGGAAGAAGGGCTCCATGTTTGAAGGAAAAGCCAAGCAGCAAAGGCTAGAAATTAACAGTGCTCCCCAACTCCTGGTTACTTGACATGACTCTGGAATTCAAGTTTTCATCTCTGCATTCCTTGTTTTCAAGCAGTCATGCTACAAAGTCAGCCCAAAATGGGGCTTGTCGATTTAAACTCTTTGTGGAACCAAACAAGGTGTAAATCATGAATTAAATAATGAATAGAATTTCTAAATGAACAGGACTTCTTATTAATAAGTAGTTTAAGAAGTTTGTTGATTGATAATGACAACTGTTATGAAAAAAAGTTTTTTAATGACCAATTTTTGCTGGCTTTTTAATTGATTTTTGATAGCGGGTTATATTCAGGGTCCAAGGAAGAAAACTTTTCTCTTCTTTACAAAAACCAAACCCTGTCCTGAACTAGACAGAAACCTTGGAGAGTTTCACCTAACAAGCAGAAACGGTGGTATTTTGCTATATTTCTAACTATGAAGAAATCTCTAAAACTGCTTAGCCAGAAGCAAAACCCTCTGGAGACTAATAACATTTCAACATTTCCTGTTCACACGCGAATGTTAATTCCACTCTCTGAAGAGACCAGCAAAAATGGCATCCATTAAGATTAAAGCCACAGTACTATAGAAATGGGAAATTTATATGTATGCTTCCTATAAAATGCAAATATTGCCAAAGAATAGGTCTCTGCTGAGTTCTCTCTCCACCTATTTCTTTGCAAAGTTAAATCACACTGGTGAAGCACTTTCACAAAGGCAATAGAAAATTCTTAAGTAGCAGCCTTGCTGCTCTGCAGCCACAGTGCCCAGCAGGTTGTTGACAAGTGTGTGTGCCCCAGAGAACGCCCACTCGTGGCACAAGCATCAGGCCCCGGTAATGAAGGCAGACAGGAGATATTTCAGAATTTTAGAGTCTGGAAAAGTGGAGGAGGCTCCTGCAAAGCACAGCTTCTGATTGAGGCTGTCTTGCCCTTGGCTCAAATGTCTTACCTGGTTAGGTCCCCTGAAGAATGATTTGCAGTGCTTTTGCCATGACTAAAAGAAAAGAATAACACAAGAAAGGATTACATAAACACCAAAAAATGAGAGAGCTGTATCTTTTTCACATGTTCTTTAGGTGATATTTTTCACAGGTTACTGATTCAATGCGATATTCAGATTAATGATTAGTTACGGGAACTGCTTGGTCTAAGGGAATGAAAAGGAGAGGTGGTAAAAATAGAGATTCAAGGAGGGAGTAGAGCATTAGAAAAAAATGAAGAATAATAGTAGGAGCTGAAAGTTATACAGTGCTTTATACATACTGACTCATCAATCCTACTAAGAATTTTCATAACATGAGGAAATTTTGCATCATTCCAATTTAACATATGGGAAACTGGGACACTAGGTGGTTAAAGTGCTTCCACGAAGCCCTGCAATGCAATCTGATCCCTGTCTGTTGGTTTTCAGGGGTGCTGTTCTTAAATACCATACTGCTCCTTATTCACTGTGATGTTGCTGAGTGCCTGTCACATATCAGTGCTTAATAAATACATGTGAAATGAATCAGAGATTTCACAACCCCCCTGTAGCCATCATCTACTAGATATAACATCTTTGTGGGGAGCAACTGTCTTATTCATCTTGTCCTGATCCCTAGCACCACGCACAATGCCAGTCACATAGAGTAGATCTTCAAAGGTTGTTTGATGAGTGAATGAATGCAGATTCACATAGTTATAGGTAATATGAACCACAAATAGAGAGAATCACATGGTAAAATGGGGAAGAATGGATGCAGTTTTGTGTCCTGTCAAGTTCCACATGGTGGTTTGAATAATGAACACAATGATGAAAGGTGTTAGCCTGTTTCTTCTATCACATGCTAGTAGGTCCAGAATGCAAATTCTGAAATTTCTTCATAGAAGAAACTCCCATTTTTATAATGTAATAATAATAGAGTCCTGAAGAAGCTCCAGTTTTTAAACATAATATGACCATTACCACCAAAATGAAAACAACTAAGGAAATACCCAAACCAAAGTGGAATAACAAACCCAGTACACAAGCAGTGCTTCTCAGTCCTGCCCAGTCAGCAACCTGGGTAGCAGAACAAAGTAAATACTTCCCCCGAGGGCACAGCTAGAAGAAATCTGCTTCCACCCAAAATTACATTGAGGGCTCAAATTTTATCTTTAAAATTCATCATTTTTTGCATTCTGAGGTGTGTTCATTTTTCTCTCACCACAAAAATAACATTCTAGTCATTTACCATTGTGTAAAATGCAAAGGCCACCATCTTTATGCACTCAGCATTCAAGCCCTGGTGGAGTACGTTGGCCCATTTGAGAAACCAGAGACTATGGCATCTGGTAAAGACTCCCACTTAGAAGCCCAAACATGTAGACACAAACTATAAACACATCAGGTAGATATACATACAGACCCAAAATAAATACAGTGGATATGCTCAAAGGACAATCTGGTGTGGGACATGGCATCCATGTGCTTAGTAAATATCTTCTTAATAACAATCCTCCTAAACAACCACACACAAAGGCAAGCAAATAATAAAGGTAGTTATGATAGCTATTGCTAAAAAAAATTCTGCTTCTTCTATGCAACATGGGAGGATTAAATTTCCCCATGTCCTGAAATCAGGCACAACCATGTCATTTGCTGGGTCAATGAAATGTTACTGGAAGTCACCTATGTCAATCAATTCCAGGTGAAATCACAGAGTGAGCATGCAATTTCCCACATTCTCTGTTCCCTTCCACATGACCAGCGAGGCCACATGTCCCACACAGTAAAGTTCCCAGATGGTGGCGCCTTCCTCAGCTTGGAAGGCTGAGTTGTCACACAGATAAATGTCTGGGAGAGTCACTCAGATGCACAGTGGGCTCTAAAGAAGAAATAAACCTGGGTTGGGTGTACACCACTGAGATGCTGTTACTACAGTGCAACCAGCCTGTCTTAGCTGATATTCTCCCAAATGTTACATTGAAATTCAAATTGAATAGCTCTACCTTATTTCTGTTTTATTAATCCAGAGCTATAAGAGCTATACAGCAACAATTTACAAGCAATATGCTTATGTGTATTCTCTGTCCAACAGTTGTGACTAAATTGACTCATAAACTGCTCCCTAAAAAACAAACAACAACAAAGAAACCCTCACATATTTGGTTATTTAGAAGAAAGAAGCAGTCATGTGGCACTTTTCAAACTACTGCCATTGGTCGTGAAGGGAAAAACCTACAGCACACCACAAAGTTCTCCACTGACATAGATGGTCCTGGTGAGCTGACTACATAAAATACTCATTTCTACTGAACTACCAGCAAATCATACCACAATGCAAATACAAATCACCAGAAAACATTTTAAAATCATAGTACATTTTATTAATTCCCCAAAATTCCTATGTCCTATTATTTAACAGCTCAACCAATTTTAGTTACACGAACTTTTTTGATAAGGCTCCATCCACATATATGAGGGCTTCTTAACCTTGGCATGATTAACATTTGGGGTTGGATGACTTTTGTTGAAGGAGGGACCTGTCCTGGGCACTGTAGGACATTTAGCAGCATCCCGGGCCCCTACTCACTCAATGCCTATGCTACCGTACAAGCTATGACAACCAAACAGTATCTCACAACATTTCCAAACATCTCCTGGGGGCAGAATTACCCCGAATGAGAATCACAAGTCTACTCCACTTGTCCCACAAAAAATAAAATGTAAATTCTGCCCTACAGCCCCATTGCTGCCTTGCAAGTGACTTACAACAGGACATAAAGGTGACATGACAGGATTTTACTCTCATTGTTCCATAAAGGAAGCATTAATTGTTGAAAATTGGAAAGTTCAAATTTGCAAACATCACAAAATAATTACTTGTGATCCCATCTCCAATACCATGTGCACAGACAGAGCTGCCTGGGTTCCTTCACTCAGCAGTTACTGAATGGCCGCATGGCTGCTCCATGCTGGGCCCGGCACTAGGCACACACATTCTAGTCCCTTCAAGCTTACAGTTCTATAGGAGACACAGAAGATGCAGCTTAAATATCAGTGCCAAATGATGATAAGTATGAAGAAAAGTGCAGCCTTAAGGTGGTGCAGCCTTGATTTAAGGTGGCATCTCAGGAAGGCATCTTGGAGGAACTGGCATCTTTACTGAGAACGGAAGGGTGTGTAATAACAACGGCTAGTGCTGGAGTGGTGCTTAACGCCAGCCATACATGTTCCTAAAACTCCATGTGTAGTAATTCATTTAATCATCCAAGCAGCCCTATGAGATGACTGTAATTTTTACCCCTGTTTAAAGATAGAACCTGGGCACCAAGATATCAAGTACCTTGCCCTGGTCAATGTCAGAATGAGAAACTGAGTCTACCTTATGTCCCTAATGACTAGGACAAGGACCGGCAGCCAAAGTGACCCAGGCAGAGCGGGAGGAAGAGGGGTTCTGGCAGAGGAGGCTGTGTTGTATTATTTTCCTGGGCAAGGAGGAGCGACCTTCCAGTCACCAAAGAGAGGAGATGGAAATCCACCTCATTATACATTTATGATAGCTTCCTAGTCAAATACAGCCTCCTTAAACCCTTTCTTGGGAGGAGATGGGGTATAAATTATTTATAAATTAATTAATTATGATGGAAATTAAGCAATGGAACAGCCTAAGACTGAAATTAAAGAGAGGTAGAAAGTCCCAAAAGATTGAATTCACAACAGCCACTTGCTCAAATACATATTTTTGATTAATCAGGAGGTTTAATAGGATTACTAGGCTAATAAGTTAATGTTCTAAACTGAAATAAATGACCTCATTTAGCTCCTATAAGTTGTGTGTTTGCAATAAGCTTAAGCGACCTCTCCTAACTGAAATCATTTCCAGTAACTTAAGTGATTTAAGTCACACACTATGATGATGAGACAGTTAATCTCATAAACTTAAGAACATTTCACTAAGATAAAAAGGATTCCGGTATTATTGAATATATTTTTATTGCTGTTATTGTTTGAGGTACTGTTGGTTTGATTTCTGCATGAAGGTGTTATATGTGAATTTTAAATGTTACTAAAAAGAATAGTAAAAGTAACTATCTTGCTTTTCAACTCACTTCCTATATGGATGATACTTCTTTTCATAATTCACAATATATATAATTATGTGCTGGTTAGAATAGTAGGGTAATAAAGCTATGCTTATGGATTTGTTCCACAGGAGATTTTGCTCTGTGAACTTAGCTGCTTTGGGCACCTGGACCTAATCCATTATCAGGTTTAGAAATTAACTCAAAGGCTTTGAGGACCACTAATTTTTTTTTTTCATAAATGAAGCACCCTATACATACCCAAATCTCAGAGAATGAGAATGAGATTAGTCAGGTACTCTGACTAATTGTATTTTCTAGATCATTGAGACTTAACTATAGGCTTAGCACTTCATCCCTACATTTGAAAACATTGATGAAATATACTGGTAGATGTTCTTGCCTTAGCAAATAATAGTTCTATTTTTTGTGCAAGGATGGAAGATGCAAAGGGTGGTCATATGGAAATTTTGAAAGTTCTTCAGTATCGCAAACAGAAATGGCAGGAGAGCACCAGGTGGCGCTGAGGGTGCACTCACCTAGGGGCGGCGTAGCCTAACTGCTTCTGAAAAAACACTCACGTAGATTCGTTCTACCAGCACTGGTCCCTTGATGAAAAAGTGAATTGCAAAAGAAAATGGGCTTGATTCTTGTGTTATTGCATGAGGAATAACTAAGAGAGAACAAAATAAGATTTTATGGTATTTTAATTCCCATGGTATTTTTATTTCCCCAACAATAAAAATAATCTTCCTTTTCTATTACTATTATTCAATGTAATTCTCAGCTCTTTTGAAAATCACACAACAGTCTGTACTATAACTCTGATATTATTTAAGTGTACTGTTGCTTATTTATCAGCCAATTAAGAAGAAACACTATATTGGGTTAAAAAGTGGTGTGTGTGTATGTGCTTATATTTTTAAAAATGTGTTTTTAAGCTATCTTACATGTGCTGCCTGAAAAACTCAAGCCTTGCCAGAATTTTGATACAATTCTCTCTTGCTTTTACCCTTTTGAGCATTTTTTAAGGCAAAGTTATTAAACAATATTTTGTTGAAAAATTTCTTGAAACTCACAAAAGAATTGATTCTCTTTTTACACTGTGTATTGCAACCATTCCCTACCTACATCTTACCGAAGTGAGGTATAACTCAAAGGCCAGTGGCATGTTTATAATTGCACCTTTAATTCATGAAGCAGAAAGCAGGTACTTTTTATACTCTCTGGCCCACCGGTTCAGAGAATCTATCCCCAGACTAGCAGCATCAGCGCCACCCAGGGATTTGTTAGAGATGCACACTCTGAGGTCCCCATCTCAAAATTTATTGATTTGGAAACTGGAGCTTGAGATCCAGCAAGGTTTTACCAAGGGCTCCAAGTGATTTGGATGCACAGTCAAATTTGAGAACCACTGCTCTGGGCTGAAGAATATTTTGAAAGGTAAGGGGACTTCCCTTAAGTTGTTCTTAAGTTAGGAGCTATTTCAAGACAGGGTCTTCTCATTTTCAACATCCCATTTCTACAGACTAACTCCCTGACTTATACTTTTTTGTTAATGCCACCTCTGACCAGCCATCGATGAAAGGTCAGTGGTTTCATCTAGTTTTCTCTAAATTCATTAGGAAGGAATGCCCAGATATTATTCAAGGTACATTATCTTATGATGTGAATTTCCCCCCAGATAACTCAGAGAATTTGCCATTCTAATCACACCTGTGTTCTTACCATCACTGCAGATGCCTCTGCTAGAACCAGAGAGTGAAGGTTAGTGTGGCTGCCATTGTAGCCAATTAGTGAAACTTGACCCCAGTTTCTTGGTTTGACTAGATTCTTAAAATATTACAAAATCACACATGGGTTATTCTCAGAAGGAGATATTAGTACTTTACATTGCTTTATGTGAATAAAATTGTCCTTACTAGATGAATAAAATTCAATTAGTGGATCTCAACATACTTTAACAAATGGAACTGGTTTTCCTAAGGAACTGAGAAAGAACATAAAGCTCTTTGTATAAATGAACCTGGAAACTGAGTCAGAAAAAAATTTCTGACCAGTTGCCATTTCAAAAAGCTACAAATACTCAGTTATAAAGTGAACCAGCTAAATGGTTTCCTTTTTTAACAGCTCTCCTCTTGCCAGTTGGAAGGAAGGGTGAGTTGGAAAAAAGAGGTAAAAAGACAAGATTCCAGGCACTTGAAGGATGGGAGGCCTGAGGTCAGGTGCATTCAGGAAGCGGGAGATTTGTTAATGATGGCGGGTAAATTCTAAGGAGAGGAGATCAACCAACCTATGAGGTCAGAAGAAGGAAATGACTTATCCCAAAAGATAGCTTAAATTAAACAAAAAAATCAAATCACTCCTGAATTACACTCACATACAAATGTATGCCCAAGAGGAAAGGGGACACCAACCCTCTGTCAAACACAACCACACTTAGATGCCCCTTTAGACTCTTGCCCCAAGAGAAAAACACTACACACACACACATTCTTGTGCGACACCACACATACACACACACGCGTGCATGCACACACATGCACAAGCTATACAGTTAGAATAGGGCCCGAAGTTCGAGTTGGAAAGGCATCTGTCCAAACCACCTTACTTACACAACAGGTGGTGCTCCCTCCCTCTCTCCTCCTGAGCCCCACACCTGACTCCCCACCTGCCCAAGTCTTCAGGCGGTCTACTGGAATTGCTTTCTAAATTGCCCCTACCCACCAAGCCAAGTATAGATTTTCTTATTACTTCCAGTTGAACTTTAAACATGCCATGATTACTTCAAAGAAAAAGAAAAACCTTCAATGGGTACCATTTTTTAATCCCTTTTCCTTTCCATTTTTCCCACTCAAGGCTATACCCTACATTTCCCCATCTTTTTCATCCCGCCATCACCAGCTAGGTGTCTGCAGGTTCCACGGGTGAGGATGGGGGCGGTTTCACTGTTATTACTGTTTTTTACTCTCTTCCTTTTGAGTACAGTTTGGACAATGCTCATGGTTGGTTGCCAAGGCATGGTTACCATGGTAATATCACCAGATAGCCTTTTTAAAAACCCAGAAAATTAAAAACTTGTTTGAAATGAAACAGGGAGCAAAAAAATGGTAGAGCCCAATCAATAGCCAGATTACCACTGAGTAGTTCCCCTCTCCCAGGCATGCAATATTTTTTCGAAGCAGCCATTCTGCAAGGAAACATTAAAGATAAGTAGTCCGCCTGCTTATTCTTTACTTTACCTCCCTGTGTGCTTTTCAGCAGGGAAGGTTTCTGATTTTTCAGCCTTTGGTGTGGAAGGCATTGTTTGCGTTCCCCATAATAATGTCACTGACCTCCCTGCATATCCCATCGAGGTCCCGGTGGAATTCTGCAGTCCATGAACCTCCCCAGAATTCATGTGTGGAAATCCCACTATAGTAAAACCTCAACAAGAGAGAATAAAAATAATGAACACATCAGTCCCCTCGCAGCTGATACTAATAGCCGGGCTTATGCAAAACTAATTTCTTAAGTTGAAATTGGTTTATTGTTTGAGTTATGGTATTATATAATATAATATTTAGCTGTCCTGTTTAATAAGAATTATTCCTACTCTTGGCAAGTGAAATAGTTTTATGAGTATAATTAAATAATGCAATCCCATGTCTTTCAATTTGTGGCATGCCAATGTTGTAGAAAGCCTGGTTTAAACTATAAATAAGAGAATGTTACATTTTATACAAGCAGATGTTCCACAGTGATCTGAACCCTTTTGTTTTTCCTTTTAAAGCATATGTCTTTTAAATGTGCACGTGATAGCTCCTGCATTTTCATAACATCTGAATTCTGAAATTCTAAGCAGCAATCAAAGCTGCAGGAGCTGACCTACTGCAATTTTACTGTCGTGGCAAAATCAGCCCTTTTATTCTAAGCTACACATTTTCAAAGACAAGTCTCAGCAGTATGCTTCTTTTATGACTCCAGTTTATGTAACTTTTCCTTAGGACCCTAATTCGTCCCATATCTGAGATCCCTAAATGCAGCGAGCTATAAAGTAATAGCATTATTTTATGTTTCATCAGTAAAGTATGAGTACAGAACAGACGAGGAGGAATAAATTGAGGTCACAGAGACATGCTGGGAATGTATCCTTTATGATATTCATTCAGTCAGAAGTTAGGAAAATGGAGGAGCAGACACTTGTACATTTAAAGGTATGTACATTCAAAAAGGGAAAAAAAGAGTTCAAATTATTGCTGAACTAGGTTCTTTGTGAACGAAGGGCGAGGGACCCTAATGGATGCTGCAGGCCAGAGGCTCACACGGTGTCACAGCTGAAATTAATAGTGAGCAATTTCTAGGCAATACCTCGAAAGGGAATGACTCAAAAGGGAATGATTCAAAAGAGGAAGGCGGAAGGATGCATTCTTTTACTCCCTGCTGGAAAAGCTGGGTTTTATAAATTCACTGAGACACTTGCAGAAAAAGAAAAGACAGCCATGTGGAAGGGATGAGAGGAGAGCTTCTTAATCAGAGATGATAATGGAGACAATAAAATGGAATAAGCACTGCTAAGAGAGTCACTTGAAATAGAGTCAGGAGGCTATTAAGGAACTGGGGCCTGTGTGCATCTCGTGCCTCAGTTCTCAGAGCTGCTAAGTTGCCAAATCATGAACTACATCCTGAAACAACTGATCTACAGATACCTATGGATTTGACCTCCTCCCTATAGTTTTCACCACCCTTATCTGCATATTGGAACTACCCAGTCCCTGTGAACCTAACCAGGGATCCTTCATTTACATGACAGAATTACAGTTGGTAACTCTGGCCTTTATAAACCCTCCAGAAAACAATTTAAGGTGCTACCTGAATCTATATCTCTTGGTGGCAACTCTTTTGCTCAAATAAATGTTTCCCGTTCTTTATTACATACAGCCTGAACCTCTTCTTCAGTAACAGAGGTTATAGGATGGGATAAGACTACTGTTAAATCCTCACTTAACACTGTCCTGGCTGTTCTGTGACTTTAAGTGATGGGACATGTAACAAAACCAATTTTATCATAGGCTAATTGTAATAACAAGAATTAGGTTCCATACATTTATACAATGGAATACTATATAGCAGATAAAAAGAAGGAACTCCTACCTTTGGAGAGCATTATACTAAGTGAAATAAGCCAGGTGGTGAAAGACAAATACCACATGATCCCATCGATAAGTGGAACCTAATGAACAAAACAAACAAATGAACAAAATAGAACCAGAGGCATGGAAACAAGGAACAGACTGACAGCAACCAGAGGGGAGGGGGGAGGGGGTAAAGGGAAGAAAGAAAAGGAAGAGTCTAATCAATGAACAGGAATAAATGATCCATGGACAAGGACCACAGGGTGGGGGTTGACTGTGGGAGCAGGGGTGGGTGTGAATGGAGCAGAGGAGAGCAACGGGGGGAAATTGGGATAACTATAATAGAACAACAATAAAAATAAAAATTAAAGTGGTCAAAAAAAGAGTTAGGTTCCTACAGCATCTCATCGACATTAGAATGCAGCCACATTATCTGAGAACCTAGTGGGTTCCAATCAGAGATATACTTTTTTTCCCCAAAGAAAGAAAGAAAATGTCATCCTTTGAGTAATTATATATTATCTGTGTTCTTATGGTTCCTGGAACTAAACCAATGCAAACCAATATAATTTCTATATATTTTGTGAGACTTACACATTTCTATCTTTGTCCTTCACTAAACATTCAGTTGGAAATATCAGTTTGAATAGAAGCCTGGGAGTTTGAGCATAATCCCACCACATGGGGTCCAGATAACAGAGAAGTTTACAATGGAGCTTCCTTTAGCTCCTAACACCAAATAGCTCCTCACCTCCCACATGTAGAACTCTCCTGTAACTTGTGATTCTGGAAACACCAAGAAGAGCTTCAAGGAAAAGGAGTTACTCATCAAACAGACTGAGATCCCTTCAACTCAATAGTGTGAGAGCTAAGCTATCCACTAGAGCAAGTAACTCAACATGTCATCATTTTCAAGGCAGCTTCTAAAATCCAATTTCATCTTTCAGCAACATGTAGTTGGTAATGCTTGTCAGCTAGATGGCCTACAGATTGTGTTTCAAGGATAAAAAGACACTGAATTTGATTTACATCATTCTCTGAAAACAAGAGAGCTTCTTCTGAAGAGAAAATAAAACATTGAAAAAGAGTACTTTTTCACATACAGAAAAATGTTAATTAAATTAGCAAGCCAACGACATTATTTATCTATTTCAGTTAAAATATCTACCCTGTACTCAACTATGTAGTACACATGTAGCTGGTTAGAGTTTTTGAGAGAATAATTCAAATAATGGCTTCAGTTATCTTTCTTTTATTATTCATTTGCCCTAAAGACTAGGAAGAACTTTAAAAATGATATAACTACCTTTTAATTATACAGGGAAAAATGTTAACAGGATAAGAATCAGTTTTACTTTCAGACTTTCATTGCCATAATTAAATAGAGAAAGTACAGCATTTGTCAATTACTCTTCTGCTGTGTTTGTATTTATGTTTATGTTCTTCGAATATCATTTTAAAAGAAAATATTTTGTCACCCATGCTACCTGGTAAAATGGCTAAAGGAAAGAGTTTACCTTTTACCAGTGGTTTCTATTTCTCTAAGAAATGAGACTACCAAATTTCAGCATGGATTGGGAAGCCAAAAACCAGCTGAGTTAGTTTCAGTCAATAGACAGGACAATAGTCAATTGTATACACAATTTTGAATTCCCACACATTTCAATAAAACCACTGATAATAAAATAAACTTCTAGGCACACATTACAATGGTTTTTCAAACCAATGACATCCCAGTAAATTCAATTTAAAAAGAAAAAGAGCCCTGGCTGGTGTAGCTCAGTGGATTGCACACGGACTGCGAACCAAAGGGTTGCCAGTTCAATTCCCAGTTGGGGCACATGCCTGGGTTGCAGGCCAGGTCCCTAGTGGGGGCCACGTGAAAAGCAACCTCACATTGATGTTTCTCTCCCTTTCTCCCTCCCTACCTCTCTCTCTAAAAAGAAAAAAAAATCTTTAACAGGTAATAAAAGAAAAAGAAAAGAAGATGTTAGAACAAATACTTGTAGACTATCTATGCACATGCTACCTCCCATATAGGAAGGCAATCCAAATTGAACTTTAAATAACTATGCATCGACTGAGCACATACTCTGCATGCTCACTAAGTACGTATGTTTATTTCTAACTCAAAAATCATTCTGGAGGAGGGAAATCATTGACCAGTTGCCTGTGCACCAGTATAAAACTGAGTGGACCAAATGCTTACTAAATGCTAAATATCAGTCCTATGGCCTTTCTTCAACGAGAAGACTTTTCTGCACTATATCCCTTAAATACCGTGATGCTTTTGATAAATCATGTCACACTGAAATGAAGAGTTTACGAACAAAAAATGCTGTTTTTTATATTACAAAATTAAGACTTTATTCCATATTTGCTGTAGCGGTGTATATCTTTACATCCGAGAGCAAAAAGTGAGCAAAATAAATAATTTTTCAAAATTGATAAATTAAGTACTGCATCTGTCCAAATGTGGAAACAAATTGTTGAAAACAGAGTTATTTTTACAAAAACACATGACTAATTTTGCAATGCCTGTGCTCAGAGAGGAAGGGGAAAGAGTGACGAATTAATTATGTGTGATGAATGACGTGGCGCTGTGGGTGCTAGGAGGAAGTTGAAGTTACGAAAAGTTTGCCTGGGAGGTTGATTCTTGCTTCAGATGAGTATGTGTTGCTTCATATTTTTACATGTTAAAGACTTTTAATAAAAATGGCAGAAACACATTTGGCATATGGGAATACACACACACACACACACACACACACACACATACAGAACTCCTATTCAATCACTCTCAGCATCCAAAGAGTCAACCTCTGGATTTCTGCAGGAAAGATGGATTTTTCCCATTCATTCATGTACCTATGGTAACCTAATGATTCCATTTCTTCTTCATGTTCTAGCTTGCATCTTGTTAGTGTTTAATATTGCATTCAAAATGACATGAAAAATAACATAATATACTGTAATAATATTGATGCATTCAGTATAATGATGATTACCTATGGGAAATGTCCAAAAATAATCTCACACTTGAAAATGACATTACCCCAAAAACCTACTTCCAAACATTGTAGCAATATTGACCTTTATCTTACTGTAAGATTGCACCATTATAGGACAATTAAAACTATTCACATATATCGGCTCTTCCCAAGGCTTTAAACTTAAACTATCCCAAGTTTTTTTCCATAATCTCACACACCAGGTATTCATATAATAAATCAGGAGAACTAAAGTCTCCAAATCCATCCAATTCCACTCCTCTCCCTTTCAGCTGAATTTTTTTTAAAGGCTAATTTTATCTCTTTCCTTATGGTCTTGTCACAGATTTCAGGAAGCTCATTACAAATATAGTTTGGGTGTTCCCAACAGAGACAGGAATCGACAAAAAGTAGTCATCTCAGTCATCACATGTACTACAGATCGTCCCCTACATTCCTGCAAGTAATTTCCTAATGAAGTAGACTGTAATATTCAGGGCCCAACTTTTCACATTTTTTTGCTGGAGAAGATGTTCTGTAATATGTACTGCTAACATCATCTTGACATAATGTTGAGATGTCTTCCTTTATCCTCCCTCACCCAGCACATCTCCTGTACAATTAATTCATCACAAAGTACCACAGCTCTCAAAGAGAATGACCCTGGGAAACCAGTAGGCTAACCATATACCAAGTGTGTGGGTGGTGTAATAACTTCTTTGTCTTCACCCATCCCTCTTCCATTAACATCTGAGAGCAGGGACCATGTCCCACTCTATTTTTTATCTATAGTATGCAGCACATTGCCTGGCATGTAACAAGCACAAAATGACTGCAATTTGAATTAATGGACTTAAGCCGCTATTTAGAGTGGAATCTGCTGAAGCCTTTGTAATATCCCCAGAGTCTTCAAGCCCTAAGTACATAGGGATTGTTTCTATTACATGCAACTTGCCAAAGCACTGGGAAGCCCTTGTGGGCCTGGGAAAGAATCAAAACATCTGCTTGGCAAAGAGGGGCCCTGCTGCAGGTCCATGGGGACCACTGGTGCATTCACCACAAGAGGTGGAGAGGGTATGGACCAGTTCAGTGACGCAGTGCGAAGACAAGCAGGGCACGCAGCTAAGAGCGGCTGCCCGGGGATGTGGAATCTGTGAGCCTGCAGAGGAGGTTGCTGTCCTGGAAAGGTTTGCCAGCCCCAAGCCTTGCCTGCTAATTCTGCCAGTTGGAGGCAGAGCAGAGAGGAAAGCCCACGTTTCTGCATTTCTTCACTCCCCTGGGCACAGAAAACAGGGTGTGAGCGGACTACTGGCATTTAGATCCATTTCTGTTTCTGTGCAAGAACCAAAAATATATTTTTTGCCATTCATTTTCAGGTAACTATATCTTTGAATACCTAAAAAAATACTTAAAGTTCAACCTCTACTATCTTCTAATATCACTATTCATGTCTTTCTCAGTTAATTTATAAGTGAAAGTTCATTGAGAATGGAAAAATTAGGCCAAAATATTAAAAGATAAAGGCAATGAGATTAAAAAAAGATTTGCCTTTCACCCCTTGATGCAATTATACTGCTTTTACATGTCATAATTATCCCAAGAGGCCTACATTTATATAAGTATAATATATATTTTCTTTCAATTTGTTGCAAAAAATTATTCAAAACATCACCTTCTGTAACTTCTCTGTGACGCATGTGGCAGGTGCTTCCTTAGGGTACCAACCTAAACTAAAATCCAATAGCACAAGGCTCTTTCCTCTGCTGAAAATCAGTTGCCCACAAGAGTGTTTATGCCCATGTTTTTTCAAGCACCAGAATTCTCCTACTGAGAAGCTGTCAGAGAGTCAGTGGTGTGCTTAACTGTGCCCCTGAGCTTCCCATCTGTGAGAATGTTGTTACCCCCAGCACATTTCACCTGGGAGAATGAGGCACATTCTTTCATTTAAACAGCAAGGTATATAAAAAGCTGTTAGGATGCTGGTCGCTGACTCTGATTCTCTCACATCCCCATGATGTTATGTTGTTCAACTTGACAAAACCCATTCAACTTGTATAAGTAAGTCACCAGGCTCAAATTCTGCCCTTTGTGGGATACTTGTTAGGTGTTAAGCTCTGTGCCAAGAGCTTTACATCAATGTTTTCGTTTAATCTTCTGTTGTGTCCAGACTAGAAACCAAAGCTCGGAGAGTGTACATGCCTCCGCCAAGAATACAACACGCCAGACAGGGAAGCAGGGATTCAAGCTCAGGCTTCTGCGAGCTCTGACGCTAGACCCTAACCACTGAGCTCTCTGGCCTCTCTCTGAGGGTCTCTCCACGCCCCTGCCTGTCATTGTTTCTATCTCCCAAAAATGCTTTTCTTTAAAAAGCAAAACGATGCGCTGTATTCCATATGGTGCTCTCCTATACTTGAGCAACTATTTTTTTAAAAGGGGTGGGAGGTATACACTGACCTAAAAATATGAGTTAGGCATTTCTGTCGAGAGCATAATTGCTGCAACCCTGACTCCCCCGTGCGCCAATCAATCACCACGGACCTGCGCGGATACTTCGGCAGCGGCTGCGAAGCCTGCGCCTTTCCCCGTGGTGCTCTTCTGCCATCTAGAGGCTCCGCTCGGAACCAACGTTGTGTCCCGGGAGGTCAGGCTATGAGTTCTAAAATGCATTCTTGGGCCAGTTTAGATGAGTCCATTCTGAGACCCCAGTCTTCCAGTCCTCTCCTCTTTTAAAAATAAAGTTGCTTTCTTCCTAAGTCTACAAACTTAATAGTAGTTAAAGGTCAAGTGCATTAAATAAAATATGATATTGATTTTTTATAACAATGAATCTGAGAATAGCAATCATGAGGAAAAAAAGCTTATCAAAGAGCCCTATTGTTAGCATTTCAGGGATATATTCACTATATGCATTCTCTACTCAGTGATCAACTACCACATCACATGAGCACAATTTATTGTCCGTTATTTAAGTGTTTGTCATATAAGTCACTAGATGTTTTCAAATAAGAAATAAATATTTCTCAAATACCAATAATAAAGGAAAACAGTAAGATTTAACTTCCTACTATATGCCTTATATGAAATATTAAGAGAAAAAATTGCCAGTAGATATTTATCTGATCACTCATAATAATATGACAAATATGATAATAATGATGACAAAACTAACATTTATTGACTCCTACTGTGCTTAGTTTTGTATATCTGTATATTATTTCTAACTTCATAATGATTTGAAAGTTATTAGTCTCATTTGAGAATAAAAAAATGAAGCTCAAACAAAACATAAAACTGGTAAATTACAACTGGTAATTGATAAAACTGGTGTTTAAAATGAAACTCAAAAAAATCCATTCTTTTCCCACTAAATCATATTAATTTGAAAATAAAGAGATGGTAATGATTTATCCAAAGTGACAAGCAATAAGTTAATATCATTAATCTAAATATCTTTCATAGAGATTTTGAAAGATCTTTCAATGAAATTATTTAACTTGTTTGAGATTTGATTCAAAGTCAATAAAAGGGGTAAATTTTAAAGTTCAGTTTACAGTTTGACCTGTTGCCATGGCAGATGAAAGCACTTCGCCTAAGAACACCCTGGAGTGACTGTGATAGAGAACAAAAGAAGAGGGCGGAAAAAAGCAAAGGTGAGGACGACTTGACAAAATCCTATTGTGGGATGCTCCTCAGCATCTTTCAAAAACAAATTCACTGCTTCCAGATTCATAGGCAGGTTGCCTGGTTCTAGAAGAAGAACTAGACTGTCATATCTTCCGTTCCAGGGGTTCCTGATCCTTCCGCAGCAAAGGGCAAGCGGGTCCCTAAGAACATAGGCCAGCACCACAATGTCTACTTCTGATACCCATGCTCTGTGCAGTTTCAGCTTCTCCAGAGTCTGCCTATTGTTAAAGATTTTTTCTAAGATTCATGTTTTGTGACATTTTATTCACTTAGAAATACTTCACCCAAAATATGCCATACATGTTAAATATTTAAAGTCCTGGAAGATTTTTAAAAATGTGTCCCGCTATCTCCAGATGGAAAAGGAATAATTATGAATACTTGGAGGGGTATCCACAAAAGCAAGGGGCTGCAGATTTGGGGGGTATTTTTTTTCATTATAAAAGTAGCATATGGGCATTATGATCTTACAATGTTAAAACTAGAAGAGATGTAAATATCATCTATTCTAGTCAACATCACATTTTTTGCAGAAGAGAAATCTGAGGCCCACAGAAATGAAAGAGCTTGCCCAATACTCACAGCAAAGATAAAGGCAAATCTGAAAATAGAACCTGATATCCCAATTGCCAGTCCTGGATCTTTTGATAGACTGAGCAATATATCCATCCATACATGGTCCTTTTTACACAGACCATGGCGGTGAGTTTGATGAGTACCCAAATGTCTGCCATTGCTGGGCTGTAATAGATGACGGTAAGTGCCTGGTGCATAGTAGACCCTCAATGAATATCAGCTAACTGTTGAATACCTATACGAACGCCTATGTGAATATAGTCACCTGTTGGTATCTGCAACATCCATCTGTATAGAAGAAAAAGCAATAGAAAAGATGATACCCACAGGACAATTTTTGACAGGAAAACTGTTCATTTTGCTGTCCTTCTTATGAAAAAGTGGAGGAAAATTTTCAGAGTTGCCATAATGAAAAGCATTATCCTTACTCATAGAACTTAGGGAATGTGTTCAGCATCATAAATAAAGACAACTGATTCAATTAAACTAGTAGTCTTGGAATACATAAGTTATCAGAAGGAAAATTAGTAGTTATGAAATTCAGCAATTTGACAGATAAACATCAGGCTCACTCTAAGAGAAATAGAGCAACACAGGTTAAGCACATTCTCTGATCTGTCAGCCTCGACATCCTATCTCAGTCAATGGTAGCTGGAGGATCTCACCTTCTGAACAACCCCATATGACTTCATGCTGCCTGAAATTATTAGAGTTTGGGGGGCATCTAAAAGGAATTCAAATTTCATGCAATTTGATCCTGCAATTTCACTTTGTGACTTTATCCTACATATATACTTACATTTGTGCAAAAAAAAATAGTTAAATATTTTTCGCTGCTGATATGATTTGTGATAGAACCAATGCAAGTGTCCATCAATAAGGGACTAATTCAATAAATCATTGTGTATGTATATAATGAATAGTAGTTACAGCTACAAGAAAGAGTAAGTAAGCCCCTCCTATACTACTATGGAAACAGCACCCAAGAAAAATTACTAAGTGATAAAAGCTATGTGATGTACATCATGTATAGTATCCTCTCTTTTATGTAAGAAAGAGAAGAAAGGATATTCTTATTTTCCTTTATATATACATTCTGGAAGGACATATAAGGAACTTACAGGAGTGGTTAACTGTGGCCGAGGGAAGATAGGAAATGAGCGCTGAGAGACAATGGTTGAACGCAAGATTTTCAGAGTAATTTTTTATTTCCTTTAGGGTTTGAAAAATCTGAATTATCTTTAAGAAAAGGAGAGATGGTTTGGGAAAACACAAACTGCACAATCTGACAAAGAGAGACTCTATCAGGGTGCTCAGACCCGACCTTGCGCAGCTCAGCAGGCAGCCCTGGGCAGGCAAACCACCGTGAGAGGGGGCTGGCGCCGGGGAGGAGCAGCCCAGAGGGAGCCACACCCCCAGAGGAAGCCAACCCCCTGCGTGTGCCGTTGAAACCAAGATTGACAGGAGAGGAAGGTGACTGAGCCTTTGTAAATTTTTGGATATTCTCACTTCTAAAATGCATTTTGACGCAGCATCTGGTCTGGCTGAGTTAAAAGTCAGCAGGTCTTGAAAATACCTTTTCCTTTCAATGTTCAGCATACGTGCCCTAGGTGGACGACACAGTGGGGGAAATGCTTATAAACGGCACCGCAATGAAGGCAAATGGGTGTCCTCCCAACACCTGAGGTGCGCGCACACACTCGCATATGCATAAAAGTCTAACCATAAGGCCAATTGTCATAAATCCTAAAGCCGATATGTTCTGAGTCCACTTTATTTAACTCTAGAGAAATATTAATATAAATAAACTTACCAAAAACATAGAAGAAAAACAAAACCATGCAATAAGAAAACGATGTGGACAAAAGGGTGAAGATAGGATTCTCCACTGCAACATTAGAAAGGAAAGGCACAGCTTCCTTCCTGTGGTCCTGCCGTGGTCAGGCATACCCAGAGATTTCCCAAACTTGTTGACGATTTGTTTCTCTCTAAATCTAAATGCTATTTTCTTTCTTGAAATGAAATCAATATGAGAATTACACAATTTACACTTGAGTTACTTTAACCATAATTTTTCAAACATGCCACTGAATTCTGTGGGCTTGAAAACAGAAAGGCTTTGTAATCTCTACCCTTCTAAACATATCACTAAATCACAGCACTGGGAAGTTCATAAGAAGACGTTTTTCTGGCCACTGTCAACCAGATATATGATATAGTTCTTTTGTTTATTCTATTCATTTGTTTTTAGAGGGAGAAAGAAAAGGAGAGAAACATTGATCAGTTGCCCCTCACCCATGCCTGGCCCAAGGACATACCTGTTACCCAGGCATGTGTCCTGAGCAGGAATCAAACCAGTGACCTTTGATTTGTGGAATGATGCCCAACAAACTGAGCCACACCAGTCAGGGTGACACAGTTCCTTTTTAAAAAAAAAATAATTGTAGCCAAAATTATTGATCTTTCAAATATTTTCCATAGGTAAATTTTGCTTTCAGATTGTAATACTTAACTTTACCTGAGACCCAGAAAACTCTTTAATACAGATTCTCCTCTAGGAGTGATTTTGCCCTTTCCCTCACCCCTTTGGACACTTGGAAATGTTGGAAGACATTTCTGCTTGTCAGCTGGGGTCGGGGTGGTTGGTGGTGCTATTAGCCTCTACTGCATAGAGGCCAGGGATGCTGTTGAACATCCTGTAATGCACAAGGAAGTCCCCACAACAAAGAATTATCCAGCCTCAAATGTCAATAGTCCTGAGGCTGAGGAACTCTGATCCTGTGTTGTAAGAGGGATCATCATATTTACATTTCCAAGTTAAATCTGGGATTTTGGCTGGAGCACATGCACAAAGGATGCTACTGTTATCATATCTATTGCTAAGATTAATTGTTTTAAGTATATCTTGACTCCAACACTTCAGAGAGTGAAAATGTGATTGCATTGCTTAATGTGCTTGAGTTGAATAGGTTTTTCATTTTATACCAGGAAGCACTTTTCATCTGTTCGCAATTCTGAGTCAAAGGATAATGATAGCCTTGGGAACAAAAGGGGAGAATAATATGTTTAAGATTTTACTAATTCTTCTTTTCTAAGACCAGAATAGTCTTAGCTATGACATATATATCTATATGTTGTACTATTTATATATAAATAGTAAATGGAGTGTATATGCCAGATCACACCCAAAACATTAGCCACGTCCAAACCACAAAAGCGTAATTAAACAGGTCAGTCCTTTTCCATTGACTGTGGTTCACAGAGAGATAAGAAACATAGTCCTTATAGACACGTTTTGATGTCGTCATTGAAGCTAAGAAGTGAAACTGTGGTTAAACAAAGGAACCATTTTGGACTAATTCAAGCTCTCTGCACTTACAGAGACAGAATTTTCAGATACATTTTAACCATCCCCACAACATTAAAGTTACTTTACAAATAATTTCTCCTGCCAAAAAAGCTTGACTTTTTAATCCAGGTCAAGTACAGATAAAAAGTAAACAAACCAGGTGATGCAAGACTCCACTGACCCCTGCTGAACTTACTCCATTGGAGAATCTGAAATGTACTCAGTGAAGCCAGACGGGGACAATAAACATGAGAAAATTCAGGTTTTTAGACTTAGCAGTTTATGGAGTAACACCTTTAATCGAATAATACACATTAATAGTAACATTTGATTATTTTCCAGAAAGAAGAATAAAACATGCAATTTTCTAGCAGAGTGCAAGTGAGTTTTCACAAATAATAGGGAAACACTCTACTGCAACACAAATTTAAATGTGCTATTGAGTTTGCATTAAGGTGCATGAATATCAATCACTCACAAAAGCATTTTAAAATTTATCTATGACCATGTGTGTGCTCCAAACACCCTTGTTTCCATTGGGTTTTGTGCATCAAATGAGCAGTTTCCCAGGAACCAGACCTAATACAGTCTCCTGCACTCCAAATTCCATGCTCTTGGCACTGCACTACACGTGAGAGTGGGCAAAAATGTCTTCACAAGAAACCCGTATCTGCCTGCCAAGTTATCAGCAAATCTTGCAAGAATATAAAATAGAATCTATAATTGTGCATAGTTGCAGGACAGTGTCAGAATCATAAAGAACAAGGTCCAAAGCAAAATTAAACACCAAAAATACCTTCTGCCCTTTGTTTTGTGCAAGAAGATATAAAGTAGGATAAAACTAACTGGCTCTTGCTATCAAGACTTTGCAACCAAATTGTACAGGATATCAACCCTCCATAGAAAAAGAGAGCAGAGATGTGTCTCCCGCCCAGAAGCCTCTGCTTCAGGAGTCTGCCTCCATCAAAAGGCATGAACAATGCATATGGGTAACTGCCCACACAGTTGTCACAAGCCACTCCATGGAAACTTGTCAGTACAGCTTTGTCTTTGGAACCTGCACCTCACCCATGGGGGTCTTCTCAGAGCAAGTGTGTTTCTGCCGTCATTGCCACCTTCACTAGAGTTGATTGGTTCAAAAGAGGACCCCAGAGTCAAGCTAAGCCAATCAAATTTTCTCTCCCAATATTTGGACTTTTAAACAAAGGGACCCAGAAACTGCTGGTCTCAGTAATGTGAAACTGCAAAATAAGGACCACACGTAGCTGCTGCCGAGGCCCCCAGGAGCATCCCTGCTTCCCAAGGCCTCGGTGGAAATCTCCCTTGGAGAGATACACCATCAACTTTCCAATCAAGTTTGCTACAGCAATCTGGGGTAGATTCTGTCACTGGAAATAAAAAAATAAAAATAAAGATAAATAAAAATAAACAGCCTCACTACCCCAAGTCTTTTGTAAAGTTTTATACAAAGCCTCAGAAATTTTAACTATGTCTTTGGTAAGGAGAGAACATAAAAGCAAAAGAACATTGCGGGGGAGGTTCTGCTGTCTCAATGGCATAGGATAAGACTGTAAGAGCAAAAATTAGAAAAAATTTACAACAGCAACAAAAGGTTAACAGGTCACATGACTTCTTTCTCAAAAGCCTCAACCAGCTTCCTGCCACAGTTCAAATAAAATCTATTCTTTACATTGGCCAGACCCTACATTACCTACCATACCTGATCCCTGAGTGTCTCTGACCCTCAGTTCCTACTCTCCCCTTCACTTCTTCCCCCGGGCACACTGGCTTCCTTGTTCTCGTCAAGCACACTCCCAGTTTCACCCACAGCTTCCCCTCCCAGGACATCTGTACACCCTACAGGAACCTACATGGGTTAGATTCTCTCCCTCGGGTCTCTGCTGAAAGGCTGTCTCCTCAGAAAGGCCTTCTCCCTGACCTCCTATCTAGAAAAGTAGCCCTCCTCCCCCTCTTTCTCTCTTTGCCCTCATAGTCCACTTAATTTTCCTTCACTTGTCACTTGTCACTACCTAACATCATGTTAGGGAACTGCTGCATATTTAATTACATGTCACCCCTGCTAGATTGGAACCTCCATGACAGTCATTATTTTGAATATATTTTTTCCATGTGGATTCCACACCATTTAGAATTGGCTGATACATAGAAATTTCTCCATTTATATTTATTAGCTGTATAATAAATAAATTATTAAAATCTAAGCACTGAGATATTTCCATTGGGCAGCAGAGTGTCAAGAGTGCACTTTCAGGACCATGAATGACTTAGCTTCAGTCCCTCGTGTCCCTTGGGTTGTACAAAGGCAGCAGATGTATCTCCCAGGAGGGGAGTGAAGGCGGAGGCCAGAGAGGGAGCAAGCTTCCCCTCTGATACCACTTCAGCACAAAGGGATACGAGTTGGTGAGGAGTGCCATGAGCCTCTAGGGAGGTGGAGGGCTTCTGTGGGGAGCCAGGTGATGCAGCGGCTGCAGCCAGAGCCAGGCAGCAAAGAGTGCTGACGAGGGCAATCCACTGGGGCTGGGGTGCAAGAGGGAGACACAGACTCAGGAAGATGTCAGACTGGTTAATGCTTTGAAATGGAAAATTACGAAGCTCCTTCCACAGGTGTTTTCCTTCCTGTTAAATAGCCTTTCTAATAACTTGGTATGCATTAACTAGGCACATTTTATTCGAGTTTCGAAATCTAACCAAAAATATATATTTTCACCTTTGTCTTATGCCATTGTCTCACTCCACCTACAAAATGGTTTCCCTTAGGTTCAAAGAGAAAACCAAGTTCTTATATATTAAATTTTATGTCTTAAAAATTGAATTTTGTTTCAGTTTTCTAACCTTCTTTAAACCCCATTGGTTTTCAGTAGAGTGGGCCAAAGCAGTAAAACAACGATCATTCAGATTTACACAGCAATGGCAAATCAGACTGAAATATGATTTCTACACAAACACGGCGGGTTACAGCACACTCTGAGGCACTTCTGCCATGTTGTGGCAGGTGTTTTTTCCGCCCTGCTGATCAAACCAACTGGCCCTGGGCGGAGGACCAGGTTTCAAAGGCTTAGATGAGACAGTGTTCCCGAGAGATGGATTCGCATCACTGCTAAATATCGGTTCTTCTTTATAAAGTACAGTATGTGCAGATAAATACATGATGTATGTGTCCTTATGGTACCTTCATTGGTAGATATTCTTTTTTTACTTTGCAGTTACAGATCATACTAGTTGACAATTTAATATAAAATTTATGTTGCCAAGAGCAACAAAAATATTAAAATGTGCCCCAAGAGGGTGAAAACAGAGATGATCTCTTTAAGATTTTTCAAAAGCCTCAAAATTTTCCTACTCTTTGATCTAGTCATTTTATTTCTAAATGGCTAGACAGAGACAATAATAATAGATGTGCACAAAAATTCAGTTAAAATTCTTTTGGCATGTGTGTGACTATAAATGAAAAACTGGAAGTCACATAAACGTCCAACAATAAGGACTGATTAAAACAAGCTATGAACTGAACATCCAGGCAGAGAGAGATGCTGAAGCCATCAACATCATGTTAAAATAGGGAACTACAGTGCAGTTTTAAATTTAAAATGTATTCTATTTTTATATACTATAATACAAATTTCATTAAAAATAAATGTACATCTTTATTTAAACAAAAATTGTTAGAAGGAAATACACCAAATATTATTAGTGGCTGCTCCTAAGAATTTGAATTACACATAAATTTTATTTATTGCCTTTATATTTTTCTCCAAAAATCACCTATAATGAATGTATATTGCCTTTTAATTAAAATGCTATATGTTTTCAACTCTATGAGAAAGAAAATGCACTCTATGTGCAATAGAAGATCGGGTAAAGGTAGCTGTATTCATTGGGTGACAGAATAATTTGGGTGATACTTCTTAGAAATATAGTCTTATCTTGCCACCTTGAAGTGATAATAAATAACAACCACTCTTACAATGAAGCAGTGTCAGAGCGCTGCAATGGGAAGCCAAAGTAATATTAATAGCCCCAAAGTCATGTGTCAAGCAAATGCAAAAGTTCCCCAGAGAGAGGTGCTCATATAATAAACAATCAAGAATATAAGATTGGACTTCTGGTAAATAGTGCTCTTGGTAAGTTTACATGAACAGAATTAAGTTTTAGCTGCACTTAAGACATCAATCACTATACTAAATTTTTGATGTGTGATGATAAGTATTACAGGGTTATGTTCCTAGATTTGTATAATGATCATATAAAGAGTCTGTAAAAGGAAAAACACTAGGAAAATTTTGATCCACATAAATAACCGCATTTAAGAATTTATTTGTATTAAAGGATGTATGAAATAATTATATCTGCAAGTTTATAAACATATCTATTCTTCAAATGTAACTTCCCTTCTTTAATTTCTCCCTATCCCAGCCTTGCATGCTCCCCAATACACACACACACACACACCATTGCCATTGCTATTTTTTTTGCAGCTTTACCTGATAAATTGTCTGTTTCTGGTGATCCATTTACAATAGAACCTAAGCTTTCTGTTTATTTTTGCTAAATAGGGAAAATCCAAAGGAAATTGAGTTTCTTTGATTCATAAGTCCACTAAGTTTTTTAACTTCTCTTATTTATTCAAATCACATTGATAGTAAATTGATCAAAGAAGGAGTCAAAGTTTCATAGAAAAAAAAAGTTTCATAGAAATGGTCACCTGCTTTATTGCAAAGAGGAGTGGGACCAAATATACACTTTCATGCCTGCCTAGGACAAATCTTCCTCCACCTAATGGTTTATGAGGGGGTCATACTGTCAGGCTGGGGGAAGAACTGCAACCAGGCATCACACTCCAATTCGGAGAAATCAGGAAATGTGTCAAGGCTAAGACACTGTGGGAGAGTTCAAATGGGCACAGTCTGTTTGTGCTCCATTTCTCCTCCAGTGCCACTTAACAATTCACAGTCCCTGCTGAGAATTCCTCCCAAGGAAAAAGACTTCAGTGTGTGTAAAAATTTAATCGAGTGTTTTGGTTTGGGGTCCCCCAGAAGTAGATCCTGAGGCAAAGAGCTGAGTGAGGTCCAGGAAACTCCAAGTGCAAGCGGGAGAGAGTTAGGGGAGGGAAGGCAGCTGATCGAAAGTTGTTAAGCGAGTGTGTTAGTTAGTTCGTGTCACATAAAAACCACTCCGACACCTGCTGACTTTAAAAAATGAGCAGGTACAGTTTCTCACACCTCTGTGAGTCATCCAGATGATTCTTCTTGTCTGGGCCAGCTCAGCTGACCTCTACTTTGAGCTGGCAGCTTTTCTAGGGCTAGGCGGGCTTCAAAGGTCAGGCACAAAGGGCTAATGGTTGGTCTCAGCTGGAACAGCTCATCTCAAAGTCACCCCTCATCTTCCAACAGACTAGCCTGAGGTTCCAAAATGGCACAAGAAAACAAGCTCCAACAGACGAGCACTTTTCAGTCTTCTGATTGGTTCATGCTTGCTAAACCCAATGGCCAGAACAAGTTTGCATGATCACTTAGATTCAAGGTTGGGAAAAGAATCTCCACTTTTTTAAAATTATTTTTATCCTCACCTGAGGATATGCTTACTGATTTTAGAAAGGACAGAAGGAAGAGAAAAGAGAGAGAGAGACATGAATGTGAGAGAAACATCAGTCAGTTGCCTCCTACACTCGCCCCAACCTGGGATCCAACCAATAACCTAGGTGTGTGCCCTGACTGGGGAACCAAACCTGCACCTTTTAGTGTACTGGATGATGCTCCAATGAAATCAGCCACCCGATAGGGTTAGACTCCACTTTTAACAGGGGCTCTGCAGTGTCATGTGACAGGGAGGGGGACAATTTGTGGTTATTTTACCACCACCAGGAGCCATACTAGAAGATTGGAATTTAATACAACAGGGAATCTCTAAATCAATCTACACTTCAGAATTACTTCATCCCACACTAGGTGTAAGGAAACTAGGGTCTCCATGAGTCACTCGAGGGCCACTCCAGGATGGCTAATACTCTAACAACTGCAGGTGGCTGCACAGGAGCAGGCGCCATGGTTCAAGAGCAGACCTCGAGCACACTGATCCAGACACAGGCAGTTGGGGTCTTCTGGTCCACCCAGAAATAGTAAGCCCTTAGTGTAACAACAAGGCATTGTCCGTGAACAATACAAACAGTACATATTTAGTTGTTCAAAGTTATTCCAACCACCTACACTGGATAGCTTCATGCAGTTTGTTTCTACTTCCAACTCTATTTTTTATATAAATCCACGGAACAGTAAAATGCCTGAGAAGTTGAGTTCCATGGCCCTTGCCTGTTTTCTGGGTGTAATAATGGCATTGTCACTTTTTGGGCTCCATTAAGCAGCCACCTGCTGATCAGAAATGTCTAACTGAGAACTGAACGCCAACTTCTGCAATAAAGACCACTGAGTGCCCACAGGTGCCATTCCTCTTCACACAGGCAGGAATGCACTGTCAACTCACCTAGTTTTAGACAGTATAATGCCATACCTCATGCACCACCCCAATGAATAAGGGTATCACTGGCAAATATTTTCTGAAATGGGTTATCAGAGAAGAGTAGTAATTACATTATTTCAATCACTTTGAACAGGTATTATCAGAAAATTAAATCCACAATGTCATGTTAGAAACATAGCGTCTTTGTTTACAAACTGCCTCTGCTTAATACAGTGAGAGGCAGTATAGTATAGTGGACAAGGTCATACACTCTGAAGTCAGATGCTTGGGTCAGAATCCTGACCACGTAAAAGCTATGTAGCTTGAGCAATTCCCTAAAGTTCGCTGCAGTGCCTTCATTCTTTAATCTGTAAAGTAAGGATGGCAATGTTTCCCATCACAGAGAATTATAGCAAGAATCAATACATAGAATACTCTTAGAACAATCTTGGGCAACATGATGAATATTAGCTATTTTTAGTAGAAAATTACCATTTCCACATATTGACTAGTGCTCGGAAAACAGAGCAATCTGGAAAAAATTTACAGATATGATTTAATTACATCCAGATGTTAGTGCAATTTGAACAAATTAGACTCTGTAAAACTGGAAGCGAGCAGTTGTGACTTCAGTAGATTCAAACCTTTTTCTCAGTGACTTATTGGTAAGAAATAAATTTCCCATTGCACACAGGCACCCATCTACAATACCACATCTACACCTACACATGCATACACAAACAAATATATTCACATACACACACTGAAAAGAATGTTTCATGATATAGCACTCATTATGATATTCTCTACTCTCTTTTATTTTAGTTTATTAAAATGTTGGTAGCAATCTACTATTGAGTTCACCATCATTAGTGGGTTATGGCTTAAGGTTTGAAAAATATACTATATAACCAAGACTTTCAATGAGATAATTACCATAAGTCCTCACTTAACATTGTTGATAGCAACTTGAACTGAAGTGATGTATAACAAAACCAATTTTACCATAGGCTAATTGGTATAAACAAGAATTGAGTTCCAATGGCATCTCATTAACATTGTAATGAAATGGCTTTGAACAAAACAGCATTACTGGAGGACCTGGTATACATGAGAAAAATATGAACCCTTTCCATTTCTGGCTACCTTTCAGCCCATTCCTGCCCTGTAGTGTCAGCATTACAGGGCTACAGTGTCAGCCCTATAGTGTACTCCCTCAGTACAAAGAGAAACAGAGACTCCTGTATCTTCTCAAAGGTTCCCAATTAAATCAGACTACCTTGATCTCTAGTCCTGGCATCAGCTACTCGTTGTTTTCATCAATTCTCTGAACATGTAGGGTGTGGGGAATGAAAGCCTCTTCATGGGGAAAAAAAAGACCTCTCTATGACCTAAAGTTCTTCCCTTTGTGGACATGGGAGACATGAGGTTGACATAAGAAGGAGTCATCAAACCTCCAGAGATCTGTGAAGAGCCTCTTTCCAACCCCAGAATAGAAATTATAACCCCTGCCCTTTCATCCAATTTATAGCCAAAACAGCCTACAGCACAGCATCTAAGTTAACCTTTGATAATCAAACACAGAACAAGGTTACAGGGATGGACACTTTGTAGGGACCAGGCCAGATGGAGTATGTTTTAGATAAGTGCTGCTTTTCTCCTACCACAAAATGACTTGAAATACAGCCCACTTGCTTTTTCACCTTTTTCTACTCATGCCAACTGTACATTGCTAAATTCTACCTTTAGCATGATCACATTTCTTATCAAGTAAATCTATGCCTTGACTTTCTCCCTTGTAGGTTAAATTAGAGACATGAAAATTCACCTCAAAAAAGAGACTGGAGAGTTTCAGAGATGAAGCATAGTGATTGTGATTGCACAACAATGTCAGTCGACTTAATGCCACTAATTTGCACACTTAAACATGGCTAAGGTGGTGGCCCTGGCTGGGTATCTCAGCTGATTGGAGCATTGTCCCAGTACACCAAGGTTATGGGCTCCATCCCTGGTCAGAGCACATCCACGCATCAACCAAAGACTACCTATATAAGTGGAACAATGAAAATCTCTCTCTCTCTCTATTTCTCTCTCTCACACACACATAAATTTTATGTTGTGTGCATTTTACCATAAATAAAAAATATTTTTAAAGAGTATTAAATAGAAGTTCTTTCAAATTCATGTTGCACATTAGACCCTCCTCCCACCTTACCCCTTCCCCCTTCATCACCAAAAAAGGAGAAAAAAGGAAAACAAGCATTACATATTAGTTTGTTAGCCAAGCAAAATTTAGTTGTTTATCTTTGAATCTAAATTTATCCATCATCACTTGCTAATTTTTATGGTTGTGGGAATAACCAGAGGAAACAGAAATGCCCCCGTAATCTCTTATTTACTCAAAAGTTTCCGCGCATCCAACAGCCTCCTCACTGAACAAGTTCTCCATCACAAACACATATCCATAAATAGAGTGATATTTTTATTGATGGCAGAACTGACATATTAACTTAACCTTTGTGTCAGAAACCAACTGGCACTCAAATGGAGCATTCCAAGGTAATGAAAATATATCCAAAAAATTATATAAATAGGCTATTTCAGAAAACATGAAAATGGAGGATGTATTCAAAGTTTCTGCTTGGCTACATTTTGAAAACTAAAACAGAACAAGGACATTTTATTTAGGTGACTTTATGAAATGAAGCCTTGAAGAAAACCAAGGGAGCAGTTCATTTAACACGTGCTTCTCATTGACCTTGTGAGGCATCCATCAGCATCTTTAAAATAAAAGAATGCTGTGAACAAGTATACTCTCTGACCGCTGAATTTGGATGGCCTTATAAGTCGCCCAAGCTGTACCTTTGTAGTTAATATGTCATCAGAACCTATTTCTAGTCATTTGTGAATAGCTTCTTGTAGTTTCCAATTACTGTAGTACATATGCTTCTCTCATGCTCATCCTGTTTCCCAAACCAAACATTCTACTTACTAAGAACAAAATTACTTCATGTAAGACTCATTTTAAAAGTCTTTTAACTTTTGGCTTTTTCCCCACAGTTCTTGAATACTGCTCGGGCATAATTCTAGACTCTTGAAACCCACCTCACTCAAACGTCACAGCTTCACACCACTCTCGTACTGTGCACCACCCCTCCTGATTCCCCATAACAATTAATTATATAGGAAAGACAGTAGCAGTGAAGGGATAGTAAACGCATAAAATTTAAGGCTGACTATGCAAATACCTGTTTTACACTGAATAGGGCTGCTTAAACTAAAAGCATTAAATAAAATATATTTTATGGCACTGTTCTAATCTAGAACTAAAAGAAAGTTCTAGACAAAAATAATCAATCAAAGTTCCCAATAAAGAACTCTGTATTTCCATTCTGTTCTGTAGCACACAACCACTGTACTATAAGGAGCTGAAGGGAAGGTGTCAAAGTACCTAGAATTTCAAGGACAAACAGTACACACAGCCCTGACTAGATCATATTTCAAACAATCACTAAATCAAATCAACAGCAAGATATAAAGAAATAAACTTGCCAGAAGAGATTTTGAAATTAATGAAGGATCAGAAGATGAAAATTGATATGTACACACCTTGAAGTAGAAACCTCTTTATAAATAAGGAAATCTCAGCTTCAGAGCTTAGAAGTCCTAAATCTGTAAATAAGGAAGTGTGGTTCACCCAAAATGGTAGTGGCACTTTATTTGCATTAGACAAAGCTATTAAATGGCAAGAAAAGGTAAAAGGTAGCAAATGCATTTCAGACATTGCCAATTAACATTGCTTTCATCTTAAACATTGTTTTCATCTGAAAACTTTAGGCTCTCATCCAGGAAACCTTTCCAAATGACCCATACATACGTATATCAAACTCTTATTATCAGCAGTCCACTCTGCTTAATCTAGTGACTTCTAAGAACTGTTGCTTTCTCAACTCCCAATCCTCACTCTGATCACTACTAACACCTACCATTCAATTTCAGAAGAAAGGGAACGGGACTAGAAAAGTAAAAAGAGGAAGAAAAAGAGGCAGAAAACATGTGGGGAATAGAGAAGGAAAAAACAAGTAAAAATATTATTTCAATAGGGCAAAATACCTCATTCCATTATTGTCCTTTTCCCTAATGGTAACTGTGAGTTAAAAACTTTTTTGGTCATAACAGTTCATATTCACTAAGAACCTGCCATGAGCTAGGCATTGCACTATGCACCCTTACACATATTATCTCATTTAATACTAACAACACCTCAGTGAGGTAGGCACTATTAATATTCCATTTTACACACAAAGAAGCTGAGACACAGAGAACCTGAGCAACCTGACACAGGTCACACACTGGTTCTAGTAAGAACCAGACCTGGAATTCAACCCAAGCAATTAGTTCAGGAGGCCATATTTTTACCTAGAATGTTCTCTTGCTTTTCTGTGCAAAATGAGAGAATGTCTAATTGCATTCAGCTGTGGGTTCATTATAGTACTGTGCTCTGGGGGAGGTTAGATCCTAGCAGTCATTCCTTCAATAAACACTTATTATGGACCCTGGCCAGGTAGCTCAGTTGGTTAGAGCATCATCCTGATACACCAAGGTTGTGGGTTTGATCTCCAGTCAGGGTATATACAGAAAGTAAACAATGAATGCATAAATAAGTGGAACAACAAATTAATCTCTCTCTCTCTTTCAAATCAATCAATCAATAAAACATTTATTGTGAACATACTCTAGCTTTAGCTACTTGAAATAAACACCAAGTGAATTAATCATAGTTCAAGCCTTAGATAAACTCAGTCTAACAGAGGACGTATCATTACAGCACAGTGAAAACAGTGCTTATAGGACTCTGTCCAAATTGCTGTTGGGGACATGAGAATGAAGTGACTTCTTAGAGATTGTCGGGAAAATGTGACAGAAAAGGTGATAAATAATCTAAGCTTTTTAAAAAACAAGGAGACGTTTTCAGAAAATAGGGAAGGTAGAAAAAGTAGGTATTCGTGTTTTGGACTACATAGTTCTTTACAACCTCCAGAATACAATTTAAGATTATTGTTTCATTTCACTCCCCCAGTGGTCCTGTGACTTGCCCCAGGCCACATGACTGGTGAGTAGACAAACCAACTTTTCTCCATCACCCCATTATTAAGCCCCACTTCTGACTGAACCTACTTTGTGAACTCCTCTCAATCCATGAGTTTTTAACCTCATTTCCTTTCTCGGAAGTCACCCCGCCTGTGTCCCAGCAGGTGTACCGAGCCATGAGCAGCCATGCTGAACCACAGACATCGCCACTCGGGCCCTAGTTAATATACACTGAACCGGGCCAGAAAATCAGGTTTTCTAAAGACAGACTTTGGCATTTGACACTAAGATAGCGAGAACTTATTTCTCCATGTCCTGAGAAATAAAGTATGGAAATTTAAGATCTGTGAGGGGCCACCTTCCACTCAGAACAAACGTTACAGAAGAGTCTGCAGAGAGAGAGAGATGAAGTAGAAGCACAGAGAGAACCAAGGCACAGACATGAAGGGAGTTGCAGCTTTGCCATCCTCATCCCAGTCCAGTGACACCTAGCTGTATTCCCATTTTCTTTCTTGGTTCCCATTACTTAAAGCTAAGGTCTTAAATAGTGATATTGCAGAACCTGTGTAAGACCAGTTAATATCCCACTCACTAGGATACAATGGCCAAAGGAGAAGAAGGGGAAAGGAGAGAGAAAAGGGTGGCAGGAATGAAGGGAGGGGAGGAGGGAGGACAGGAGAGAGGGGCAATTATTTTCCATATGTGTTATCTATAGTCACAGCCTCTCAAACCCCCACTGTGCTCCACTGTAGGAAAAGTAGAGGCATGGCCTGGGTCCCCACAATTATGCACATGCTCGGTACAGAAGCCATGGATTTGCAGGGGGGCAGATTTTTAGCACTAATCTTAACAGTGTTTTGAGAAAATGAACCAGGTGAATGGGTTTGAGAGTCGGGGATGGGGCTGGGGATAGATAAGAGAGATCAGCTGGAAATTCGGAATGAGTCTTAACAAAGAAAAGATTGGTACAAGTAGAAAGAGAAAATCTGTACGCAAAATGCTGAGAAACAAGACTGGATGACACTTAGCAACCGATTGGCTGTGTGGAAGGGGGATGGGGCAAGGAGGAGTCAAAGATAACCATACCAGATCTGGGGCCTGGGTGACGACAAGAGTGCTAAGACCTGTGCCTCCAATCTGCAGTGGGGAGACGCCCTGGTTTAAAGGGTCGGAACTCACGTGTACAGGAGCTATCTGCCCGGCAAAGGAGGAAATATCTGCCAGTCAAGGTGGAAAGACAGGGGATTATTCAATGGGGCGACTTTGACACAACTCACTTAGGCAGGCCTTCCAAAAGAGAGAAAAAGTAGTACGAGAGGCTTGGGGCCAGTCCATGCTTAGGAGTGAAGAGATGGGGTGGGGTGGGGGAGAAGTATGAACAGCCTGAAAAGCAGGGGACGTCGGGATAGTACAATGGCAGTGATAGAAGAGGAAGAACGTTTTAAGGAGGGCACAGTCAACAGGTTTAAGCGACTTGGTCAGAAGAATTGAGGATTTGACAATAGCCAGCAAAATTGGCATTAAGAAAGTCACTGAGCGCTTTCAGTAGTGTGGAGAGAATACCAAATCGCAAAGGCCTTAGGAGTAAATGAGGACTCTTTCAAGTGTATTTGGGGATAAAGAGAAGCAGGGAAAAAAGGCTTGATCATCACGATCAACAGCCACTTCTTTCTTTTTCCTTTTCTTTTCTTTTGCTTTTGTTTGCTTACTTGGTTGGCTTTGGAGTTTTGTTTTGTTTTGTTTTGTTTTTTGAATGTTGAATACCTGATTGTAGGTAGAAGGGAAAGGATCAGTGAACCCAGAGATTAAAAATGCACAAGGGTATGAAATTGGTACAAATAAGATCATGGAAGGGATGCAAAGCACCAGGGTTCCTGGAGAGGGAAATCTGACTTGCAGAGGAAGACAGCGGAGGGGGCACAATGTCTCCTATCCTCTCGGATGAGTGTGCTAGCATAGGCAATCGGTCTGCAGCACAGGCTTAGCAGATAGCCACCACTTAAGAAGTGTTTGTTGAATGAATAAGCAATCTGCTACTCAAATATACATGTGTGAATATATGCATAGTTTTTGTTGTTAAAACTTTTTCAAAGTTAGCTCCAAAAAGAGAGATCATTCTATAGCCATTAGGCCTACGAAAGCCAAAAAGTAACAATATGCTCCACTTGAACATCAGAGGAGAGGAATATAATTACGCATCATTTCTAAGTTAATTCAACCACACCTATACACTCAGAAGCCATACCATCAGCAGAATACTTTGCCATAATAAAAGTCAAAGTAACATAAACAAAGAGCCTTTTCACTTCCACAGCAGGAACTGCATGACACACTTTCCAGATGACCTTCCTCCAATGTCACTATTTTCCCATAAAGTGACTGTGCCTTCCAGCACTAACATTCCAAGAGTTGCATGGTTTCCATTTCCATTGACAAATCAAATAGGATAGGCCGGTGTATGAGCAAGGCAGAGGAAAAACTCTCACACATTTCGGACACAAAATTGAGAGCTGCAGAAGATTGATGATTATAACCTGCTGCCCCCTTCAGCAGAAATCCTAATAAAACTTGCTCAGCATGGTAGCAAAAAAGGCTATGACACAAAATGTAAATAAAATGTAAAGTAATTAAAGGAAACAAGAGCTTGGATCATTTTGAAAAATTGCAATATTACTTATTGCCATTTGTTTATGTCCTTGTAAAAAAAATGTGCTAAATAGCCCAGTTTTCAAACGAAGTGAATGATTTGGGGGCCTCAGACTCTAGCTGTCACTCTTTCTCGGAGCTAATGCAAGGGTTCTGACAATTTGCTGTGCCATAGATCTCTCTGGAAGTCTGCCAAAGCCTGTGGTGCCCCTCCGAATAAAATTTACAGACGCATTAAATAAAACAGGTTTGCAACAGCAACTGAAATTGAATTACAGTGAAAATATGTGAAAAACACCTCTCAAACTACTAAAAGAAAATGTTGTGATATGACAATATGCAGGTTCTTTATTAATACATTATAACAACACTGGTAATAGAGCTAATTACTATAATTCCACACTGTAATTAGCAGGAATATCATTTTAAAATATGTAATGTGTAAGGCAATATAGAAACACCAGCGACTTGCCCTGTGGCAGAATCACGGGGGCACACTGACACAGTGCAGCACTCCTCAGCTCCATGGCTTGGAGCCAACATCTGTAACTGAAAAAAAATTCTAAGTATTAGTTTAAGCTTAATGAACATAAGAAATTTTTGCTGTGAACCTGAATTCACAGATTTCAGGTTAAGTACCTCTGGTTGTCCCTTTCAGAAATAGCACACCCACTGTGATCATTAATTAAATAATCACAAGCTTTTACCTTCTAGAACTATTAAGGCTGGTGAGTAATCGGAGAGCACAAAATACAGCTGTGACCACAGCTGGCAAGGGAAAGTCTGAAGTCCGTGGGCGTGGAGACGCCCTGATGCACTCTGAGAAACAAGGCCCAAGAGATCCACTTTGCCCCCAAATTAGCTCCCAGAAGGTCCCTTAGGGAGGGCGAGTGGCGTGGAGTTTCTCAGTTACCTGGCCCAACATGATTCGCTTTCTGTGTCCTGAAAACCGTAATGTGCAAAGAGGATCTTAAGTGTGTATGTCATGTTGCCAAATATGTATCCCTCTGCAATACTTTGATTAAAATTCTACCAGAAGAAAGGAAGACTTTTGTTTCACCAAAATTCTAAGTTGGGCATCGTTCGTTAAAATAGTAATAAAAATATGATAATTGGAATTTTATAATACAAGTGAAAGACTTTAAAAAAGCGAAACCACAGAAGTACAGATTTATTTCTGTTTAGTTGGTGGGGGAGGCTGTTGCTGGTTTGGGGTTGTCTTTATTGTAGAGGCAGCAATAGTGCTTAACCCAAGTATTGTAGCCAAAGTGGGCATTGACAATGTAGGAGACAGGACACAACCATAAAGAAAGCAATAATAAGTAACAGGATCTTCATGGTATTGCTCAAGCCCGAATATATTACTTGCCCACCTAAAGCCAAGTGTATTAGTTTCCTAGAGCTACTGTAACAAATTACCACAAAACTGGTGGCTTAAAACAACAGACATTTATTCACTCACAGATCTGAAAGCCAAAGTCCCAAATCAAGATGGTGGCAGGGCTGGTCCCTCCCGATGCTCTAAGGGAGACTCTGTTCCATGCCTCTCTCCTAGTGTCTGGTGGCTGCCAGCATCCCTGGGAATCCCCTGGCATGGCACTGTGTAACTGCAGTGTCTGCTTCTGTCTTCTCCCGGGATTCTCCCGGGCTTCTCCCTGCACCTCTGTGTCTCAACTCTCTTTTTTCTTCCCCTTGTAAGAACCCTTGGTTGGACTGAGAGCCCACCTAAATCCAAGATGACTTCGTCTCAAGATTCTTTCTTTTGGGAGGGGGCATTTTATTTTTTTTTTATTTAATTTAAATTATTTTATTGTTGTTCAATTACAGTTGTCTGTATTTTCTCCCCACCCCCTCCAAACCCACCTCCCTCCCTTGCTTCCATCCTCCCCCTTGGTTTTGTCCATGTGTCCTTCATAGTAGTTCCTGAAAACCCTTCTCTCCACTGTCCCCTCCCCACTGCCCTCTGCCTATTGTTAGATTGTTCTTAATTTCAATGACTCTGGTTATATTTTGTTTGCTTTTTTCTTTTGTTGATTATGTTCTAGTTAAAGGTGAGATCATGTTGTATTTGTCCCTCACCACCTGGCTTATTTCATTTAGCATAATGTTCTCCAGTGCCATCCATGCTGTCACAAAGGGGAGGAGCTCCTTCTTTCTTTCTGCTGCATAGAATCCCATTGTGTAAATGCAACATAGTTTTTTGATCCATTCATTTGCTGATGAGCACTTAGGTTGCTTCCAGCACTTGTCTGTTATAAATTGTGCTGCTATGAACATTGGGGTGCATAGGTTCTTTTGGATTGGTGTTTCAGGGTTCTTAGGGTATAATCCCAGCAGTGGCCATTTATCTTTCAAAGACCCTATTTCCAAATACTGTCACATTCACAGATACTGGGGATAAAGATGGGATATATCTTCATGTGTATGTGGGAAGGGGGACACAATTTAACCTACTACACCCAAGAATCCTAAAATTCCACATACTCTAGGAGTATGGAGGCTTTGGTAAAAGATGATCGGAGGCAATGCAAAGCAGAAAGCATTTTTTTTCTTACAGACATTATTAATAGATCCTTCTGTGTTTTTAAAAACTGCACACCATAAATTCCTAGCATTTGCAAATCTATGCAATAAACATGGGGAATACATGTAGCTATAGAATTGAAATAGAGTTGGCACAACCTGTGTAGTTGACACAGAAAGTTAAGATATTTTAAAGACTTAACTCTGAGGAATTACAGGCACAAACCAGGAACTCCCAGCAATCTTCTCTGAAATAAGATGTGTCCAGGCCAGCCCTGAAGGGTATGGGCCATCCTAGGATGTAAAACACAGTGAAAACACATGTCCCCTTAGTCACTGCCATCCAGGGGTATTGGTATTCCCAGTTCTGTAGTAGAACAGGCTGAGTCATCATGGGTTGGATAACCCATGCTGAAGCGATGATTGAATTAAGAGATGCTGTCTCTATTTGTTTGTAAGTTACTTCTTTATGGGTTTAAAATCATGTTAGTTCAACTCGTGGTATGTAGCCAACTCTTCTAAGCTAATGCTCTTATGTTCACACGAAGTCCTGAAATACTGGGTTAAAAATGCTCTGAATGTACTACAAAGACAAATGGTACCTGACCTGGGTTGGCCAACGGATGCCTATGGTCATTTTGATCAGAGAGGGGAGACCGCCTGATGCCCAAACACAGATATTCTTGTTTGGATCCAACACCCTTTACATATCCTAAGATTTTGAAAGCTAGGTCCCCAGGTATGGTAATGTGGTCTTATCCACATACCTAACTTGATTAAGATTTTCCATGTCTTCAAAAGAAAAAGCATATTTCCATGTAAACATTAGAAGTGTACATGTAAAGGTATAAATATTTTATCAGTCTATTTATCCATTTTATTTAATGACATTATATAGCTCTTTGCACATGTATAGTCCTTAGACTTACTAAACAGGTTAATCCTGCCTTTTAGAAAGGACCCTGTCTTCTTCTTTGGTATACCTGACAGGACCTAGCACAGCTCCTGGTATATAGTGAGTCCATGACCAGTGGCAGCTAAAAGACTTCCTAATATATTATACTAAATGGTTGTTCCTTCTTGTGGAAAGTATTACCAACACACATGATGATATGAAAGATTCACATTGAATAGACACTGCTCATATGTTTCCCACTGAAGCAACAGTGACATCCAAGTTTAGAGAACACCTAATTATACAGGTATACTCTGTGCAATTTGTAAAATGGGGGATACAATTGTACCTGTATCAGAGGGTTGATGTGAAGGTTAAATAAGTCAGTATTTGGAAAGTGTTCAGAAGAGTGTCTGACACATGAAACATTCTAGGTAAGCATTTTTATTAGTGGCCCTGTTGGTATTGTTATTCTTAACTGTATTTCTAGAAATAAGTTTGAAGGAGTAAATAATGCATCTCTTATTCTGCATTGCTGGTGAATGATGTCTCCCAAATGATGAAAGTCACTGCCTTTACATAGTTGACCAGTCAATGCATCAGTCATTATTTATTGAGCACCTACTGTGTGCCATACACTGTTCTCTAGCAGCACAGTAACACCAAACTGAAGAAAAGACAGCCCCTGCCCTTGAGAAGCTTATACTCCAGTGGAAAAAGGAATGCATCAGCATACCAATTTTTTAAAAAGGTACTTTCAGATAATACATACCATAGAGAAAATAAATTGCATAACATGACATACAGTGATTGCCTTAAAGGTGGGAGAGATCGTTTGAGCTAAGGTCCTTCCAGGCTAGAAGAAAAGTTAAGCTGAAACCAAAATAAGGAGACAGCCACTTGCAGATCTAAGCAGACTTTTCCAAGTAGAAGCAGAGCAACTACAATATGCAAACATCTTCCCATGGGAACAAATGTTCAAGGTTGGTGTGTTAAGTCATTACTTGAATGCTGCCAGATATCTCCTGGTGGAGAGGGATAAACTAGTGACTGGGGAAAGAAAGGGGATAATTGCAGGGCTGAAGCCTCTCTGGGGTAGAATACACTGGGATCCAGAGTATATCTGGAGGGAATGGCCTTAGATGGGGGCGAAGAGATGTGGCAGAACATGAACATGAATATGGTGGTAGGAGATTAGATAGTGGTGAGACGATAACAAGTGAGGGAGGAGAAAGGAAGAAGAGCGAGCTTTAAGGAGTTAGGACTGAACATGCTTGGCAGGTACAGTAGGATGGCACTTAGTGTGGGGTCCTTTGGCACATGTGGTCATGGCCTTGAAGTGATTCCAGCCAGAACAATCGTTTGATCTTTCTCCAGCAACATTCAGCTGCCCGAATGGAGGTGCAAAGTGGGCAGTTAGCTGAGTGAAAAACAGGTTGAGATTTTGCCAAGCAAGGAGAATGGACAAAGGCATGGCCAAGCAAATCAAGAAGCATTTGCAAGAAAATGGCCAGAGTATACAGGAAATCTCAGCTGGGTAGGAAGGGAAGTGAAAAGATGGAGAAAGGAAGAGCAAGCGATGAATATAAAAGATCAATGACAAGGGCAGGGACTGGAGGTCTCGATGAAGTTAGAAGCTAGCAAGAGGAAGATAAACAGGGTAAGTGAGCTGGGTGGCAAGAGTTAATGATATGAACTGAAACGTCTGAAATGAAAGTGTGGCAGTTGTTAGTCATGAAGAGGTAGATGCGGTGACCATGTGAGTGGTATCTAAGGAAGAAGGAAGTCAGATCAGGACTAAAAAATGACTTTAAATTTTTTAATATAATCATTTTGTATAAAAATACCATTAAAATGGTTTTTATACCATTTCTTATATTATTTAAGTAGACAAAACAAAATTTTTTCTAGTCATAACAGGGTTATCAATACAAAGATGAATTACTATGACACGGATGGTACTTTCCTCAGCATTTTCTGATTGTTGTGCCCCTGCACCAGACCATCCAGACACTTGTATTTGGAGCCAGTGGGTCTGCTACATAGAGTTTTCCTGTCTCTTCCTTTGTTCCTTTTAGGTATCGTAGCCTGAAAATAGACTTCTTAGAATTAACTAAAGCGTCCCTGAGTGAGGGCCTTAAAGGCCTGCCTACAATCTAAGTCCATGAACTTGACTGAATGAGTTTGGGTTTCTTAGGTGTCCTTTAAGAGGCTTCCCTCCCTCTGGTCAAATGAAGCTTCATTCTTTGAAGAGGGGTGGGAGGCACCAGGACAGATAGAACCCACCAAAATAAATAAATACATAAATAAATAAGCTTTTATTTCTAGTCATTGAATTTTGGTGAGATTTGACAAACTTCTCTATTTAAATTTCTAGTTCTCAATTAAAATATTTCTCTTGTTTATGAATTATTTTCATGGGGAGTAGCCATTAATTTATGATTGGCCCTGGATATCAGTTCAAAGTTAAGCTATGCTGGTCTAGGGTTTTAAGTAATTCACATTTGAATGGCATCGAAAATTATTACCTACCTCTCCTCTGCCTCCAAATATTCTTTCATTGGGTCTTTCTCATCTATCAAACTTATCATGTAATCAATCACTGTTTTACAAAAGGCAAAAACAAAAACACCCCACAAATTAAGAATATTCCCAAATAGCACTAGCCCAACCAAATAAGATATCTAAAAGGACCTGGTACCATAAGCCATTTATTTTGTTTTCCTGGTCTTCCTTTTTTTATGATAAAAATTTTTCCTTACACCAATTGAAAGCAAATATTCACATCCCTCTTCCCTATAATTCTTATATAAAGACTCAGATGGCCGAGGTCTGCTACGTGAAGAGCAAACGAAGTCTCTACTCCCTCTGATGTAACGGATGCTGGACATCCTTCCACAGACTGTTCACAGCAGCTGCTCTGGGACTTAGTAAGCATTTCTCACCACAGAGACACTTGGGGAAAAACAAGGCCCAGGAACTCTATTACATTTTCACAAAATGCTATCATAGACAGAGGAGATATGGAGCTGAAAAAGAAGTAATTAAATGAAAGGTCATAGATGAAAAGGGCACCTGAAAAAAAGCAGCTCCCTGGGAAGAGCAAGAGATAAAGTAGCTGGAAGCATTTGGCCTTTTCTGAACAATTTTATCACAAAAATGTTTGGCAATCAGCAGAGGTGGTTCCTCGAGCACCCCACTTCAGCTGGTGGAGCACAGGTGTAATCCCATCAATATATTTTTTACATGAATGGTTTCAAAGACTTAAATTTTTACGAACCTCTTTTATGGTTTCTATCAGACCATCGCATTCCCTTCAAACCATTCACTCATTCATTCAACAATATTTGTTGAAATATTTCAAACAATATGTGGGGAATAAAACAATATTTTATAACTGCTAACAATAACACTTTGAAGTTTTCTTGCTGGAATGAAACTCATTTTAGGAAAGTTGCTGACTTAGGTGAAGGGGAAAGGGGAGCGACAAGCAAAAAGTCACAGTATTTTCAAAAAGTTTAACAATTCAGTGAAGATTAGACATCATTTGATGTTTTCTTAAGTTTCATCTGTTTTAAAATAATATTTGAATTGTAAGGGAAAAGGTTGAAAAACAGGAAATAAATACAAACCAGTTCATTATGCCTTTTTGAGACACTATTATATGCCAGCCACCATTCTAGGTGTTACATATACAGCAGATCACAAATTATACAAAAATTCTTTGTCCTTGTGGCTTTTGCAATCCAGGGGGAAAGACAAACCACAAACATAAGGAATAATTCAATTACTATGTGTTGGGCAGTCATGAGGACTGAGGAACTCAAGCAGAGAAAGAGGGAGCAAGTTAAGGGAGCTGGGTGTGCGCATGTGTGATTTTAAACAGTTCTGCCTTCACCGCTCTGTTCTAAATGCTCTCCCAGTTATATTGGTACACAACAAAAGCAAGATGCAGAAGGATGGGACTAGTAGGCTGCCACTTGTATTTGGGGGTGGGGAAGGAAGGCTCAAGTTCTTTTTTATATTAAATTTATTGGGGTGACATGGGTTAATAAAATTATGTAGGTTTCAAGTGTACAGTTCTATGATACATCATCTGTATGCTGCACTGTGTTTATCACCTGAAGTCAAATCTATTTCCATCATCATACTTGTACATTTGACACTCTGCTCTACCTCCCACTTGTATTTGTTAAGAACAAGTACATTTGCTTTTACGCACATAGCCTGTCTATGTAAGGAGCCCAGTAAATCATCAGCACGGTTGCCTCCAGTCAGGAGAATTCAGTGTCTGGGGAAAAATACTTCTTAATGGATCCCCTTCATATCTTGAATTTTCTACCTGTGCATCAATTTTTCAGATATTTTAATTCTTTAAAATGAAGTTTTTACTTTAAAGAATTATTTCATTATTCCTATCATTTTCTGCCCTTCTTAGGACCTACTTTATACTCACCTCATTCCTAATTCTGTTGGAAGGTGAACAGGTCAAAGAATGAAGCTACATTCACTCTAATTTTTTTGGCCCCTCTTTTGTATGTGGAAATCCCACCAAATCTCCCATACTGGCACTCGGCACAGGTTGGCAGGATGCTGGAACTGTTTACCACTGATACTTCCAGTAGTAACAGTAACCACCACCCATGGGTGAATCAATTTAACTAAAATGTTTCTCCATCTCTTCAAACTATTTTGAACATCATGTTCTTTGATAACATCATAACACCTCCTTTGAGGTCACCGGGTGTCTCTTGGGTGATGTCCAGCTTTCTAGCAGTGATCAGTCAGTCCATAGCCTGCCCTTACCCCAGGAGCTTCCAAAATTAACAAAGACTTTGAGATTCAGAGAGTCACAGATAAGATAAAGAGGACAGGGATTTGTGTGTGTATGTGTGCTCACTTCCAATTCCCAGAAGTAGCTTCCTTTCACTTCTAGTCAGTGACTTTTTAAAATATTTTTATTCATTCATCTTACACATATACTCAACTTTTCCAGTTTAACCCTGCCTTGAATTTCTAGTGACAGAGTTAGGTTCTTTAAGGCATGTCTTATTTTTAGATTCTTTATTGTCATGCCTGACATCATCACCTAACCCAGCCTCCAATACTGCCAGTGTCTGGCATATTTTCCCATCAGGACTTTTTTTAGGTACAGGTGGGTGGCAAAATGTTGTTTGAATTTGCTTCCTGTTCTGTGTTGGCAGGAATCCTAGGAATGGGGTAAAGCCAGGTTAATGGCCTGGGTTTCTTTACTATACCTTTTGCAATTTCACAGTTCTGCAGGGGTGAGGGGATTCTCTTAGCTCATTTCCCATACAGTAGGAAAGTAGTAGGAAAAGAAGTTTTCTGGGACCAGAAATTAAATTTCCAAGTCTACTAGCAGGAAGCTGAGAAAATTCTGCCCTGGCCAGTGGGGCTCAGTTGATTGGAGCATCATCCCATAAACCAAAGACTGAGGGTTTGATTCCCAGTCAGGTCAAGGCACAATACCAGGTTTCATGATCAATCCCTACTGGTTTGGGCACATAAAGGAGGCAACCAATCAATGCTTCTCTCTCACATCTATGTTTTTCTCTCTCCTTTCCTCTCTCCCTTCCTCTTTTTCTAAAAGCAATGGGGGGGGGGGGGGGAATGTTCTCAGGTGAGGATGAAGAAGGAAGAAGAGGAGAAGTTTTTGTTGAGAAACTTCAGCCAAAGAACATGTACGCGTAAGCCATAGACACAGACAGCAGTGTGATGTTGGCCAGAGGATGGGGGCTGGGTAGAGGCAGGCAGAGGGGGGCACAGAAATGAGGACATCTGTAATGCTGTCAACAACAAAAATAAAGGGGAATAAAAGGAAACTAATTGTTTACCCAAATCCCACACCTGCTACAAGAAAACCCAAAAAACACTTTTTTAACAACAAATTGCATTCTCATTCTGATTGCACACTGTGATGAAGCCACCTTAGCAGGTAGTATAATTGGAGAAGCAAGACTGAGCAAGTGCCATTCTCGTTCTGCCCAATCCCATTTTACTAGGTAAGACTATACAAATAACAGACACCAAATTATTGACTCATATAACTATAGAGCCTTGTTCAGGTACAGAGTTCCAACAATTTCAGAAATCTGTCCCTTCCCATCACTGTGCTCTCCTTTCCCTTGAAGTGGCTTCTTCCTCAGGCTGGCTCTCTCCTCGCAGCTAGCTGGTTTATATTGTAGCAGCTCAACAACCCTCCTTGAAGAGTGTATTTCTTTCTGGGTTGTTCCAGGAAAGATTCCTATTGGTCCAGCTTAGGTCACATGTCATCACTGAACCAATCACTGTGGACAAGTCTGTGTGCTTTGAATGGTCAGGCCTAAGTCATGGGTCTATTCCTGAAAGCCCAGCAGTGTGTCCCTTCCACCTGGACTGCAAGAACTGAGATTGTGCAAGGGTATTTCTCAAAGAAAAATGAAAATATGATTAGCAAAAAGGGAAATGGATTCTGTAAGGCTAAAACAAGAGGAGGTCAAGGAAGCCCCATGGGGGCAATATTCAAGAAAACATTCATTGTCTGGTTCACGTAGGGTCAATTTTGAGAGTAAAGATGTAGCAAGAAAGACTCGGGGCACAGAAAATGTGGAAATTCCTAAACAGGAATTCTTTGTTGATGTGCAGCATCTGGGAAGGCTTATCCAGAGTTCTGGTAAGACTTCAGGGAGAAGGATGAATCCTGCCAAGGCAAGTTCTTGGGTATTTGGGTTGTTGGCATCTTTGAAAGCTAATTTCCCCTACAGCACAGGTTTAAGGACACACTAGGAGAGTTATGAACTACATGTCCCTCCTAGGACTAAGGGAATAATCATCTTTACACCACAAGATAAACAAGTCAAATACCTCTTGTTTGGTACTAATAAATAAATTTTTTTCTCCTTCATATACCAGTAACTTAATCTTCTCTTTCTGGGACTCTAGTTGCATTTGCCAAAAAAAGAGCTTATATAATTGAAATATACTTGCCTCTCATAATAATGAGGTTTTAAAATATTTGTCCACCTAATAATGATACCTACATAAAGCAATGATTTTATTATTAGTTGGAGGCCACATATGGAAATATGATTCTCCATTAAGTCAACTTATAATGGGTACAAACATAACCCAAAAACCAGAGTGACCCTGGCCCACAGACTCCAACTGTTTGCTTCTGGTGCTGCATATATCTCCATGATGCAATAGATGTGCAACCTTGGAATTTGCAACTCACTCCCCTGTGTAGGGAGCAGCCGTCTGCACAAAATGGCTTCCACAGAATGTGCCTACAAGGAGAGGATGTAATGCCTACAGTGTCTCATGCTGTGATTTCACAGTAACTATTTGCTTATATTCCTTTGACAACTAACAAATCAGGATCCTGGTTTTGGTATGGGGTTCAATACACTGAGTCAAGCTTCTGTGCCCACAGGGCTTAGAGCCAGACACTAGACCACGGGTAGTCACAAGACTGTGCTGACAAAATCTGAGGCCTCTTAGGGATGCCCCAGGCGCCTTATGTTTCCTAACTGCATGCCCTCGTCTCACGTTGACAGTCTTCAATCTGGGGAAACTGCTGCTATAAAATCAATAAATACCTTTTAAGTTCTTCCTTGCCCCAGGAATACTATCAGATGACCTTTTTTGCAAGCACTAATATGCTAATTGGAAGTAGACTTGTCAGTGAGTGAAATACATATTGAGCATTGTGCTAGGTGTGGTGGAAAATTCCAGGCTGAAAAGGATAGTGTGTCAAAGCCCAGAGCCTGCAGTCCAGGACAGGAGATACTCACACAATAACTCTTTTAAGAGGCAATCTGTCCTATTGCTGTATTAGAAGCACAAACTATGCTACATGGAAAAAGAAAAGATTAATTTCAACTAGTGTCTCAGAGAAAACTTCTTGGGAGACATGGACTCTGAGCTGACTCCATGAGATACTCTGGGGAGAGGTGCGATCCAGGCAAAGGGAAAGCTGACTCAAAAGTGCTGGAACAGGCCTCCCGTGTGGCTGGACATCTGGACCTTGGCAAGTGTGCCATGGAACTTAAGACCAGATGGCTGGGTGAGAGGCAGATCAGGAGGACTCTGGGCTCTAGACCAGAGTTTGGGAGTACAGGGGTGCTTTGCCTCTTAGATTATCATCATTGGTTAAATCTTAAACCATGATAGCTGTGGCTTTTGAGCTCCCTCAATATAGAGAGATTTCAGTCCAATTATGCAATATACAGGGTCTGGTACAAATAACACCCCTTTTTTATTACAAAATCATAAGCATGTAATTCTGTAATTTAACAATATCACATTCAAGCACACCATATGACATTGTAGAAGAAATGTTCAAATTAAAACTGTAAATTATTACAACTGTATCATTACCCTACCAACCACATATAAGGCATTACTTCTGCCAGACCCTGTATATTACTGCATATTATTATGCAATATTATATAGTTATATATCAACAATAAGGTATCCTCATCATCATCCTTCTCCTTCATTTGGTTTGTTTCTTTTGACCGATTTAATTCTACCTAAATTAAAACATCAAGATCATCCAAGCTGAGCCCCATAGGAGCCCAGGGCTTCCAGGCAGAGGGAGAAAGCTCTCGCCTTTTACAGTAAACTGAGACAAGAAGACAAGAAGAGAAATACCTAGAAGCCTAGACCAGGTGGTGTTTCCCCAGCTACTCAAAAGCCCTCCGTAAAGGTGTCTTCCTCAGAGTCTCCAAGCCCCGCCCTGCCTGGGATGCACAGATCCCAAGGGCTCTGGGGAAAACCCCTAGAAACCTCACTAGCCAGAGATTAGCGGCAACTTGTGTAGCAAAAACTGCAGTGGCAGAACAGGAAGTTCTGGTCCTTCCTGCTGCCCGGGATTCCCAATTTGAAGTCTTCCTGGAAACGCTTTCTTCACCGCTTCTCTTGCGAAATCTAGCGCGCCCTCCCTCCCCTCTCTGCCTTCTTATACGGGTGAGAAGCACGAGCCTCAGCCCTGAGCTGCAGCGCTGCGAAGCCTCTCCCACCTAGCCCAGCCAGCTGCGCGCCAAGCTGCAACTCTCCTAGACCGTAGCAGCTTGGAAGCACCCTTGCCGCAGGTGGGTCACGTTGCTGGCTATTTGCCTTGTCTTTCCGCCACAGGGCCCGCCTCCCTTATCTGCTTCTGTCAACCTTGAGGACCTCCTTTCGGGACCCCACTCCCCAAGCTCGCTGGCACTGGAAGAAGGAGCTGGCAAATTTCCCAGTGCGCCCCCACACCCTGCTCCTGGAAAGGCCAGGCAAAGGTGTCACCCAATCTGTTAAGCAATTCAGCAAGCTTCTAGCTTCCTGGCTTTTTATCACTTATCTCCACACCAAGGTGCAGAGAAGTTCCAAGGGAAAAAGTTAGGGATTTGGATTCCTCTCTGTATCTTACTCCTGGAGAGCACGATCTTGCTGTGCCCGTGAAAAGGGAGCCTAGAAGAATGTGGTTTGGGCAATCTCTGCAGTCTCAGATCTGAGGTCACTTCTTGCCCAAGCGCTGAAATTTGCAACCGATATTTGCAACCTGATATATGCAACCGATTCCATCTTGATCTTGATTTAAATTTCCTTCTATAGTTTAGCGATTGCTTTGCCAGAGAAATGTTATTTGAAATATGTATTTATTATGAAGAGTAAATTAAGCCTTGGTTTCGTGTGTCCAGAGGTGGCAAGAAGGTGGTTTTTTCTCTGGATGGAGAACTGGAGAGGGGGTTGGAGAATTCTATTCCTGGTTCTAACTAGAAGCTCCACACCTCAGCCCCAGTTTCCACGTATGTAAAATAGAAGGGTATTGGCCTAAGGACCCACAAAGTCCAACTCTAACAAGGTGAAAATTCATGACTAAAGATGCTTGCAGGTATGAATATTTTGACAACCTTATTAATGTTATAGGTATGACCAAGTAATTACTGTCTTCATAATAATGCAGGTTTCATTTTTATAGGAAAACTACCCAGTAATGGAGAGTCTCTTCCCATATGAGTATCTTAGACTTCTATCATATTTATCATTCAGAGAACACTCTCAGCTTCCACAACCACCTCCCTTGCTATGTCAGAATGTCCTATTCCCCATAAATGGCAGTCTCATAAATGTCACTCACACTAAAGGACATTTTTTCTGATACAGTAGGTGTAATTTTATAAAATGGCACATTTATTTGTAGTAACTTCTTTGAGATCTGGCCTTTTGCAAAGCCCCTCGTTTTTCAGAATGCTGGGACTGAGCATGGTATGAAATTCTACCTGCATGGCAAACGCTGCCAACCCATAAAATAGGACGAAGCCCTCTCTGTTTGTCAGGCCTTGGGGTTTTATGGTAACAAGTACATGTGTATGGAGAGATTGGGCAATAGCACTTTCTCCATTTGACAACATTATGTTTCTGCTGAATGAAGTTCACATAGCAACTTGAGGTTCAGAAACCAGCGTGTACAAGGCCTATCCCCTAACTCGAGAACAATTTCCAGACTTCTGCCTCGCTTGAGCTTGCTAACTATTGTTATAAGTAACCAAACAAATTTTTATAAGCCTGTTAGTAAGTTGAATACACTGGGCCTTGAGCCTTGTTGTAAACAGTTTTAAGAAAAAGGGATTCATTTGTCATAGAATTTCAAAATTAAAGAACCCCTGAGCAGCCACTCTGCATTTCCCTGCCTCCTGAAGAACCACCCCTGTGTCACTCTACCATTATTAAAAGGACACAGATTGTTCTTTTAAAGTCTCCGCAGTAGCTAGTACTGCAGTCACCCTCAGATACACGGTTCAATATTACACGATGCTCACCATCTAGTTCTCTTTGTAAGTCCCTTGAATCTCTTGCAAAGTGCTATTTAAAAATCAATTTTTGTTTAAAATCTTAGTAAGTCTAATGAGCTGCTGGCAAAAAAGAATACAATCACCCTTCAAATTTGAAGACTTGCTAGGGCACCTGAGAGCTGGCTTCCTCTCAGTCATCCTCTGAGGAAGAGTTCACTCGATAAGGGTCCGCATCCACATCTACCTTTAATTCCTAGTAGAAAAATCTAGGAATAAGGTTTTTCTGGGTGGGACTTTTTCTTGGAGTTATCGTTAGGCCAGAGATAGTAAAAATAAGGTTTACAAAGACAAGACCTCTGAGGTCACCTGTTTGACTGTTCTTTGTACATCCAACGAGAATGAATGAGGTCATTGGTTCATTACGAAGACTCCTTGAGAAGTTCCACATGATGTGCTAAACAGACTCAAAGTATTTTCAATGACTTTTAGGTAATTTCCAATATGACTTGAATTAATACTTTTTTTTTTAAGAAATCAGTCCTGGAAGGAATGAAGCTAGGTAAATAACTGAAGGATAATTAATGCTTAAAATAATACATGATAAGAAAACATACTTGACCTATACATAGAAACAATGTATTCTTCCAAAATCATTAAGGAAAAAAAGAACAAAAAGTGTTTGCACTATTTGAAAATCATCTCTTAGGAGTCTATCACTGCAGAAAGAATGCAGTAGTCTACATTAGTTCATCTCTACTCTAATGAACTAAGCAGGGGATTGACATCCATTCTAAATGCTTCTCCAGAGCGTTCTAGGATAGTTTATTCAACAGCATGTGGAGTGGTCTTACCACATTGTACTTGGACGGTCACGTATTTCTGAAAAGCTTGACGAGAAATACATTTATTTTAAATGTAAATTACATGCTCAATGCTAATGTCAGGAGGAAAGAAAGTTCACAATTTAGAAAAGTTAGGAACTATCATTCTGAGTACAAAGAAAGCTAAGAGATCATTTAATATAACTAAATACCACACCTCTTTAGACATTAGAGGGCCATTAGAACACAAACCAGATAGTCTCTTTGGCCTCTGCTGCAAAGGCTGACTACACATTCATGGTGTCCTCCTTAGTGATGGCACTAACCCTGAGGAGCACGGCCATAGGAGGGGCCGATTAGCCACCGACAATGCGTATGCATCCTTCATTGCGCCTGCTCTTTTGACCAGGTGTGGAGACAGCTTTCAGCCAAGTTTATCAGTGACTGAAGTCAGTCTGCACAGATTTTGATAAACTTTCTTGTCCTATTTCCCAGGTAGATTAGTGCCCCTTTTCTGGCCTGGGGCCCACGCCGCACTTGCCTCTGCTCAGGTCCTCACAGGCTGTGTTGTGCCCATTTGATGTTTCTCTTCCTCCCATGACGGACACACCCTGAGGACCAGGAGGGTCTCATTTATCACTTCGCCCCTGTTGCATATAGCACAGAGCCTGGCACAAAGAGGCTGTGCAATAATTCTGTCAAAAACATGAACTCCTACCAAGATACTGTTGGTGACCCAGATTTTTATTTGTGAAAGATGCTGATCATTATGGGCATAGCAGGTTATGAGCATGGAGGTCCCCTGTACTGTACTGGTTAATACCGTTAAGGGTTCAGGTTTCAACTACCTGCCTTTTGGGGAGAAGCATGAGGTTGCTTCATATTGTTTAATACATCTAAAGTAAAGAGTGGAAATTATTATAACTATTTTTTAAACAGAGAAAGAAATTGCAGGAACCTTGGTGTTTCTTCTCCAAGGGAACCTTAAAAATAAGGCATTAACCTTATTTTTAGTAACCCTATTATGTTGCCAGAGTGGGTAAGTTTCATAGTAAATTTGTAACACTTTGGAGTCTAATTCAGTTTAAACAGTGATTCATTTTGAAGACTGACATAATACAACTAAGGCATTTAACTGAGGTCATAAAAAATGGAATATTGAATTTCTAAAGCTTTTAATTAGCTTAACTTAAGTAAAACACTTCAGCTTTTCTGTAATACCTCAAGACATGTCATAAGATATAAAGCCCATTGAAGAGTTCAAAAAAACTAAGTTATATCAAATTGTTCTTATAAAAAATTATTATGCTTCTAGTTATTTCTTCTCAGTACTGAATTATCTCAGTACGCAAGTGCTAAAGTGATTTCCTCATCCCATTCAATTGCCCTGGCATGTGTGGCATGGGAAGCGGAAGGAGGTTGAACAGAAAGTAGTTAGCAGGTTGGTAAACGGTTCGCTGCAGTTCTAATGAAAGTGTGCCACTAGCTGCTTATCCTAGGCTGAGATCCCAAACTGTGAGGGACTTCTCTCTTTTTTTCCTTTCCCTTTTTTTCTTTCTTTCTTTCTTTCTCTTTCTTTCTTTCTTTCTTTCTTTCTTTCTTTCTTTCTTTCTTTCCTTTCTTTCTTTCTTTCTTTCTTTCATCATTTCTTTGAAGGCATGTGTGGGAAATTGGAAGATTTGGAAGATATGTGTTTGGGGATGCAGGTACACAAAAAGGACCCTGTGTGTATCTCCCTGAGGAAACCAAGAGTCTAACAGTGGTACCAGATGTACAGCCCAAATCGTCTGAACTCCATGCGTAGGGTAGAGAGAATCTGGGACCCTTCTGGGGTAGAAGGAGCCACATGAATACTGTTTTAATTAAGAATCTAGGAGTCTTCCAAGAAGAGAGATCCCTAGGGAAGGAGAATTTGGCCTAACGTCCAGAGTCAGGATTGAAAAAATGAATCATTCTGACAGCCCAATTATTTTCCATTTCTATGATCACACACCAGAGTCTCGGGGAGAAAGGGATGAGCAATACATCCCCAGTGGAGTGCTGAAAAGCAGCTTTCTGAGGGGAAAAAAGTCCTAATCTGTAGCATTTGCTAATTTCCATGGTGTGAAAATTCCCCTCACAGATGATTCCGAGCTTTCAGCTGGCAAGCTGGCTCTGGCCACACCCCTATGATTGCGCCTATAAGTGGAATCTAAGCAACAAAACAAACAAACAAGCAAATAGAAGCAGAGACAGGGCTATTCTAAAGAACAAACTGACAGTAGCCAGAGGAGGTGGGGGTGGATGACAGGGAAGAAAGAAGCCGGAGGGTCCAGTCAAGGAACAGAAACAGCGGACCCGTGGGCGCCCACAACGGAATGGTGGTGGACTGTGGGGGTCAGGGTAGAGCAACGGGGAAAATGTGGGACAACTGTAATTCAACAACGGTAAAAACAAATAAATAAAACCTAGGAATTAAACGTCTTGTTTAAAAAATATTTATCAGCCAGCACTACACTCAGGCTTGTTTATCAGAGCATAGTGGCGGAAGGGGCAGGGAGTTTCCAGAGCACCCTCTGTCCCGAGGTGAGAAGCGGGGCAGCGACCAGGCCAGACCTGGCCCCACAGCTCGAGCTGGCCTTGGCAAACGTCAGAGGCTCTGTGGCCGCTGGGAGTCCTTGCCTCTGGGCGCCAGGTTGAAAATGGAAGAAAACGGTATCCAGAAGAAGGTGAAGGGAACTAACTGTGTTCATAAGAACGTGTGAACCACCCCCAGCAGATTTCTAAAAATGGTGAGGAGATGCTCTGAAGCAGAATGGAGTTCTCCCAGCAACGGGGTGCGAGGGGCGGGATCAGATCCACAGCAAAACTGCTCTAGCCCTCAGACTGACCTGGCAGTTATCAAATAGATAATTCCTAGTCGCCTCAGTGTAAAGATTAATGACTAGTCACAGGAAATTAATTTAAACAAGTTAATTCAAAGTCGAAACGATTAAATCACTCCCTAATATCTCTGACTACTGTAGTCCTAGAAAAGCGAAACCTACTAGTTTACACTAAATGTTAAGTGAGCGGTTGTGATCACCAAATCACCCAATCAGCAGTGACCACGTCATGTGTACAAGCCAAAGGCCACTCTATCACTGGGCGTTGTTTCTCCGATAGTGACGAACCAGGTCCTGGCCCTCTGGCTGAATCTTTGGTGAATCACAGATTTGTAAGAGGTGGTTCAGGAATTACAATGTAAATGGATGTCAAGGTAAAGGAAATCTGACATGACTGAATTCCTGGCCTTGCTGTCATGAGTCCCGGGCTTTCCTCAAATGAACTAATAGGCATAGACTGGATAATGAACTTACCTAATGAAATTCTTGGCCAGGGAATCAGAATACAATCTTCCTTTATCTTGATAGGTGCCACTGAGATCTAAGCGTGAAAACATATATCAATAAGACTTTTCATTGAACTAGAATTTCACCAAATAATTTAAATTAGAAGTATTTTTTCCTAAAGTACAATTAAAATAGATAATATAGGTCTGTATTACCTTGTTCTCCTGGTAATTCATCTGGTGGTAAGGAGATGTTACTAACAGAATCATTTAAGTTGCAGCACAAGCCCTCGCTGATTCTGATTACTAGCAATTCACATGGAAGGGCATATCCCCACAGACCATTAATGTAAAGGTTATATTTAGTTATGCTCTTGCGACTTGATGAAACTGTACAAAATAAGATTATTTCCTTTTGTGCCATTCTAGTGGGTAGCATAAAAACTAATCATCAGAAAATTAAGTTGCCATGAGGCACATAACATTTTCTCACAAAACAATTGAAATAATTAGTTTTTAAGCAACCTACCTACAGTGGTTTCTTTATTTAGATTAAGAACTTTCAATGATATATTTCTGTTAGTCTATGACTATTACTAACAGACCTACATCTAACTACAAGACTAAAGTAATAATTATACTGTTATATTGTCAAATAACATATAGACTGAAAATTGAACCATCCACAAAAAAAATTGGTAGAGAAACCCACTGATTTTTGTGGGGGCACAGTAATTTTTTTTCATAAACTGTAACCAGTGGCCTGTTGAAACTGAAGTCCTTTGATTTGGCTGAAGAATACCTGTCAGTAAAACAATGTCTGCTTGAATGTGGACGTCGGCTTTCCCTAAACAGCCTTGGTCTCACTGAATACTTAAGTACGGTAGCTCAGTGAGTAAATGGGGTGGGTTCACATGTTAGTGTAAGTTTTTTTTTTTCTTTCCAATTGTCCCTGGGATATATCCAAACCAATGCTCTGGCCCTGGCCAGGGTGGCTCAGTTAGTTTGAACATTGTCACATAAACCAAAGATCACAGGTCAATTTTCCAGTCAGGGCACATACCCAGGTCTCAGGTTCAGTCCCAGCTAGAGCACATATGAGAAGTAACCAATCAATGTTTCTCTCTCTCATTGATGTTTATTTCCCTCTCTCTAAAATCAATGAGTACATCCTCAAGTGAGGATTAAGGAAACAAACAAACAAACAAATGCTCTGAATCACAAGAAGGCTGGCATACTTGTAGAACTCCCTCCTGCCCAATATATACTTTGAGACAAAAAAAAATTTTGATTAATGGGCTTCAGTACATTTTATATATATATATATATATATATATATATATATATATGTCATGTAGGGCTTTGAGGTTGAAATTCCAAAGGAATAATAAAACAGAAGGAAGGACTCAAAAATAAAAACAAAAAATCCTGTTTGCAGGTACTAAATTAAAATGAAAAATTCTGTCACATCTTACAGAGTTTAGAAGCATTATTTCCACTCTAACTCCCTGGAAGCTGCCAAGCCAGAAACTGCTTTGTGTGCTACCACACCAAAGGGTGGGCGCGGGCCCAAAGGACATACTGTCCGAGGAATTCAATATCTTGTATGAACAATCATTTCAGAATTCAAAGCTGAATCCTCAGAAAGGGAGAGAGTGTCTTTAATGAAAGTTCTATCCAAATGGTAAACAAGGTACTGTATGCAGTATGTGGGAGTGGCTACTAAGGAGACGGACGTAGATTTATGAATGGATTTATTTTTTTTAAGCCTCACCCGATGACATGTTTATTGATTTTAGAGAGAGAGGAAGGGAGATAGGAACATTCATGTGAGTGAAACATTGATTTGCCCCCCCATACCAAGGATCAAACCCCCAAACTAGGTAGGCGCCCTGACCTGGATCAAACCTGCACCCTTTCGCTGTACGGGATGACACTCCAATGAACTGAGCCCCCCGCCAGGGAAAGTGATGGATTTAATCAAACTATAACTTTGTGGCTCATGGAAGACAACTCTTCAGGGTTTCCTTGCAAGAGGTCCAGAGCAAAGCTTACCTACAGCCTGACACCAAGTCATGAGTCTGGCTCCCTTGACTCACTTCTTTGTGGGGCCTGCACACCCTTCTTGCCTCTGGTTTTCATAACATGAAGATTCCAGATGCTCAGACCAAGTCAACAATTACTTAGGGGGAAAACTGTAAAGCAAGTAAAATGTTTCTGCATCCCGTTACCGGCTGACTGGCTCACTGTTCTCCCTCTGCCTTTCTCCTCCCATCATCCCTCTTCAAAGAAGATAGTATCATCCTTTACGTTCCTGGTGGTTCTTGGCCCTGGGTCCTCCTTCGTTTGTTGTTGTTGTTTTTCTCTTTTTGTTCTTTTTTTCTTTTTTTAAAGTCTGAGTTCTCCCTTAGATCAGTTGATTCAGAATCTCAACAGGTGATGCCCTAGCATTTACTAGTTGCCCAGCTGATATTAATGGTGACCAGGGAAAAGAACCACTGAAAGTTAGCAAGCAATGGTTTGCAGTCTTGGCTGTACAGTAGAATCATCTGGGGAAGCTTTAAATTTAAAAAAATAAAATTAAAAATAAAAAACAATCCCTGACCCTACTCTAGACCAATTGATTCAGACTCCAAGAGTCTGGTCGTTAGTATTTTGTAAAAGCTGTCCCGTGATTCCAGTGTGCACCAGGGCTGAGAAACACTGGTTTCTCTAGTAATCCTTGGCAGAGGTATTTGCATTTCTAAGCCTTACTGATTCTAAGAAGTTGCTTTGATGATTGAATGAAAGATTGAAAGGAATGCCAGGACTTCCGCCTGTACCACCATCTCCCTTCTCCTTCCATTCCTTTCCAAACCCACCTCTGTGACGGAGGTGGGGAGGGTGTCTTTCTTTGCCTATGATTTTGTTATGGATCTCAGCACACTACTTCTATTACTCCACAGTGTGCATGCTGTAATGTTGAGAGTTTCGTCATTACAGTTGTTTTTATGATTACCTCCAAACCTTTTTTATGTGAAACATTTTTTTTGCATTTTAAGTATGTATATATATGTAAAAATGGGTGAGCTTAAAAACAAATAAGACTTCTAATAATGTAAATAAGGTTGAATGTTTACATAACATAATTCACCTTAATTTGCATTTTCTGTGGATTTCTCAGAATGAAAGATATAGGAGGAATCCATGAAAGCTAATTTCTTTTAGCCCTATCTGCACCACAGAGAGGAAGATTTTTCTTCCTTTTCTCTTCTACAACTGGTCTTATGTACATAAGTATTTATATATTTTCTTCTTTATTCTAGGAAAACACTAGGGAAAACAAATAGTTTATGTTCCAAGAGCAAGGCAAGAATGTGCCACCTTTTAGAGGGCATGGTTGGGTCGCCAAACCCTATTCTTCTTTCTAAGAGGAGTGGAGAATGAGTCTATTCCAGGGCTGGGGAGAGGGAAAGGACCATTTGTCCCTAGCTGCTGTTACACCAGGACTTTAAAATTTTATTTTGGTATATTTTCTAAATGAGGTCTATGAATATACAGAAATAGACTGCTAGGATGAAAATAAGTCCATTATACAACTTTAACTTTGTAGCCGTTTATCAGATATCTATACATGGATATTATACTTTAGTATGAATTAATATTTAAAACAGAGGACAAAAACTAGGGGTGGCGGGTAATGGGGGGAAAGGGGGGAGGGTTGGGTGGGTGGGCTAGAATGGGAGTAGGGGGAGAAAACTGTACTTGAACAATGATTAAAATAAAAAAAAAACATTAAAAAATATATTTAAAACATCATGAGATTACCTCCTAAACAAAACAAATAGGTTGCATTATATTTTTGGATTACATTAAAAATCATTGATTTGTTAAGTATAAGCATTATATGTACACACATATATATACACACATATATACCAGATTATCCTAAAACTTACAATGAAAGGCAAAGTAACTAGAATATCTAAAACAGTTCTGAAAATAAAAAATAAACTGGGAAGAATTAGTCTGCGCATTTCTAAGACTCACTGTATAGCTACAGTCAAAGGCGAAGGGGAGACACGCGGGCCAGTGGAACAGGATAGAGCGCCCGCCCAAACACAGACCCACACAGGAGCAGACAACTGATTTTTTTGAGAGGTGAAAAGCAATTCAGTGAAAGATGATCTTTTTAAACAAATGATAGGAAGAAAATGAGTCGGCTTAAATCTCACACTTTATTCAACTATTAACTCAAAATGAATAATGGATTTAAATGTAAAGCATAAAACTATAAAACCTTTAGGAGAAAATATTGATGGCCTAGGGCTTAGTAAAAAAAGTCTTAGACATGACATCAAAGGCACAATCCAAAAACAATTTGAATTTTGTCAAAGTTAAAAACCTTTGCTCTGTGAGCAACCCTTTAAAGATGAGGAAAAAACAAGTTTCAGGCTGGGGGAAAATAGCTGAAAAACATGTAACTTCCAATGACTCACATCTAGCATACATAAAAAATTAAAAGCACTCAACAGTTAAAAAACAAACAATCCAACTAGAAAATGGAATGAGACGTACACAGACTTTTTACCAAACAGAACATACAGGTAGCAAATGAGCAAATGAAGAGGTCAGGCTATTGACAGATACCAACTTGGATGGATCTGAAGGGCATTATGGAACCAAAAAAAAAAAAGCCAGTAAGAAAATTTACATGTTGTGGGGTTTTATTTATACAACATTCTCAAAATGACAAAGCTGTAGAGTTAGAGAACAAACAAATTGATGGTGTCCGGGGACCAGGAGAGGCAGAGGAGAGGAGCGAGGCATCCCTAGGGAAGGGTGCTGCTGGGAAGGTTCTGGCCTCGGATGGCGGCAGTGGATAGAGGCAACCACACATGGGATAAAATGACACAGAACCAGATACACGCTTTGTAGCCATGTCATTTCCCAGTTTTGATAGTGTACCACAGGTATATAAGAATGTAACCATTGCAGGTGTTAACCAATAAAGATCTGAGTATGTAAAAGACTTTAAAAGCTTATTTGGAGCTTTAAAAGATTCGAACCCCTGAGACACAGACTCAGGTAGCAACGACCCAAGCTGCCCTCCAGAGAGAACAAAGGCAGAGTTTGTGAAGGCAAACACCATCAAGTGTAATTCTTCCATGTAAACGAAGGACTGCTGGCTAGGTTAGCAGAGATGGTTAGATATGCAAATGAGGGGGTAAAGCTACGAGGAGGAGTTCAAGTCCTTCTGTGTCCACAGAGCAGTTGTTGTTCCAGGATGTTTGTGAGTCATCCTTGACCTGAGTTTAGCAACAGGCTTAGCAAATTGGCAGCTTTGAGAACTGATTCATAACATCTGCACAGGCGCCACCTCCTCAGGAGCCTCCTGACTCTGTTTTGTATGAAGTGACTGTCTTAGCAATGCCTACTCCATTTTATGTTTTTCCATTATCAGAGGAAGTGGAGAAAGAAGGCTGCCCAGGGGCCTCATACTATCTTGACAACTTTCTTTGAGTCTATAATTATTTCAGATGAAAAGCTTTTTTTATTAATATCACTGATTTGTTAAGCATAAGCATTTAACAGATGCAATTTTTGTAATCCTATTTGGACAGTCCCATGGTTTTATTATGCTAACATTTTCTGAAGCTGGAAGTGGCCTGGGCCTCTGGGAGGTGAGAGAAGCTAACACACATACACACCAGACTGACCCCAGCATCCTCATGGGACGCCAAGTTAGGAACTCCCAAGAAGAATGCTGCCTCAGCTTCCCAAAACCTGGGGTAGGATCTGCAGACAGAGGGAGACGATAAGCAAGACTCTACTTGCCCAGCACCCGGCCCCTCATATCACACACCTATGCAGCCACGCACATACACGCATCTCAGCGGTGCCTGCTACCATGGCTTTGGCAGTCATCTTGGCCCTCTTTGCATCCGCGTCACTGGTAGCCAGTTTCTAATCTCTACAAACACCTAGTGGGATCCCATTACCTGTCTGGCTCTCCTCACAAGGAGACTGTCTGGAAGGTGCTTCCATAGGAGGCAAACCCAGTCCTGGAGATTTTCCAAACCAGGAGATATTCTTGCTGCATTTCCTGTTACGTAACTGAGGCTTAGGAAGAGGTGAAGGAGACAGAGGAGACCACTATGTTGTAACTACTTTAACCCGTCTTTCCCTTAATAACTCTGGTTCCTGTTCGCCACCTCTCTCATTTCCTTTATTCCTTCCATCCTACATCTAAGAGGAAATCAGGACCAGGAAACTCTTTTTAAAGTTTTTAAACAAGAAACCTTACTACCTCCATAATTCCATGTTTACACACGAGGTATTTTCAGTTACAAACAGTCGGAAATGGGTGTGACTTCCTCCTTTACGTAGTACTTACTGTAAAATGACCTCTCGTGGTTTAGAGTGTGTGCGCATACCTCTCATTTTTACGTACTCCTATTATTAGGATATTTCCCCAAGAGTTAGAAACTAGATTCTTCCCAATAATGACTAACTTTTTGTGTTTTACATGTTATTTCATCATTTCAGTTATGGTAATCTTAGGTCTGATTGTCTTTCTTTTTTCATAAAAAATAGTCAAAATGTTGTATTTTCCTGGGTTGATTAGCAAGCAGAGCTACAACAGAGACTTGTGTGTGGATAGTTTATTAGGGAAGTTATTTCAGGGAGCAGGAGTGAGGGGCCAGGAGCACAAACCAGGGGAGGTGGGAAAGACAGGGAGAGGATGTCACTCTGGCCACTGCTACAGACTAGTAGTGCTCTGACCCAGTGGGACTTTCAGAGCAGCCTCGTCATATTTGTCAGAACTGTGTGCCAGAAGATGAAAGGGAACCACTGATCGATGGAGTCCTGATCCCCGCTGGTCTATGGGTGCCCCATGGGTTGTACACCTCTGAGTGCTACAGTGCAGGTACAGGGGCCAGAAGAGCCCCAGGACAAGAATCAAGAGATAGAAGGTGGAGGGCCCCAGAGTGAGCCTCTGTTAGGCACTGGAAGCTGGGCAGCACTCGGTGACTGCCCAGGACTGCAAACAGAACCGAGGGACTTGAGGTGGAGCTCAAGATATGGTCAACACAACTGTCAACCTAAGAAATTCTGCAACTTAGTAAGGAGTAACTCACTGCCCAGTGGAATAACTATATTTCATTCCATTGTCAGCCAGTGATATTTAACATCTCCTTCCTGGTTTTGTATCTTTAATTTTCCCAGTGATGTCTCTGAAGGGTGAGGAGTGAAAATAAATTCTAATGGTGGGGATAACAGCCCAAGTATGTTACATTGGATTGCCAAGCCACATTTTAAGAGAGAAATATTAAAACAAACTGTACAATGATTAAAATTAAAAAATAGAAAAAAAGGGTGGGTGGGCTGGAATGGGAGTAAAAGGGAGAAAACTGTACTTGAACAATGATTAAAAAATAGAAAAAAACAAAACAAACAAAAAAAACTGTGAAAGAATTATGAGAAATTCACACTTGAGCTGTTCTTATACCTACGTTTTGATATATGCTCTAAAGCCATGTCATATAGGATTTTATTTACAAGAAATAAGTGAGTATGGCAGAAGCTTCTTAAGAATTATTGAATGCTGTTTCAGACAAATTTTATATATTTCTAATAAAAACACTTATAGAAGAATAATTAAACCTTAATTTATGGAATTTGTTATATAACCTATATAACATATAGGTTATATTAAATTATAATTAATAGATTGATATTAGGTAACTAATAGATCATTAAGTAATCTATTAATGACCAATTTGCTGTGTATCAAAAACTGTTTTAAGATACACTAACTCATCTGACCCTTCTTATGTCTCCAAAGTAGGTAGTATCAATTTCTCATTTGTAAGAAGAGAACACTGAGCCCTGGCTGGGTGGCTCAGTTGGCTAGAGCATTGTCCCATACTTACACCAAAAGGTCACAGGTTTGGTTCCAGTCAGGGTGTGAACAGGAGGCAACCATTCAATGTTTCTCCCTCACATCGATGTGTCCCTGTCTGCCTGTCTGCCTGTCTGTCTCTCTCTCCTCTCCCTCTCTATCTCTGTCTCCCTCTCCCTCCCTCCCTCTCAAATCAATGAAAACATATCCTTGAGGATTTAAAAAAAAGATGAAGACACTGAGACACAAAGAGTTTGAGTAACTTACTCAAGGGCACGCTGCTAGTGGTAGGTAAAACAAAAAATAGTATGGTGTAGTCAGTATCTTTGTTTTAAAAAGTTTATGGCAGGTTAGAAGAAATGAATGTGGTAGCTAAATACTCAATGCAGAGTCCAGAATCACTCTCTTTGCAGTGATCAAGATGATCCAAGTGAGAACATGTCAATATTCACAGCACCCGTCTCACTACAGGGCACCAGCAACTTGATCAAATCTGTATTTTGCAAATGTTCATCCCAGCATAAGAGAGAGAAAAATAATATATTAGGATAAGTGAACAGAAAAGTGAGGAGACAGCCAGGCAGACTGAGAAATCTTGGAACTGTAAGTGTTCGATAAATGTAATATCATTGCAAAACATGTGCATAGTTTAAAATGCCCACCAGTGTTTTGGTTTTCTTGATGCATCTCTTTATCCAACAGAAGTTGTTATCAATGATTTTGTTAAATAAGACACAGGAGAATCTATATGACAATTTTTACTCTTTCCTAATTTTGTGGGGAATTCACTAGAAGTTTAGAATAACATCAGCCAACCACTGTTTCCTGGAGATAATTCTTCTTAATTTTTCCATGCCCAGAGCATTCATATTTTGCTGGTATTTGTTTTATAATTATCTTTCAGGCATGGAGAAAACTTCTACAGATACACTTCCTCTTACCATGATTTCTTCAGAAGAGCGGGAGACGATATGTATTTTTGGAACTGGAGATATGGGAAGATCACTGGGACTTAGAATGCTCCAGTGCGGTTATTCTATTGTTTTTGGAAGTCGAACCCCCAGGATGTCCAGTCTGCTGCCCAAAGGCGCAGATGTCTTGAGCTATTCGGAAGCGGCTCAGAAATCTGACACCATAATCATAGCCATCCACAGGGAACATTATGATTTTCTCACAGCACTGACTGAGGTTCTCCAGGGGAAAATATTGGTCGATGTCAGCAACAACCTCAAAGTCAATCAATACCCAGAATCCAATGCAGAATACCTTGCTCAGCTGGTGCCGGGAGCCCATGTAGTGAAGGCATTTAACACCCTCTCCGCCTGGGCTCTCCAGTCAGGGGCACTGGATGCAAGTCGGCAGGTAAGATTAAACGGTGAATCTACTTCACACTCAATCTTTAATAAGTGAATTTTTTAATCTGCCCTCAACTCAAAGATTCCAAAATATAACTCCAAAAGAAAATACCCACTAAATATTCCATTCTGCTAAAATGTGCCATGACTAGTTTTCTTGGGTTTAACCATGTGGGGTGGTCAAATGTGATTTATTTCCCACTGTCTGCAAAGCTCTTGGCTTGGTGGACCCCAGTGGTGTGAGTCTCCGAGGGGGGCCTCTTGCTAGTACTGGAGAATAACACACCTAAAATTGTTGCTAGGTATCCTTTCCACACACACACACACACACACACACACACACACACCCCGGCACCTTGTGTGAAACTGGTTCCATTTCCTCACTGAGGCTGGGAGCAATCCTAGTGCTGGGGCACCAGGAACACAGGAGAAACACCAAGCTGCTCCCGCATGGAAGGCAGAGTCCTGCCCTGTCAGTGTGACAAGCCTGAAACCACACTCAGCTTGAACCCCGGCACTGAGCTACCCAGCACCCATGTGCAAGTTCAAAGCATCATCTCACTAAACACGTGCACGCAACAGCCTTGTTTGAAAAGCAGTTCAGCACTATATGTCCTCATTCTAAGCAGTACTTGTATAGACTTTTCAAAATAATTATTGATGGAAAAATAAATAGCAAATAATTCTTTTTAACCCAGGTGTTTGTCTGTGGAAATGACAACAAAGCCAAGCAGAAAGTGATGGACATAGCTCATACTCTTGGGCTGACTCCACTGGACCAAGGAGCCCTCAGGGCAGCCAAGGAAATTGAGAACTACCCCCTGCAACTGTTTCCAATGTGGAAGGTCCCCTTCTACTTGTCTGCTTGTCTGTGTGTCTTCTTTTTTATTTACTGTGTTATCAGAGAAGTAATCTACTCCTATGTTAATGACAAGAAGGACATCACATTTCGCATGGCTGTTTCCATTCCAAATCGCGTCTGTCCAATGGTGGCGCTGATACTGCTTGCGGTGGTTTACCTCCCTGGTGTGATCGCTGCCATCCTGCAACTGTACCGAGGAACCAAGTACCGCCGCTTCCCAGACTGGCTGGACCGCTGGATGCTCTGCAGGAAGCAGCTTGGCTTGCTAGGACTGGGATTTGCCTTCCTTCACGTCCTCTACACACTTGTGATTCCGATTCGTTACTATGTACGATGGAGGTTGGGAAACGCAACTGCTACCCAGGTCAGTCTCTACTCATTTGTACCCTCCTATTCCTTAAGTCAAAGGGAAAACTTGCTGTCTGATACTCTCTTTTACAATTATAGAAAACCAGTCTTCTAAGTATCTTTATTGTTTCAAGTAACTAGAATTAGACCCTATGTCTGTTTTTGGTTTTGGTTTTTGAGTGAATCCACTTGACAAGGAAAGTTAGATTCCCAGGTTCCCCTGGATCCAGGTCTGTGCTGCCACACATCTGGGACCCTGACAGACTGACAGAGCTGCAGGCCCAGGCAGCCTAGTGACACCCAGCGAAATTCCTTTGTGCACATTTAATAAATGTAAACCGGCACATTTTTGAGCTTTGGTTTTTATGCGTGCCACTTCCTCTCGGAAGTCAACACCTAACCATCCTGTAAGTAAGTAAGGGGGCTGTTCCAACACGTGTCACAAGAATGTAAACAAAGTCACAAAACAGTGCTTACAATCCCATTAATGTTTTGGCTCGTGGGATTGTCCTCCATTGTTCAGTTTTCTAAGCAAATGGCAAATACTATTTTCTGCATAACCAAAACTTCAGAAAGAACTAACTCAGGGAGTCTAAGAGCAGTCCCAGTAGAAGTGCAACACATCAGCTCTCCTCAGGAAATGAGTGGTTTTGACCAACCTTACTTCAGTCTCAAAGTTTATGCCTCACTCAATAACTCAGTGATGGTGCTTCTGTGGGTTTCCCTATGTTACTTCCCTAAAAAATGCATGGGAGATTTTGGGGTGAGAATCACATTAAAGAGGCCTGATTTCTCTCCACCTGTGGTGTGACAAACTCGATGCTGATTTACACATAACAGACAAAAAAGAACCCCAACTTTTTGTGTGACTAATCAGCATAGAAAGCAGAAAAACAGAATCTTGATGTAATCATCTGAGAACATCAAGTTTTGCTTGGAGGACAGGAAACCATGTGGTAAAGATGGTTTAAGTAAATGTTTACCTTGTTTAGGATTTATAGGGTTAATTAAAACTCTGTATACAACTCCTGGCATCAACTATCATAATGAACTTCCACCAGATCCATTGCTTTTTCTACCAAAAAAAATAATAATGTCTAAGTGTTTTTTTCTTTACAATTATTTTCAAATGATTATTAACAAATGTCATATAATTTACCTTGAGCAAATGAACCATGCAGAGGTATTTTCAATCCCCTTGAAAGTTTGGGCAGTTTACTTACTAATGAAATTTTTTTAAATTGATTATAATTTTTCATAGGCAATAACCAAGAAAGAAAATCCATTTAGCACCTCTACGGCCTGGCTTAATGATTCATATATATCTTTGGGAATCCTCGGATTTTTCTTTTTTGTCCTCTTGGGGATCACTTCCTTGCCATCAGTTAGCAACTCGGTCAACTGGAGAGAATTCCGATTTGTCCAGGTAAGGACCTCAAGATTTAGTCTACTGTAATTGCAAAATGAGAGTTTCTTTTCAAATATCCTCATTTTTCTCTCATACCAGGCATAAATTTTCATTTTGCTCCATCACTTCCCTAGCAATCTCATAAAAGCAGCAACTGAAACAAATTCAAGTTAGAAAATGTTAAATGTTGGAAACAAAAGGCAGATTCCATAATGGTTGGATTCCTAGCAGGGCATTTGAGATCCCTGGCTCCCAGGGCCATAGCTATAAGTATAGAACAAAAAGCACCAACAACTATTATATATTGTGGAGATGTACTCGGTGCAAGGTGAAAAGAAACCCAGAGATAAAGTTTCTACTTCCAAAAGTCAACCACAGGACAGGGACACATTGATTTATAACACAGTGCACTGAAGGAGTTCAAAGCCTCACAAACACGATGTGCTGGACTATCAGCGTACAAGACTTAATGCTGGTCTGTGACAGGGAGAAGTTGTTTTTTTTCACACATCAACCAGGCACCTCATTAAAGGGGATTTTTAGCTATTCTTTAAAAACAATTTTAATTTATTAATTTTGGAGAACATCAATTTGCTGTACTTATATAAGCATTCACTCATTGATTCTTGTATGTGCCCTGACTGGGGATCGAACCCACAACCTTAACATGGATGACACTGTAACCAACTGAGCTACCTGGCCAGGGCCTGAACTATTCTTATAAACCAGTGGTCCTCAAAGTGTGGGACCTGGACCAGTGGCATTAGCACCACCTGCGGTCTTGTTAGATACCAAATGCCAAGGCCCTCCCAGACCTAATGAATCAGAAACTCCACACGTGACCCAGCAATTTGTTCTGCAAGATTATCCTGATGCATGTTCACTATGCATCGGTGTAATGGAATAGACCGCCAGTAATTGGTATTTGGTTTGGGTTTTATAGAACAATTCAAATTTCTCAAGTCTTCTGTTTCTTCCAGGGACAAATGCAGTCAACGGTGTCTCATGTCAACACTTTTCTTCAAGGTATTAAGACAGAAATAAACACTGAGCTTTAGTATTTAGGCCAAAACAGACAAAAGTAAAGTTAGCTAACTTCTCTTTATTGTGATAGAAATTAGCTTAGTATCTGGTTTTAGTCAGTAACATCTATTAATGTGGTACTTCTTGGGGACATATGGTGTCTTATTAACCTCTGACCTCCAGAAAAGGTAATCAAAAAAGGAGTTTTACCACTGAAGAAGGAAGCAAGGCACCTTATTTATTCAAACTCAAAAGAGTTGACTCCTGGGAAACTTTCCCATCCAGCCAGGTTAAGGTGAAACCACCGTACCATTTGTAAGCACAATCCATTTTGTTTTAAATAAAATATTTATCATCCTGAAGGAGGGGTGATGCTTTTTTCAGTACTTAGTAAACTGTTCTAAATAAGATAGTTTCCAAAGATTTATTGTTGTTGACAAATATTCTTCATTGGCTTCCAGTGTTTTGCTTTAAAATGTAAATAGTGTTAACGTGCATATTTTTGTTTCTTGCTTGTATAGTCCAAACTAGGTTACCTGACCCTGATCTTGTGCACGGCTCACACCCTGATATACGGCGGAAAGAGATTCCTCAGTCCTTCGAGTCTCAGGTGGTATCTTCCTTCAACTCACATAATAGCACTCATCATTCCTTGCACCGTGCTGGTGATCAAGTTCATTCTCATCCTGCCTTGCATAGACAAGGTCCTCACATGGATCCGACAGGGATGGGAAAGGAGCTCGAAATCCTCGGAATCAGCAATGAATGGAAAAACAGACATTTAAATCAATGTTCAATTCTCCCAGAGTCTTTAGAGATGAACAATGGGTTTAGCCAAGAAAGCATTTTTCTCCCATGCTGGGAACCACCCTGCCTGGTTTCAGAAGCTGTGACTCCTTCATGGAGAAGGCCAAGTGAGTGACCTTCGAACCATAAGCCACTAAGGAGACAAAGCTTATCTCCCTGGCTGGGGTGCTGCCTCTGCTCCTTTTACTTCACCCTGCCTGGCCCCCAGTGCTTGATTGGTTAGCCAATGATGGGTAAAATTTCCCAAGTGGGGAATGACCTATGACAGGCACAATCACAGGGAGGCCCCAGGGAAGGACTTGGGAGGTTATAACAAAAGGGGGTGATGGACCCTCACCCCTCAGCTTTGACATAGCCTGAGTCCTCATTCTGTCTGCAAGAAGTCTCCTAATCTCTCGGCCGCCTTACTTCCCCTGCCTGACTTAAGCCTGAAACAATGACCAAGGGCAGTGCAGCCCTGTGCTGGAAAGGGCAGGTTCCCTGGGTGATCAGGCCTAAGAAAGAATGCATAAAGTCTTGTGAAACCTACTTTGCTAAGAATGCTCTCAATTAAATGATAAGGGTCTGAGAAGGAAATGAGTTTGTTTCCCAAAGTTTTGTAGCCCTTTAGCTAACAGACCCTGACTCAGAATAGGCCCTCAGAGTTCTTTATATGCTATCTATTGTTTGATCCTTACTGCCTGACAGTGACTGATGAGCTTTACCTGTATTCCTGTGCAAAATGAACCCAATATAAGCCCATTGAGGAATAGGATCCTGGCCATTCTCCTTTCAGAGATTAGCCACCTTTCCTCCCCAAGAAGACCATGACTTGGTAGACTTATTCTCATCCATGGTGGCCAGGGGGGGCCCTTTGGGTGGAGCCTCCCCATACTCCCACCTCAGCCTGAAGTTTGTGAACAACAAAGGAAATGTTGCCTGACTTTGAGAACTTGAGAGATTGGAAGAGAACAGCATTTTACCTTGGGTTAGTGGTGAATGAAGGCAGGCCCCACCTCGAGCTCCAGATTAGCTTTGTGGCTTCACACTCAGAAGCTTCTCGTTGTGGGCGCCATACTAACGTAATGTCTTGCAAATTCCAGCGGAAGTATATGCAACTTCCTTCTCTGGCTCACAGGCTGAGTGGAGTGAAAGAGAAAACAGTAAAATGGCAGCCACTGATAAAGGTTTTAGTAGGTAGGGCTGAAGAGGAGGGGCAAATGAAGTGAAAGGAAGAAGGGTTTTTTTGTGTTTTTTGGACATGAAAGTGGTTATAAATATTGCAACAGCGAATTCTGTAGTGAAATGTCTTCTTTGATTTTGCTTTTACCAGTATCAATGTGTATAGTGGGGAACTATTGTATACTGTAACAAAAATATACTACAGTTGATTGGAGGTATGGGTCAGATATATGCAAATCTGTACAGTTGTCCAAAGATCCCTCCTCTACAAGAAAGGCTGAGTTAAACATCGAAGGATACCCACTTGGGTTTTCTCAGTGTACAAAGAGCAAGGAAAGGTTGATAAAAGCCTGTGCACAAAAGTTCAAATAAACCAGAATTGTAGATAGCAAGCTAAATAAATATTGTAAAGTTACACTACATTAGGTTTGGTTTTATTTAGGTATTGTGATATGCTTTGTAAATAATGTATTCTAAATATTATTCATTAGTAATGCCCTATGAAATGAATTTCTAGCATAAAAAAGTAGCTTCTATAAGTTGTCTTAGCTCATTGTCATTTTAAGCAGTGAAATTAAATGAATAATGAATGTGTAAGCATGACAGACATGCAGGTTAGGGAGAATTGTGGGCAGCCTCAGGGCAGAGAGGTGTGCACCGTAGTTGTTCCATGAAACCCAGCTCTTTCTCGCGTCCTCACCGCAGCGCAGGACGACTCTCTGCTTTTCTGTGAGGATGGTTCGATTTCCAAGATGACCTTCACCAGGATTAGCCTTCCTGGCTCCCACATGGAGCTAAAAGGAGCCTTATGCACAATCTTCTCACATCCTGAAAGAATAAAAAGGCTTTGGGTTTGACATTTCTCTCCTGCTTTATCAAGGCCATTTGCTTTTCTCTCTTTTTTTATTACTTTTATCATATATTCTACATAACAGTATACAAAATAATTAAAATGCATTAAAACATCACTAGTAATCCAGGATATTTATCTATAAAAGTTTTTTAAAATATGTCTATCTATACTGTATACTCAACTTTATATCCTTTTTCACTTAATATATCAGCATTGTTCTCTTAGTTACACAGTATATATATTTAATTTATAACTGCATAATATTATATCAAATGGACATTTATTACCCACTGCCTAATTAAACATGAAGGTTGTATGCTGTTTTTTACTAAAACAAATAATATTTCAGAGAGTAACTTAGCACTTACAACTTTTTTCATTACTTCAAATTATTTCCTCAGGACACAGGATTATAAAATTAAAAAACTTTTAAAGGATTTGATATATATTGCCAAATTATATCTAAAATGACCTTGTCAACGTCACTAGTATTGGTTATAAGGGTATTGGTTTCATCCTACCCTTACAGATTTTGGTTTTTGTTTCAATTTGTGTTCACGGAGAAGATAGACAGAACACGCAATCCATCGCTGTATCCTTGACCCGCCCAGCAAGGATACAGAACGCTGGAAGACTTTGAGCAGAGCCGTGGCGTGTGGTGCAGGCCCAAAGCGTGAATGGGAAGGACAGGGAAAATGTCAGTACTCATCCGCTCTGTTTTATTCCAGACAGCCAAGTGTTCAAGCGTTGGAGCCTGCCCTTTGGCTAGCAGATTGGTTAAGGACTATCTAGGCTGATATTTTAAAAAGCCATTTGGGTTAACTATGCTCCTTTTTAGTAACAGAGCAATATGTTTTTACCGGCTCACAATTTTTTACTAAGAATAGAAAATACTACACCTAGGTAACCAAGCTTTCCTGGAGTAAAATGACTCTACTTTTCTAACCTAGCAAAAATGCTCTACCTGGATCGTTAATAACAGCTTTCCATGAAGCTAGAAGTTAGAGCGCAGCCCCCTGGTGGTTTTGACATAACACTGCATGGCCAGGCCTGACCCTCAGCCTCAACCTCAAAGGCTGCAAACCCCACATGCCAGCAGAAAGGCCAGTTTCCTTTTCTTCCCCCCCCCCAACTTTCTTCCCCGAAAACCATCAACCCAGTTCGGCCATCCTAACACAGCCATCCCTCTGGTTTACTTAAGGGGGAAAGAATGAGTCAGGAAGAGATGGAAATGGTGAGCTGTATTCCTTTTAACACATCCAAACTGTTCCACAGTTAAAAAAAAATACATTTTTCACAACTGGCATGTTTCTTGTATTCTGGGAAAAGTTTTATTAAGCTCATAGACCTTTTATTTTTATATGTTCTCTCCATTTTAAAAGATGCCTGCTTTTGTAAATGTGTACTCATTAAATATTATTTTAAAAATATGTCTTAGCTTTGTTTAATTCTGGTTTTAACTAATCAGCATTTCAAAGAAAGTGATAAAAAGATTTTGAATCACAGTAGTTCCATCAATTGGAACTAAAAATACTTCAGAAATAAAGAAGAGGAGAGGCCCTTACATGGGTTTTAAAGCACATTAACAGATCTGCAGCCTCATTCAATGTTGGCTTGAGCTCCGTGCAGAGATGCATTCCAATAGCCTGCATGTTCAGCTGGCCAAACCGATGGGTGTGAATATACTACCCCTCACTGGACTTTCCTTCTTCCAGGTGGCTGCTATCCAGATCAGATAGGGCCAATATCTTAATGAGTGGACGGACTTCAGGTTAAATTTCAGTCTGTGGGACCAGACATTAAACTCCATACACAACTGGACAGCTGCAGCCATAGTGGGTGTTATCATTCTTTCAAAAGCAAAATAAAAACTGATAAAGAGACGTTTGTCAACCTAGAGTAAGCTAGAAGAGAGTAGAAAAACCCCTATTCAAAAGCTACTTCAGTTAGGAACGGCAAGTGTTTGTTGTTTGGGATCATAGAAGAGCCAGGATACTGAGGATGGACCCCTCCCCAGACCAGGGCAGATGAATAGACAGGGCTCAGGATTCTCGTTCTGCATCACTGCAACCGGCACCTGTCCCAGCACCTGTCCAACATGCGCGCACCAAAGATATCCTGATACAAGCCTGCTCTGACTTCGTACAATGAGTTAGGATGGCCACACAGAAAAGTCCTCTGCTCTTCTAAAGATCTGCTCAGTAGAATTTAGGAAAGAGAACAAGTCATTCTCGTACGCGTTACCGTTCCTGAGGTTCACAGAGAAGACCTGAGCTCTAAGGTGAGAGGAAGTAAGAAAAAGACCCAAATGAGGCAGGAGAAGGCTCAAGGGCATTGGAGAAAGGAACAGGGGGTGGAGGGAAAGGAAGCGTGGATGAGCGGGACAGTGCACCCCAGCCCAGCCCAACCAGGACAAAGGCACCCTGTGCTGCATGTTTCCTGCTACAAGGGAATCTTGGAAAGCTTTTAAAGATGTTTATTGTATATAAGACTACGAGTAAAGACTGAGCTAAAAACTTGATAAATGTTATCTTATTTAATCCTCATAAGCAATTTTCTAAAGAACTGTTAACTAAAAAACTTTTTAAGGTCAAAAGGTTTTCCAAAAGAAAGGGTTTATTGAGCTATAAGACTATGCTGGCTGGACAAAGGACCTGGCCCTGGGAACGTGTAGCCTGAACCACCAGAGGCAAGGCCAGGTGGGAGAGACAAACATGCCGCAGGCCTGGAGTTGGTGGACCTTTCGCACATCACTATTGGAAAAGAAAGATGTAAATTGTTTTGAAAGAATTGATGATGGCTGCAGACAAAGCCAGTGAGAGGAGGAAAAGTGAGGCTCGTTCTGGGAAAGGTTCAGAGTCCATAAGGAAGAAGTGTTTCCCCTTTAAATTGGTTGTGGAAATAGTCTAGAAAGTTCATGCATAAGCAAGATGCAGAGGCGCCTGGTAGCTGGCTGCTTGGTTATCCTCTTTAAATAATCAGGGAAACAGCCACTTGCAGATTGCTTCAAAGTTTCATCGTACATTCAGGAACATAAACAGTCTTTTGTTGGGTTTGACCTGCATTTGTTAACAGATTAACCTCTCTTGTCTCTTCCTCCCTCCATCCAACCTGCTGAAATTACATTAAGACATCTCATAATTTTTTCTTATCAGTATATCCTCTTATTATCCCCATTTTTCAGAAGAAACTGGGCCTTGAACACACTGAGTGCCTTTGCTTATGAGAAGCAGAAGTGAGACCTGAACCATGGCCATTCCCTTTCAATAACACAAGACACTGAAGGACACTCATGCCGCCCTCCTCAATGTCTCCAGATCCATATACTACAGTGGAACCTTTTTACAAGCATTTTTTAAGGATGCTTATTAGCACTTTAAATATTCCTGATTATGCTAGCCTGTCATTGATGTTAATGCACCCTAAATATTATAGTGACAGGAGACTAGTTTCAGCCTGGACTTCAACTCTGCTGTAGCTGCCTTTTTAATCTTCCCACTCCAGTCTGGCCACAAGCTTTCCTAGGCATCAAAGAGAACTTTGTTCCTTCAGGGGGAGGAGGGAAAAGCCCCTAACCCAAGGACTCCAAGTATCAGCCAAGGAGAGCACAGATTCTCCAGGCGCTGCAAGGCAAATGCTTTCCTTCTCTGCCTTCAGCTTAGGGCTTTGTGTACTATGTCAACATATTTGTTCTCGAGATTCAGTGAGCACCCAGGAAATCTCATAACGCCTTTCATTTTGTATTTTAATGCTAGTTGAGAAAACTTCGTGTTAAAAAAGATGATTCATTCCCATTACCTAGAGTTGCCAGTTTCTCAGTTTTGTAAATATGAAGGGCTGTTGAAATGGAATTCACAGTATATCAAAAACTATCAGAACAGGACCAACTAGAATTAAACTTGCCCCTATGATTTTAGAGAGCTGACTGGTTTTTAAGGAGCACAACCAGTGAATTACATTTGACTCTTGCACTGTGTTGGTCCACTTACATGCAGAGTTTCAATAAATACCGTAAATGTATTTTTCTTTCTTATGATTTTTGAATAACATTTTCTTTTCTCTGGCTTACTTTATTTTAAGAATACAATATAACTAAATGTGTATTATTTGACTGCAAATGTCATTGGTAAGGTTTCTAGTCAACAGAACACCATTAGTTAAGTTTTTCAGGGGGGTCAAAAGTTAAACAGAATTTTCAAATACTTGGGGGATGGCACCCCTAACTCCCATGTTGTTCCAAGGGCAACTGTAGTTTCATTTTTACTAATCTTTTCTTTCACAGAAAGAGAAGGAAAAGAAACAATTAGAGAAAGCGAATAAATTAGAATACTTGGAGAAAAGGAAAGACTACTCTAAAAGTCTGGTTTTTTTAAGAGAGAGAGAAAAGAATGACAGAGTTACTGTCACCATGGCAGTAGGACCCCACTGGTGAAACCTTGTGTACCTGCCTTTCCATCCCAGTTACAGGAAAAATTCAACAGAAGAAGTCTAGGATTTAAAAACAAAAACACACAGCCAGAGCCAACCACGACCCTCATCACACCCTGATTATAATACATTAGCTGAGGGACAGACTGGCACACCCACTGGCACCATGACAGGCCTGTCTGGGAGCATGTCAGGGAAGGAAAAAGGTGGCACCCTGATTCTGGAAAGAATATTGGGCCCACTCCCTGGAAACCAGTGTATATGCCTCCCCTCGTTATGTTGCCCCCATAATAATCTCCCCAAGACTTCTCTCAGATCAGCTGATTTGTGAGGGCAACTCCCGCTTCTCCATTGTCTGGTCTCTGAGCATTGGATGAAGCATGTACTGCTCACTGCTCAGCTTCTGTTTGGTGTTTTGGCTCTGCGACAACGAACTGAGAAAGAACCTCTGGAAGGGCAAAGGGTCCTTCCTGGGACCAGGTCCCCTCCATGGGGGTCCGGACAACTAAGTTGGTAAGTAACATCACTGTTCACATTTCAATAAGGCAGAGTAGGAAAACTTGTGAAGATGGCAGAGATCTGCCACCAAATGATTCTTTATAGTCTCAGCAGCTAGCTAGCCAGCCAGCCAGCCAGCCAAGCAGGCTCACCCCTTCTCATGGTAAGCATGCACTGCCTGCCACCAACAGGAAATCTCCCTCATTTTTAGGCACTCTGGGCAGTTAGAAAATTCCCCCGATACCTCACTAAAATTTTTCTGGTTGTATTTCTGCCCATCGTTCTTGGTGCCATCATTTAAAGGAGCGCTTCTGCAAATATCCGAGATAAAGGCCAATGTTTTGTTTGTTCTTTTCCCAATTGATCACAAACTACAGCGTATATGTGTGTAAATTAAATTAACCACACACTTAAATATTATGGCAGCATCAAATTGCTCTAAGACTTTCTACACTGTGAAGCTCAGTTTCCAGATTTGAGACCGGTAACGAGCAGGGCACACACTGCACCATCAGGGCACACACTGCGCCATCAGGGCACACTGCACTCCGAGGAGCATGCAGGGTGGGCCTCCCAACCTGGCTTGGCTCGGGCTCCTCCAGAAGCCGCCCCTGAGGCAAGGATTCTAAAGCAAAGTTCACTATGGAGATGATGATTAAGTATGGGGGATGGGAATGGGAAAATAAACAGAGCAGGAAAGGAATAAAATGGGGGTTCTCAAGCCAGTGACCACTGTGGGCCCTACTCCACGGGGAAATGCTGAAAAGCAGGGTCGAGTATACCTCAGAGCTCTCTCCTTCAAGCAGAAGAGAGATGGGGGTTCGGTGCATGAAATCCATTATTTTTTTTTATTGGATAATAAAAGCGTCCAGGGCATTAGCTTTCCGGGCCTTCTGACTTACCCTGTACTCTAGCAGTGTACGCCACCCTAGCCAGGAAAAGCAGCCTGTGGGCACAGTGTTACAGGTGTTCACACAGGCAGCTTTCTGCTCCTGGAGGTGAATGAATGTCAACAGGGTGAAGGTACAGTGACAACTAACAACCAACAACTAACTGCTACACAGTCCAATGGGAACCTGTGCCGAGAGTATGAACAGAGAGTTCACAGCAGAGAAAGGCTTTTCGACACAAAAAAGATAGTCTGCTTCATTTAGGAAGAGATGCACAAAAACTGGAACTGCACTGAGAGGCCATTTCTCACCTACCAGAAGGGCAAAAATCCAAGAGCCTGCGCACACAGCCTGGGAGAGGCCGTGAAAATGTGCATTCTTGCACGTTGCTCCTGGGTGTACAAAGGGAGCAACATCTATGGACAGCAATTAGGTGACATCTTTCAAAATTAAAAATGAGTATGTGTAGTTAAGTCTTGACTCAGGGTCCCCATTCCTGAGAATGTATCCTGTAGATACTCCTGCAAGCATTTTTGAGATGAAAAATAGACATTACTATTCATTTTTGTTGGGTTTTTTTCCTTGTAAAAGATAACATCATAAAAAACAATAGGGGCAAGAACCCAAGCGTTCATCACTGGGGCTGCTTAAACAACCTCTGGTGCTTTCACAGAATAGAATTCTATGCTGCTATTTAGAACAAATGAGGTGCCTTCTCAATTCATATATGAAAAGATCTCCAAAATACATAATTATAAATTTTTTAAAAATCAAGGTGCAAAATAACACATACAGCTTGATTTTTTTGTATATGTAGGATTGCTTATAATTGTCTGAAGAAACACTATAAGGATTTGAGAGAAACTAATAAAAAATCATACCTAAACAGGATGAGGAACACATGAGCAGAAACAGGAGCGGAAGCACTGTGTATCTTCATGTCGTTTTGATTTCTTAATTATATAAATACTGCACCTAATTTTTAAAATAAATTTAATTTTAAAAGTAATTGGTTGCATATCTCTGCTAAGTCTTCTCTTCTTCAGGCTAAACCTCTCTAACTCATTCACTCTTTCCTCATATAATAATTTCCAAATCTTTCATCACCCTGCTCTCTCCTCCTTGTATCTCCTATAAACATTTCAATGTTCCTTTTAAAACATAGTGCCCTGAACCAAACCCAGAACTCCAGATGAGCTACAGCTGGGTTAGAGTAAAATGTGATTGTTGCTTCCCTTATTTTGTCTAGATAGTGCATCTCTATTAATGTAGTTACGCTATCATTAGGGTTTGTTTGTTTTTTAACATAATATCAGGGTCACATCCCATAATATGCCTGAGTTGTTTTCACATAAAATGTTAAGTCCAGTCTCTCCACAATCTGCCCCATCAATCCCAACCCTGCCCACTTCCACCATTGATACCATACACCTAACACTGATTGTCATGCACATATTTAGACTTAAGTATGAAACAAAAACAAATAATCACTGTACTATCTTCAACTGCTAAGTAGTAGCTAGGAATGAGTGGCCAGAGGGAAAATAAAGCAGGGCCCTCACCATTACAATCCAACCAAGAACTTAATGCAGGAGACTAGGAACAAAAGGGAAACCTGTCTCACCAACTAACTCAGTAGATCTAAGCCCGATTTGATAAGATTGCCAGGTGTCCTGAGCATTACAAGCAAAATAGCACAGGAGAAGGGGAGAGTCCTTGAGGCTGTGCTCAGAAAAGGGGCTTCTGTAACAATCTTACTAAGATTGCTGGGCGTTCTGAACATCACTAGAGGGAACTGCACAGGAGAAAGAGGGGGCCTATGCTGGGAAAGGGGCCTCTGTAAAAATTTCACTAAGACAAAGAGTCTTTAGTGACTGAGAAAGAGTCTTTAGTAATTGAGAAAGAAAACCTTTTGCAAAAATTTAGAAGGGGAGAAAGGAGGAACCTTGAAGCTGACTGAGGTATATAACCCCTGAACCCCAATAGTCAGCATACTTAGATTAGCTGGGTGCCCACTTGTAGCCTCGGCACAAACATATAGAACAAACTTTCTAACACGTTTCCACTAATGTGGGACATTCAGAACAGCTGGGTGGCTGCTTGCAGCTCTGCGCTCCTGTGTGTTTCATAAGTAAACTTGCTAGCTTATTTCCACTATATGTGTTTGTCGCTTGCTTGAATTACTCTCTTGCGAGCAAAACAAGAACTGAGGCAAGGGAGGGAGCCTCTTGACTCAGGTCTCTCTCTCCTCCCTGTAACACAACAACAATTCTGTATATCTAAAACTGTTCTAAAATAAGAGTTACTTAAAAAATAACATCATATCTTTTATTAAAGTTTATCTTACAGGAAATAACCTCTCTTTCCAGCCTGGAAAAATTTTTTAAATTAATTGCATTTTCTAATGTACGTGCTGCCCACTCATTTCTTAAATATAGCTTCTATGTCTTTATTTTAGTTTTTTATAACAAATATGAAAACATTTTATCCATAACCTTTAACTTGGATGAAGCCTGGAGATTATCTAAACTAATAAACTCACTTCACAGATGTAGAAACTGAAGCCCAAGGGGGTAAATAACTTCTGCAAGCTCATACAACCACATTGCAATGAAGCAGAATTAGGACACAGATGACCTGATTCCCAGGCAGGAGTTTTCCAGTCCTTGGACCGGAAAACTCAAAAGAACAGAATGATCAGAACAGCATATTCAGTAAGCAATTTTGGACTTTCCTGTCAATGATAAAGTGGTTAAGTACTTTACCGTAAAAAAAAGACAAATAAGACTAAATGAACAGAATTATCTAATAGTGTATTTAAATTGCCTATGAGTACTATAATACTAAATAATGATAAATATTGTTTCCTTCTTTCATATCTCTAATTAAAATAGTATTTAAATTCTTAGTAGACATTTTTAGAAATATCCAACAACAAAAAGTTGTCCATTATTTAATTCCTATTGGAATATTTCTCCATATAAAGACAGACTGAAAAATCTCAGAGGGAAGGGGGTTTGGAGGGGACTGGAAGAGATTAGACAAAGAACATATATGCATAGCCCATGGACACAGACAATAGTGTGGTGAAGGCTGGGGGGTGGAAGGGAGGAGCTAGGTGGAACTGAGCAAAGGTGGGGAAAATGAGGGAAATGTGTAATAGTGTTAATAATAAAAAAATAATAAATACAACTTTCAGTCAAGATGGAGGTGTAGGTAATCACGGCCCACCTCCTCACACAACCACATCAAAATTACAACTAAACTACAAACCATCATTTAGAACCATCATAAATCAAGTTCAATGGAAATCTCACAACCATCAAACTAAAGAAACCACATCAATCCAAAAGGGTAGGATATGCAGAACAAGCAGGCCCCACACCCATGTGTGGTAGATAAAAATTCAGGAAGGATATCTTGGGAGCCAGGGGTCCCAGCCCCACACCAGACCCTCAGCCTAGGGTACTAGTGCCAGGAAGAGAAGCCCCCATAACTTCTGGCTGTAAAAACCAACAGGATTGGAGTCAGTGAGAAAAAAAAACTACTGGACTCCTTAGCAGTTCCTCTTAAAGGGTCCCTGCCCAACTTACTCAGATGCAGTCCCTCTGAGCTCCCGTATCACTAGGGTAGCAACTTGAAAGGCACCAGTAGCATACAGAGGGGAAGTGAAGTGTCTGGCATCAGGGCGAGAGCCAGGGGACAGCTCTCTCCCAGACAGAAATGTGGACAGAGGCCATTGTGCCTTTTCTGAGCCATCTCCTCACTGAGTCACAGAACTGGAAGGCAGGAACCATATCTGAGACTTCATCAGTTCAGCTTATATTGTTTGCCCCACCCTGGCCTTTACCCCACCCAACTTATGGGCCAACCCCCAGTCCCATACCTCTGGCTAAGCACCCCAGGCCTAGCACTAGCAGCAGCCAGTTTTGGATCACAGTTTGGCTCCACCTGGTAAACTCCAAGCCCAGCACAAGTAGCAACCATCCTCAGATTGCTTTGTAGCTCATACTGGGTGGCCCTGGGTAGCACACAAGTAGTGGCAGACCCTGACCTGAACTACCTGGGAAACCTCAGAGCCTGCACACCCAGTGGACAGCTACAGACCACATCAAAGAACCAACACCCTGCTCTGGCACAGCTAATCCTCCACAGAGGGTGGAGTCTGATGGTCAGTGATCACAGCCAGGCCTTACAGCTGACTGGCCTGAGTAAATCCCTCCCACAAACCTACCAATCACCATCAAGACACAACTACAAGAAGAGGGTGTACTCAGCTAATACAGGGGTACACTTTGAGCACTCAGTTTGGGTGACAGGGGAAGCTGTGCCACTGAAGCCTGCAGGCCACACTACCAAGACAGGGAGGTATAGCAGCTCTACCTAATATACAGAAACAAACACAGGAAGGCTACCAAAATGAAGAGACAAAGAAACATGGCCTAAATGAAAGAAGAGATCAAAACTCCAGAAAATGAACTAAACAAAATGGAGATGAGTCATCTATCAGATACAGAATTCAAAGCACTGGTTATAAGGATCCTCAAGGAAATCAGTGAGTACTTCAACAGCATTTTAAAAAGTCAGACAGAAATGAAGAATATACTAATGGAAATGACCACTTTACAGGGAATCAACAGTAAAGTAGATGAAGCCAAGAATCAAATCAATGATGTGGAACATACAAAAAGAAAAACAACCAAGCGGAGCCACAAGAAGAAAAAAGAATCTAAAAAAAAACAAAGATAGTGTAAGAAGCCTCTGGGACAACTTCCAGAAGTCCAACATTCTCATATGGGGGCCAGAAGGTGATGAGAAAGAACAAGAAATTAAAAATCTATTTGAAAAAATAATGATAGAAAACTTCCCTGACTTGGTGAATGAAATAAATATATAAGTCCTAGAAGCACAGAGAGTCCCAAACAAGATGGATGTAAACAGGTCCACACCAAGACACATCGTAATTAAAATGCCAAAGTCTATAGATAAAAAGAGAATCTTAAAAGCAGCAAGAGAAAAGCAATTAGTTACCTACAGGGGAGTTCCAGTAAGCTGTCAACCAATTTCACAAAAGAAACTTTGAAGGCTAGAAAGGATTGGCAAAAAATATTCAAAGTCATGAAAAGCAGAGACCTACAGCCAAGACTGCTCTATTCAGCAAAGCTATCATTTAGAATCAAAGGGCTGATAAAGAGCTTCCCAAACAAGAAAAAACTAAAGGAGTTCATCATCACCAAGCCATTATTATATGAAATGTTAAACGGACTTATTTAAGAAAAAGAAGATTAAAACTATGAATAATAAAATGGCAATAAATACATACCTATCAACAATTGAATCTAGAAAAACAAACTGAGCAAACAAGAAGAATAGAGACAGAATCATGGATATGGAGAACATTTTGATGGCTGCCAGATGGGAGGGGTTTGAGAGGAATTCATGAAGAGGTCAGGGGATTAAGAAGTATAAATTGGTGGTCACAAAATAGCCATGGGGACATAAAATACAACATAGGAAATGGAGTGAGTAGCCAAAGAAGTCATACATGTAAGCCACAGACATGAACAAAGGTAAGGGGATTGTCTGAGGAAGTGTGGGTTGCTGTGTTGGGGAAGGAAGAAGGGGGGAAATTGGGACAACTGTAACACAATCAATAAAATATTAAACATAAATAAGTATTAAGGACATTATTTTAATATAAGAGAAATTAATTCCTGGGGTGCAAGGTTGGTATAACCACAAATCAATTAATGTGATACTCCACATAATCAAAATAGGGATAAAAATCAGATGATCAAATCAACAGATACAGAAAAAGCATTTGACAAAACCCAGCACCCATTTATGATAAAAGCTCTCAGCAAAGTTAGAATAGAGGGAACATACCTCAACATAATTAAGGCCATATGTGACAAAGCCACAGTTAATATTATACTCAACAGGGAAAACTATAAGGATTTCCCTTAAGATCAGGAATAAGACAGAGATGGCTGCTTTTACCACTGTTATTCAGCATAGAACTGGAAATTTTAGACAAGGCAATCAAACAAGAAGAAGAAATAAAAGGCAACTAGGAAATGGAATGAATAAAATCATTAAAACTGTAATTCAAAAAAGTTTCCTGAATTTAAAAACTCTTGGATCTACATACCAATGAGAAATGACACAAACTGGTCAGCACTGGACATATCTTAAGAAAATCATTGAACTTTAAAGATAAGGAAAAATATTGCTTAAGCATTCAGGAATAGCAACATTTTATAGAAGAAACCACAGGAACAATATTTTTAAGATACTCAATGAAAGGAAATATGAGCTAAGAATTTATATCTGCTGAAATTGCTCTTCAAATATAAAGGCCACAGACAGAGTTGTAAACATCCTGGAGTTCAGGAAATGTTGTTCCCATAAGATATTCCTGAAGAAGGTACTAGAGAGCAATCCAGCACAAGAGGATTACTGAAGATGTATCATAGGGTAGAGAGGTAAGCACTGAATATATTCAACTGCAGAACAAACACTAAAGGATGGATAAAGGTGATGACATCTATGGGTAGTATACAAATTCTGAATATTAGGTATTAGCTTCCTAGCTGTATATTTTAACCTATCCAATGAAAGAAATGTGAGCTAAGTATATCACTTGAAACTGATAAACTGAATAACAGTAGTTTAATTGTACTTAAAAGAATATACAGATTAAATTTTGTCCTTTTAAAATTAAAGATTAAAATTAAAACAAAAATTAAATTGAATGGTTGGGGATAGGAAAAGGAAAGGAAGCAATAATTAGCCATTTAAAGTATTGATTCTCTTGGGGTGTAGAGCAGGACACGGCATGAGAGGCAGGTGGAGTGCATGAGTCACTGTGCTCCCTCGGGTTAGGAGTGGGACTTTGTCTCCTGCCTGGGGTCCACATCTCATCTCCAGCTTCAGCAACTCACCCACGAATACTGGTCCCCCCTGGAGGCTGGATCAGGTGGCTTTCCATCTAGGTACATTGGTTGAATATCATCAATTACATTAATGTAGTCAATCAAGTCAGAGAAGCCTATACTCCAGGTGAAAACTCCCTAAGTCTGAGGCACCTGTTTGTGCAAAAGATTATCAGGAGGATCCAAGATGATGGAAGAGTAAGTAGAAGCTATACTAACCTCCTCCCAGGACCATCTGGAAGTACAAATAAATTGCAGAGAAATCACCCTGAATAAGCAACTGAACACTAGCTGGAGAGAAGCCTTATAAGCACAGATAGACAGAAGAAACCACTTCACCACAACGTGACTGGTACAGAGTGAGGAGTAGATGAGAGAAGGCTGGCTGAGCTCCCACGGGCAGTGGCTGAAGTGCCAAAGGGAAATTTTGGCAGCTAGAGGGTTATTCCTAAGAAGTGTGGGATCTAAACCTCAAGCTGTGCTTCCCAGTCTACTGCACCACAGCTGGAAAGGAACCCAGATAACATCCAGCTGTGAAAAGCAGCAGGATTTCTGTCTGCCAGGGAGAAACAGCTGGAGACAAAGAGAGACTCTTAAAGGGCCAACACATATAATTTCATTTGCAGCCACTTACCCTGGGTTCTGGCACAGTGAACTAGAGATGCTTGAGGAAAGTCTTGGGGTGGTGGCTTTGGGGACAGGCTAAGGGAGCAGCCATAGGATCCCTGTGCTGAGTCATTCCCTAGACTACAAGAGCTATCTTGCTCAAGCAGAGTTGTCCCCTCCAAGCAGCATCAGCCTGAGGGAAAACAATAGCCCCACTGACAATAATTACTCTGCCCCACCCTGTGATGCTTAAGCCTCACTGATGATTACAGATTGACTATATTAACAACTGAATGAGACAGTGTATATACTGTAATTACTGGTAGTCTCAAACAGGCTGCCTTGGGCCAGACGGGGACACCATCTGACATCACGAGGAGTAGACCCAGAACAAAGACTGTGCACCTATACAACAGCATGCATACATACATGGTGAGTAGAGTGACTCTCAGTCAGCCAGCTGGAGGAAAGGACTCACCAAAAAAACAATGCAACAACAGTCAAAACCCAATTACAACCAGAGAGTCCACATAAACAGTGTAAAGGGCATCCTAAGAGCATCAAGTTCAAGAGATCAAGGAGAGTGCACCAATGAATCCCACAGGTCTCCTGCCACAGAAAGTCACACCATGAAGACAGGGAATCAAAGTAGATCAATCTAAGAAGCAGAAACAAACAAGAAGACTCGTCTAAAATGGGGAGACAAAGAAATACCCCCAATCGAAAGGAAAGGAGGAATCCCCAGAAAGTGTCCTAAATGAAATAGAGGCAAGCAAACTATCAGACACTGAGTTAAAAATAATGATTATAAGGAAGCTCAATGAGCTCAGTGAGCACTACAAAGAATTCCAGGGAAGCTACAAGGAACTTACTGCAAAATACACCAGCATGAACAAGAACATAGACATTATCAAGAAGAGCCAGGAGGAAATGAAAAATACAATATCTGGAATTAAGAAAACAGCAGGACTTAAAAAAGCAGGCTAGGTGAAGCAGTGGATTGAATCAGTGAGCTGGATGACAAGAGAGGAAAAAATTCCCAGACAGAACAACAAAATGAAAAAGTCTCAAAAAGAATGAAGGGGTTTAAGGGAGCTGCATGACAAAATGGGACATAATAATATTCATACCATAGGGATACCAGAAGGAACAGAAGAAGAGCAAGGGACAGAAAACCTGTTTGAGAAAGTAATGATGGAAAACTTCCCTATCTTGATAATAGAAAAAGTCGCACATGTACAGGAAGCACAGAGGGTCCCAATCAAAATGAACCCAAAGAGGCCCAATTTATGATACATCAAAATTAAAATGGCAAAATTCCAAAACAAAGAAAGAATCTTAAAGGCAGCAAGGGAGAACAGAAGTAACACACAAGGGAGCTCTGATAAGGCTAGTAGCTGACTTCTCAACAGAAACAGTACAAGCCAGAAGGGAATGGCAAGAAATATTCCAAGTAATAAAAAGCAAAGGCCTAAAACCAACACTACTCTACCCAGCAAGGCTCTCATTTAAAATGGAAGGAGTTTACCAGACCAAAAAAAAAAAACAAAAACAAAAGCAAAAAATGCTAAGTGAATACATCTCAACCAAACCAGCATTGTAAGACATGCTAAATGAACTACTTTAAGAATGTGAAGAAAAAGAGAGAGAGACACACAGGTACAAAGGGGAAAAATGTCAAAGAATAAGTACCTCTTAATAATAAACAAATGTAAATGGATTACATGCTCATATCAAAAAACATAGAGTAGCTGACTGGGTTAGAAAACATAACCCACATGCCTACAAGAGACCCACCTCAGAACAAAAAATTACTCAGACTGAAAGCGAAGGGATAGAAAAAAATATTACAAGCAAATGGACATTAAAAAAAAGCTGGGGTAGCAATACTTATATTAGACAAAATAGACTATTAAACAAAGGCTATAAAAAGAGACAAGGAAGGACACTACATAATACTTAAGGGAATAATCCATCAAGAATACATAAACCTGGGGAAAGAGTGAGATACAGAGGTAAATAACACCTGATTTCTGCCAGGTCATCTTCTGTATATTGAGAACCTGTTGTAAGAGCCAGTAGATCCAGTGGAAAATGGCCTTCAGCAATCTTACTTCAAGGACAGTGAATCTTTATGGTAATTGACTCAAGCATGCTGATCCAAGAGTTACAGACTGGTTTCTCATGTTCTCGCCTCTGTCACAAACCATCATCTTGGGACTCTATGTCTATTTTGTCACTTCCCTGGGACCAGAGCTCATGGAAAATCAAAAGCCCTTTGAACTCAAGAAAGCAATGATAACGTACAATTTTTTCATAGTACTCTTTTCTTTGTATATGTGTTATGAGTTTATAATGTCTGGCTGGGGTACTGGTTATTCATTTTGATGTGAAATTTTTGACTATTCACAGTCGCCTACAGCATTGAGGATGGTACGCACCTGCTGGCCCTATTCTCCTCCAAATTTATCGAGCTACTAGATACTATCTCTTTTGTTCTGCATAAGAAGAATAGCCAAGTGACTTTTCTGCATGTCTTCCATTATACCATCATGCCATGGACCTGGTGGTTTGGAGTCAAATTTGCTGCAGGTGGTTTGGGAACATTCCACGCCTCTGTAAACACAGCTGTGCATGTAGTCATGTATTCCTACTGTGGACTATGTGCATTGGGACCAGCCTACAAGAAGTATTTGTGGTGAAAAAAATATTTGACATCACTGCAGCTTGTGAGTAGTTAATTTTCTTTAAGACAACATATTAAACTAGAATTACTTATCTTCCCTGTGAATTAGGATATTAACTACATAAAGAACAAAGTTTACAAAATGACAGGGATATGGAGTGTCTAGCCTCTGTATGGCATCACGTCATTATCATTTCTTTTTTATTTAAACTTTTGTCAGGAACTGTATTGACAGCAAAGCATATTTGTTAGCGAAGAGGTGCGGACAATTAAATCCAAATGTGTATGTTTATACCATCTTTGTACAATTTTATGCATTTATATAAAATAAACATTTATGACCAAAATAAAATATATATATAATGCTTATAAATATATATATATGCACCCAACATAGGAGTACCCAAATATATAAGTAAAATTTTGGAGGACTTCAAGAAAGATACTGACAGCAACACACTCATAGTAGGGGATTTCAACACCCTGTTGTCTACAATGGATAGGCCTTCCAAGCAAAAAGCAACAAGGATATTGTGACATTGTACAACACTCTAGATTAAAAAGACTTAATTGATATATACAGAAACTTTTACCCCCCAAAAGCAAAATATATTCTTTTCAAATACACATGGAAAATTTTAAAAAATAGACCATATAGTAACAAGCTTTAACAAATTCAAGAAAATTAAAATCATATCAAACACCTTCTCAGTTCACAAGGGCTTGAAACTAGAAACCAATCTCAAGGAAAAAAACTCAAAAATATTAAAATTCATCGAGACTGAATAATATGCTATTAAATGATGAATGGGTTAACAATGAGATCAAGGGAGAAATAAAAAAACTATAGAAACAAATGAAAATGAACACACAAGAGCTAAATACCTCTGGGACACAGTAAACACAGTCTTGAGAGGGAAGTTCATAGCAATACTGACCTACTTAAAAAAGATAGAAAAACCTCAAATAAACAACCAAACCTTACATCTACAAAAACTAGAGGAATAACAACAAAGCCCAGAGCAAGTAGAAGGAAGGAAATAACCAAGATCAGAGCAGAACTGAACAATATAGAGACTAAAAGAACAATTCATAGGATCAATAATTCAAGGACTTGGTTCTTTGAAAAGATAAACAAAATTGAAAAGCCTTTAACCAGACTCATCAAGAAAAGAAAAGAGGACCCAAATCAATAAAATCAGAAACAAAAAAGGAGAAATTATAACCAATGCCACAGAAATACTAAGGACTGTAAGAAATTACTACAAAGAACTATATGCCAAGAAATTTGAAAAACTGGGTGAAATGAACAAATTCCTAGAAAATTTAATCTTACAAAACTAGATTAAAGCTAGAAGAAGAAGTAGAAAGCCTAAAAAGATCAATAACAACTAGTGAAATAGAAGCAGTAATCAAAAAACTTCTGGCACCCAAAAGCCCTGGACCAGACAGCTTCACAGGCAAATTTTACCAAATATTTAGTGAAGAATTTAGTGAAGGATTAAGTCCTATCCTTCTCAAACTATTCCAAAAAATTCAAGAATTTCCATCATCTGGGATTCATCCCCAAATTCTTTTTATGAGGCCAGTATTATCCTAATTCCAAAACCAGGTAAAGACACAACAAAGAAGGAAAACTATAGGCCAATACTGTTGATGAACACAGACGTTAAAAATCCTCAGCAAAATACTGGCAAACCAGAATCAGCAATACATTAAAAAGATCATACACCATGATCAACTGGGATTCATCCCAGAGATGCAAAGATATTCACAAATCAATAAATATAATATACCACATAAATAAGATGAAAAACAAAAATTACATGATCATATCAATAGATGCTGAAAAAGCATTTGATGAAGTAAAACACCTATTTATGATAAAAATGCTCAACAAAGTGTGAATAGAGGGAGCATACCCCAATATCATAAAGGCCATATATGAGAAACCTATACTCAACATCATATTCAACAGGCAAAAACTAAGTTTTCCCACTAAGATCAAGAAAAAGACAAGGGTGGTCACTTTCATCATTTTTATTCATCATATTATTAGAACTTCTGACCACAGCAACCAGACAAGAAAAAAGAAATAAAAGGCACCCAAAGTGGAAAAGAGGAAGTAAAACTGTCATTATTTGCAGATGACATGATAATGTACATAGAAAACACTATAGACTCAACTGAAAATCTATTCAACCTAGCAAAATAGCAGGATACAAAGTCAATGTTCAAAAATTGAAGGCATTTTTGTAGACCAACAATGAAATATGAGAAACAGAAACTAGGAAAAAATCCCAATAACTATAGCAACAAGAAAAATAAAGTACCTAAGAATAAATTTAACTGAGGAGGTAAAAGATGTGTACTCAGAAAATCACAGAACACTGAAGAAAAAACTTAAGGAAGATGCAAATAAATGGAAGAATATACCATGTTTATGGATTGGAAAAATAAACATCATTAAAATGCCCATATTATGCAAAGCAATTTATAGATTCAATGCAATCCCTATTAAAATACCAATGACATATTACACAGATTAAGAACAAATATTTCAAAAATTTATATGGAACCTAAAGCAACCCCAAATAGCTTCAGCAATCTTGAGAAAGAAGAACAAAGTAGGAAGGATCACCATACCTGACATCAAACTATATTACAAAGCCATGATAATCAAAACAATCTGATACTGGCAGGAGCACAGGCACATAGATCAATAAACAGAGCAGAGGGCCCAGAAGTAAACCTATGTGTCTATGGTCTATTAATATTTGACAAAGGGGGCATGAGTATATGAGCATTTTTACTCCGTGAGTATACAATAGAGTAAAAATAGCTTCTTCAACAAATGGTGTTCGGAGAACTGGAATGGTACATGCAAAAAAAATGAGAATAGGCTAACTTATGCAATACACCAGAATAAACTCAAAATGTATAAAAGACTTAAGCATTAGCCATGACACCATAAAAGTCTTTGAGGAAAACATATGGAGTAAGACTTCAGATACCCATGCAGCAATATTTTCACCAATATATCCTCCAGGGCAATGTAAATAAAGGAAAGAATAAACCAATGGGACTACATCTAATTAAAAAGCTTCTGCATGGCTAAATAAAACATCATCAAAATGAAAATGGAAACAGCTACCTGGGAAAACATACCTGCCAATGATACCTCAGACAAGGGTTTGATCTCCAGAATGTAAAAAGAACTCCTATGACTCAACGCCAAGAAGACAAGAAAACCCATTAAAAATGGGCAAAGGACCTGAACAGACACTTCTCCAAGGAGACATACAGAGGGCCCACAGGCATATGAAAGGATGCTCAGCATCACTAGTTTTCAGAGAGATTAAAATGAAAACTACAATGAGATAAGACCTCACACTAATCAGAATGGCCATCATAAACAAATCAACAAACAACAAATGCTGGAGAGGATGTGGAGGAAAGGGAACCCTAATGGCAGTGTTGGTGGGAATGCAGACTGGTGCAGCCACTGTGGAAAACAGTAGGGAATTTCCTCTGAAAACTAAAAATAGAACTGTCTATAGGTCTGAGGAAAACCTCAGACCTATTGGTTGAAACAGGATTCCAGGGACTCCTGTATAAGGGCTGGTTCAGATGGCAAGAGCACGGTACAGTCAGGCAGCTCAGTGCAGGCTTCTCCCTGAAGTGCAGTTTGTGTGAGAGGCAAAAATGGCCCTGTGCAAAAATGGCTGCTAGGCTCTGTTTTTTGTTTCAATTTTTTTTGTTCTCTTTTGTTTTAATTTGAGCCTAGTTAACCACTGGGAGCCTTTCTTAGTAGGTATCTTCTTTCTCAGGGTCCACAGTACACATACGAACACATGCATTTATGCATGCAGATAAAGCAACTAATGTCAATATGGTTGAGAACTAATGTTGGTGTAAGAGAAAAGAGGCTACAGAAGTTAAGTGAAAATTCGATGTTAAATTTTACTTAAGTATTGAGGTTGAATACCAATATTACTTCATGATTTTGCTTTTCTTAAATATATATATATACACATATATACATATATCTTAGCTCTATAATTGCAACAATCTAGAGGAGAGTGACCACCAGGAAACAAGAGTGACTTTAGTGCCCACATTTTGGTCTCTGCATAGCATTTCCCGTTAAAAGAAAGCAGAACTCTATGGCAGAATTCTGATTCCAGATTTGGAAAAGAAAATGCAGTACATGGGTTTGTAACAAGCTATGCCAGAAAGCAAAGAGGCAATCAAAGACTAATGGGACATGTCAGAAGCAACAAGGAAGAATCCATTGGCAAAATGTGAGAAAAATGGGGAAAAATTGACAGCAATTATTTCATGAGAGCTCATGAGATCGTTCCATCACTAAAGAAAGAAAAAGGAAAAAATCACACACACATAAAAATCTAGATGGTCATCATTGTACTTAGAACATTTCCTTACTTTGAAAATTAGCTGTAGAAAGAAAAGAATTAAGAACTTACCCTGCCTTCTCTGTACTACAGAGTAACTAAGTAGTCCAGTAGATGATGGAAAGTTCTTCTAAACAGAAAAGGTCTAGTTAATGAGTAAAAATGAAAAAATTAGAAATTTGCCATTTTGCCTACTAAAATGATTCAGGCAGCTTTCATCAATAGATAAAATTGCTAGGTGAAGTTGATGGGTAACTGAATCATTTTAGCATCACAGAAGTGCAATAACTCAACACTAACACTAAATGTTTTCTATGAACTGCCCAGCACCACAAATGTTTGCAAGTTGAGTTGAACCCAAATCTCATAAAGCCCAGAGTACTTAGTTAACAGGAAATACAAGGATTAGGGTGACAAGTTGAATGTCACCAACAGGAAGTATGCGGGAAAATCCTGAATATGAAACATTCTACAGAATAAGTAATCCAATTTTTCAATAAATGAAAAACAAGTAGAACGTGGAACTACTTAGTTAAGGGATTAAACAAAGTGTGGCTGTTGTGTAAGTCTCTTAACTGAGAAAATAAAATATAAAAAGGTATTTTTGAAACACTTGGAGAATTATAAATATTGAATATATTAGACTATACTAAGGAATTGTTAATTTTCTTATGAGGGATATGGTTTCATGGTTTCTAAAGTCAATTTTTAGCATAGCACACTAATACAGAATTGGTCAAAAGTAGATTTACAATTGTTCATATGGAAAATAATGCAATAATTAATAAATAATACAAGAATAAACTCTGTGTTTCGAATACTCACAACTGTAAAACTACTTTTGCCCCACCCTGTACGTGTCAGTGTAAAATAACACAGTGTTTGAAATTTGTTTTAAACTATTTCAGCAAAAAATAAAAAAGAATTGGATGGCGCTGGTGGGGTGACTCAGTTGGAGCTGCTACACCAAAAGGTCTCGGGTTCAAGTCTCGGTCAGGGCACATACCTAGGTTTCAGGTTCAGGGTGCGAACGGGAGGCAACCAATCAATGTTTCTCTCTCACATTGATGTGTATCTCTTTTTCTCTCCCTTCTCTCCCTAAAATCAATAAACATACCTTCGGGTGAGGATTTAAAATAAAAAGGGAATGGATGAAAGGAGTGAGGTGAAATGTTGACAGTTATTGAATTGGGGCCTATGGGCATTCACTACACTATCCTTCCTATTTTTATGTATATTGAAATTTCAAAATATACCTTAAAAAGTAGAGTTGGCTCTACTTTTAAGAGCTTTGTCAATTGTTTAAAATAAATGGAAGGATTTAGATTACTGGATATTTCTGCTTTCTAATCATTTAATAATGTAATCTAAAACCCACTGTAATAGAAAATTCTAGAATGCATGTCCAGAGGAAATCTTTTGAATCTGGACAAGTCATTTAATCTTTTCAGATCTCGTGTTCTGTAAAGTTAGAAAATTAGACCAGAGGTCTTTAAGTCTTATCCTGACCTCCAATCACTAGAAAGTAATATGACTGTACTTTTTCAGATGAGCAGAGAGCACAGGATTGGGTAACAAAAAAAAACATGAAAAAGCAGGTTAACCTGAATTTCTATATGTGAAATAATCAGATTACATTAGACTGTCTCTAAGATGTGTCCTTGTTCTAAAATTCTGTAAGTGTAAAAGCTGTAATCATAGTCCCGACACATAATTGTTTTATATCAAGTTCTAGTGGCCAACATCAGCACCTGGTTTCAGTAAGGCTGCTGTTTCCGTGCTCCAAACAGAGAGTTTAGAGTAAGATAGAAAACATAAGCCCTGGCTGGCATAGCTCAGTGGATTGAGCACGGGCTGGGAACCAAAGTGTCCCAGGTTTGATTCCCAGCCAGGGTGCATTCCTGGATTGCAGGCCATAACCCCCAGCAACCACAAATTGATGTTTCTCTCTCTCTCTATCTCCCTCCCTTCCCTCTCAAAAAATAAGTATAAATAAATAAAATCTTTAAAAAAAAAAGAAAGAAAACATAGACAGGCCTGCTCTTTTCCCATTTTCTTATTCCTGGATCATAATCCATGGCCCATATTAAAGAAAGAGTCTATTCATGATGAAGAAGGAGCAAGTTAAATGTTTTTTTAAGACTTTATTTATTTACTTTTAGAGCGAGGGGAAGGGAAGAAGAAAGAGAGGGAGGGAAATATCAACATGAGAGAGAAACATCAGTTGGTTGCCTCTCGTAGATGCCCCATCTAGGACTGAACAGGCAACCCAGGCCTGCTCCCCAACCCAAAATCAAACTGGTGACTCTTCACTTTAAAGGACGATGCCCAACCCAACTGGGCCACACCAGTCAGGGCACAAGTTAAATGTTTTAGTACTGTGTTGCAATATCTCAGAGAAATCTACAGCTTTAACCCAAATGAACGTCCTTTATCACAGGCTTGTGGGGGGTGGGGAATAGTTATGATTAAGACAATTGATATTGAGCTGGAGAGTGTCAGCACTCTAAAGGAAGGTCAAAATGTAAAACAGCCTTAATAAACAATAGATACCTTAAAACATTACAGTTGATGAGTTGTCACAGCGGGTGGAAGGGGCGAGGGGAAGCTGTTGCTCATAACTAGGACCAATGAGTGTGAAGATGTACGGAGATGTTTTTTATGAATGCTGAGAATGCGATGTTCTTCATAAGGACTGCTGCCACCTGGAGATGGAATGAATCTTCTCGAAAGAGTGAGCACGTTGTCACTGGCGGTTGTTTCATCAGAGGTTGGTGTGCATCATACACAGGGATTCCAAGCATCAGTCATGGCATAATTTATAAAATTGTAAATTATGAAATGGTGGAGGTGGAGCTCAGAGAAGCTACTCCAGCAAGTTTTTATATATGTTATGATACTGCAGAAATACAATGAAAGAACGAATCTACATTACTAGTAAATACTGTTTCTAATTCATTTAACAGAATTCCAACACCTAATTAATGAAATTTATCATTGGAAATTCAGAAGTGTCTATTCCACATATGAAATTTTTTAATGGCTGTAAATATTTGTTAAATGAATAAATACTTTGTGAACTTTAAGAGGGAAGATACAATTTAATCATTCATTTAACAGTTTTTGAAATCCAACTATGTGCCCAAAACTGATAAATTCCCTGTTTTCATGGAACTTTTACTCTAACAAGAGGAGTTAGTTAATAAACAATTTTTAAAAATATGTCACATAATCATTAGCAGTGCTCCTGCTACTAATATAATGTTATATGTCAATTGCAACTTAATTTTAAAAAAATGTCAGGTGGTAAATTCTATAAAGAAAAGTAAACCTGATCAAGTGAACAGTGTGGGGAGGCTGCTATTTTAGATAAGGTTTCCAGGAAAGTGTCTCTTAAGGTAACACCTGAGCAGAGGCTCATGAAAAAATTGAGGGAGCGAACCACGTGGATATCCAAGAGAAGGCCCAGGAAGATGGAAGAGCCAGCACAGATTCCCTGAGGATAGTACTTGGTGCTCAAGGAAGAACAAGGAGGCAGGTATGGCAGGAGCAGAACGAACCGGAAGGACCGGAAGGACGAGAGCCAGATCAGATGGGCAGCGGCACTGTTCCGTGAGCCCAGGGAGCCACAGCAAGGACATGGGCTTTTTAGTCTCCCTGAAAGGGAAGATGCTTTGAGCTTATAATTGAACAGTGACATGTTTCATTCACTTTGCTGAGTGTAGAGTAGATTGTGAAAGGGTGAGGGAAGAAAGGAGGAGGGAATTAGAGGACAACAGTGCAGGAATGAGTTACGGTGCTTCAGACTGGAGGGGCAGCAGTGACCATGGTAAGGCACGGTCTGGTTTGGGACGTGCAGGCATGGAGGGGGGAAATTTCACTTTGGATATGTCAAATGTGAAACACCTATTAGACACGCAGGTGCAAATGTCAGATATGCAGGTGGATATACTGGAAAGGTAAACTTAGAAGCCTCAGCATACACAGGATTGAATGCATCATCTGAGACATGAGTGTAGATGGAGAAGTCAGGTCTAATGACAGGGACACGATGTGTTCTAACCTTAGAGGTTGGGAGGGTAAGGGACCTTCAGCACAGGAGACTGAGGCAGGAGGAGAACCTGGGGAATCTAAAGACCTGGAGGCTGCATGAAGCACACATGTCAAGCAGGAAGGAGTGATCACTATGTTAAGGGCTTCTGATATTCTCAACAGGATACAGGCTGAAAACTGATGGTAGAATTCGGCAACATGGAAATCACTGGTGACCCTGATAACCTTAATAACTGAACCTCAGAGAACATTTTACACATAGGGTGTGCTTAATAAATTACTTGTTAAATAAGTAAATAAATGTAAATACAGACCATAATTCTGAACTTTCTATAGAATTCAGAATTGAGCTACTTAAAAATACAGAATGAACTATTGCTCTGATTTAGCAAGTCAAAAGTACAAAGGAAATAAAATCTGTACTAACAGGTGGCCCAAATGCTAGAGATGCACAAGTGAATGTTTTCCCGCACAATTTAAAATAATTTTTTTTACTTTCATCTTTTTTTATTGTCGTTCAATTACAGTTGTCCCCATTCCCCCAACATTACTCTCCCGTGCCCTTAAGTGAATAATTTTTTTGAATATAAATAAAAGCAAAATTCACTCAAGAGCCTACAACTTTCAGAGAGATAAAATGGGGAAAAAATAGCTACAGAAAGAAGTGCCCTACCTCCAGGCTACCCAGTCAACCAAAGAGCTCAGGACAGACTTTCCAATACCTGCTTAGAAACTGGCTTATTTTTCCAGATCTGTTCCTGTGGTTCTCATTAAGCTAAAGATCACATTGCTGTTCACACTTCATAGAAGTTGTTACATTTCCAACTGCTGCCTAGATTTCTAAATGACTTGTGCATCAATGGTAGAAGACAGTAAAATATATGACTTTCTTCACATCTTTTCGTTCAGTGAAGATGTTTAACCAATAATAGATAATAGGGAAATGGGAGAAGTGGGGAAATGAGTACAAAATACTAGATCTGAAAACTTGCGATGACATATCTAAAATATCTTCATAATGACCAAATACATATATTAAGTACTTTGAAAAGACCAATTTATATTTAGACAATATCAATCAATTAACAAGTATTTAGTGGAATGCAAAGAAATAGAAGAAATGACCAACTTACAACCAACTGATTTACAACTAACAATTGTACAGCTCACATTAGGGTCAATGATTTGAATTTAACTAACATTTTCTATGCATCTTACACAGGCTGGAAAGAAAACAAAAATTCATAAGACCTTCCTGTTTCATGAATTTTATAAAGTAGTGATTATTTTCTTTCTTACTCCTAGCTAAGACCAGATTGGCTGACACTGCTGATTAAGGTGAAGGGAAGTTAAGCAATTATGCAACAAGTCAACTTTGGGGCCTAGGAGAGTGCTCTCAGACTCTCCCTGCAGGGAGCACATGAGAGCAGCATAAGGTTTTATGACCTAAGAATTAAGACAATGAAGGAGAAATGCAATGCATGAGGGATATTTGGGCTAATTCAAACATGAACTGGGTATCATAACTATTAATAACTATTAGGAAATTATTAATTTTGTCAGATGTGACAAGAGTATAGCGTTTATGTAGGAAAATGTTATTGTGTAGAGATGTATAATGACATATTTAGGGCCAAATATAATAATGTCATTTATTTACATCCTTCAGAAAAAAAGAGCAGTGCACTGAAAGGGTGTCAGACGTACCTGTCTGCTGCAAATGTCTGTCTGCCCTGGGACTTGGATCCGCAACTGGAACCATCTTTGTCCCTGTCCCCCCAAGCAACACGCACCCATGCTCTAAGAACCACAGTGGCAGAAAAGAGTCACAGTTCAGTTAGGAATTAGATATGTTTTTAGGATCTGAATAACACTGATAGACTATCATACAATCCTATTTTTTCTCTTATTTGCAAAATAGGGGTTTTTTCTTTTGTTTATTGTTGTTCAGTTACAGTTGTCCTGCCTTTTTCCCCATGGCTCTCCCCTGCCCCACTCCACCCACTCCCACAGTCAAACCCCTCCCTTCTCCATGCCCATGAGCCCTCTATTTGTGTTCCTTGGCTTGGCCCTTCCCCTTCTTCCCGCATTGTCCCCCTCCCCTTCCCCTTCTGGTCACTGTCAGTCTGTTTCTAGTTTCCATGCCTCTGGTTCTATTTTGTTCACTTGTTCCACTCATCAGGTTTCTCTTATAAGTGAGATCATATGGTATTTGTCCCTCACCACCTGGCTTACTTCACTTAACATAATGGTCTCCAGTTCCATCCATGCTGTTGCAAAGGGTAGGAGCTCCTTCTTTCTTTCTGCTGTGTAGTATTCCATTGTGTAAATGTACCAGTTTTTTTGATCCACTCATTTGGGGATGGGCACTTCAGCTGTTTCCAGCATTTGGCTATTGTAAATTATGCTGCTATGAGCATTGGGATGCATAGGTTCTTTTGAATTAGTGATTCAGGATTCTTAGCAATACTGGTTTTTATGGCAAAATAAAATCACACATTTAAAAAGGTATTTAATTCTTATTTATAGCTTAAAAATATGAATCCTAAATGAGATTGATTCTATATATTAATTTTGGAAAATCTGACTTTTATTTTTTGAATCTTTGTAAACTGGAACATAGTATGACTCTCCCTTTTATTTAAATCTTGCTCTAGTATCATCTTATAATGTTTTAAAATATTCTGCAAAATGATCTTATACTTCATTTGTTTAATTTATTTCTAGGCATGTTATGCTATTGTTATTGTTGCATCTATTGTACATGGAGTAATTTTTACTTTTTAATTTCTGTTTGAAGCCAATATATAAATATCAGTCTACATATATGTGTATGCAGGTCTATACACACGTCCAATGCATTATGTTCATCTTATATCTGGGAACCATGCTAAGCTCAATTATTTAAATTCTTTTGAATTTCTACATGAACAATCATATAATCTACAAGCCTATCTAATTCTTATGTGTATATCTCTGTTTCTGGTCTTACCGCACCAGCTAATGCCTTTAATGCAATGTTAAGTGTTGTAACAGTGGTTGTAGCAGGAATAGTTTCGTGGTTCTTAGTTTTAGGTAGAAATGTCTTCTCAAGTATATAAAACAAATACATATTTCAGTTCATTTTTTGCATTTCACTTTTTTAAGATTCCCTTTATAAGCTAAGTAAGTTGCCTTCTTTATATAGTTTTAGAGCTTGTATATGTTAATTAAATTATATGGATTATATAATTTTTCTCCTTTAATCTTCTACTGAGTGACTTACATTAATAACATTGTATTCCTGGAATCCTCCAGCTTGGTCAAATTGTATTATGTCTGCTATGCTTTGCTGGACTTGATTTGCTAATATTTTATTTAGAATTATTTTATTAATGCCATGCATAAAATTAGTCTAATGTTACTTTTGCACATTATCTTTATCCAATTTTGTTTTCAAAGTTATACCAGACTTGTCAAACAAGGCAAGGAATGTTTCCTTTTTATATTCTGCAGTGGTTGTAGGATTGGAATTTTGTTCCTAATATGTTTGTAGAATTTGCCAATAAAACTCAGTGGGTGTCTATTTTATATGTGCAATAGCTCTTGGTTATTGATTCAATTTTTTAATGCCTTAGCTGTGTCCTGCAAGTTTTCAGATGTAATGTTTTTATTTTTCAGTGTTAAGTATTTTCTCATTTCTCTATGATCTCTCCTTAGACCAAAAATTTAGTTTTAAGTGCTTTTAACTTCTAAACATAATTATTTCTTTTTTTACTGACTCCTAATTCAATTACATTGGTCAGAAAAAGTGGTCTCCGTGATGCCAGCTCTTTAAAGTTGGTTGAAACTTGCTTTCTAGACTGACAGGCCTTCCACTTTTACAAAAGGCCAATGTGTGAGTAAGGAGAATGTGCATTCCCCTGTGGCCACCAATGCTCCATGTCTGTCCATTAAATTACACTTCTTAATTTTGTTCTTTTAAATCTTCTGTTTCCTCAACCATACTTTTGTCCACGTGATCCATCAAATACTGAAGGAAGTGTAATAAATTTTTCAACCATGATTGTCTTCATCTCTTTTCTTTTGTAGTTCTATTGGTTCTTATTTTATATAACTTGAAAGTTTGCTGATAGGCCATACACATTTGCAATTATTATGTATTATTGATAAATAAATCCCTTTATCAAAACCATCCCTATCTGCTATAATAGTTCTTGCTGAAAGTCTGTTTTGTCTAACAGTAAATAGATGCATTGGCCTTTTTTGTTAGTATGTGACTTTCACTTCCTACGCCACCTCATTTTTAAAATTTTCAAACTTTCTGGATCTCTATTTTTGAGGTGTAAGAGTATAAGACAGATACTTTTAAAATCTAATCCATTTTAACTAGAGCTTTCAGTCCATTTAAATTAGTTACAATTACTGATATATTTGGATTTATTTCAAATGTCCTATTTTGTTCTTTTTACTTATTTTTATAAGAATCTTTTGTCCCTTTTCTTGCCTTTTCCAGTTTGATAGACTATATCCCCTCATTCCATTTTATTCCTTTTTTTGCTTTGAAAGTTATAGTGTGTCCATGTCCTTATAGTAAGTACCCTAAGATTGCAACATGCATGTTTAACTTGTTCAAAGTTTAAAGATAATGTCTTTCCTCTCCTTCTGAATAATACAGAATGAAAAATGTTTAAATTCCAGCCACCACCCTCTTACTTAATGGTCTTGTTGCTTGATTTATTCATGCTGCTTATTTATTTACTGGGTCTCTCAGCTCAAAGCCCACTCTTTTCTGCTCTGCTCTGCACTGAGACTCTACAGACTATATTTCCCAGACTTTCTTGTTCACTGGCTTCCTATTGTGTTGTTACTAGGGAGACAAAAAGGAGGTGAAAGGTAAGAGGAGAGGAGAAAACATTTCTTTGAATCTCCTGTGCTGGTGAGCAGTGTCCATCAGGAACTTTGTTGGTCCAGCCCTCAGCGTTTTTCATAACTCCCAACACCAGCCTCAGCAGCCTCCCCCAAAGCAACTAGCTGCCCTCAGGGGCATTCCCTTTGAGAAGTCCAAGTTGCAACCTACTACAAAATGTAAAAAAAAAAAAAAAAAAAAAAAATAGTAAGAGTGAAAATGCGTGGCAAGTTCCAAAATAAAGATAATGTTATAGTGACACCTTGTGGATTCTGTCAGTATAGCATTGACTCAAGCTTCAGTGAAATTAAACATCAAAAATAGAATATTAGGTATACTGGAACTTTAAAAAAAAGTATGACTTAAACCACAAAATGAATAAAAAGTAAACATGGGACAACAGAAACATAAATCTATAAATCAGTGAAATTATTTTCTATTCCTTGTGCTATACAACACTAGCTCACTCCTTAAAAAGACTATTTCCAGTTCAGTTTACTGGCCTTTTAAATTTCCCAAGTTTAAAGACTTCATTTAAGCCCTGGCTGGTGTAGCTCAGTGGATTGAGCTCAGGCTGTGAACCAAAGTGTTGCAGGTTCAATTCCCAGTCTGGGCACATGTCTGGGTTGCAGGCCATGACCCCCAGCAACCGCACATTGATGTTTCTCTCTCTCTATCTCCCTCCTTTCCCTCTCTAAAAATAAATAAATAAAATATTTTTTAAAAAAAGAAAAAAGACTTCATTTATTTTTTCAAATAAATCAATGATCTTCACTCTTTTCTCAGAGTGAAGAAAACAGGAAAGTTTTTTCCTGTTTTTTATACATATTTTAGTTGTATTCTGTACTTTTCTTTTTCATTAAAATGTTCAACAGTCAAGAAAAAAACCTGAAATTTTATCAAGCCACCTTAGTATACTGTGCTTTTGTGTGAGATGATATAAACATATTTTATCCATTAACTTTTCTATTTTAATAACTTTTCTTTTTAACAACCTACTGCTACTTCTGATGTGTGTCCAGTTATCACTTCAACAGAATTTAATTGCATTCCTGTTTTAAAATTAAACTGACATGGAAACAAATTTAGTGTACCATATAACATACCAGAGAACAAGAGACTTGGTTTGAGAGACCTCAGTACAAGTGCAGTCTTTCTGTTTGCTGATGAGACCAGGGCAGTGCGGTCCCATTTAAGTAGCCTCAGCATAATCACCTAGAAAGTGGGGATGATAAACATGACTCACAAATTTAAAAATATTAAAGAGGAAAATGTACATAAAATACTCATATATTGTAAAGTAGCATAAAGACACAAGTAGTTGAAATAATATGCATAATGTTCAGTATTTTTACCCACAAAAGTCTACTTACTTTAGAATTTGTCTGGGAGGAATTTAAAGCAGCCCATTCCCTGCATGGGGCGAAGGAGCATCACAGTTACTGACGGTATGGATTTTTGTCCGATACTCTTGAGAGAAGTACGGGCGAATAATTCCTAGTGACAACCTTTAAAATCGTATCATGTTTTGGAGGGTTTATCTATACCTGATACGCAAAGCTACAAAAAGAGACTTAATGCACCTTAGGTGACATCACACAGGAAGTGCTGGGTGAGGCTTGGGGCAGAACACGGCTTAGGAGGAACGTTTAATGACGCGAACTGTGGTGCGAACAAAGGAGGCCTTTGATTTTCCCCATCTCAGTATTGCTGCAGCGTCTACTGTACATAAATACTGTTACTAACTTTTGGCTCCTAACTACATGTTCCTTTAACCTATATCAGGGCTCTCAACTGTAATATTTGACTCCTATTTAATTTATTTAATTTCTGCGTGTATATTCAATAAATCTTGATCAATGATTTTGTTTTATTTTTCTATTCTACATGCATCGTTACCAATGGCACTTTTTCTAATAGTTTGGATAACACAGGAATAATCTGTTACTTGAAGATGTAGTAGAAGATGCCATTTTGTAGTGAAGACACTTTGCAATATCCATTTTTCGTTTGTGATAATTCCTCTATTCAGATTTTCTACTTCCTCTTGGGCCTACATTGTCTAAATATATTTCTAGAAAAACTGAATGAATTTTCCATTTTTTTCACATCTACTGGTAACATAGTATGTTAATCAGCATAAGTCAGCAATGCTGTGCAATGCACCAACCACCCCACACTTAGTTGTGTCGAGCAGTATTTAATCCTGCTCACACACCCGCAAGACAGTCAGGCCGTGGCTGATCTCTGGGCTCGGCTGGGCAGACTCCATACGGAAGGATGTCTCAGATCTTTCTTGGACCAACTGGCCACCCGAGACATGTTCTTCTCATGGGAATGACAGAGGGACAAGAGGGATAAATGGAAATGTGTGATGCCCCTTACAGCCTCGTGTCAGAACAGCTGAAGTAACTTACACAGCCCGGCCCTGTATCAGAAATGGAAGTGGATATACCCCACCGTCACCAAGAGAAACTTCAAATTTACACGACAAAGGCCATTGATATGGGGCAGGGGGGTGGTGGAGCTGAGAACAGCTATGCAATCTGCCATAGATTGTATTGTGTTAAAATGTATTTTTAAGTCTCCTGTGCCTTTTATTTTTTGCTCCTGTTTCTCTTTTCTCCTTGATAAATGATATCGAAATTTTTCTACATTACTAGACTTCTTAACGAATTAGCTTTGATTTGTTAATACGCTCAAGTTAATTTTTGTTTTTTATCTTTCTTCAAGATTTAGTTCTCATATTGACTCTACTTTATGTGGGTTTATTATGTTGTTGTTTTTCCCAGTTTCTTTGCTCATTTATTTTTAGTTTTTCTTTTCTAATTACAAACAGTGAAGGGTGTAAATTTCTCACTCACTCACTAAGGGTGATTAAAGCAGGAACAATGTACTGCTTTAATCATGCTGGTTCCAAATTCATGTAGTTTAATTTTTACATGCTATGTTTGACCAAAAGTTATTTAAATTTAATATTTTTAAATGTCCAGCTATATAGAGAACTTTCAAACATACCTTTGTGCTGTCAGTCCTTTTCTAATTCTATTGTGGTCAGGGAACAAGGAATGAGTGAAAGTGTTGTTTTGGGCATTGGGGGGATTAGTGGACAACCCCTAGGTGGTCTGTGGCATGGGAAACTTCCAAAGATATTCTGCACTGAAAAGAATGTGCCTTCCGCTTGTTGGGTGCACGGTAGTATGTGTGTTAAATTCTGCTTGTTAACTATGTCGCTCTAGTCTTCTCTCTTCTTATGTTATACTTAATTGGCCTTTTAGTGTCTGAGAGAGGTTTGTAAAATCACCCAGCATGCTGTATTAGTCCCCTTCTCCTTATATGTCTACCAGTTTTGTTTCCTGAAGTCCGAGGCGATGCTGTTCCTGCATGAAGGCTAATGACTGTTCTGCATTTTTGGTAATATGTTGGGCTTTTCCCATATGCAAAATCATACTTCAGCCCTTTTATCTTAGAAGATAAGCGAATCCAGAAGCTGGGGCTTCTACCAGAGGAGCAAGCCTGGTAGGAGACACCAAACAGTACCTGGAAAATCAAGTAAAAGAAGCCTTTCAAACCACATAGACAAAAAAACACCTAAGAGATTAGGTTCATGAGGGAAAATATTAGAGGATTTGAGAATAAATCCAAGAAATCTAATATGCAAACAGATGTTCCAGAAATATAAGAGAAGGAACAGGTTATAATTGAAAAAATAATAGAATTTTTCCCAGAGCTGAAGACCTCAAAAAGTTTCAGAAAGGACTAATACACACACACACACACACACACACACATATATACATACAGCTGAGGTACATTCTAGAAACTCCTAAACTTCAAGGATAAAGTGAAAACCTTACAAGCTTGCAGACAGAGGAAATGAGTTGCCTATTAATGGGATGGCAATGAGCGTCTCATCTGAAACATCAGAAGACAGAATCACAGCCAAAGAAGTAGTGGCAGAAAAAAACCCTGCGTTCCAACTATCCCACGTGGGCCACAGACTTGTGGGTAAGCAAGGATTTGGAAAATATATCTGATTTAAGGGAAAACTCAAGGAAAGATTCCCAACAACAAACAGATGCAAACAGAATACTCAAGATAAGGACGTATGAAGAAGACATGAAAAGGGTAATGAGCAATGAACTTTCCAATGTAACTGTATTTAAATTTTAATTAATAGTGATAAACTGGAGATATGGAAAATAAGTGAAAATAGAAAACACTGAAACAGAAGAGGTATACACTAGAGATATTCAATAACAGTAGGAGCGAAAGCACAAAAGGTGCTCAGCAGTTCCTTGGGGCCACAGGCTGGGACAGAGGGAAGCATTCACAGGGGATGGAAGCTGGAAGAGCGAGGTGAAAGCTATTCCAAGGATCAGACCCTGCTGGGGAGGGGCAGCAAGGAAACCGAGCCTTCTGGCAGAAATATTGAGTGTAGTGTTTTCAACAATCAAAAGAGAAACATATGTCTAATTATAAGTGCTGAAAATTGTAAAGTATGGCAAAACTTATAAATCAATAAGGGGGGAAATAGTAAACAATCAAGTAAAAAAAATCAATAATAAAGAACTATGGAAGGAATATCAAGAATATTGGCCAGGACATAATTTTCCTATTAATACTGTCATGAAAAGATACACAGATTCAATTGAAACAAAACCTGGTTACAGGCTGGTTACAAAAAAGAAAAAAAAATAGAATGAAGGGTAAAGAAAGGCTGAAAACAAAGGGGGAGGCAAAAGATACCAGAAAAAAATAAATATAAGCAAAACAGTGGCTAGAAGGGCTGTATTACTATCAGGAAAGAGTAAATTCAAGTTAAAAGTGATACAGTGGTAGGTAATGTATACATATGTAAATAGAGATGTGAACTGAATATATGGATGTGAAGATATATATATATATATATATATATAGAGAGAGAGAGAGAGAGAGAGAGAGAGAGAGAGGGAGAGAGAGAGAAACTTTACAAGTTATAAGAATAAAATTTCCATTAGCAAAAATGTCAAAGGGCAGAAGGATAAATTTTCACAAAAAAACACAAATGTAAATAACCTACAAAGATGGAACAATGTTCAAACTCTACTAGTTGGGGAAATACAAAGGAAACTATCTCTGAGATATCAGTTGACTCCCATCAGATTGGCAAAACTTAAACAGAACAACACATTTCTACTGGGGATATATGGAAAGAGGTTTGTTTGTTTTTGTTTTTGTTTGTTTGTTTGTTTTAACTATATCAACAGAAATACTGCAGCTTTTCTAGAAAGCTATCTGGCAAATCTATTGAAATTTGGAATACCCTCTGATTCACCAATCCCACTTCTGGGAATCTCTCCCATAGAAGGAAGAGCATTAGAAGATAAGGACATGCGTACAAAGATGTTTATTGCAACACTGCAATATTAAAATACATATACATACACACACATATACACGAGGTCTGTCCAGAAAAAGTCCAGCCATTGTTAATGTAATGAGAATAGTTTGCATGACATTGATGTTACCTGGCAGCCAAGGAGAGCGGACTGGAATGTGCATGCGTGAACAATGACGACTTCACTGTACTAGCCAGTGGGGGCAGTAGACTCCATTGAGTGAGCATGTGTACCGTATGGCAATTGCATTCAAAATGACTGAGCACGTAGACAACAAATCTGCATCAAATTTTGTGTTAAGCTTGAACATTCCTCCACAGAAACCATTCAGGTGATTCAGAAGGCTGCAGCTATGGGTAACTGGCGATTGGAGCTTCATCACTACAACACTCATGCATCACATCTTGGGCAGAGTTTTTTCATAAAACATCAAATCACCCAGGTGATTCAGCCCCCCTACAGGCCAGATCTGGTGCCCTAAGACCTCTGGCTTTTTCCAAAATTAAAGTCACCTTTGAAAGGGAAGAGATTTCAGACCATTGATGAGATTCAGGAAAATACAATGGGGCAGCTGATGGTGATTCCAATAAAGGCTTTTGCAGAGTGTTTCAAATAGTGGAAGAGATGCTGGGAAAGTTGTGTGAAGTCCCAACGTGCCTATTTGAAGGGGACTGAGGCATCGTTGTCTTATGTACAATGTTTCTTGTATCTTGTATCTTCTTTAATAAATGTCTCTATTTTTCATTCTACATGGCTGGATACCTTTTGGACAGACTATTATATAAACACTCTGGGTTAAACAAAAAATGTTAATAGTTAAAATGGTGTATAAAATACAGTACATTTACACTATGGAACATTACACAGTTATTTAAAATATAAAGTAGAGCTATACTCATTTTCTTAGAAATCTTTCCAGGTAGCATTGATGACTGAGAAAGGAAAAAGCAAAAAAGTGTACAATACCATCCTGTTAAAATTACACATATTTAATCCTATAAGTGTGTGTAAAGTTGATTATGTGATATGATTATGTGAGCATGGGAGAATTAGAAATAACAAAGAAACAAACAAACAAAAAAAGCCCAGAGACTTACATGAGCTATGCCCACAGTTCCCCAGAACCTACAGGAGAGAAGCAGGTTATTTGCAACATTAAAAAAGTGAGAGGGGCAGAAGAATATCCAAACCACCGGAGGGTCTAGGAACAGGTCCTCAGAGCTTTAAGTCCCGTGTAAGAATAGTAGAATCAGCCTGATTTTGCTGTACAACAGCCACAAAGAGTATGATCATGGGCTTCAAGTTTCTGAGTTGTAAGGGCACTTACATCCCAGGCAGTGGTTCTCACCCTGGGGGATTTTGCTCCCCAGGGACACGTGGCGATGTCTGCAGACACTGCTGATTATGGCGACTGGGGGGAGGGTGTTGGAAGAAGCCACGGGTGCTACGAACACCTTATATTGCGAAGGGCAACCCCCTACAACAGTCATCTAGCCCACATCTCAACACTTCTGCAACTGAGAGGCCTTGCTAGAGGGAGCAACCATCCTGGTTTGGTCAGGACTGAGGAGTTTCCCAAAACTGAGGACTTTCAGCTCAAAAACCTGCAATGTTCTGATTTATTGGAAATAAAAGTGTTTGGAAATAAAAGTGATTGGCCAAAAAACGTGACTATATTGAGTGCACTTGGACACTCACAATATTGCTCTGAATTGGACTGTTTTCTCTACCCCTCTAGAGTGTTTCCCAGCCCTTTCAGGAGATGATCTGTAGCTACAAATACAAAAGGATAGAGTTTATCTCATTTGGAGAAAAATTTTCTTCTCAAATCAAAGCTGAAATTAAGACAATGTCCTCACGGCCCTGGCTGGCATAGCTCAGTGGATTGAGCGTGGGCTGCGAACCAAAGTATCGCAGGTTTGATTCCCAGTCAAGGTACATGCCTTGGTTGCAGGCCATGACCCCCAGCAACCGCACACTGATGTTTCTCTCTCTCTCTCTTTCTCCCTCCCTTCCCTCTCTAAAAAATAAATAAATAAAATCTTTAAAAAAAAAAGACAATGTCCTCACAATTTTTTTTACTGGGTAAGTGGACATAAAGACTAATCCGTAAAGAAGTATGCATTTGTCAAAATCAGAGCTCTGCATATAAAAAGTGGGTTTTTACTGTATTTACAGTTCGACAAACCAGACTTTGAAGAAAGTCTTATCTATGTTTTTAAATAAGTCATCCTAACTGATTAATTCCTAATGTAGCTTAGTTTTTAAATAAATAATATAGTTTAGATAACTTGCCAGGAAAGTTGAAGAATAAAATTACACTTTAAAAATCTTCTCTATTTTAGGGAAATGTTTCTGTGCCACAAGTAACAGTGTTCGCTGACTCGGCCAAATTAAGTAACAAGGAAATCTATTTCTCAAAAGTATCACAACTTCAGGTGCAGGAAGTCAGTGGTCTGGCTATGTGCCCTGGAAGTCTGCCGGTACATGTATCCTCCCACTGGTCATGAAACATGTAACAATTCCAGGCGACCACTTTTTTCTTGACTTTCTTACCAGCAAGAAAACATTTCCTGCGTGCCCCCACTCAACTTTTCCTTCAATCAACTCCCTTTTCAATCTTACCGCTCAGAATTAGGTCATATGCTTATTCTTTTTTACTTAACTGTGGTTAAAAAATAAAAATAAAAACACCTTACCCTCTTAACAGTTTTAGTGTACCAGACCATACTGTTAACTAAATGCACAGTATTGTACAGATCTCTAGAACCTTCCATCTTGCATGACTGACACTCGGTACCCATTGAACAGTTCATTCCGCCACCCCAAGACCCTGGCTACCGCCCCTCTACTCTGTTCCTATGAGTTTGGTTACTTCAGATACACCTGACTCACAGAAGTGGAATCGCAGAGTGTGTTTTTTGTGCTTGGTTTACTTCACTTAGCATAATGTAATGTTCTCAAGTTTCATTTGTGTTGTATATATCATATTTTTTATTCATTCATTCATAGATGGACATTTCAGTTGCTTTCACATGTTGGCTTTTGTGAATGATGTTGCAATGAACAGGGGTGCAAATGTCTCTTCCAGATTCTGTTTTCAATCTTTTTGGATCTACCCAAAAGTGGCATTGCTGAACCACATGGTAGTTGTATTTTTAATTTTTTGAGGCATCTCCATGCAGTTTGTAGTAGCTGCACCATTTTACAGTCCCACCAACAGTGCAAAGGTATCCTACTTTCTCCACATCATGGGCAGCATTTGCTATTGTCAGGTTTTTGGGGTTTTTTTTATAATGGCCATACTAGTGGGTGTCAGGTGTTATCTCATCATGGTTTTGATTTGCATTTCCCTGATAACTGATGATGTTGAGAATCTTTTCATGTGCTTATGTTAGGTAGGATAGGTAGTAAACTAAGGCAGGGAGGAGGGGGGACACATGTCTCAGCCACTGACTCCTCAGTCCCGAGCCTGGTCTGGTAAGACTTCCAGGCAGGCGTTCCGAAAACCACAAGCGGGGGCAGCACAGGAGGAGGAGGGGAGTCCTTGAGATTCTGCGCTGGGAAAGGGAGGCTCTGTAGCAATTTCACTGAGACAAAGAGCCTTTACTAGATGAGAAAGAAAGCCATTGCAACTGTACATTATTCCCAAGGTTTGGAAGGGGAAGAAGGAAGGGGGGACCTAGCAGCTAACTAAAGTATGTAACACTTGAACCCCAAAGAGTCAGCACACCCAGATTAGCCGAGTGCTCACCTGTAGCTTCGGTTCAAGGGTATACAACAAACTAACAACTTTCTTTCCTCTTTACGTGGGGTGTTCAGACTGGCTGGGTGCTTGCTCGCAGTTTTGTGCTTGTGTGTGTTTCACAAATAAACTTGCTGTCTCATTTCCATTATACGTGCTGTCTCTCACTTGAATTCGTCTCTTGCAAACAGACATGAATCAAGGAACAAGCTCAAGGCAGGGGGCCCTTGGGTCCCTTCGTGCCATTTGCACATTTCCTTTGGAGAAATGTCTGTTCAAGTTCTTAGCCCAATTTTCAACTGGGTAACTTGGGTTTGTTGTTGCAGGAGTCTTGTATATATCCCGGACTATATTAAGCCTTTACACACTATAGGGTTTGCAAATATTCGTTCCTATTGCATGGGTTACCTTTTCACTCTGTCAACTGCCATGCTCCTTCTTAACCCAGTTAACCCAGTCACTAGCAAGGGGAGCGGGATTATTAGTTCTGGAAAACCAACAATCCCTGGGTTGTTGGGGGATCTATCACGTAGGCAACAACAGGGCCCACCTACTCAATTTTGTATTCTTCATCTGAATTTCAAACAGATAGAACAGTTTATTAAAGATCATTGTTGAAGGTTTTGTTGGGTAGTAGCTAGGAATGAGCAGCTAGTGGGGGAAAAGGCAGGGTCCTTGCCATCACAATCTAACCAAGAACTTAATGCAGGAGGCTAGAAGCAAAAGGGAGACTTGTCTCACCACTTGATTCAGCAGTTCTGAGCTCAGTTTGATAGACTGTTGGGTGTCCCAAGCATTACAAGCAAAACAGCACAGGAGAGAATCCTTGAGGCTGTGCTGAGAAAAAGGGCTCTGTAACAGTCTTACTAAGGTTGTGGGATATTCTGAACATCATGAAGAGGGGGACCTATGCTGGGAAAGGGGGCCTCTGTGACATTTTCACTACAACAAAGAACCTTTACTAACTGAGAAAGAAAGCCTTTGTAGCTGTACATTATTCCCAAGGTGGGAAACAGGGGAACCTAAAAGCCAGCTGAGGTATATAACCCCTGAACCCCAACAGTCGGCATACTTGGATTAGCTGAGTACCCACTTACAGCCTCAGCTCAAGTGTATGGGTAGAGCTAACTTACTAATAAATTTACTAATGACTTTATTTTCTCCATACATGGGGCACCTAGACTAGCTGGGCACCTGCTTGCAGCTGCATGCTCCTGTGTTTCATAATTAAACTTGCTACCTCATTTCCACCACAGGTGCTTGTGTCACGCTTGAATTCATCTCTTGCAGAGGGACAAGTGCAGGTGCGGGGAAGGAGGGCCTCCTGACTCGGGCCTCTCTCTCCCCATCTAGAACAATTTTATTCAAATAGATGTATGTATCCAGTCAGGGTATAAATGAGGACACTGGACCGAGCCTCAGGTGACCTGGGTTTTCTTTAGGACTCTTAGAAAGTGCTAGCAGTATGACATTTTGCCAATGTCACTGCAAAGGGATTCTTGCCCCTTCCAAGATAAAAATCAAGAGAGAAAGAAAAACAGACTAGAAGGGAAAGGTTTACTGAAAACAAAGTGGAGGGAAAGGAGAAGGGAGCTTGGTACATCAAGGGAGCACACACCGAGGAGAGCACAACTCCCGGACCTGCCCCTGGGTCTGGCTTAGGGAGGGCTGGGTGCTTCTCACAGGTGTGGAGTGGGTCTCTTTGCTGCCCAGGTTCCTGTCTGGGCTGGTATCAACCACACAGGTGCAGAACAGCTCCTTCCGGAGTGCCTGAAGAGAAACTTTAAACTCATCTAGCAAAAGCTTAAAAAATAACTGCAGATCCCCAGCTGGTGTACTCAGTGGAGTGAGTACGGGCTGCAAACCAAAGGGTTTCCAGTTCGATTCCCAGTCAGGGCACGTGCCTGGGTTGCAGGCCAGGTTTCCAGTACAAGGCACGTGAGAGGCAACCACACATTGATGTTTCTCTCCCTCTCTTTCTCCTCCTCTTCCTCTCTCTCTAAAAATGAATAAATAAAATCTTTTTTTAAAAAATCAGAGCTTCCACTTTTAAATAAATAAATAAATAAATAAATAAAATGACTGCAGAGCATCCATCTAACGGAGGCTCAGCCTGTCTCAAAAAGCACTTAACCTTCTAAAACTTTTATCTGTTAAACCATAGTGCAGTTTCATCATTCCAAACTAAATAATTAATTTTTAAGGTAATTTATAAATAAGCCTTTCGAAAGTGTGGCAGCAAATTCGTGGGAAGGTAGGTGTGGTCAGGCAGGAATGCACGTAGACACAGGCTTGTAAGTGAGGGTGTATGTATGGGCAAGGGTGTGTGTAGAATTACAAGTGGGGGTGACAGCAAAGTGCAGAGAAGGCAAAGCACGGGTTGGATCTCCACCAAAAACACTCCTCTGTGCTACTGATTTACATTTTATATGTGTAGGATATAAGCCAGTATTAAAGATGTTGCAGGTATTTTTTCTAGTGTGTCATGTGTCTTTTAATTTTGGTAATGGTAGGGTTTTGTTAATTAAATAAAGCTTATCTTTAAAATGTTTAATTAACTTGAATCTTCTTTCCTTTCAATTTTCACTAAAAAAAAAAATACTACAATTTATACCTAAGGAATGTTGAAGCGAAAAAGGCCCATAAACTCAACACTCACGGATAACCTCCTTGTCAACTCAGCTTACAACCCAGGTCTGTGAAGGAGGGGTTGGCAATGATGTGCTCACTGCACACCTGTCCCTGGCAGCCCTACATGCTCTGTCCTGCGGATGGGAGTCCGTACTGGTGAGGTACTTCCTGTGCGAGTTTACAGCAACTCTCAGGACCTTCAAACACCTCATCCCACCACGTCTATTTAAAAATGTGTCTGAGAAAACAGTCCAAAATATAAGCAGAATTTTAGCTATGGTATTATTATTTCAGCATCGTATGTAATAATAGAGATGTGGAAATAAATAATGTGGCAATGGTTAACTAAAGCATAAAATGATCATACAGTCAAATACTCTGTGGCCATCAGAAATGGTGTTGACTTAGGACCATTAATAAAAGATGTTCACTCAATATATTTATTGATTTAAAAAGCAGATTACAAAATAGTATATATATGGGATGGTCCTATTTTTGGTCATAGAAAACAGCCTGGAAACATTTACAATGATTTTCTCTGAGTGGTAGGTGATTTTTCTTTCTTATTTTCTTCTGTATGTTACAAATATTAATGAACATGTATTATTTTTTAAAACCTTCCCCATATTCTATTATTAAAGATTAATTCTAGATAAAAATGTTCCATTGCAAAGTGCTAGTATTTTGCAGTGTTTATGTGTTTGGTTTTGTGTGTGTTTATGCTTCAGTTAATTTACTTCTAACAACTACAAGAGATCTTCCACACCTAGTGGACAGGAGTTTAAAGGGCATGTCACGGGGATTTTAAAGCTCAGAGACTCCACAAAGAGGGTGAACTACATACATAGCAGGGGCCTTCGACAGTCACAGAAGCCTAAGGTGGAAACTTAAGGGCCTATGAGAGCTGCTTCTAGAACCTGGAAGAACAGAAACAGGAAAAAGCATTCAAAGGCCCTAAAGACAAACTCTTGAATTTTTACCTAGATGTGCTTTAAAATCCCACTATATGCTACCTTTTATTTGCTAGTCGATATCAAGCCCACAGCCTGAGCCTGGGCAGAGACCCCTGTCTCAGTCCTTGAGTTCAACTGACGCTGCCCTGCCCTGTAGGCTGCAGCCAGTGGTGTGCTGGGAAATGCTCAACCACTGACTCTCAAAGGAGAAGAGAAAAACCAGTGAACAAAAACCAACCTTTCATGTATGGATACATACATATAAGATATAAAGAATGTGTAGCACACAATTTATAAATAATAATAAAATGTACAGTGCTTTTTATGGACACTTTCATACAGACAGTTGATTCTACAGAATGCTTTTGTTGAATTTTTACATTTCAATCCCAAGCCAACCTGTGGTTGGACTTGACCATGATTTGACAGATGGAGTTGTATTCCAATCCACTAACACTTCCCCAGCAAATTTAGTGTTAAATCTGATATGTGATTTACTGTTAAACGATTGTTCATCCTCAAAAAGTATTTTCAATAAATGGAAATTTATTTCAACTTCAGAACTACTGATTGCAATGATGTTCTCTTTCCAGCTTTTTACATAATTGCGGGGATTGGAACATTGTTTGATTTTATAGTACCTACAAAAACCCAAAAACCATTCAAATCAATTTCAGGTTCTAAAATTAAGCCTAAATGATACCATTTTTCCAGAGCCTGTTATAAAAATATGAGTTCCTCATAAGGGCCATTAAATGGTCCTAATAAATCAAAATAATTTAAAATGACAGAGGAACGTTTCCTTCTCAGTTTGTGCAGTTCACAAACACAACACACTTTTAACTTTAATCTATATTAGTAACATTTTATCCAACATGTTGACTCCAAGTCTAGAGTAGACAAGCAACAAAACAATAAATCAATTTCTTATTTTTAAGTAAAAATTGACTTCCTTGATTTAAATATTCCCACCATGGCTAATTTCAATCTACTAAAACGATGTTACTAAGCCTGAAGCTGGGAATTAATGCCCAGCAGGACCCCATTACACAGTATAAGTATAGAAAAAAAAATTAAGAAGTGATGCATTTCAAGTACTTATTACCTTCAATTTCAGAAAGCTAAAAATATTTAATTTATAATATGGACAGTGTTTAATAATGGGCTGGCAAAATTCTTGCTGACCAGCTCCCACACAGCACTGATGCAGTGCACAGCTCTGTAGGGCTTCCAGTGTTTCTGAGAGAGGTAATCATTCCAATGGAGTGTCAAATACTGAGCTGTGCCGGTGTTCAATGCTGTTGCTATTGGCTCCTGGCGGCCTGAGCTAAGGTAATTCTTTCTGACACTGAAACACACATATTTCAAAGAAGGCTCCTCTGGAGCCAGTGGGAAAGCTGCCTATACTGTTGAATGTGTTTACAGTTGGTCACTGTTGCCAAGGATCAAGAGGGGGATATGATTAATTGGCTATTACAGTTTATGCTTATTGATTCTTCTGTTTGGCCACACAGCAAGGCAACAGTCCTCAGAATCACCAGCTTCTGCCTCAAAGACCTTACCTTAAGATGTAGCGTAATGTTATATAATGTAATGTTACACAGTTCCATAACACCCCAAATGTTCTAATTCTGGTGTTATAAAATAAGAAAGTTCTTAATCTGTGCAATTGAAAATCTGTCAAGTTTATTGTTATAAAATATTATCTGACCATGGCTGGTATGGCTCAGTGGGTTGAGTGCTAGCCTGCAAACCCAAAGGTCATGGGTTTGATTCCCAGTCAGGGCACATGCCTACGTTGTGGGCCAGGTGCCCAGTTGGGGGTGTACAAGAGGCAACCAGTCAATGTTTCTCTCGCACATTGGTGTTTCTCTCCCCCTCTTTCTCCCTCCTTTTCTCTCTCTCTAAAAAATAAACTGATGAAGACATTGGCCTGCAGTGTCCACATCATTATGGATGAAATGAGACATTCACACAGACTACTGAGTCCGGTGGAGGAAAAGGAGGAGGAGGAACAGCATGGCTTTTCTCTTAAGTGGAGCAAAAGCCTTGGCCTTTGCCATGACCGGTCTTTATTGGGTTTCTCAGCACATTACATGATGGTTCTCATTCACTATGCACAGGTTTGCTTTAGGTGGTTACCTTTTACAGAAAACAAAGGAGCCAATGCTGCTAATCACATCACAGAAGAGGGATATTTGCAAATGAAAAGGCAAAAGTGGTTGAACCAGTTACACTCATCCTTGGAAGGTTTAGCATGGATTTTAGGAAGTTACTTTGCAGTAAATGTCCTCAGTTCAGAGTGAGGGAGTTTTTTAGCAAGAGCAAGACTCAAGGCAGCCTAGGCACATTGCAGGCCTGATTCCCCACAGGAGAACCTATCCATGGGCATAGGTCCTGTGCATCTCCCAGTGGGAGCTGGGTCCACACCATGCAGAATGGTCTCCTACAATAAACAAAATCATATAAATAAATAAAACAAATAAAAATAAAAAATAGTTAAAATTTAAAAATTATCTGAATGCTCTTTTGGCATCAAAAATTTAAGAATGAAGTATAGAAATTAACAAATATGGTAAAGAAAATTACTTAACAATTGAAAAGTATATTCTCAATCTTGAGATTTTGAAGGGTATACAGAAATGACTGTTGAATTTCCTCACTGAAACAATTAGCATAGACTCACAGAATATTCAGCTTTCTGTGTAGCTTCAGGTTCCTAGAGAATTCAGATCCCCCCAGATTCTCTCATTTGCCAAGAGAAAAGCTTTCTTTGTTTTTCCTTTTGTTCTGAGAAAATTAGATCTAATTTAAAGTTATCTCTCCATTTTATTTATTTTTAACTATATTTTATTGATTATGCTATCACAGTTGTCCTTACTTTACCGCCTCTGCCCCACCCTCTCCACCCAGCACTCCCCACTCCCTCACCATTGTTTTTGTCCTTGGATCATGCATATAAGTTCTTTGGCTACTCCATTTCCTATTCTATACTTTACATCCCCATGGCTATTGTATAATTACCTATTTGTACTTCTTTTTTTTAAAGATTTTATTTATTTATTTTTAGAGAGGGAGGGGAGGAAGAAAGGGAGAGAGAAACATCAATGCGTGGTTGCTGGGGGTCATGGCCTGCAACCCAGGCATGTACCCTGACTGGGAATCGAACCTGCAACACTTTGGTTCGCAGCCCGCGCTCAATCCACTGAGCTACGCCAGCCAGGGCTCTATTTGTACTTCTTAATCCCCTCACCTCTCCACCCATACCACCATGCCCCCTCCCATCTGGCAACCATCAAAATGCTCTCCATATCCATGATTCTGTCTCTGTTCTTCTTGTTTGCTTAGTTTGTTTTTCAGATTCAATTGTTGATAGATATGTATTTTTGCCATTATATTATTCACAGTTTTGATCTTCTTCTTTTTCTTAAACAAGTCCCTTTAACATTTCACATAATAATGGCTTGCTGATGATGAATTCCTTTAGTTTCTTCTTGTCTGGAAGCTGCCCTTTGATTCTAAGTGATATCCTTGCTGGGTAGAGCAATCTTGGCTATATATAGTTCTCTGCTTTTCATGACTTTGAATATGTCTTGTCAGCCCCTTCTTGCTTGCAAAGTTTCTTTTGAGAAATCAGCTGACAGTCTTTTTTTACCAACAAAAGAAATTCCTTTGTTGGCAATTACCATTTTTCTCTTGCTGCTTTTAAGATTCTCTGTCTTTAAACTTTGGCATTTTAATTATGATGAGTCTTGGGGTGGGCCTCTTTGCATCCATCTTGTTTGGGAGTCTCTGTGCTTCTGGGACTTCATATCTATTACCTTCACCAAATCAGAGAAGTTTTTTTGTATTATTTTTTCAAATAGATTTCCAATTTCTTGCTCTTTCTCTTCTCTTTCTGGCACTCCTACGATGAGAATGTTGGACTTCTTGAAGTTGTTCCAGGGACTGCTTACACTATCCTCACATTTTTGGATTCTTTTTTCTTCTTATTGTTCTGATTGGTTATTTTTTCCTTTCTTATTTTCCAAATCATTGATTTGATCCTCAGCCTCATTCATTCTACTGTTGTTTCTCTGTCAATTGGTCTTTATTGCAATTAGTGTATCCTTCATTTCTGACTGGATCATTTTATGCTGCTGAAATCTTCACTAAGTTCACTAAGTACTGTGCGGGGAGAGCATCCTTACAACCAGTGATTTGAATTCTTCATCTTATAGGTTGCTTATCTTCATTTTGTTTAGTTCTTTTTCTAGAGTTTTGATCTGTTCTTTCATTTGGGCCATGTTTCTTTGTCTCCTTGTTTTGGTAGCCTCCCTGTGTTTGTTACTATATACTAAGTAGAGCTGCTTTGACTCCATGTCTTGGTAGTGCCACCTAATATGGTAGGTGTCCTATAGAATCTGATGGCACAGCTTCCCCTATCACCCAAGCTGGGTACTCAAGGTGAACCCTTTGTGTGAACTGAATACACCCTCCTCTTGTAGTTGAGCCTCGGTTAATGCTGGCAGATCAATGGGAGGGATTTACCCAGGCTAGTCAGTTGGCAAGGACTAGCTGTGACCACTTACCACCAACCTCCGCCCTCCAGGGAGGATCAGCTGTGCATGGGCAGGATGGTGGTGCTCCAACATGGTCTGTAGCTGTCCACTGGGTGGGCTGGCCCTAGGGTTTCCCAGGTGGTACAGGCCTAGGTCAGCCCCCACCTCTGTTTTTCCCAGAGTCACCCTGCCTGAGCCATAAAGCAAACCTACTTGTGCTGGACTTGGAGATTTCCAGGCAGAGCCAAGCTGTCAATCCAGGCTGGCTGCTGCTACCACCAGGCCTGGAGCTCACTGAGGCCTGCTGTTGCTTGTTTGAGAGAATTTAGGAATTGTCTAGCATGAGCTGAGACCAACCATTCATATGGAAAAGCAGCTTGAGTGGGTCCATAAGTTTGGTGGGATGGAGTCTCTGGGAACCTCAGGGTGGGTCAAACAGTGTTAACCAGTTGATGGATTCTCAGATATGGTACCAGCTTGCTGGCTCCATGGCTCTGTGCGGGGAGGGCCCAGGAAAAGGACAATGGCCTCTGCTCACATTGATGCCAGCACGCCACTGGTACCTTTCAACTGCTACCCCAGTGCTGGAGCTCAGAGGGAGTGAGTCTGTGTAGACAAGTCCATGTGTGGGTTCTTTAAGTGGAACTGTTTGGAGCTCCAGAAGTTTCTTCCACTGACTCAATCTCCACTGGTTTTTGCAGCAACAAGTTATGGGGACTTATCTTTCTGGCACTGGAACCCTGAGTTTGGGGGGCCTGTTGTGGGGCTGAGGCTCCTCACTCCTGAGATATCCCTCCTAAATTTTATCCACCACACATGGATGTGGGACTAGACCATGCTCTATCTGCATCCCTCCTACCAGTCTGAATGGATGTGGTTTCTTTAATTCCTTAGTTGTCAGACTTCCATTCAGCTTGATTACTGACTATTCTGAATGATGGTTGTTCTATATTTTAGTTGTAATTTTGATGTGGTTGTGTGAAGTGGCCAGCCACGTCTGCCTATGCCACCACCTTGACCAGAAGTCCTAATCCCTCCATTTTAATAAAATGGATACAAGTTGCTTCATAGAACAGTAATTATAAATCATGTAATGTAACTGAAGAAAAATATCTATAACTCTTTTGGTAATGTTTTAGACTGAGATTGTTAAATTGACTCTCCCATATACAGTCTTAGATACTTAACCATTGCTTTTCAGTGTGTAATAAACTAGTTTGAATACCGCATTAAAAAATACAGCATAACTGATCCTTTGCTAAACACAATAGCAGTATCACAGTACAGAAACAAGAATCAACCCAGATTCTTTTATCAGCTTTGCAACTGACTTCCCACATATGAAAAGAGCCAAGTAACTTCCTAAAAATTATATAAAGAGATATCTTAGCCTTAATTAAGAAATTTCCAGTTTATATGTAACTGACTTAGGTATCCTAATTTTCAAACATGTGTGGCTTTCTGGAAACAGCTACTCCACCTGCGTACCTGGGAGTCAAAGCCAGTCACTCTTTCTTCCTTCCAGAGCTTTTGTTGGATGTTTTTCTTCTGTTTTTCCTCCTCCTGATGTCTCTCCCAATCTTCTCTCTCTCTCTCTCCCTCTCTCTCTCTCTCTCTCTCTCTCTGTCACACACACACACACACACCATGCTAATAAAGCTGATAGAGACTGTTTCCCCCTCCTGGTTTCTTACTGTACCTCTGGCTCCAGGCAGACTTTGTGACGTTAGGACTGGCAGGACAAAGGGAGTGAGAGGGGTGGGCAGAAAAGAAGCCTAAATGAGCCCTCACTCTGCTCTCGCTCTAGGATTGCTTCTCTTCAGAACACAGGGCTGTGAAGAACCTTTGAGAGTGTGCACAGGAACCAGTCACAAAGTGACTGGTACAGCAGAAGACATTCCCAGGTGGAAACACCCAGCTTCGGGAACACCAGCTCTCTAAGAGTTGAGGACAGCCTGTGCTGTATACATGTCCAGTGTTCTCAGAACACTCGTCCCCAGGAAGTCTGATGCCGAGTACAGGTGACTGTCTGCCTGGCAGTGCAGCTCCAATGTTCGGTATTTTCCTCTCGCCCTGGTCCCCACTGTGGTGACAGCTACAAGCACAAACTTCGGAGGCTTGAAAGTCAGTTTAAGCCCCAGAAAGGACTGCTGAGAGCCAGTTCATTTCTTGACCTTCCTTTGGCCATGCATGTCTACACCCTGTTAGTCAAAAACCTAATTATCCATCCTAAAATCAACCTTTATAATGGGCAATAATAGAGCTAAATAGGTGTCCATTACTTTAGACAATTATTTAAATGTAATATTCTGATTTCTGAAAAACACTGTAACCAGGAATAGAGAAAAAATCCCCCAAAGTCTTGATCCAATGAATTGCAGAGCCATAGAAGGAAGAGTCTTGAGAGAACAGTGTCTGAGAAAAGATTTAAGTCAGAAGATGAGCAGTTCATAGGGTATTACTGCTGGTGGCGTGGTGACCCAGAGCAAGCTGCAGGGCCTCAGCCCTCGTCCTGCAGCATGGGTGTGGTCGCAGTGCTACAGCTGGGACGAGGTAAAGGGAAGGGAAGGCCATTAGAAAGCAGTCTGTAGTCTATAGAGTGTTATTTCATCCAATCCTCTACCCAAAGTGTAAACTTGCCCTTTAGCATCCCTGACAGCCTTTGCTCGATCACCTCGTGATGGGGAGCTCATCTCCGATGGCTATTTTCAACAGCTCTAATTGCTACAACATTACATATACGTATATTACACATACATAAACCACATAAATAGTATGTATGGTATATACTACATATATACTATATGTATATGTATAGTATGTACTATATATATATATATTCATGTATTCTCCAGAATTTACCTGCTTCCTAATTAATCTTGATCATCCATTCTAGCTAAAAGCTTCACTAAGGGAAGGAATAGGTCAAAAGGAACTTGTTCAGTAGCTATTTGGTTATTTAAATATCAATTAAATTAAATTAAAATTTTAGTTCTCACTTTACATGCTCGAAAGCCACATGTAATTAGTGACTGCCGTACTGCATGGCACAGATACAGAATATTTCCAGTATGATAGAAAGCTCGACTGGACAGCTGTGGTTCATGATTTTCATGACTCATTATTACTACGGTGTGCCAGGAACCCACCAAACAACCGACACACAGTTAGTTTAGAGTAATAACATACAGCTCAGAGTCAGGAGTAAGTTGAGATGCTAATCTGGTAAATGTCCTTGCTCGCCTCTTCCAGTGATGTGGGACCTGTGATTAACTCACCTGCAGGAAACGGTGAGACACCTGCAGTTGCCCAGCTGGACCACTTCTTTCACCACTTCTCCGAGTCAGAGAGTTCAGCCTGGAAACTACGAATAGTTTATACTATACTTTATATTAACTTTGCTCCAGGGTTGAAGAGAGTGTCCACACTGCCTTTTGTCTTGAAAGCATAAATAGAGATGGGCTGGGGCGGGGGGTACGCTGATATCCTCTCCGAGAGTCATACTCAGATAAGGCCAGCACTTGACTAAGGAGAGTGAAATATTTACAGCAGGTGAAGTCAGCCTTCCCCAGACTCAGTTTCTTCGCCTTCTCCATAAAACAACACAATACAATTAGAGAAGAAAATCACTAAGTTTTCTGTAATTCCAACCACTTCCCAAAATGACTATGATCCACATCCTACCTCTACACCTCCTGTGGCTCTCTCCCTAACCCGTGCTGCCATATGGGCCTCAGTCACCACAGTGTGGCTGCGAAACTCCTGCAGTCCCTTCTAGGACTTAGTAAATTGTAGTGTTAGAGGAAAGCGACTTAGATCGTGTTGGAGTTTGCAAAGTGGAGTTTTATTCATGCATGTGGACCCAGAGGAGACAGTCTCCAAATTCTGGGCCCTGAGTTTAGGCTGGGGTTTGCTTATATTTTTGTTACAAAGGCAAAAGGAGGAGGGGGGAGGAGTGCAGCTGCTGAAAGCGGGCATACAGAAGCAGAAAGCGGGGGTTAGTGTATGACCTTGAGATAACTGCTTATCTGGGAAAGGCTGCTGTCTGGGAACGGCTACTGCTCAGCTATGTCTTGTCACAGTCCCCCCTTTTGATGCTATAAGGTGCTTTTACCCCTTTAGCATCACTATATGCCTGCTTATGTGGCTGATGTCATGGGGAAGGTTATAACTGCTGATACTGGTATTGGTACCGCTGGAGGGCTAACACTTTGGCAACTGCCCTTTGAGTCACCGTGGGCCTCCAGGTGTTGGACCAAGGTTCGGAGGATGCAGGGTTCCAGAGTTATGCCTAGGAGAATTATGAGGATGGGCCCCAGGACAGGTAATATCCACCTTAGCCACATTTGTGGATTGAATTTAAAATTCCAATCCTCTAGCTCTTGGGCCCCAATTTTAATGTTCTCCTTTAATTCTTTTACCTTTCTTGCTACTATACCAGATTGGTTGACAAAATAACAACATTCTTCTCCTAGGAACATACATGTTCCACCTTTCTCTGCAGCAATGAGGCCTAAAGCTCTCCGATTCTGAAGGGTCACCTCAGCCAAGGAGTTTATCTGCTGCTGCAGGGTGGTCAGGGAGTTGGCTACATTGTCCATATCTTTGCTCAGCTGAGCTGACAGCTTGTAGTAAGTGGATGCAGACAACCCCATTGCCCCGACTCCTGTCCCGACCCCCCACTGCAAGACTTGCCCCTATAGCTATGGCAGCCCCTGCTCCTCTCTTATGCCAGAAGGCTTCCTTTACTTTAGGCTGCAGTAGTTTACTCATTTCTTTAGGGGTCTGGATGCTGATGCGAGGGGCTAGGAAGACTTCAATGCAGATCCCGGCCCAATTCTGAGGCAAGCACTTGTAGACTGCCTTCCCACAGAGAAGGAAGATTCCAGGTTCAGTACAGAGGCTGCTGTTGCTGGGAATATTATGTTGACCAGAGCAGAGCTGGGGGTTGAGCGGTCCCACATCGTTCCTCGGCTCTGCGGTCTGGTTTGCCACCAAACAGGTTAAGTTCATTCCCTTAGCATCTAGGAAGACAGTGGTAGCTACGGGTCCTTGGGTTATGGTAGGACCTGTGTTTATGGGCTTACGAGCCCTGTTCCAGCTCGGGGGTACTGGAACACCTAGAAACCCTTTTTCTTCTATAGGCAAACATACCCAGCATTCTTTTGTGGAGTTAGTAACATTCTGGTACACTGCATACATGGCGTGGACCATGTACTGAACTTGGACTGCTGGGCTTATTCTCCACCAGGCCTCCTGAAAGGCCGTGAGGTTAGCCCCTTTGTAGATGACTGCTTCTTGGACCAACCGGTTTGCTATTTTCTTTTTGCAGCCTTTTTCTTAGTCTGTTTAAATTTTGTCTGGTTTATTTCACTTAGCTGGCGGTAATAATTCCAAGATACTTGTTGGCCTGGGTATCCATGTCCCTGACACTTTTGGGACTGGTATCCTACAGATCCTTCCATTATTCCAGTCTGGTATAATTTCTCTCCCCAAGTGCAGAGGAATTGGGGCTGTGGCAGAACGCAACCAGATGGCATGGAGGTGGAGGAGGTGAAAGCTACAGCTGGAAGGGGTAGGTCATCACTCCATCGCCGAGCCTAATCCTACCTGCAGGGGCACTACATTTACAGACTGGGGCTGAGATAGACCCTGCATTTGTCAAACAAAGCATACAATATATCCAGTTACAGAGACTAAACAGAGATAAACTACTCCTAGGGTGACTTGCTTTATGGGACCCCATTTTGCCGGGGCCACAGTTACTAGTCCAATTTCCAATACTCCTGCAAAAGTGCCAAATATAGCCAGGTGCCCTGTGGAGCAATGGTCCATTTTTCAGTGTTTTCTCCACTGGTTGGCGTCCTCCAGAGCCTCAGCGTGGGTAGGCTGGGTGCAGGCTTGGTCTTTGGGTCCTCAGGATCTGCTGCTGCTTTGGCCCAGCTGTAGTGGATCCAAGAGATGATTCCTGTAACTTTAAGGGCAGTTGGAATGGTTAGTAACACCAAATGTGACCCAGTCCACACGGGTTGAAGTGGTTCTTTTTTCCAGTCCTTTATCCACACATAACTTCCCGGTTTAAAGGAGTACGCTGGCCCCCCTCGGGGTAGGGGTCCCTGGCACAAACTGGTCCCGTTTATCTTTCCTAAAGTTTCCCCTAGCTTCTGGAGATATTTTGTCTGCCCTAATTCACCTTGCAACCAGAGTCCCCTCTTTTGTATGCTGAGAACTGGGGGAGGCTTCCCCAAAACTAGTTTATATGGAGTATATCCCGAGGGGTTAGGGGTGCCTCTAACCCTAAGCAAAGCTAGTGGTGGCAAGTCCGTTCAGGGCAGTCCGGTTTCCTGGTGCAATTTAGCTAAGGTTTCTTTAAGAGTCCAGTTTATCCGCTCTACTTTCCCCGAGCTTTGGGGTTGACAGGAGGTGTGCAGCTTTCACGTGATGTTCAGGAGTTTGGCTGTTTCCTAGACTATTTGTGAGATGGGGGCTGGCCCATTATCACTTCCAATGGTCAGGGGCAATCCATACCTTGGGATGACCTCCCTCAGGAGTGCTCAGGTGACTTCCCAGCTTTTCTCCGTCTTAGTGGGGAAGGCCTCATCCCGTCCAGAGAAGGTGCACATGATTACCAGGAGGTATTTAAACCCTCGGCTGGGCTTAACTTCAGTGAAATCTATCTGTAGGTCCTCAAAGGGTTGTCTGCCTGTGTGTTGCATTCCCGGCCTCATCCCTGGGTGCCCGACAGCATTATTCTGAGCACATGTTATGCATTGTGCTGAGGCAGAAGCACAAAGTGCTGCCAGGTTGGGGAAATAAAAATACCTCTTCAGCAGATTTTCTAGGGAGGTCTTGCCCATGTGCGTGAGGGCATGGCACTGCCTTACTAGATTGCTAGCTTGCCCCTGTGGTATGTATATTTTCCTGTTTGGCAGCCTCCACTCTCCTTCAGGGGTCTTCTTACACCCGGCCTGGTGTGACCACTCTACTTCTGCAGGAGCATAGTCCTCTGGGCTGACTTGAATGTCCAGGAGCGGGCCTAACAGCGGAGCAGTTATTTTTGCCTGACCTGCCCCGAGTGCCGCCACCTTGGCAGCCTGGTTTGCTTTTGGATTTCCCCGGGTGACTGCGGTATCAGGCTTAGAATGGCCTTTGCAGTGCATGACAGCCACCTCAGTGGGTGCCCATACCGCTTCTAGTAGCCGGAGTATTTTTTGTTTATTCTTTATCTCTTTTCCTTCTGCCGTCAACAACCCTCGCTCTTGGTATATAGCACCATGAATGTGGAGGGTGGCAAAGGCATGTTTAGAGTCTGTGTAAATGTTGACTTTTTTGTCTTGACTCAACTTTAAGACCCTTATTAGCCCCCACAGTTCGGCCCTCTGTGCTGACCATCCTGCTGGCAGTGCTTTGGTCTCTATTATCCTGCAGTCGTCCATGTCCGTGTGCCCGGCCACTCTCCTGGCCCTCAACCATATAGCTGCTCCCGTCCGTGAAGTAGGTAACATCAGGTCGGGCAAAGCGCTGGTCCCAGAGGTCTGGCCGGCTGGTGTGGACCTCTTCGGTTACTTTGAGACAGTCATGGTCTCAAAGTTCTGCCATTAAATAGGTGGCTGGATTGACTCGTTTCACGGTCCTAACTTGTACCCTCTGGTTCCCCTGGAGAATGCCCTGGTACTGAGTCAATGGAGGATTTGACAGCCACTTATGTCCCTGCCCCGCAAGGAGACTGTTCACTGCATGTGGTACGTGAAGACTGATTTCTTGACCTAGAGTTAACTTGTCTGCCTCTTGCAAGAGAGTCTCGGCAGCAGTGACTGCCCTCAGACAAGGTGGCCAGCCAGCAGCGACACAGTCCAATTGCTTAGACACATAAGCCACCAGATGTTGCCATGGTCCAACAGGCTGGGTCAGGACCCCAAGGGCTACCTTGTTTCTCTCGTGGGTATACAGATTAAACAGCCACCCTGGATCTGGCAGTCCTAGGGCAGGAACATCACTGAGGCACCCCTTGATATCTTGGAAGGCTTTTTCTTCATTTTCTCCCTATTCTAGGGGCTTGGTATCCGGACCCTTCAGGGCCTGGTAGAGCGGCCTTGCCATGGTGGCGAATCCTGGCATCCATATCCGGCAAAATCCCTCCTCCCCAAGAAATTCCTGCAATGACTGTTGAGTTGGGGGGGGCGGGGATCCGGCTATGACAGCCTTCCTCTCAGTGCTCAGGGCCCTCTTTCCCCATGAGATGAGGAACCCGAAGTATTTTACTTGTTTCTTCCAGGACACCCGATACCCTAATTCAGCCAGGCACTTCAGCAGCGTGCATGTTCCCTCCCAGCACCGTTCCCAGGATGGGGCCACCAGGAGTAGGTTGTCTACATACTGCAGAATCGTCAGGTCTAGCTCCCCCTTGGCGCAGGGCTTCAGATCTCTTGCTAGGGCTTCCCCAAATAAGGTTGGGGAGTTCTTAAACCCCGGAGGCAGTCTAGTCCAGGTCAAGTGAGTCTTGACCACAGTGTGCAAGTCTTCCCATTTGAAGGCAAAAATGGGTTGGCTGGAAGGTGCCACAGGAATGCAGAAAAAGGCATCCTTCAGATCAAGGCAGGTAAACCACGTTGCTGCTGGGGGAAGCTGGCTCAGGGGGATGTACGGGTTCCAGACGACAGGGTGGAGGGTTACAGCTGCATTGCTGATGGCCCACAGACCCTGGACAGGCCGGTACCCGCTCCCGTCCAGCTTCTTGACTGGCAGAAAAGGGGTGTTCCACTGGGACTGACAGGGGACTAGTATTCCGTCCTGTAGGTGTCTGCGGATGACTTCGGAAATCCCCAGACGAGCCTCTGGGGACAGGGGATACTGCCGCAAGTGGCGAGGCTTAGTCCCTGCTTGAGTTCTATGACTATTGGGGTCTGGGTCTTAGCTCATCTGGGCGGGTTGCCTTCAGCCCAGACCTCGGGGTATTCTCCACACAGCTGGGCCTTCAGTCCCAGTCCTGGCTCTGTCTCACTTGGGTTCCCTGCATCCTCCCAATGAAGCTGGTACTCTTCCACCCTCGGGAGGACTACACCAGGATGCTCAGAGTCTGTACCTGCAGGTGGGCTTCCCCGGAAGGCTGGAAGATGACCCGTGCTCCAAGCTTCGTGAGTAGGTCGCGTCCCAATAACAGGACGGGGCACTCGGGGAGGTAGAGGAACTCGTGCTTGATGGTATGTCCCCCTAGCTCTACAGTGCAGGCTTGGCAAAATCATTTAGGGCTACTGGGGCGTCCGGTGGCCCCTATAATGGTGATTTCTTGCTCCGAAGGGGGGGCCACCGGAATCGTTACAACTGAGTGTTCTGCGCCAGTATCTACCATGAACGGGCAGGCTGTGGACCCCCACTTTCAATTTGACCATGGGCTCATGGGGGCCTAGATTCAGAGAGCCCGGTCCCTCTCAGTCTGAGTCCAGCCCGGCCAAGTGGAGGATGGAGGGAGCTGCTTCCTCGGCCTCTTGTTTGGGAGTTTTTTCTTCCGATTTGGGCACTCCCTTTTCCAATGTCCTCTCTCCTTACAGTAAGCGCACTGGTCCTGCTCCACGCTCCGGTGCCCTGCTGCCTCCCTTCTTCTTTCACCTTCCTTGTCCGGTGGAGGGTGCCCGAGGGCCGTAGCCGGAAGGGCCGCTTTCTTTACCATCCTCTTCCATGTCTCGCTCTCCGCAGCTTCCTCCTGGTTGTTGTAGACCTTGTTAGCAACCTCGACTAGCTGGCTTATGTTCATCCCAGCAAAACCCTCAAGTTTCTGGAGTTTCTTTTGGATGTCCGAGGCTGACTGTGACACGTAGGTTGTACTGACCATCCGCTGGTTGTCGAGGCTCTCTGGATCAAAAGGAGTGTAGATGCGGTAGGCTCCATACAGTCGCTCAAGAAAATCACCTGGACACTCGTCAGGCCTTTGAGTGACGTTAGCCACCTTGGACATGTTGGTGGGTCTCCGTGCCCCGGCACAGATTCCACGGAGTAATGCATCACGGTAATGGACCAGGGCCACTTGTCCTTCCTCTGTGTTGTGGTCCCAGTCTGGCTGGGTCTCAGGGGCTGCTAGTCAGGCCCACTGGATAGGGTCTAGGGTCGCCACAGGAGCAGTCGCCTCCAGGTGACAGTGTACCTCTTGTATAAGGCGTTGGTGCTCCTCGGTGTTGAACAGAGTAAGTAGGAGCTGCTGACAATCATATCAAGTTGGGCAGTGGGTCTGCGTGATTGACTCCATAAGGTCAACCAGAGCCTGTGGTTTTTCAGAATAGGAGGGAGTATGATGTTTTCAGTTAAGGAGGTCAGTTGTGGTGAATGGCTGATAATAAACCACAGTTCGACCTGGTTGCTCCGTGCCATCTGAGCCCAGGTACAGCGGAGCCTGAGTCTCCCTGAGCAGTAGTTGCAGCCCCCGGACAGCTGTGCAATCGATTGGCGACCAGAGAGGCTGGGGGAGCACCTGGTTCTGTCGGAGGCACTGAAGGAGGCAGGGCGTCTAAGGCTTGAGAGGGTTCCCGTGCTTGGAGAGCTTACAGGGGTAGAAGGGCCACCGGGACCTCTTCCTCCAGATCTCCCTTAAAAATAGGAGGTTGGCATGCCTGGGCTACAAGCACTCAGGCCGGGGTCGTGCTTTGAGAGCCTCAGGTACAGCGTGGCCGGCCTGCCTTTTGTGGGTCTCCCGCTTTGCCAGATGCCTTGACTGAATGCTTCACGCAGCGCTGCAGACACCCTGACATGTCCTGCACTAATTCCTGCCAGCGGTCGATGTAAACAAACTGGTTGGGGTGACCTGGCCTGCCTGTGACTATGAGATGGACCTCCCGTATGATGCCTAGATTCAGGGAGCCTTCAGGGGGCCAGCCTACCCCAAAAGCTGGCCACTCAGATGAACAAAAAGTCTCTAATTGACCCGCATCCATGCTCGGGTCCTGACCCCAGAACCGATCAAAATTCTGTAACGTACAGTCCAGTACTGTGGAAGACCCACCCCCACCCCCACCCCATGACGATTCCTCTCGATCATTGCCGACAGACAAGGGAAGGGATTCTCCGGTCGCCCACCTGTCCTCTCCTCTCTCGAGGCACTTAGGTCTGTCTTAGCTAAGGCTGCCTGTGTAGAATTCAGGTTAAACTCCCAGCTGTTATGCCATATGACAGACCGAGGAATCAGGTTAGGGCTCACTCACACTCCATAAGCATCAGCCGGTGGAGCAACAAACACAATCATCCACACAGACACATAGAGATTATCACGTTCCCACCTGCCCGAACAGTGGGAACCCTACCTGGGCCTTCTAGCCTGAGAAGTGATCAATCTCTCCTTCCACCACGAGGGTGGGCTTGATTTCAGGCACCTGGTCCCCAGGGCATTTACCAAATGGGCGCCTTCTCAGATTTCACTAGTTCACAACCTGCCAGCCCCGGTCAAAGAGCAGTCCGGAGGCTGAGCCTGCAGAGCCTGGGATGTCCAGGACCCGAAATCACCGGGGCCTGCACCTCCCTTTCACTGCCGGGCCCCACCAGCCGCCCCATGGCCGTCTTCACCGGAGGCAACAGCCTGCTCACGTGAGTTGTTTCCTGATCAGGGAACCAACATATTACAGGAAAGCGACTCAGACAGTGTTGGAGTCTGTGAAGTGGAGTTTTATTCATGCATGTGGACCCAGAGGAGACAGTCTCCAAATTCTGGGCCCTGAGTTTAGGCTGGGGTTTGCTTATATTCTTGTTAAAAAGGCAAAAGGAGGAGGGGCGAGGAGTGCAGCTGCTGAAAGCGAGCATACAGAAGCAGAAAGCGAGGGTTAGTGTATGACCTTGAGATAACTGCTTATCTGGGAATGGATGCAGTCTGAGAATGGCTGCTGTTCAGCTATGTCCTGTCACAGTAGGACCTGTAACACAGCATCCTACCTCCCCAGAATTCCCATACCAGTTAGGAATCTCTCTTTTAACTAATGTGTACAGCTTGAGTATTCTGTTGCTGAGTTTCCTTAAATGGCTGGAGGATTGCAGTGTCCATATCTCAGATTCTGAGATTTGAAGGTATAAGGATAAGAATGAGTTATTCCACTAGGGTTTTTATTTGGTTCAAAATTAAAATACATATGAGGGGTGGACTCTCTCCCTCTAGGTTATATTTAGGACTGGAGGAAATAAGTATCACTTCGATGATTTGTGTGGCCTTCTCCAAGGCTGATACTTATAACCTTTGAAGAGTTTTCCTACCTCTAAGATTCTTTTTCTGCAGTGTCTCCTCTGCCCAAATTCCTCAGAAAGCAGCACAATGAGGGAGAGAAATGAGAGCTTGACTTCGGATTCTTGCAGTTTGTTTATGTCTTAAAACACCCTGGTTTCAGAGTTAGGTAGATTGGGGTCAAAGATCTGGTATGTAACTTTCAGAAAGTTACTTAAGCCTCAATTTCTCCATCTATAAAATGTGGTTAATTACATCTCCTTTGAAAGTGATGTTCTTTTAGTGCAATACCATAAGGGAGTGTCTAGTACAGCAGTTGGCACATGCCAAGATCTTAGTAAAGCTGCTTATTTCTCTCACTCTCCACCTTCACCCCGTCCATTGGAATGAATATCAAAACCATAAAAGTAAATTCATCTCTATTTTGCCAAGTTCTTATTGAGTATTTTTTCCTGAATATTTTAGGTTTGTCAATACTCAGCCAATGAATAGAGGTATCCACGTTACATGGATAAACATTGGTGTCCAGGTTCATCATCATGTGCGCCATCTTGCTGTTATTACTGGACGGGTGACATTGACAAGTCAGAGTTCCACAGGGTCCCCTTTGGTCACCTACTGGGCAATGGGGAAGACTCTGAAGAAGCCATTCTGTACACAGGATCCCATCTCAGGAAAGTCCTCATTCCTCAGGGCAACTCAGCCACTGCTACTCATAAGCTTTATCTCAAAGCCAGAATCTGGGAGGGGTTTCTAGCAGTGGTTGGCTACCTACCCAAGGGCCAAATCTGGCCACTTCCTATTTTTATACCAGGGAGCTAAGAAAAATACTATATGTTTTAACATTTAGAAAAAAAGAAAGAATAATGTTTCATGACATGAAAATTGTATGAAATCCAAATTTCAATGTCCATATACAAAGTCATGTTGGGATATAGCCACACCCATCCATTTGTGTGTTACCTATGGAAGCTTGCATGCCTCAATGGCTGAATTCAGTAGCTGCTGCAGAGGCTGTAAGGCCCACAAAGCAATGTATTTACTATCCGGGCCTCTACACTGTTCACTGCCCCCTCTGGTGTCAAGCGCAGATTCTAGTCCCTGACAGCATCATTCAGCTCTGTGTTGTTTCCACTGAGGCACCCTCCCTCAGCTTTCACTTCTTCAACTGAAGATGATAATAGCATCTATCTACCTCATGGGGCTTCATGGGAATTAAGCAAATATGTAAAGCACTTAGAAGAGGGTCTGGTGCATATTAAGTACTATCTGTTTGTTGTTATTATTAGTTGCTACCTTTTTTTTTGTTCCATAAACTAAAGCAGCAGCAGCAACAGCTTGTCAATTTGCTAGCAATAACTGTAAAAATTTCATTTGTAGCACTCCAGTAAACAAGTTATTTTAGCAGTAGGGCAGTAGGAAGAAGTCTAACATCAGTTGAATGACAAGTAGCATAGTTGCTCATCCTCAAAGTTAATTCTGTATTACTTTTACATGCTAGCTACTTCTTTCAAACTTGAGCCTTCAAAGAGCTTACACTCAACTTTGAGTTTTGTCCTCACCATCCATTCTTCATAAGTATTTCTAGTTACTTCTTTCTGAAGAAACAGATAGCAAAGCAGAGGCCAAGGAACAGAATAAAGAACACAGAAATAAATTCACACAATACAATCAACTGATCTTCAACAAGAGAGCAAAAAATACACCGTGGAAAAAGGAAGGTCTCTTCAACCAATGGTGTTGGGAAAACCAGATATGTATGTGCAAGAGGATGAAATTGCACCCATCCTTATCTTACATCATCCACCAAAACCAGTTCAAAAGAAATTAAAGACTTAAACGCAAAGCCTGTAACTGTAAAACTCCCAGAAGGAAACAGGGAAAAGCTTCCTGACACCAGTCTCAGAAGTGGCTTCCCGCTGTGACACCTGAAGCACGGGCAGCAAAACAAACCAGTGGGACCGCATCCAATCAAAAGGGACAGCAAATCTAATCTACACAGCAAAGGGAGTAGTGGAATGAAAAGGCAACCCGTGGGAGGGGAGAAAATATTTGCAAACCATATATCCTGCAAGGAGTTAGCCTCCAAAATATATAAGGAACACCTGCAACTCAAGAGAAATAAAACTAATAACTTGAATGAAAAACAGGCTAAGGGCCCTGGCTGGTGTGGCTCAGTGCATTGAGCATGGGCCTGTGAAACAAAGGGTCGCAGGCTCGATTCCCAGTCAGGGTACATGTGTGGGCTGCAGGCCAGGTACCCTGTAGGGGGTGTGTGAGAGGCAACCACACACTGATGTTTCCTCCTTCTCTTTCTCCTTCCCTTCCCCTCTATAAATAAGTGAATAAAGTCTTAAAAAAAAGACTAAAAAAATTGAACTAGGGACTTAAATAGAGATTTCAATAGACATTTCTCCAAAGAAAACTTCCAAATGGCCAACAGATGGATTAAAAGGGGCTCAAAGTCACTAAATATCAAAGAAACTCAGATCAAAGCCACAATGAGATATCACCTAACACCTGTTAGAATGGTAATTACTAAAACATAGATAGTAAGTGTTGGCAAGTGTGTGGAGAAATTGGAATTCTTACAGATTGTTGGTGGGAATGGGGAATGCTGTAACCACTATGGAATACAATACAGAGGTTCCTCAAAAATTGAAAATAAAACTACCATATGTTCCAGCAATCCTACAATGGATCCAGTCCTAAAAAAAGATTCCTGCCATATGCTACAACATAGATAAACTTCAAGGATGTTATGCTAAGTGAGATAAGCCAATTATAAAAAGACAAATACTGCATGATTGCAATTATATAAGGTACCTAAAATAGTCAAACTTACAGAAACAGAAAGTAGAAAGGGGCTGGAATGAGAAGGAAATTGTTCAGTGCGTATGGAACAATGAGGAGCTGTTCAATAGGCATAGAGTTTCAGTCATGCAAGATAAAAAGGTTCTAGCTCGGTGGTGGCAGTATTGTAGCCAATGAGGTTTACCACTGGCACAATTATTTTTCCCAATGTCCACTGTGACTACTTGAAATATACTCGACAATGGCAATTTCTGACAGTCTCTATGGAAACTGAACTAAAAAAAATGATAAAGTTTCCAAAGATATAGTACAACACTGTGCACATAGTTAACAATACTGTACACTTAAATTTTTGTTGAGATATCATGTTAAGTGTTCTTACCACAAACAAAAAAAAATAGGAAAAAACCCACAGAGACCATGGGACTCATAAAATATCTAGTGTACTTCGATGCTTGCTATAGTATTTGTAAACAGTAATCCCCTTTCTGAATCAAACACAAATCAAGTAATACATAGTTTATTTGATATGAGACAACAGGGACTATTGGAACTCTTTTCTCATAATTCAGGGCTTTCACTTTTGGACTTGGGGTGTCCAAGTTGGGAAGGGAGCTATACAAAAGAGGAAAGCAATGACCCTGTGGCTTTCATTTTTTCTGTGCAACCTCACAGCAAATATTGTGAATCCTGCTCATTAATGCATTGTAAAAATGTTAAGATTAAAAAAAAAAACATTCTGCGAGACTGAAATTACGTGAATCAAAACCAAACAATCTCACGTCTGAATGGCTTCAGGCTGTTCAACTGGGTAAAGAGGAAATATGTGAGGTAAGGAAAACCATTTTTTCGGAATCACCTAAGTGAAATTCCAATCCCTGACCTTCCTGCGTATGTACCAGCACACTCTTCACTTGCTCTAAACTTTTCTGGTATAACAGTAGCTGAGTCATTCTGGAGCGAGGGTTAGTTTGCCTGATTCATCCAGATACGAATTCAAATTCCTTTTCTAAGAAACATCTGGGCCAGGCTGCCCCGCCCTGCACGTGCCCTCCGTCCTCCCCAGTCTGTATCGTGCAACGCCCAGCTTAACCCCGAGAGGTGACAAAGTCCCCTAACAAGGAACCAGGCCGTTGTTGTTCAGGGAAAAGTGCAACCGCACGCCAAACACTCCCTTGCACACAGTTCCTGAATGTTATTACTGTTTTCCAAGGGCGCTTTCATATTTTGATCTTTCACCGACGCCTCCTTGCCTCACAGGCTCCTAAGAGCTGCCCTAAAGTATTCGGCCCCTCCAGCAATACTGCGCTCTGATTAGAGCCGGTCAGACCTGCCCAGTAAACTTGTTTAAAGTAAAAAAGTCAGAAAAACAGTCATATAGGAAGAAAAAATTCCCTGGGCCCTGTATAGATGTTGGAATGTACCATTCGTTCCGAAGGGAGGAAAACCCTAAGTGTGAACTAATTCGCAGGTCTTAAGTCCCTTACTGGACCTGGTATGATGCACGACCTGGGCTGGTGAAACATAAAAACAGAGTTGGACGCAGGCTGGGGGCCGAGGGCACCGCAGAAAGTCGCGCGGGCCGCGGCTCCTGGGCACGTCCCCCGCCGGACTGCTTGGTGCAACCCGCGCGCTGGCGGCTAGGTGGGGCGTGCAGGGCGGCGCCAGCGCAGTCTGCACCATGGCTTACCCCGGGCACCCCGGCGCTGGCGGCGGGTACTACCCAGGTGGGGTAAGTGCAGCTCCAGTGGGCTCGCGGCCCAGGCGCGACCCCCAGACGCCGGGGACGCCCAGAGGACACACTTTATGGCTCCGCGGGCGGCTCCCGCCTCTGGCTTCTTGCCGGCTGCCTCGCCCCTGGTCTTTCGGCCTCTTTTCTCTGGCTCCCTCCTTCTCTCTGTCCCCCTTGGGTCACCACGGGTGGAATACGGTTCCAGAAGCCCATCCAGTGACTCTAGGATACCTGGCTTGAAATTGTGCAAATTGGGTGTTGGCTTCCTCCCCCTCCTTCTGTGTTTTTTCTAAGAGCAACAACCATTTTAATCTAGAATGGTCTAGAGATCTACTTCTCCCTTTAAAAGAAAGTGAGAAAAAGAGGTCAGGGAAAGGCCGCCAGAGTAAAAGTCTTCCGGGAGGAAGGCCCCCTCGCTCAGCGTCGGAGATGCGCGTTGTCGTGGGAACTGTTTCCAAGACTGGACGTTCCCTCGCGATGAAAAGCCCGACCCAGACACACCTTACTCCTCCCTGGTTACACCTGCCCCCAAACGCGTTGAAACTACCGTGAAACTCTGTAAGAGGATTTAAGCTTGGTCTTAAACTGCTTGTCTAGCTTGCATTTACTTCAGTAACCTGAAAGTTACCAGGATTTATGTAAGTTGCTTCACTTAACGCAGATGTCACCCACAAGACAATTCATTTTGGTCCAAGCCTCTCGTTTTTAAATTAAGGGGAGTGGAATGGAAGAAAGGAGCAAAGTGACTGCAGTTAGAGTGTGCCCGGTGGTGGGGCAGTAAATGTCTTGCTTTGCACAAAGACTTGCAATGGTGAAAGAACAAAACTTGGTTCAGCAGAATGAAACTGAACTTGTGTTTTCTATCTTGCAGTATGGAGGGGCTCCCGGAGGGCCTGCATTCCCTGGACAAACTCAGGACCCGCTGTATGGTTACTTTGCTGCAGTAGCTGGACAGGTTAGCTTTACCCTTTCATATTAAAGAGTCATCACATTCTACATTTGTATTAGTGTTTCTTATGGTGGCCAGGAAAACGACCTTTCCTCTGGAAAGGAATCACTTTTCCAAAAGAAAAGAAGAGAGAAAGGAAATTTGTCAGTTACTTTTTTTGAATATCCAGAACAAATGAGGACAAAGTGTTACTGGTGTTATGTTAGTTCAGTTCAAAACTGAACTTGTGATTGATTTAGGGGCAGACTGAACACAATAGGGGATTGCTAATACCCTTTGAAGATCTGTGAGGTAGAAAGATGTCTTTAGAACTGGATTGTCAGGGTCTAGGGTGGTTTCCAGAGAAGGAATTGCTGGTCTGGTGAGCACTGTTTGTACAATTTAAACGCCGTGCTAGTGATTCTGTTGCCAGGTTCGAAGGGACACTTTCTTTGGGTTGGATCTGTTAATCCCTTGCCCCCTTAGGAAATAGATTTTTATGGTAAAAAGCCACCAGCTTCAAAATAAGAAAGTTACTGCTCTCCTTACTATCAGGAAGTTAATCTTGTGAACAGTTTCTCTTTTGATGGAGATGCTGTTACTAGGTCAGCTCTTCTGTGTCCTCAGTAGGGGTTGTGGCCTGTTGACCCAAAGAGATGATTAAGGTCGGTACCCCAAGGTCCTTCACTTTTAAATTCTGAATTGTGTGACTTTTGGTGGTGTGCATAGAGAAAGGACACTTCCTTAGCCCAGGAGGTTGCTGTGTCTGCTCACTACCCTGTTGGTGTAACCCCGGTGTGTCCAGAGGGGATAGCTGCCCATATGAATTCAGTTTAGCTCTGTTTGGATCAAAAATTAGAAATAATACAACCTAAACGTGGAAATGCCATAGACCATATGGGATAAAAACCTAAGACCACCTTTCAGAATAGCACTCTAAGAAGTATAGTTTGAGAAAACTGAGTGGAAAATTGACTCTAAAACTGAAAGGGCTTCCCTTTAAGTATCTGCTTAATCTGTTAATGATCCGTATCTTTGAAACCACAAGACACAGCAAAGCTCAAGACTCACATTCTTAGATGGCCTCCAGCCTGTAAGTGACCCCACCTGCTTAGCTTTCAGCAGCCCTGGCCTGTATCAGCATATCCACTGTCTTTCAAATTATTGACCCTGCTCTTCATTCAGAGCTTACAATACCTATGGACTTGAGAAATTAGGTATTTTATTTTTAACTTCCTAAAAATAACATATATTTAGTTCTGACCTAAGCCAGCCAATAAATAGGCACTTGGGAATCTGTATCTTCCACATATGCGTAGTTGTGACGTGAAAAAACCATTTGCCATATTGTAAGCAACCGTGATCACAAAGGTTTCTCTCTGAACCAAGCTTTTTATTTACTGATGTCAGCTGTGTGCCCTGCTTTCCCCTCCTAAAAAGCTAGAAAGAGGAATATGATTTTTAAGCAACTGCATAAATTATTTTATTTTAAAATGCTTAACTTTGGTATTTCCTCACTCAGAGTCAGAGAAGAGTAGTTCAAGACAGAAACTAGTTTTATTCATTCATTAAAACATATTAAGTATCAATGGAAGAAACTGAATGCACCTTAGTGTTTTATTGAGAGAGGAACCTTATACTTAGGAATGTTTATGCCAAATCTACCTCAGGAATTTAAAGGAGAGGGTGAAAAGATATTGATAATACTAAAGTATAGGTGTAAGCAGCTTTGTGATTTGGTTAATTCTTGTGTAATAATTATTTAAAATAGAGTCTGAAATTGAACGCCCACTTAGATATTAAGAAATGCATTTTGATGGCCCTAATTATGCATTTGTGGAAGAGGATGTAACAATTTTTCTTTTATTATGGAATTATTTTTGGAAGTAGGATGAAGAAAAGAATGCCTGTTGTTGAAATGCATTCCTTTAAAGTTTCATGCACAATAGTACTCATTTTCTTGGTTATTATTGCTACGTTGAATACTGAAAGTAAACAGAGAACTAGAAGGCTCAAATTATGATTGTGATTTTGTGATCTCTCTTCCTATGTTTGTTTTCAAAAGGATGGACAAATAGATGCGGACGAGTTGCAGAGGTGCCTGACGCAGTCGGGCATTGCCGGAGGGTACAAACGTAAGTTCACGGCCTTGAGGTTGCTCTAGAAGCACCCTTGCATTTCACATCACAGCCGTTGCCCGTGATCACAGCCTTCATCATGTAGAATTTCAGAAGCTGTATTTGGTTTACTTCAAAACATGAATTTGAAATCAGTTTTTAAGAAGTCATTCCACACTCCCTGCCAGTTTAGTGAGTTTCTTATTGGGTTCCACGTATCTGGAACTATTCAAAGCAGGAACCACTCACATGGCTGGCCCCTTCATGGAGAATGAGTCAAAGGTGCTGAAATGAAATCCACCAGATCAGGTGTCTTTAATGACGGGAGAATGTCCAACCTATAGAAAAGTTTTATAAGAGTTTATTCAAGCCAAAATTTTGAGGACTTGCCGGAAGCAATATCTCAAGGGCCTGAGAAGAGGATCTGGAGAATGGCAGTTTTGCATTTCCTCTTAGGTATTTTGAATCAAGGGGCAAAAAAACGTAAAGAAGGTACATGAAATCCATCAGTGGTAGATTAGGGAGGCCAGAGAAAGCAAAGTAGGGAAATCTCTAGGGTTGGATAAAAGGCCAAGTAGAAAAGCACATGACTGTACATTGGTGGTCACAGGATAGTTAATAATTAACATTGGCAGCACATAGCTGGTCCTTTGGGAACGAGGTAACAGTGAGGGCTTCTGTCGTCTCCTGCTCTGGTTTCTGAGTCACCCTAGGTATGTCACAGTGGACAGGGCTCATGTAAGGTAAAGACTGACCTTTGCTAAGGAAGATATATGTCTGGGTCATGACTTTTCACCTTGACCTGTCCAGTTAGGAATTTATGATCACTCAGACCATCCTGTGTGGTTACTTTAGGTCACTGAGCATGTCAGACCTATCCCCAATAGCTAACATTTACTGCTATTTGCTAATAAGAGCTTACTTAGTCCCCAGCCTGGTGGCCAAGAGCTGTGAGAGGCTGGTCTTGGGCACTTTGTCCCCGAGTGGCCTGCCTGCACTCCTGGTTCTGATGGCTGGGCCCGTCCTCCACCCAAGTCCTCAAGGAGCCAGTTGTGCTAGCTGGTCTCTAAGAATGCCACTGGCACCTTGAATGCTGGCCATGACATTCCTAGGTCTTCCCTCTTTCTTTCCCCCTTCTACCTCAGAGAAAGTGTTCCGGTTGAGTAGGACCTTCCCTCCTAATTTCTAAACTCTCTACGCTAGTTCTCCTTTCCCCTGCTCCCCAGTTCCTCAGACTGCATCTGCTGCTCTGTAGTGCAGCACTTAAACCACTTCCTGCCCTTTGCACTCTGCTGCAAGCCGGGGACTTGGAGCTGTTGCAGACATGCTGCCTCCCAACTAGGGGCTCCACGTCACCCCATACTCGAAGACCTTCTGCCTCTTTTCAAACCAGATCTTGACCATGACAGATACGAGGGTAGACAGTAGTGTACTGATGTAGGTCTTCAGCTGCCCACTTCTTTGCCCTTTGTTAATTGAGGCAGAACATCCAATTAAAGCCCTTCCTGGTAGACTGTGAATTAAAATGCTCAAAAATTCACCCCTGAGGATTTATAGTGGTGTTTTTTGACTGTTTGACATGCCGTGTTCACTAGATGGCTCTCTTTTTAAACTCTTTGCATCTGTTTTTATCCTTTGTGTTATATAACTTCATCGCCCTATTAATATTTCTCTTTGGGGGGAATTAATACAAAAGAGGAACCTTTTGCATTTCTGTCATTTGATCTGGTCCTAACCAAAAGAAGCACTTTCTAGATCAAGGGATTTTTTTTGTTGTAGGCAGTGCATTTAAACTGTTAACTGCTAACCTCAAGCAGCCGGGTCTGGTGAACAGAGAGGTCTAATAACAGTGGTCACAAGAGTGAGCTGTGTCACAACATGAGTATCATTCCACACTCCCTCAGTAGAAGTGTAGTAGGTTTTAAAATCTGACTAACAAAGTGGCTTGTATATCCTCAGAGAGTAGTCTTTTAAGCCACACTTCACCATGGCCGTAGACCTTTGAGCAGTGGAGGAGATATTTCCTGGTCATCAGGGCGTGTGACTGAGCTCATTTGTTTATGCCATCTGGTGGTGGAGGCCGAACTAAACCACAGAACCTCCTGCCGGAGAGGCATCGGACTCGGTTTTGGGCTACAGTACATTCGTGGGTGTTTCACACCCAGCTTCCAAACTAAAACAGCACAGACAAGGCGTGGGGATGTGCCCCAGCTCAGTATCTACAGACACCTTGTAACCTGTTTAAAAGGAAGCAGCCACATCTGGAGGTGGAGCTGATGAGGACAGTTGCTCTAGCTTATGAGACATTAATTCAGGTCCTCTTTTCCCCCTCTAGTGTTGTTGCTCCCCCAGCGAGCGCCCTTGAGAGAAGCAACTGAGGGTAGGGCTTTCCTGCTAGGTTTGTGACATTGTGAGTTTCTACTAGAAGCGAGGTGTTGGAGGCATTCTAGTGCAATGAGTTGGAGGAAGAGAGTAAAGGTAAAATTATAGTAAAGATTATTTCGAAATTATTTAAAATAGAATTAGTATTAATAAAAGGTTTCTCTGGGGGAAATACAAGTGATATTAAGCAAGAGTTTCCTCACCCATGCTTATTAGACATCAGCATTCTCGCCCCTAGAACTGTCCAGAATGGTGAACTTTCTGTTTGGTCACTTTCGTTCACTGCCCATTGCATTTCCTCCCTTTTAAACACCCCCCCGCCACACACACACAGGACCAGATTTCTGTTGTCCCTGAAACACAGCTCTGACTTCTCACTCTCCCCCTCTGAAAATCTTGAGTAGCTCTATGATGCCTGTAAAGTAAAAGGTAAATGGTTTATCAGGAATTCAAGATCCTCTGACTTAGCCTCATTGAAATGCACCTGCTTCTTCCCACTTCCTTTGTCTGCCCTGACTTTCCTGCTTCTCTTGGCTTATGTTGGCCTGTAGCTCTATTTGGCGGTCACCAAATGTCCCCTGTCTTTCTGTCATTCTGTCTGGCTTAAATGCTGCTTCTATGAAGTGTTTCTTACTAGGAAAGAGCCTCTAAGTTACCTCATTGCATCTTACTCCGGAGCACTCTTACTTAACACACAATTCTAGCGAGTGTATTTATCTAGTTTCATATAGGAGCTTATTGTGCATGAAAAGACGTCAGGCAGTTTGAGGTAGGAGGTTACTGTTCAGTGCTTGACATTAAAGGGAAAAGCAAGAAAACTATGATTAGACAACTAGCAAACCAGCAATCTATAGTCAATTAGGAGTAGCAACAAAGTACCCCTACCTTCCTACTCACCATACTGGATGTAATATGTGGTTCATTATGTTGAATTGAACTCACTCTGTTACAGTTTCAAAGGTAAGAAAGTATATAGTGTTTTTAAAAGAATATGATGATAGAAAGCTTTAAGCCTATCCAAGAATATGGATAATCGTACAGTGAACTTCTGTGTAACTATCGCTCAGTTTCAATAGTTAACACTGTGTTGCCATTCTTATTTCATCAATGAACCTGCCCCTTTCCTTTGGAAGCAAATCCCAGATTTCTTAACGGTCATTTTGCCTACAAATAACTTCAGTGTATACTTTTCTAAAATATAAAGACACCTTTTCCCCCAGCTTGAAAACCATGACACCTAAAAATACTGTAACAGTACTATGCAATGCCTTTTGTAAAATATCTACTTCAAAGTTCCATATAATTTAGTTCCACATAAGTTGAGTAGCATATAAAAATGAAAGTGTATAAATCATACTCCTAATTAATTTGAAGATATCTAATGTAATGTGAATTTTTAAAATTGTGTTGATGTGTATGTACTTTCTTGATTTAACAGCTTTTAACCTGGAGACTTGTCGGCTTATGGTTTCAATGCTGGATGTATCCTTTACCTTGATTGCTGCTTTGAGTATTTTTTCTTGTAAAAAAAAAAAATCCTCCCTAAAGGAATTCATGGTAAACACAATGACTAATGACAAAAAAAATTCTTGCCAAACCATTAGCTTTTAAGATGGAATTTGGAGAAAGGAAGGAAGCTCAGTAACCAAAATGGTGGTGGTTCAAGAACCGAAGGAAGCGTCCCAGGAGAACAGCGTAGAACCTGAGCGGTCAGGGAAGCTTCTGCTGTAACGGTGGTCGTTCCGTGTGCCTCCCCCCTGACCTTCCAGCAGGGGGGTTTCACGGCGTAGAGGTTGGACTCGGTTTAGCGAGTGCTGACCCCACAGTGCCTTCCATCCCACCTCCTTCCCAGAAGTGACAAGCCTGGGTCTGGGGGTGCTTCACGAGAGAGGGTAGGGGCCAAGAGCACCCCAGGACGGAGAGTGAGCAGCCTAGCCTGGGGCACCCCCAAGGTGGGGTACAGCCCCAGTAACAAGGGTGCTTTCTATCTGAGGCTCTTCCTGTCGTTTCCTTGTAATCACATCACATAGACTAGCTTTTCTCCCATGATGAAAAGATGTTCTCAGAGCTTTTTCTCTACTTGCCCCGTTTACTCTATCATTAGTGTGTCTTTTTATTATACCATACCAACAAGAACATGTAACATTTGTAACCGCTTTAGCAGCAAGAACATTAAATTTCCTTACCGTTGATCTTTGATTAAATCAATAGACAATGTTGCTCTCCCCAAATGCTGTCTTCCTTAATGGCAGTGCAGAGAGATCTGTCAGGCACGATGGGTTTCAGTGAATTTAAGGAGCTCTGGTCTGTCCTGAATGGCTGGAGGCAACACTTCATGAGTTTTGACAGCGACAGGAGTGGGACAATAGACCCTCAAGAACTGCAGAAGGCGCTGACAGCAATGGGTGCGTATGGGGAGGAGCAGTGTTTTTCTAATTTCTAAAACTTAAGTGCTACATGAAGGCAGTTTCTATATTCTAGAAGTATGGTGTGTTCATAATTCAGAGGAGTACCACCAGTCTTAAAAAATTGTGCTTGATTATTTCTGATGATCTTTCTGTAACCCTTTAACACTTCTGGCTGGATGGTTTTTCTTCCTCTCAGGATTTCGGTTGAGTCCCCAGGCCGTGAATTCAATTGCAAAACGATACAGCACCAATGGGAAGATCACCTTCGATGACTACATCTCCTGCTGCGTCAAGCTGCGTGCCCTCACAGGTGGGTGTGTTCCTTGGGAGGGTGTCAGCACCAGCCCAGGAGACACTAATTTTCATAACATCTTATTTCTCAGTGCTTCTGCACTTTTATTGTCCTAGTCTTTTTTCTCCTAACTTAAGTGTCTTTTTTATTAACATTGCTATTAAACTTATCTAGCAGAATAGTTGTTTTTTTTTGTTGTTTTTTGTTTTTTTTGCTTCAGATATTTGAGATTTGTACATGATCTGCCATTAAAGAAATCTTAACTACATTTTACTGAAATGTTCCAAAACATAACAGACTAATTTTGATCAGAGTATGAGCACTATTCTGTGATTTCTCCCTAGTATTTGAAATATTTGAAGAGTGAAATTACTCATTTGTAGTGCTCTTTCCTATTTCTCCCTGACAAAGTAACTTAAAATAGGGGTCATCCGTGACAGGTGTATTTCTTAAATGATGAGATGTGAATAGTTGCTATACATTTCTATTCCCTCTATTCTTTGTCTTTCCTTTGTATATCTTTTCCTGTTCCATTCCTCTCTCTTTACTCTTTTTTAATATCGGGTTTTATAGTTTTTACTCATCCTAACAAAAATTAGTGGGCAGATATTTTTATCAAAGAAAATCCTTTCCTCGAACCAAAGCATCGCACGTTTGATTCCCAGTCAGGGCACATGCCAGGGTTGCAGGCCACAGTCCCCAGCAACTGCACATTGATGTTTCTCTCTCTCTCTTTCTGCCTCCCTTCCCTCTCTAAAAATAAATAAAATCTTTTAAAAAATATAAGCTAGAAGAATATTTATTTAAAAAGATAAAAAGAAAATCCTTTCTGATATGGCAGAGCTCAGATGAGTGGAACATTTTGTCACAGCCGATTTTTCATAGTAGGGACTCCACCCACTTTCTCCTAATGTGATATGAAGAAGTTTGAATTTCTGTGCTTTCATCAAAATTAAGTAATGGCCTCAGAAGTTGCACAGGTTTTACCTACTTTGGGTAAGGTATTTTCTTCCAGCTCTACATTGAAAAAGACAATTAGCCAGTTTCTGCATGTTGTATATTATTTCTGTTCATACTCACATAGTTGGCTTCTCTGCTTTGATATTTTGGTTATGTTGGCTGGTTGTACAACTTAAATGTTACTGCATTGTGAACTCAAAGCGAAAACAGTTAACTATTGTGAGTTCATATAAGATGTAAAAAAAAATTTTTTATTGTTGTATTTTACAGACAACTTTCGACGGCGGGATTCTGGGCAGCAAGGTGTTGTGAATTTCCCGTATGATGATGTAAGTCTCAGTAGACTCAGAACTGAGTAGATGAGTAAGATGTGCACCAAATGGGAACCCCTTTTGAAGTTAACCATTAGAGCATCTTCAAGATGCAGAGGAGTGCAGGCTTAAATGATCAGAAGGAGTCACTATTAAAAACATATTGATTTCATTTGTTACTCATCGTACCCATACATAGACCACTGTTTGCTCTGCATTAAAAGACCTGAGTCAAAGCCCAGATCGTCCCGCTCATCAGCTGGTCCCAGAGGCAGGTTTCTGTGTTGCTCCAAGACTGTTTGAGGGAAGAGAAAGTAGTGACAGTGCCCTCTGCCCTGGGCTGGTGTGAGACTTCAGTCTGGAGTGGCCTTGAAAAACATCGCGCACATGTTGTATCTGTGTGTGCGTTCTTCCCAGTCACTGAGCAGTGACTTGAACGGCTCAAAACTGCGTTTGACACACCAATGTCCTTCACTGGGGACATCAGGCACAGACTTAGGTCACAACTTAAAACAGTGCATTTACTGAACGAACAGCCACGCTGAATGAGGCAGGCTAAGGCCATGTCACGGTGTGAAGGTAACCAGAGGCCGTCTTCAGTGGCATTTGCTGGACGTACTTAACAGAGCTAGGGGGATGTTTCCTTGTTTCCCCATTTTTGGCTTTAAATTGCTTTTTGTAAAAAAATTACTTTTAGAATAGAGTCACTGTGATAATTGAATATACTAAATGTTTTTCCATTACAAAAGACAAAGATGCATGTGTATATGGCTTAGCAGCTGGTGAAGTTGCTAAGTGAATATACTTTTAAAAGGTTTGGGTGTAAATATGTTTACTTTTCCTGCTTAAAGATGTGTTCTCTTTAGTGTGCAGCTTCTCGGGTGACAGTTTCGTCACTGTTTCCAAAGATGTAGAATCAGCCTGTGGAGTGGAAAGTGCACAGTCTTTGGCCTCAGATGCAGTGACTGAAGAGAAACCTAAACATCGTGACCTTTAGTTTCCTCTTCCCTGAAATAGGGACAGATGGGCTTGCTCTTGCAGGAATGCTACGAAGGTTAGCAAGTCCTCCCTGGTGCTAGAATAGTGAAAAAGAAAATCGATAAGAAAATGCAGTCTATTGTTGTGTGTTTAGTGGTGAAGCAAGGGAATATTTCACAGCACATACTGATGCTTCTAAACTGGGTTTCTGAATTGCAGAAGGGTCAGATACTCTGCTTCTGTGCGTGCACACACTTGCATGCTATGATTGAATTAGTTAAGTAGATTGTAAAGGAATTGACTATTTAAAGGAGCTTCGTTAGAGTGATGGAGTAGTCCTGTGTAGTGTGGAAGCCTCCACGTGACATGAACATATGAACTCACCTGTTATTTCTGTTTGTGAGTAGGTTCCTTTGATCATGCCCATTTCTAGAGTCTTTTATTTCGTTCTTTTATTAGAGTCTTTTATTTCTAGAGTCTAGATATTATTTGGAATTTAAACAGTTCTTCATCCATTGGAGTCAGATCTGCTCCCTGTAAGCTTTGATGTGAGGAACCCCAAACGACCCTTTCCATATGGCATTTACACTTCTTTTATCACAGACTTTTTTGAAATCCATACTTCAGATTAGCACATGAAAACGTAAGCTGCCTAAAAATAACGCAGGGTGTGCCAGGATCTGCGGTGTAACGCTGATGCCCCTCTCTTTCAGTTCATTCAGTGTGTCATGAGCATTTAAACCAAGAGGAAGCGCAGACGCGTGACCGACATTCCCACGGGAGTTCTGGCTGGCTCTCGCCCCTCGCCTGCAGGAACGCATGGGAACTTGCCTCGCCACTTGTCCTTACCAGTTGCTGTGAAGGTGTATTACTTTATGTACCTCTGTAGTTTCTGCTTTCAGTTTAGATAATAAAGTCTGGAATTTTATTAAGATCAGTTCTGCTAAACCATTTAGAATTTCCTTGAGCCACTGTCATATGTTTATTTTCTTGCTAAACCTGTTTTATGTAATTGCAGGCATGCAAAGTGTTGATGGCACGTTATAGATTTTCCATTGCAAGATACTAAAGCCTTTTCACCAGGCCACAGCCGTGGTCATTCCTCTCCTAGAAGGGCTTTTGCGTGGTATTGAAAGCTTGATGTGTGGAGCATTCTTATCACGTAAAATGGTTAGACCTACTTGGACGCAAAAAAGACCGTGGTGATCCAGGCCAGGGTTCACCTTCATGGACACTTAGCGCAGGCTGTAGGGCTGACAGATGTCTTCATGGCTGTGTGAGTGGACAGGACCACAAGTGACTGTTTTCTGCCTTTTGAAAACCTACTGAATAATCTGAGTGGCAAATACTGTCACCAAGATCTTGTTATCATCCACATAGACCTTTGTGAACCATCCTTAAAAACCTTGTACCTTATGAGCTTAACTATGTAAAAAAGAAAGTTAATAGAAAAAGACTAAGGGACTATATGAAAATTTTAACTATGATTATTTTGACTAATAGAATTCCAGGTGATTCCGTTTCCTTTATGTGTTTCCGTATCCTCTGGACTTCATATGATATGTGCTCCCCCTTTAAAAACAGATGTTAATTTTTTAAATACTGATGCTTCCATTTTGATATGCCCCGTGTCCACACACTGACAAGGACAGCAGAAGGTCTGGAAAGAGTGCGTCGAAACGTGGACGGGACTGCCTGCCCCTGGGAGGCAGGGTCCCGAGTTTGTTTTCTTCCTGCTGCTTTCAGAAGGTTCTCTGATAAGCAAGTATTACATTTATACTGGAAGATTTCCTATTTTATAGAAAAATTGTAAACCCTGAGCTCTTAAGTAACATCTGGATTCTAATGCTGACTGTGCCTCTAATGATTTATGTGGTTTGATCATTTCAGATAATCTCAGAGCCTCAGTTCCCCCTTCTTTGAAAAGGAGATAACTCTTAACCTCCTGGGGTAAATCTGAATATGAAAAATGTGTTGGTATAATAAACACCAATAATGTTTCTGTTTCTTGCATTTAAAGCTAGCGTGATTTGCTGTTTTTGCAAGAGAGCTTAACAGGTAAAATAATGAAATTAGTCTGTTTTCTCCCTGCCAGCAGCAGAATACCTGTCTGACCTTAGGGCACAGTGTGACAGCTACCATTCCGAGATCAACCAATGAAAATAAAAACATTTCTAAGCATCTTTAGCCACCTTTCCCTAGTTATTTTTTTCAAATATTACTAATAAGTATATATTCACTCTATACATATTTATGTAACCCTAACTGAGTGTTTACGGCACATAGTCCCCCTGGCTGTACATTACAGTGGAGCACAGTCTGCTTCATACAGGGTGAGGCAGAAGTGGGCTTACAGCTGTGAGTACGTGGAAGAGTTTATTCTCGTATTATTTATTACTGTGTTTTCCATACGAACACCTGTATGCCTGCTTTTGCCCACCCTGTGTACGTGGCGAGTGTAGGTTCACTCCAGACAACATCTGAGGCCACAAAGCTTGGCTTTCCAGAAAAGGGCCCAGGGGACCAGGAGGCAGGGACACCCTCAGTCCCAGTGCCTGCTCTGTGCTCTGAGCTCACCAGGCTCCTCTGAGGAAGTCACAGCTGAAGGGAAGGGTCATTTTCTGGATGACTGTCGTGGTAAGGAAGAAAACCCTTGCAGGGCTATGGGTCACATCTGCTTTGTTAAGTCCCGAGGTGTGCTGCACCAGTCATGGTTCTGAACTTGCTTTCGGTTAAGTGCCAACGTACTACAAAACCATGTCTCTGGAAATACTCAATTCAGTTTTAATTATTGATACTTTGTAACAAGTCTCCTTACCTCCTCCACATCTACTTTCACTGTTTCTTTCCGAAAGCCTGAAGCCTAGTCTTCAGCACATCCCTGCAGTTCGAGTTTCCCTCCCGTCGGCAGATTTGATGTATACATCCCTCCTTTAATTACACCAAAGTCTTCATTACGAGTGAATCTCGTGTTGCCTTATTTCTATCTGATGTTGGGTTCTGTGTTTCATTCACTACAGACTCCCCGTGCAACCTCACCCACTTCTTTATACCCGATCTTGCTTTGTTTTCCTTAAAGCATGGTAAAGCTATGAAGTCAAACCTCAGTACTTCCATTATCCGGAGAATTAAGTTCCTCAGATCACCCCACCTCAAGATTTAATTTAATTCTACAGATGTGTGCTTTAGCCTTGTGCTTTAAGAGGTCCACTGCCATAGGACGTGGCCACCAGGGGCCTGGCGCCCCCCTGGGGACGACTGGCACAGCTTACGCACAGCAGTCACAGCTGTCTCCTGTTAAGCCAAAGTGGAGCCCAGGCCCCACTTCCGCATGACGTTCCAGGTGGTGCCGTCGGTCCGTGAGCTGGCGTGTGAGCTAAGACTTCTGCTGTCTCTGCACTAGACTTGGCCTTCGCTCAGCTGAGTGGGTTCATTTCAGTGTTCACCTCAATGAACTATTACATATGCCTAAAATATTATTAATACAAGAAATGGAGCTCTGTGTAATCACCATAAATTTTTTACTCATAATAAATGTACAAGCCCTTAATCAATGACTTCTATTCTTCTCACATATAACTACTTTTTTCTTCAGCAGACTAAGAGCTAAAGGTAAGGGAAGGAGCAAGTGCCAAGGCAAAGACTGGTGGGCAGAATGGCTGCCTGGGGGACCATGGAGTGGCCAGGTGGAACAGTTATTTAGACAATGAACGCATGAACTCAAACTGAACCTCCCAAGGCCCGTGGCTTTTGAGTCTAGCACAGGTGAGCTCAATAAGCAGCGCCGCCTGGGCTCTAGGTCAGGGTGGGAAGCTGATCCTTGTTAGGACCGGAGACAGTGCGGGAAGAGGCAAAGCAGGTGGGTAAATGCAGGAGGCCCTGCCAGCCACCCAGCTGAGGAAATTGCCCAAGAAATCAAGCATTCAGCCTTCAGCACAGGACCACTGTATTTCTTACAGCACTCATGGCCCCTCCTGGACAGTGGAACAGAAAAGAAAACCCCCAACATTGTTCCCACAAAGCTGACAGACAAGCAGTGGCTGGGAGGAAAATAGGATTAAAGGAGTTACGCGTCAAAATAACACTGGTCTTGTATTGAAAGTTACTTTATTGATGTTACAAGGAGAGTAACATAGAAAACCATGGTATCTTATGAGCTTCAGAAGTGAATACTAATAAAATTGTGCCAGAAATTTGAACCTCAAGTTACAGTAACCTTTAAAAACAGCAAGATTTTTGATAACCTACAATATAAGAACTTGATAACTTGAACAGCCATAAAACAAATCACACTTGCTCACGAAAGCGGTTGCCATACACATTTCAGTTGGTGTTTGCCAAAACCCAGTTATTTTTAAAATAGCTTAAGAACCTGAAGTGCGGAGAGGCAGAGAGAACAGAATGTGCAGACAAAGCCAATCTAAGATATGCACGCTGATGACCCGGTTACCAAAAGTGAGGCCGCGCTGCTGTGGACACTTCTCCACAAAGTACTGCCACTGTCTGTAGATGGGCCGTCACCTCTGGACAATGACAGACGTGGAAAACACTGCCACAGACCTACACTGGCTAACGTATAAACTGCCATGTTTAGGGAGAAGGTCCAGTTTCTAACAAGTTGTCTGTCTGTAGGGGATGCTATTGGGGCAAGTCTCTCCCAGCAAGTTAGGAAAGGAGTGCATGCTTAGTTATCCTGAATAAACCTCTACCATTAAGCACTTTTGAAGCTAGTGTAAAAAGTAAAAGTCTTCCATATAAAACAAAAGTCTTGGATCATTTTACCCACTAAAAAGACTGTGGAATCACAGTTTGATTTTTGTGCTGGACTAGGAAAGAAAGTAGGGTTTCTAATTAGGCAGTGATACACAAATAATTTAGCAGAACTCTTGGATTGTTAGTAAATATATTCATATCAGCACTTTCTGTATTGTTACCTGGTATAACTTAGCACCTCTGTGTTTAAAGATTTGGGGGCTATTTTCATTATTTTAGAGCTTGACCATAAAAACAAACCCACATCTGAAACTACAAATAGGCTAGGCCCTACAGTCAATGTAGATTAGTATTTGGGGTGTGTGTGTGTTTGTGTTTGACAGGAAAATGTCCTTTTCTTCATAAACTGAAAACTTTATTTTTCAAATGCATTATTTTAACAAGATTGCTAGTCTCATTGTATGCCTTTTTGTTAAAAAAGAAAAAGAAGAAACACATTTTCCCTGGTTTTGACTGCAAGGATTCTTACAAACATGAAATGACAATGCTCTTGAGTAAAACCTTTCCAGCCTAGAAGCACCTCCCGGTACAATGCAGGCTCAGTGCCGATGCGACAGGAAGCAGTGACTGGCTCATCATGGACTGGACCGTGAAGTACTCGTAAAGCCAACACTCAGTAAAACTGCAAACCATGCAGCTCAGTCGCAGGCACTTGGCACCTCTCTCCCTGCCTCACCCCAAGTGCCTGCCTGCACCGTTAGCTTTGGAGCTCTGTGTGGCTCTACATTCTGCTCCTCTGCCAGGACTAAATACCCCAGGAGCCCAAGGCTGGCTGCAGCTTATCTCCCCTCCATCCAGAAACAGTGCAATCCATGCCTAGGTGCCCAGGGGAAAAGGCTACAGGTGCCTCTACCCCCTGTTCAGCATCCCTGTGGTTCTCCCAAGTGGCCAACACAGGCACTAAAAAAAAAAAGGAAAAAGAAAAAAAAGGGACTCACCTCTATGACAGTGAAAGTTCCCAGTCAGGAGGAAAGGGCTGACAGCTACTGAAGGGGGAGCGACTTCGGAAGTAGGAAGGGTCTGGGGGAATCTCAAACCCCACAGCGAGAATGCTGACTGTTTGTCAGGCTCTGGATATAAGGGAGAAAAGTACTAAGCAGGTTTTTGTTTGTTTTTGAATGTTGTTTTTCTACTTGGAAGCCGAACAAGAGGATGCTCCATTCTGAGGACTCTGACAAAGTGATAAATAAAATGTGACCAGAAATATTATCCCCTGGTATCTAAAGTCTCATTGGATCTTTGTTTGCTCAGCACCCGTAGGTGTCATGGAAAAGCTCCTCTGGCAATTAAAAGCACCTGACCACAGAGCATATGCTATGAGCATGCGCCAACATTTCCCAGCAGGTGTGGCTGTTCCACTCACCTGCCCCCACCCCCGCACACACACAGCAGGGTAAGCTGCTGCCTTTCAGCCCATTTTCACAAGAGCAAGCTGGCCACCTGTGGGTGCAATAATCAGGGGAGCTGTTTATCAAAGTCCTTAGCTCACCCCAAGCCAGAGAAAAGTTGCATCCAAAATCAGAGTAGTCTTACCAATTCAGAAAATATTTCAGAGGGGAAAAATAAAAAATCTGAGCCCCGAGTAAAGCTCTATTCCATATAAATATGTGCTGCTTTTGTATTTTAAGCTACTAAATAATGAGAATGAGAAATTCATCTTGACTCCATTTAAAAACAAAAGCATGTGGGTGGCAGATTTAGAGGAAAACATAAAAGTGAAAGGAGGAAGATCATTAGGACTAGGATAAAAAGTAGACATTATGCCGCAAATGAGAGTCAGAGCATTTGATACAGAGTTCCTGCCGACTTAGCAGCCGGCAGGACGGCATGAACGTGCGTTGCCCGGGGCGGCCCCAGCAGCAGCCCGCGGGGGAGCCCTACCTCCTCAGGCCTGGCCCAGCTGTCTCCTCGCCCCTCCCGCCAGCATCGCTTCACTCAGTGCTGCGCTTCGTTCTCCCGTATCCTCTGCACGCCTCTCGAAAGCCTTCCAGAAACTTCCCTCTCCTTCAAGTCAGATGAAGTGAAATAAAATAGTCTTCTCTTTAGGTTAAGATTTATTATTATGTTGAACAACACAAGGATATATATGTTTAAAGCACTAAATATATGTTAAAATAGAACTATATCACAGCAAAAAATGAAGAATAGATGAAATAAATAAATGAATAAACCTGATTTTGAAACACTGAAAGAAGTGAATGGTGATGCCGTATTTCCTCTGGCCCATAGGGAACTATAGGTAACATAAGTATAAAAAACAAAATCTACAAAGATAAGAAGTAGCCCCAAGAGATTTGACCATGGACAGGATTAAATTTTGCAAATCTTCAATGGAATCAGTGAGAGAGTGAGGGAAAGGTAGCTTCTTTCTATGGAAATGTGCAAAATACCTAATTCTGTATTTTCAGCAACTTATTTTAGAAACCTTATCAATCTTATGTTCAGAAATCTATACTGGACTGACCTTATGTATAAACCCAATTTTAAAATCCTTTTTAAAGCAAGGGGAAAGTGAGAGAGAAGCTTTTATCGCTTAAGAAGCACCTGTATCAAAATACATTTGTCATTTTAACCTTACATTTACTTAGTCAACTTTCTTTTTAAAGAAATAGTTCCTTAAAAAAAAATTCAGCAACGGCAGCAAACTGAAAGCCCTTGTTATGCTGTACTGTTGGTTTGTTCCGGTCCACAGAGTGCAGAACCTGGGGCTGGGGGTCCTGGCGGAGCTGGGAGACGCAGGGGCGGGGGGCACTTCCTGCCTAGAGGGGGATTGGCCGCGCACAGAGACCAGTTAGAGTGACCCCCAGTCCTGCAGGGCCCCCGGTTCCCCCTCCCCTCCACTGGTGCCACTCTTAGAAGAGATGCAAATGTTTCTTTACATTTGTACATTTGTGTTTCCTTACTGATTTTTACCTTTATTTATGTTTTTTCCTTCATCTATGGATATCATCACGTGGTTTTTCCCCTTTAATCTGTTATATGGTAAATGAAGACCTCATTTTCATAAGCAGCTTTGTGTCCTTAGGATAAAACTCACTGGGTTATAGTATGTTTTATTATTAAGTGTTTCTTTAAATTAAATTGCACTACACTGTCATGACTATGGGTTGAATGGGATATCTCAGGCAGTGGGGTTGTCAATCCAAAGTCTTACCCACGCACAAAACTCTGGAAGGAGAGGAAAAAGGCATACAATGGGACAGGAAGGCCAAGTCACCACTCTTCTCTGCGAGGCACGCCAGTCCCTCCGGTGGACTGGGGGACATAAGCATTAGTGGCACGATACAAACGGCTATGTGGCCTCCAAGTCCCTCTCCAGAGTAGATATTCTGAAAAGTAACAGGGATGTTGTGCTTGTGTTTGGTGTCATGAGCCCCTTCTCCCTGCCTCCGTGGTGAAAAGTCGTAAGTATTACACTGAGTACATCCGAAACACCAACACATGCTTCTTGAAATTACCCACTAAGATGATAACCTTGCCAACGAATTTTGCAAGTGGCTGTAAGAATGCTTAACATTCCTAGATACAGTAAATACTGACAATACAACATTAAAGCTCCTATAAAATCATAATCTCTCTGCAAATAAAATAAAAAAAACACTTTCATTCAGTTCCATATGAAAGTTATTACTAGGAAGATGACTACGTCACCCAAAAGGTACATAATAATGATTTTCACTTCAAATAATAATTTTCATGTAAAATAACTGAGAAGGTGAGAAAAGGGGGAGTGAGATCTGTGATTATGTAGCTATCCATTTGCGTGAGGATTCTTTCAAATTAGGGTTGGTGTAACTGTAGCTAGGGAGCATATATACACCAGGTACCTTACATTCAAATCTATAAACTCTTTCATAGTCAAAATAAACCTTATAGCATTAGCATTTTATACACTCAACACCAGAAAACATTCAGTGCACATTACAGTGACCTCGGTCAAAGCCACTTTACCTGCTGTACCTTTACACCCATCTGCCCCCCTGTCCTCGGCTTGCCCTAGGTGGCCGTGTCACCAGCACTCACCCAGACCTTAGTTAGATGGATCGTTTGTATTGTTTTGTTTCATTTTTGTAGTCTCAAGAGTTACATCCCTTCTTGTCATAAAAATGCTGTTTATACTTTAATAATCTGGCTGATCAAACTGATGTACACACATCTTCGAAGACTTTCAGAAGAGAGATGATGCACTGGGAGACAGAAACGCGGTGAGCCTGGCCGTCCCGAGAGATTACATGTAAGAGTGAAATGCACTTTGTCCATGAATGATCCTGGGAGAGAGTTCTGCAACCTTGTCTGCGGGTCCCATTCCTCTCAAGAAGGAGAGGAAACGAAGAAACTCAGAAGTACTCTTCACATCCAAGCATCTGGTGGATCCCACCAATTTCTGAGCTCACCCGGGGAGTCTCCTTAGGAAAGTTTTCTTTCAGCACGACAGAGCTGCACCATGATGGCCATCAAACTCGGGTTTTGAAGAAGGGGCTTTCACAGAGATTTCTGAGTTTTCTATGGATTAAAAAAATTTGGAGCTCAAAACGTCTCTCTCGGCCAGCTGTTTGGGTGACTTCAAAGTGGCTGCACACTTGTAGCTTTAGATTTCTTTTAACTCTCTGTGGCCTGTTGAGGCTTCCCCACCCAGCTGGTGGAACTTTCCCTCATCTAGCTTCCAAGTCAGTGCAGAATGACCGGTTGGGACTCAAGCATCCACTAAGGATAAATATCCTTCGTGAACAGTGTGAAAGTTGTTTCTATTGAAATGAGTCATTCATTTCACAGATAAGGGTGGCTACCAGTTTTGTTAAAGAACAAAACTTTAGGCCACAAAGGGTTACAGTATTGGCAAATTGGGAGCCACTAATGCATCCGCAGCCTGTGGTCTCATCTATTCTGGATGAACTTGCGTAATCTCAGTGGGAGTGACTGCTGTGGGACTCACAGCCTCCCGAGTGAGACCAGCAGATGTGCTCTTGTGCTGAAAATAACGGCTGCGGAGGCAGCCACTGTAGCCCCAGAAGCCAAGTGGACAGGCTGGAGGACTCCCAGGAGCAGCTACGGGCGGTGGAGGGCCTGCAGGTGGACGGCAGCACCACTGGATTCCTGCCCCCACAGGGTGCGGGGGCCACACGTTTGCTGGGCATGTGATCTCCTGGTCAATTAATTGCTCAATAAAATTGCCACCAGACTGTGCATGGTATAAAGGGATGTCACACGTTTTGGACAAATACCAATTATGGAGACATGTTTACAGCACTGACCACCAAATTCACAACATCAGCTTCTCACGCTCTTCAAAGACCGTCTGGTGGACAACAGTGACATGACTGTGACTGTGACTGATTGTTTTTAGGCATTTGGCAAAATACACTGTAAGTAACAGCTGCTTTTTTTTATTTTAAAAATGTTTACATATGTACAATTGTCCTTGTATGCTGATATAAATATGAAAAGTAAAAAAAAAGCAGAAATAAAAAATACATATTTAAATTTAGCATATGGAATATTGGCCTCTCAAAGCTGTAAAGTCCTGCAGGAGAATCCTATATGCCTTAGCCCTGCATGCTAGTGTCTGTCGCAGGATGTTGTCTCCGTAAACGTGGAAAACAATAAACAGAAGCTTCATGCACATAGCATTACTGTCTACAATGAGGATGTGCTTCAGAATGTCAAGTTCTGAATCCACTATTGTCCCTTAGAAAACTTGCTACATTTGGGTCATGTGAGTTAATTTTAGTGATATTTCTACATATATCTGTCATGCGAATTATCCATTAACATACCGATACCTTTACTGTGCCATAGGATAGTGTAACAGTTCAGTAGCTCTTTTCAGGGTTCAGTTAAATCTTAAGCCAATGACAGAAAGAAAATAGTATCCAGATGTGAGACTGGGCTTCTCCTCGCGTGTGGCATCTCGGAGGGTGTTCGTATCGTCTGAAGAGCAGATAGATTTGCAGTGGCTCCATGAGGCTGGGTTTCTATAAAAGTTGAAGTAAACAGTTTCGATGTGTCACATGTAAACAGTTGGTCTTAAATGGATGTCTCCCATAGCTGCACAACAGAGAAGAGCAGATCGCACATCATGAAAGCAGGAAGCAGTTGTATTAAGAGCTATGACGGCGAAAGACATTTGGTGATTACATCCATACTTATGAGACTGTGGCTGTGCACTCTAGTGTCTAGTTTAAGAAGTCTAATAAATGGATAAAATAAACACTAATTTTTAACTCTCTTACCTCTAAACCTATGTCGCAACCTTCTTAACAACTGTCATCTTTTAATACAAAAAACCTTTACATCCTCATTTAATGTAACTCAAAATTTTGAAAAAAATGAATACTGTGTCTTAAATGAATAATTTAAAATATTATTTTTTAAAACTGCACCATTTCTGACCTGACTCGTGTGGCTCAGTGGGTTGGGCATTGTCCTGTGAAGCGAAAGCTTGCCGGTTTGATTCCCGGTCAGGGCGCATGTCTGTGTCTCGGGCCAGGTCCTCGATTGGGGACATATGCAGGAGGCAACTGATGGATGTTTCTCTCTTTCTCTCTTTCTCCCTCCCTTCCCCTTTCTTTAAAAATAAAAAATAAATCCTTAAAAAAATAGTATCCCCTTCTTTCCCCAGGACTCTGATAGAGCAGTAAGAACAGTGGTTCTCAACCCACCTGCCCATCTCAGTGATCTGGGGACACTGCAAGGCAGTGCCAAATCAAAGTCTCTCTGAGTGGGACTGAGGCATCAGTGTATTTTAAACACCCTTCAAACAACCCCCTGTGCAGCCAACACTGAGAAGTACTGACCTCAGGGGAGTATAATTCCATCAATACCACCATCACCCATTTAAAAATCACTGCCCTGGGCCTATCACCAGGCTATACACCCTCCGATTCCATCACTGCCTCCTAGAAAACTGTCCTCTCTTGGGACCTGACATATCAGAGTACAATGATGCATCCAGGGCAGGATGTCAGTTTCTTAATTCCCTCGCCTCTTCCCTCTCCCTGCCCCTGCCACAAGTTCTTTATATTGGCCCTGGTTTATATCTAACTTCTGTGATGTTCGGTAATTGCCTTAATGGACTGGAAACAACTTTGGCATGATTAAATATGAATGCAACTCAGTGCACCAGAGAAGGCAGGCTGATTTAAAAAAATAGATCAAGCTGATCAACTGTTTCTAGACAATGTGATTTGGGTTTAATTATTATAAACATGAACAAAGAAAACCTAAGTAAAACTAAGTGTGACTTAAGTTGCATCCAATTTTCATTTTTACTGGAAATCTGGCTGGGGCATGTCGCTATGTAACTAATGAGTTTCTAGGGAAGAAAAAGAAGAAATAGGTAAAGGACTAAGTGGATATTTCTATTTAGGTTCCCTTAATATGTTCTTTTGTATCTCCATGGAAATTTCAGTCTGATGTCCATGGGGGCTACCCCACAGGATTGCGGTACACACGCCCATGTCATCTACCATAGGTCACTGAAAAGACAGCCATCTCCTGCTTTCGAAACCAAGTCTCTCAGCTGTGAGGACCACTGTGTGCGGATTAATACCTGTTGGTGGGGACAAGAGAAAATGAATGACTCCCAGGGTGTCTGAGGCAAGGAAGTTCTAACTGATGCTCAGACAATGGCATGGAGTACTAAAGGGTACAGACGTCAGTGAGCCCAGTTCCCTCACAAATGGTTATGGAGGTTAAAAAATAAACAACAGCTTGCAGAAAGAAGAGAGGCACAAAGTAATGACATTGGGAAAACCTGAAGGTCTCAATTATCCCTGTAAGGTAACAGAAGCTGAGAGCTGCCAACTTATCACCTTTAGAACAATGCATGACCTTGGCCATGGCTGGACAGCTATAACGGAGGGGGTGCTGATAGAAAGATCTGCTAGCTCGATTCTCCACAGCCCACACAGACAGCCTAGAGACAGGGGCTGCCTACGCTGCAGGACGCCGCTACATGCACCTGTGGCTGCTCCACAGTGGACAGAACGAACCAGGCCTTCTGCACAACTGCCCCTCTCAGCCCAGGGACGGGGCCACAGCCAAACATTTCTTCTGGGGATCTGTTATTTTCATTAATAACCTGTACCCTGTCATGGCAACAGCTGAGAGATTGTCGCCAAGTAGAAAGAACAAAAGCAGCAATGTGGACAATTTATCGGGGGAAAGGGTGGAGTATTATACTTTGGCAATTCCCTGGGGAGGGAAGGCGTAAGATCCCTTTAGATTTCATCACCATAAGTACATCGGGAAAAACTGAATGCCTGTTAACAAGTCTTTTTTTAAAGCCCTGAAAGCTGGATGCTGGGAATCTGAGTTACCTTCTTCCTTTCCATCTTTTACCATTTCCCATATTAACATATGAAGATAATTTTTGTACGATTAACAAAGCACCACTGATTGTTTGTAAAGTCTTTTTTATTACAGTGACAGAATCAGCTCTTAGTGTGTTTTCTTACTGACTTTGATTTGAGGGCATTAAAATTTGAACGATCCATGTTTACCTTGAACCCCAAAATTTAAGTTCAGGATCAAAGACGCCTTGAAATATCTTTCAAAGCCAAAAGGCCTAGGGACCTAGGACCCACAAGCAGAGAAAGCTGCCCATGCTTCTAAAGATTTGTTTTATATTACTTCTTTTGCAAACATTATTGCTGAGAAGATCAACATTATAATATAACTGATCATAACAGAGCTTGGACATCAGTTATGGTAATTATTCTTCAATTACATTTTTCACTTAAGCCTCTGAGAGCTGGCCTGCCTCTCCAAACTCCATGGCATCTCACATTTCACATAATGGGTCTGTTCTGGGAACCTGAGACTGGTTAGAATCGTGATTAAGATGTAAAAGAGGACTTAGTATTTAAATGCAACTTCTGGTGAATCATATTTTTATAAAAATAATCAACTCAATATATTGTGTTAAATCTGGCTTTTTTAAATATAAAAGGTTGTTAAATTTCACAATATCCTTTACCATACTCTAAATATGACAAATTTCGAAGCCCTTTTTCCTTATTGCCAAACTCTTCCCCCATTTCCAAGACACTGATCTGCTTTTCTGTCCTGGGTTCCTCCTTCTAAAATCCAATTGGTTATTATTAGCCGGTGAAAGGTCTGAGTAAACAAACGGGGCATGGAAATGAGGCTAGTTTAATCTCTGGCATTTTCAGGTAGATTGAAAAACTGATAAAGCAAAAGACATTCTGTTTTTGTCTATTCCAGGTTGTAATATACTAGTGACACTGAAGAATAAAAGATATAAATATATGACAATAAATCATGAATATATACCAAATATTTCTAGCACTTATCAATGCAGTGATTAAACTCATTTGCAAATATAAATCTAGCTCCAAAGCCCCAAGAATCCTATATTTTTCAAACAATTTTTTCTTTTGCTTATGAACAAAGAAGGAAAAAGAACTCTTTTAAATATAAGAACTCAAAGATAAACGATAACGACAGAGGACATCAGCATCAGGAAGACGTCTTCACGTACCCTGGCACTCTGTCGGTTCACTTTCTTCTCCTCGTCGGGAAGTGGAGGCATGGGGTAGGGGTATTTTCTGCTGGAGGCAATAGACCCAGTTGATGAAGAAGGAGACTTGGCAGGAGATAAAGTCCTGAGACGTTGAGAACACATGGAATAAATATTATGTGATGGCATAATGTCTTTTGCAAATAACTGAAAAGTGGGTTCAGAACAAACCCTCTGATTTCTACTTTCATATGCCACTACTGCACAGGGTTAGCTACTGGGAGATAATCTGTCATTCACAACACTGGAATGCTGGAATTTTATCTTCCTAATTTTATAACTGCAATGGATTGTTTGAATGTTAGTACACAGAATCATACTTTCAACTAGAAAGCCAAGAATGAAGTTTTCTATAGAATAGAAAGCTGAAGTGGAGAAGGGTAATATTATTCTAAGAGCTCATAATAGTAAATTAAGTATACAACATCTCAATATTCTGCCTTATTTTTACCGCTTACTGTTAAAACTATTTTTAGCACACTTATTCCAATTATATTGTTAAGGTCCCAAAATACAATTGCTGCAAGTATTAGTTTGCTAAATTCCACACCAGTTCACACAAAACTCATGCATTCGGAGGCCAGTGTGTTAGTTGTGAAAGAACAAAGGCAAGTACGGAGATTTTAATAATAAATTAGTAAACATGCAAGCAGTAAGGAGTGCAGAGTTCCAGCCAAACAGAGAGTCTGATGAGAACATACAGAAATGGTCTGATTAGTCCCTCCAGTCCGCATGTCTGAACAGGGGAGGATTCTAGGCCATAGAAGTGGATCTTGATAACTCAGGCAGGGTACACTCGGTATGCCAATAAGGGGGCTATACTTTGGAATTTTGCTAAACTAAAACAAACACAATATGACAAGACCCCTTCCTATTCGGATAACATGTTCTCTTCATCATGGAGTTATTCCATATGAAAGCTCTCTGTAAGCTCCTAACGTATCATGCTGTTCTTGTTTGATTCTGCATATGCAGTGGTAATATTTGCGACTAAACTGAGCACACTGGAAAAGCCCGTATCTGCCATCTTGTCTTTAAAGTTGAAAAAAATGAACAGCTGAGTGAAAAGTGTCAAGCACCCATACAATGGAAAACAGATGTGATGACTCGGCAGTAGCTATTCAGTCACAAATGCCACCACTTCACATCCATGACTCCTCAGTTCCTGGCGCACGGTGGCAATGACCCACACCACTGATCTGCCTACCCTGCCACGGTACAGTAGAAGTACCTGTCTCCGTAGAATGCGCCTCTTTTGCATCCTGTGAGTGCCTGGCTCAGCCAGGGGGAACTGGGGGCGGGCGACACTGGGCAGGGGAAGATCTCTGCCTGCACTGCATGCAACTGCATAAAGGTGTCTTTTTTTCTCTCACTTTACATTTTAGCCCCCATCCATATATTATCCTTTGCTCTGGGTCTGACAGAGTTATCAAATGGTCTATTTTATGGACACTGAATATAAGCTAATGTTTTCAAATAACTTTTCCTACAAGCCCTGAGATGAAAGTGAGCATTCTCACTCAAGTGTGAGAATCAAGAGTGATTCGGTCTACTTTTCATTGAGAATTCCTAATGTTCCCTCTATTTTTGGAAAATGTCCAGGACCACTGTTTAGCGTGAACCTGTTGGGATCTTCCTGGCGATTGACCTCTCTGGTGTTAACAGTACGCTCCACAGTGGAGCGCGTTAACCAAATATGACTACAGCATATTTTTCTAATTCAGAAATTAATGATTTTCAAAGCATGACTAAGATCTTTAGTAAACAAATTCAGCATGCATAGAATGAGGACAACCTTTTTAATTTAGATATTTAAGTACATCTTTCTAAAACAAAGAACATTAACCTCGATTTGGATTTTTAGCCTAAGCACTACTGACAAGATATCCAAGTTCAAGAGAGCTAGTCAGAGACACCAACAAATAACTACCTCTCAGTGACGTTAGGGCATCATGCGAGACAGGTCTGATTTGTTGTAGTACGTATGTCCATGGCATGAGCCATTAGCTTAGAGCTTCAAAGTCACACCAGCCATCCGCTTGGCCATGGGTCGCAGTGAACAGCTTTGTACACATACACAGCCATCCCAATGAGGATGGCTGAGAGTCCAGTCTTCCCCTCAAATGTCTTTCCATGGCCCAAGCCAATAATGACTTAAAACAAAGGGGAGGTATTCTCCAGAACCCCAAAGAAATTGCACTTATACTACTTCTCACAGAGATGCACTAATTAACTGACACTTGGCCCCTGAAGGGAAGAGAGGCCAAGTAGGACAGTTTTAGCTGGGGGCGGGGCCTGGGGCCCTGGAGTGGGGGTGGGGGTGGGGAGTGGTAAGTTGCCACAGTATAAAGGGGATTTTCTTGGGGGAATGGAGAACACCAGAGCACGAATCAGAATAAGAGCAGAGAATAAGGCAGGGTCAATTATAATTGGTTTAGAGAAAACAAAAACAAACGTAACATTTCTCACAAATGTCTAAGATATTTCTTTAAAACCATCTCTAGGCTGCGTTCTGACCCTGGCTATTTGCCTGGTGGTTCCAATTGCTTTCCCTGAAACCTGGGCACCAGTCCAGCTCATTCACTTGTAGGCTTTGGACAAATGCTAACCAGATCATCCTGTGTTTTTGAAAACCATCATGACCATGGTGGGTGCCATTTAGAATCACACAGTGCAAGTATGCCTGTGTGCCACAGATTGTGGTGTCTCTACATCAGCCCTCCTTGCCTGCCTTGAGTACATATGCCTGCCAGGCCAATCTCAGCTCCCTTCTGCCTCCGGAGAACAGGCTAACACCAGGCCAGTCCAACACAAGGGACACAGGTCCACCTCTTGACTGTGTTCCTATGCAAATTTTAGAGTAGCCTAATCCTGAAGGATTGATAAAATGTCCTGGGATAGAATGTAAATAGCCCCTGTCCACCCTGCTCTTTTAGGTCATTGCAGTGAAATGGAAAGGGGGCAGGCTTTGGAGGCCTTTGGAGCCAGGCTCGTAATTCCAGTCCTGACACTCACTGGCTGTGCTACCTTGAGCTACTCTTTGTGCCTCGGTTTCCTCCATCTGCAGAAAGGGAATAAGAATGCCTACCTCTCATGATGCTGTGAGAAATAAAGATACGTGGTCTGCACTCAACACGTGAGTTATTAACAGTTTCTTTTCAGAGTTACAGCATGTTCCATAAGGTCATGGAAGTAGACTCAAAACCCATTGATAAAGTGAGTAACCAAATGGATAATACCCCAGAGTAAGGATGCCTGAAAACTTGTAAAGCACTGTCACCAAGGGAACTATCTCCGGGATCTACTTGTGGGGAGACAATTCTCTTGGCCTGACCTCACCTGCTCCTTCCTAATGTCCTGCATATGCGCCCACTATTTGAGAAACCACTGTCACTCGACCGCTGGGGAAGGGAGCACATCTGAGGCACTCGGGTCCCTCAGTCTTTGGGAGTTGACTTTTCTCTTCATAGTGATGTGGATGCTATACTTTAAAATGCTGGGCTGTATTTTGGATCAGTTTCCTGCCTTCACAAAGTCCCCACAGGGTGATTAGTAAAGTGACCTTGGCCCTCGTTGGCAGTTCTGACAGAAGAGATAATCCCGAGTGACCTGGTGGCAGATGGAGCAGGTCCGAGCTTAAGCATGGGGTTGGCTAAGAGGAGAGCCAAGCTGCGGAAGCACTCGGGGCCTCCAAAGTGAGGCTTGGCTTGGGCAGAGAGCGGATGAAATTCTTCCTGTTGCGTTAGAATCACTATATTACAAGACCTGGGAGAGCTCCATTATTCACCACTTCCACAGAAATTTTGTGTTGATTTTCAAATCTGACCAGTGTAATGCTTAACAACCCCCAAAATGACAGATAATTTATAACCCTCCGCTGAATTATATCTAGCCTTTAAACACAAATGTGGATCTTCAATAATTAATTTTTAATGTGACTATCCACCAAAGAAACCTGCATCTCATAAAAAGAGAGGAGATTGAGGAACCCTCTAAAACTGCCCTTGCAGCTTTGCACGTGCAACTGGGGGCGCTAAAGCATTTCCCCATCCAAACTGCGCACAGTCATGTGGCTTCTGGGCAGACCTGGGCGCTGGTTTGAAAAAATGAAAAAATGTGAACTCTTCTCTGGGAGCCACACAAACCACTCAGCTCACCCAGGGGAGGTGAATCAACTCTTCCGGGGTACCATTTCATTAGTTGTTGCTACAAAATTGCTAAGTCCATTTAGGTATAAAAGCCCTGGTCCACATAGGACCAAAGTCCTTCTGTTTTAGTTCCATGACTGATCCAAACTACAATCTGCCCACAAGCCTGAGGAAGACAGAAAGAAGAAATGGGACTGCAGGTGAGCCAAGATTCCAAATAACGTTCAAAACCATCTTACCTGTCTTCCTGACGTTGGCCATCTTGGGAGCTATGGGTGAGGGTGGGATGTTTGAATGTGAGTGCATGTGTATGAGGCTCGGTGGAAAAGTGGTACAAGCAGAGGGACAGGGCAGGAGGCCAGGACGGGGCACAGAAGCGGGATATATTTTTGTGAGCAGGCAGGGGTTATGCTTTCCTTGGGGCGTATGCAAATGGATGGGTCCATTAAAATGCAGGTAAGTCTAATCATTTTCTCAAACTATACACATCTAAACTAAATGGTACACAGGAAGAGAAAGCCCACCTTATATGGGTGCTGAGAGTTAAATTCACATATATATTTTGATATCTGTTAAATGCTGACCCAAGTCATGGCAATAAATAATCTGAAGGCTTATTGTTATGTTCAGAAGAGGAAGCAGTTCAGTCTATATTTCTTCTTTACATTAACCATCACACAGAAGTCAGGTATAGAGCAGAGAGGTATCTCTATGAAGTCACTCTGATATTATAGTGAAAAAATGCCATTAAGCTCTTGGAAATTCTCTTTTTGACTTCTAATGTTTCACAGAGCTGCAGTGAATTGAGTGAATACACTAGTTTCTTAAATGTACGGAGACTCTATCTGCTTGTTTGTGAATCAAGAATATGTTTCAGATCTGCTTGTTGTTCTATTTGAAGTGTTAGACATGACATTTTCATTGGAATAAAAAGTTCCTTAGCTTTGCTGAGAAGCTGCAAAACAAGTGTCAGCGCAGCTTCTCTGGGAGCAGACGGTCGCGCTGAACAAATGAAACTACACTCAGTTCATACACTCTCCTGTGGCCGATATTTTCTCAATAAGGTTCAAGTTACAGCACCTCACTGTTTTTACTTGAAGTACAATTCCACTAATTGCATCCAGTTTCCACATTTTTCCTTGAGTTTTCGTATGCACTATGCACTCGTAAGGGGAGTAAGTAGGAAAAATGCACTATGGAATAACCAAATTCTAGAAAATAAATTGCTCAGGTTAATAGTGCTTCTTTATTAGTGGGAAGGATGGTTCATGCCCATTGAACACTACATAGCATAAAATGAAGAGGAAGCTACTAAACAGCTCGAGATGGTGAGAGAGACATGCACTAAATGGCAACCCTTTCAAATGGCTTCATTTGAAACATTCAGAAAGGAACTAGACTTGATCATGAAACCAAAAACAGAGATCAAACGGCAGCAAAGAAACAAGGACCCTTTCCACCTCTGGGAACTTGTATTGGGAGATACAAGATAGAGAGCCAATCACACTACAGTATTCGTATGTGCTGGGAAAGTTTGAAAAGGATATAAAATTAATTTGTAAAATACCTAAAGTATGGTCCTTCAGTGTTTTTATTCACATCTTCTACCCACTTAGCTACATTATAGTCTCTTTTGAACCATGGGTTTAAATACCTGCAGAAAGCAATGGAAGGAACAAAGAAAGCAGAACAAGATAGAAAATCTGAAAATACACAGCACAAGCTTAGCAAGGATGTTCTTCACCCTCCAAATGCACGTGACTATGGCAAATAAACCAGGATGGGTGCTGGGTGAGTATGAGGCAGTCTATACAACCACGTGAGGGTATACACAGCTACAACAGGGCTCAAGGCATTCTGGAACGTATTCCACATTTCAGGAAAGCCTTCCCAGTGGCTTCCCAAAGTGACACAGAGCTCCCTTTCAATCCTAGTTCTGTCAGCAATCCCACTCACCCACCTCCAAAGTGGCATTTTCCAGGCCACCTCTCATTTGGCTCCTTGATTTTCAAATGATAGTGGTGCTTTCTGAGAACATTGAGCTGGCCACAATTCCAACCTGGTGTTTGGGTCTATACCCCCAGGAACAATTCAAAGGAGCAAAGTTCTCAAAGTTCTCATTCCAATATGAAAAGAAAGACTTTATATGGCCTTTGTCTTTCTCCTGATAGTGGATCCCAAGCTGGAATTAACAAGAAAGGTGCTCCAAGTGGCTCTGTAAGGAGCAGAAAAGGTCCCCCCACTTCTGATCCTGGAGCCCCAACGCACATTTAGTGTGGTCCAGACAGACCTCCGTGATCTCGAACCCAGGTTTGTAACTGAGGTGCAGCCGCAGTGTTCCTTCCGTCTTCGTTGCACTCCAGACTACAGGGCTGCTGTGTCCACTACGGAGGGGCCCTCAGAAGTTGCCTTCTGAGTGTCTGAGCAGCAGGTACGCGATTGCCAGCCAATAATAATGACCTTAGTTAGATTTCACTGATGGATCTGGCCAAGCCTCCATCAGAATGACTGTGCAAAGGAAAATCTTAAAGGTATTAAAATTCGGAGTGCAAGGTTTTTGTTTTTTTCAGAGTTTCCTTTATTTTTACCCAGGGAGCCAAGCAAGAGTACATCCCCTTAGAATTTGCTCTTTTAAAACAGATACAGATTCAACAAATTCAGTCTTGGAAGAACTGGGAGGTTTTACTGAGTTTTCTCATTTAAAAAATAACTTATAGAAACACTATAAGCAATAAAGATCCAAGCTCTATAAAACTTTTCAAGTTATTTAGAAATAAACCAGGGGAAATTATAAAATATAGTATTTGTGATTAAAGTTTCCTTCTTTCCTCCATATTTAGTTTTAGTTTGTAAATACATTTATATCAAGACTATAATTCCACAGTTACATAAACAAATTAGATTATTTTTTTCCATAGTCCTTTTCCTTGTTTTGGTCTATAACACTGGTATGTCCTGAAATGAATTCATGAAGTCCCCTCCCGAGGGAAGGGTGGGGTGCTTTATGTGCTTATAAGACCATTTTTGCTGAGACAGTCTCGCCTGACTCAGGAGCAACTCGCAGCAGTTTTTGCCTTTAGCCACAATCATGCCAACTTGTGTTTTTTCACAGAGATAGCCAATTAAAACTTGCATAAATATTTCCACTGAGACTCCAAACAAAAAAAAAAGTCAAAAAGCGAGTGCAGCCACAGATGAAGACTAGTGAATGCTCTGGCCTGGGGAAAACCATAGAAAAAGCCCATGCAGCTGTTGTTATGGGTGAGACATAGCCACACAGCAAACTGAATCACCCACAGGCAGTTGGCCACATCCACGAGGAGACATGTGTTCCTTTCACTGACAATCTTAGCAGCTCAAAGGACTGGTACCATGGCTGTTCCATGAAACATACAGCCATATGGCTTGACTTGCACGTGATGGACCTCTTCCTCCATCTCATGGAGCATCTCAGAAGGCTGTGTTCACTTCACTAGAGGTCACTGAAGGGAACTCTCAATTGTTGTTCCTTCTGGGGATCTGCCAGAAAGTGTCTTAACACTGGGCTTCCTAATATCCCCAGCAGTGGTGGCTGGAGTGATGGGATTTTATTGAACTGCTATAAACCTGCCTATGTGGTTTGACTTGGCTTGTAGCGCAACATGCAAAAAAAACAAAAAATGCATTAGACAGGATAGGAGAGCTCTTTGCGTCTCCAGGATGGAAAGGCAGAGGAAATTAGCTGGTGCTGGCTGGACCAGGACCCCTTGTGAGCAGATGTTGGGGGGTCAGAGATCAAACGACCCTGCTCTCAGCCAAGGCAGGGACTCGGAGGGAAATTAAGTGGCAGCCAGAATGAAGGGGCAGGTGGAGACTGACCTGTGATCCAGACTCCCTGTCTGGGGCTGTCAGAGCCCCCTGGGCTTATGCCTTGGGATGGGGACTGTCTGGGCGAGGGAGTGCCCAGGCTCAGGTTGCTTGGGGCTCCCTCCTGTAAAAAACACAATATATAATACAGAGTCTAAGCCAAAACTTTTTTTTACATCATGTACAACAGTGAGGAAGATGCAACAGCTTTCAGGGGGAAAACAATACATTAAACAAAGATATTTTATGTTGTCACTTAGCAGAGTATGCATTTGTGGTGCATCTTTTAATTTGTTCCCAATGTCTCATCCTCCTTTGGGATGATGAGATTCTAAAAGGAACGTTGAAATAATAGACCTGATAATACCTCTTAGTCTAAAAATAAAAAAAGATGTTTGTCCATTGTCATTCTGCTCCTGGTACAGTTACACGAATGATGTTGTTACATCAGAAGCAAATGGGATTATTTAATAAATATGGAGAGTATAAAAAAAAACCTATCACGTAATTCTTGATATGCTATGTATTAGTATTCCTTTTAAGAAAAAAAATACATAGCGCCTGTACATAAGGTGTGTAGAAATTCAGAACAGTGGTCAGCTTCCCAGATCTGGCTCCACTTAGGTAACACGAGAAATGTAACCCAAATCTGAAAGTCTGAAAATCTGAGGGAGTCCTTAATATTTCCTTTTTTGTAAAAATGATTCCATTATTATATCTTATTAAAATATATTACTGAATTATCTCACAGGCAAAGTTTCTCAAGGGCTGTTTGTAGCACAATATTTATCATATGATATGCATGGGAATTTTACAGAAATTTTTTAAAAAAATTAGTGACTACTCTAAAAAATACTGTTATGAATCTTGCTAAATACCAAGTACTCTGGGGGTCCTAAATTCATAGCTTTAATATAAACATTGGATTTTTTTTCTTTATTTAGGAGTTTTTAAAGCTTCGTCCTAGGAAATGCTGTTAAGAACACTAAACAACAGGAAATGGACAGACACTCTGAAGGACCTTTTGCAGTTTTATCTGCTCTAGTGAGCAACTGAGATAAGCTAAGGAGCTCTTACCAGGTGACCTCATGCAAAACAAATCAAACAACATTCCAAGAAGAGTTTATCCAACAATGAATCCTAAAGCATCCAAGCACTTTGGGAATGAGTAAGATAAACTCTAACAGATTAGTTATTTATGATGGAGTTCTATGGTGCCATTCTGGACCATGCAATGGTATCACTTGAACCTATCTATTGTTTCTATGTTAAAATGTCTTCTAATTAACTTTTACAAGCCACTTATAAGAAAATACCATCAGCAGAAAGGTCCGAATTTCAGGGCAATGCTATTGTCCTGGACTCAGAAAGGCAGAGTATATGATGGGAAAGCTAACGTAAGTTTCTGACAAGCAGTTAACAAACACCTGCTATTGACATTTTTAAAAAATATTTAGGCATAAAGAAGCAACAGCAATCCTGGAAATAATAACTAGCACTGCAGTCAGATACCAGTAAAAAAATTTTAGATGGGTCCGGAAGGTTTGGTTAATTAAAACCTGGTGGCAAGGTCCAGAAGGATGGCAAGGATGTGCTTTATTACGTGACGAGAGATAAGGGCTTGGGGAAGGTGAGTTTTGTTTGTACTTATATCAGGTGGAGAAAAACAAAAAATGTGCATGGTGTTTACCTCATTATAAATGACTTAAGTGTAACTTCAGACCCAATCCCCAGTTTAAAAAAAAACAATGAGTGGCTATCAGTCCAAATGGATAGTGTTGCATTTAGTGACAATGATTCCGTTAAAGAGCAAGTTTAGGTAAATGGCCTTTTAAATGTCCTCACAAGGAAAATTTAAAAGGGAAACTAATTCCATGAGTCTGAGAGAATGCTTAGATCGCAGCCAGGAGGCTTCAGGGCAGTGGTTTCACACGTGAGCAGTATTAGGTTCTGGACAGTGGGATTGCCCCCTGATGCTTCCAGGCTGTGTGGATACTGGGGAAAGGAAGGGTGAGCCCTCTGCAATGGCTGGCCCCCGGGTGATGAGAAGAAAGGAATGTTATCAAAATTCCCTTCAAACGGAACCAAGACACCACAATGGCAGGTTACTGGAGGAAAAGCCTGCACAAGGGCGAGACCCCAGGCTATCAGTGAGTATTGGTTTGGGCACAGTTGCGGAGATGCCTATGTAAAAGAGAAAAGCCATGGTTAATTTTGAAATAGCAAAAAAAGAATTGAAAGACAAAACTAAGACCAGAGGCATGGTTTACAGTTCTTTGACGATCTGGTTAATTAACTCTTCGCACTCTAACTGCACAGGACCCTGGATGCCTTTCCTCCATTAGAGGTTCGGACTTACTCAGTTGAATTAGACCGAGGTCTAAATCTTTTGCCTCTGATTTTCTTTCTGTTGCCTCCCAGGTTACCTGAAAAAAGATGGTTTATAGCTAGATTTGCACATAAGTTAAAATCGCCATATGTTTAATTACATGATATTCCAGTGGCTATGATTCACATCCAGCATCATCAACCCAGAGGGCAGCCTTCTCCATGTGTCTGGTGCCCTGGTACTATCAAATCCCATCATTTCCCACCCAAGAAAAAATAACTGAACTCACAATAAATGCCCTCCCGTCTACTGGGAGGAGAGCTGAACGGCTTACAGAAAAGAACATGTCTTTACAACCAGGGACCACAGAATACAGAACTTGAGTTATGAGGACAGACGGATTCAGAATGCCACCCTATACCTTGCCAAGAGTTACTTCGAGGTCGCCCATTTTCACAGATGTCTGAAATATGTTTTGTGTCGGGAATCCTTTCACTCCAAGAATGAGAGAGCCCATTTGACCTGAAATTGAAAATGTGTATATATTGTTCAAAAATATAATCAAATGAATGTTTAGAAATCAGTAAGCAAAATTTCTAAGCATCGCTGTGCATTAAATAAAATAAATCAGAAAGAAAAATCTGAAATGAAAGAATGAACAGAACATGAAAGTCTTCATGAAGAAGGCAGAATTACACAACATTCAATTAAGAAAAGTCAAATACAATGGAACCCCATTATTATAGCTCAAAATTAAAAGTATCAGGGATACAATGCAAGCCAGTTACATTCCCCAGAACACAACTACAGATAGCAAATTCACTACATGTTCGGTTATGTAACCCAAACAGCAGCATTATAATGGGGTCCCACCATAGATGTTTCTTAATTGTAAAGCAATGGTTTCCATTCAAATATTATGACAACATGGACTTGTAAGAGATTTCATTAAGATTTGCTCTATAAACCTGACTAACCTTTATCAAAGTAATACTGAGTTTTTCCTTAAACAATAAAATTTCTAAGCATTGGCATTTTTTCCACAGATATGGCTCCCCAGGATGTAGCACTGTTAGTTAATTGTCCAATAACCAAACTGAATGGGATGTTGCCAGGGAAGTAACTCTCACAAAGCCAGTGAACCACTTAGCCCTCCTGCTGATTGCATCCTGCTCCTTTAAATAAACTGTCTACAAGAAGCAAAACTTCCACACCTACCTTGCGCCACATAAGAAAAGTATTTTAACAAATTACATATACTTAGGAGAAGTCACATAATTTGATACAATTTTTAACAGCTTAAGAGTCAAAACCCATTATTGAGATTTTGCTAAAATCTGGAAATTACTCAAATCATTATTTTAAACTCTCCTTGGGTAACTTTAGAAAACAGCACTGTACTTAAAATCTTTTCCATATATTACTCCAGTTAATGCTAATATTGTGTATTTTAAAAGGAATTCTTCTACTAATGAATGAAAATAAATGGAACTCAAAATAATTATTATATATTAATTCCCTAGATTAGAACTTTTTCAACATAATTTGCTAATTAAGAATGATGCCTATTTTCTATGGAAGGACAACAGAAATTCTGATGAAATCCATTGATTTCTCCACTTATTTACCATAGTATTTACTTTAGAATTAAATATTTGGCCAAGAAAAAATTTATATGCTGAGAGAATTTAAGTAAATCTTACGCTGTTAGCCAAAAGACCTCCAATAAATTTTAAAAAATAACTTTTCAAACATCCTTCCACAGAACTGTACTCCTCATGCAAAAACTAGTATTTTTACTTTTGCTTTAAGCTATGTTAATTGAGTAAAAACACCTCTTCATGTTTAAGACATTTCTACATGGAGTTCCCAGATCTCTGTGTGAAACTAATTTCTTCTATTCTCTTTCCTGATTGTTTATAAAGAGTGAAACTCAGAGCAGAATTTTTACAGATGATTCACTCTGTTTAGAACTCCAGAAGAGATGATCTTTCTTTTCAATACACTAGCAAATTCCCTTTCTTCAACCTACAAAGTAACTACTATACCCAAAGTAATGCAAGGGGCTACAAATCTTTTCTCCTATACATTCCACCCCTACTGACAATTCTAAAGAAACTGTGGGGATATTTTAGTGTCCTTCCATGAATGTCTCATTTTCTTTAGGAATGTCTCATTTCCTAAAACATTCCAACTACTTATTTCTTTTATCAGCTTATTTTATTAAGCAATTATAAAGCATACAGAATTTTAAGTGGTGTTATACACCTCAAGATCCTGGAGCAATATAGCATCAAAGTTTAAGACATATAAATAATATCTTAACCCCACCCACAATATTATAAGACTCACAAACATTAAATATACTTAAATTAATTTGGCCACCAAGCTCTAAGTCATAAAGTCTAGAAATAATCATTCCAGGCATAAAAGGCAAAATCATAATATTCAAATATATGATTCACAGAGAAGCAATCTTTTTTTTCACAGCAAGCTTAGCTTTTAACATATTTAAAATTTTTAAAATATTCAACACAGCATTCATATTACCAATTTATTTTAACAACTACTTATATTGAAGCATGGCAGTAACCTTTTTCTTTGACTACCAAACATGACATAAAGCTCACCATTTAAAAATATTGTGAAATACCATGTACAGTTTCTGAAGCCACATAAGAGCAAGACTGAAAAACCCCAGGGTTTCCATATAGATTTAATGTTACTTGTTTTGTTTCGTTTTGATTTGATTTCTGGCCTGATTTGTTAGACAAGTGGTTCTGAGCATATGGCATTTTGAATCAGAGTAATCAAAGAACAAAGGATACTATTTTTCAACATTCAAGAAAGAAGGAAGAAGTAATCAAACCTGCTGCAAAATAATGAAATGTTCTGACTAATGGAATAATGTGTGATGGAACAGGTAGAAATCTGAAAATGCGACAGAAAAGCAGACCTCTTCTTAGAACTAGATGCTGAGTTTGTGCTGACTCCAGGAGGGATGTCGCTATAAAAAGAGTCGCCATCTCCAGGCTTTTTTACATAATCTCCCTGGGGCAACTGTCTAAGGCATAATAAACATTTCAGAGTCAGAAAACAAGACACACACATGAACACAGACATATACAAATATTATTTTAGGAAAAAAGAGGTAGGGATAATGATCTACATGAATCAAATCTATAACAACACATAAGGTTATTAATAAGTGTGACACGTTAAAGTCATTCTAGAGATCGGAAATGCAATTGCTGTGGTCTTTGCAGTCTGATGAATAAAGCTTTACTTTCAAAGGAAATATGAAGAGATGAAGTTTTCCACTGTAACTGCATTATACTTAAAGATGTTAACTACAGCTTCGTCTCAAAAAAAAAAAAAAGAAGAAGAAGAAAAGAAAAAGAAAAACGGTGTGGAGGGAGCTGTGTTGGGTCAGACAGTCCTTGCCCAGATAAGACATAGGTTTTTTTCACCATCGTGAATAAATTATTCATGATTCTAAATATTATGTAACATTGGTCTTTTAAAAAACTGATGGATTTCCAAGCTATGTCCTATAATTTAATGCAAATAAATTCTTATTAGAATTCTCTGTTCAATTTGGAACTTCACTGTTTATTTAACAGAAATATGAATAAATTGAAAAAGATTCAAAGGTGAGTCAAAAATATAATTCTAAAACTGCACAGTAGAATATGTAAAGGACGGTAAGTTAGCAAGAGGCAGGGTGGAAAAAAGAACTGAATTATTTGATGAGACTATAGAAGGACATTCACAGGTAGTTGGTGGGTGACCACAGTTCTCTATCTTCACTGCAGAGATTCAACAAGGGAAAATCCACATTGCTACTGACTCTCCTACTCTGGTACTGACTGAACTAAGATTGGAACAGATGCTCAATACTTCCCTCTCAAGGAATAGGGTGGATTCAGCCCCCCTTCCTTGGTCGCTAATCTGATCATTTGCCAGTGCATGGTCCCCAAGCAGCCAAAGGAACCAACAACTTGACTTGGTTCCATTCTGTGCTGTTGTTGGAGGTGTCACGTAATGCTGAATGGAGAATTTTAAACAGAGTTGCACTGAAACAGGTCTCCAACAACAGTACACATTTGCTAATTCCTTTTCTCATTGGGTTTCTCTTTAGTTCCTATGCTAGTCACAGTTACTTGCTGATGCTAAATTTTATCTAAAATATGTAACTTTCAGATGTTTTAAGTGTTTAAAATACTTGGTCATTCACTCTTCTGAATTATTGAATATCCTATGTCATATTATTTCAATTCTATATATGTATTCACACATCTTTACAAAATCTAAAGATTTTTCAACTCATTTAAGCATATATGTTATTTGTGTAATTAAATCTACTCTTCCCCTTTAAAGAATTTCTCATTAAATTAGTAAGATGAATTTTACCTATAATTCTTTGATACATAATCCTTCAAAATATTTTTAACCCTGTAAGTGACTTCAACTCATAATTGTAATCTTTCATTTTCCTGGTACATTATGAAACATTAATTTTATAAAAATAATGCATTTCCCCCTCATTTATAGTGTTAATAATATAGGACAAATATATCTTCTCATGCAAGAGATATTTCTGCAATTATATTTTCTTTCTTGCCTCCTATCAATAAAATAGTCTATCAATGGTCTATCAATGCTTGGAAAAATGCTCTCAGTAAAATCAAAGTCCTTCACCTTGCCTCAGGAAGGAAACTTCGCTTTTGCTTCATATTCATCATCCCCATCAACATCCCCATCAACATCACATCCCCAATAATAATTTGTATGGTTAACAAGTCATTTTCGTTACTGTTAGCTCTAATAATAATCTTTCTAAGCTGATGAGATGTGCTTCATTAAATTCAGATGAAATCACGACAAGTTCCAACTACACGTGACCTTTCCCAATAATTAATTCCCCCAAATGACATGGTTCTGCCATTCAGGCATTTACCAAGGCCTCACTCAGCTGATAGCACAGTCTCAAATGGACTGCTTCTCACAACGGAGGGGACCACATTGTGTTTGTATTTTAACTGAGTGTGTTTTACCACACCCTCAGTGTAGCTTCTCAGCAGTTATATAAAATCACCTTTTAAACATCTTAAATGCTAAACATAGCATAAACTGTGGACTTCAGTCAGAGGGTTGGAAGGGAGTTTAAGTTCAATGAATTTCTGGTCACAGCCTTGCTTTTATCATCCCAGGAAGAAAAGATTCTTACCTGTCTCTAATGTGAAGTCTCCAAAATACATAAACTACTTTGCATTCTTAAAATTCTGTTAGTAATACAGGAAACTTTCTTCACATAGTAAATGCATAAAAATTTTAATGATTATTAATTTTGTTAAAGATCTCAAGAATAATTTGTAATGTCTTCCAACCGTCTAGAAATTTACCCTTCTCAATATCCATTATATAACAAACCTACTTCTTGTTTAACCTTCAGTGAAGACAGAAAACATCGGGTCCCCATGATAAAGAAAATAACATTTCACCATTTGTTATACAAGATCACAAATGGCCAACTACATGATCTCTCTTTTTTTTTTAGATTGAATTTATTTTTCTAGTCTTTGTGGTTTCCTTCCTAAATTTCGGTGGTTTCACAGGCTTTTGGAATCTAAACCACATTAAGTGGCCTGACCAGTGTTAAGTTTTATGATGGGGAAAATTATGTCATAGTTCCTATATTACATTTAAGTATCTTAGACATCTGCATGAACTTTTAAAACAATAACCAAAAAGAAAATAAGAGCTTTTTAAAATTCTTTTTGCTCAAAAAACAAAATGATCCCTTATGAGGGAAGTGTGATCTTTCCTAAGAGGGTCCATTGAACCATAATATTTAACTTAATAATTCTTGCATACATTCAAAGTGAACACAATGGAAAAGACTGAATTAAGTCTTAACCTTAAATCGGAAGGAGCATTTCTCCAGTGCTCTGTCAGTGTCTGGGCTGTCTGTTATTGAAGTTATCACTTGACTGTTTTAAGAAATATTGTGCAATGTGTACCAAGTCACACTGACAGATGCATGACTATCACTGAAATAATAATATAAAAACAAACTAAAAAAGGTTTGAAAAAAAGGGAGGTTTAAAAGCAGAAACCAAAGTGGCTAAAACAGGTAAGAGAGAAAAGAAAAGGGAAAGGGGATTTCTGCTTAAGGTATAGATCAGTAAGATATGGTCTGTTTATTTTATTTCACCTGAATCACAATGATGTGTGTTCCTCTCGGACAAAGAAAGAGAACATTTAAGCTGAATATAGTTGCCCTATAAATCCAAGTTCAATGACTGTTTTCTTGTTCTATAGCTATTGCAAATCTGCTTGAAAACTCAAACTCAAACTTATAATTCTTGTTATAAACTGTACAGCTGCTAGGTCCTAAAGCAATTATGCTAGACAATTGGGCTGGTGAAAAAGTCTGTTACAGCTTTTTCTGTAAAATAAAAGACACATTTTTCATTTTTTACCAATAACTTGATTGATTTGGATATTTTGAATCTGTTAGCTATCTCCTGTTTTTGGCCTCTACTGGATAGAGGCCAGGGGTGCTGCTAAACAATCTTCCAATACATAAGTCTGCCCCACAGCCAAGAATTATTTGGCCACAGTGCCGACACTACCAAGAAACTTCGCAAACCACTTTTGACATGTTTGATCAGTCATTGCACCTTCTTCATACATTACATAATTTTTTTTTGCATTTCAGTTGTATTTTTACCTTTCTTGAAATAATAAAGCATAATACATTGAAAATGTATATTTTCTTCCATCTTCAATATTAAAATAGCTGCACAAAAATTCACCAACTTTGATTTTTTTTACAATGCATGCTGACATGGCAGCTGTCACAATATAATCTAGCAAAATTGTTTTGCATGAAGTTAAAGACAACTAAGCATTACTAGAGCCATCGTATGGAAAAAACTAAACGATCTTTTGGGCCAACCCAATGAAACAATAGCATCAACTAAAAAAATTATAGACGTCATCTTTCCTGAAGGTTTAAAAAAAAAGGACCAACAGCCATCCTTCTGACTATATGATGTATAAGGTTTCTCCAAGGCCCCTAGGTCCCATGGTTCTACCCTCCACTGTGACACTGGCAGCTTTAAAGTGATATCATTCGTGTGTGGGCTTCTGCCTCCACTCTGCCCCAGAATGGAGCTTCTGTTTTTCATTAAGCAGTTTGCAAACAAAAAGAAAAAATGGGTTTGCTTCTTATCTTTTCGTCAGACCTGCAATTAAACCTATTGCACATTCCTTCATATAATGAGAACCCTGAGGACACATTCTCCGAGGGAATATCTACCAGGTTATCAGGTTCCTTCGCAGAATTACTTGCCTGACCTCTCCAATAATTTGAAAGTTACACCCAAGTTGGCATTTTTCAGCCATTACATTATTAACATGAATCTGATAACTGGCTATTTTTTAAATAGGGTCTTGTATTTAGTGTCATAGCAAACCTCATGTTCATCCGTTCTCCCATCAGCTTCACTGGCATGTGCAGGCCTCGCTTATGTCCCTGGGCGCTGCCTTCCTCTTTGAGGACCACATCCATCTCTTTCATTGGAAGATCGGAGACACACACAGTCTCAGAGACCACCTACTAACAACTTCCCTTACTATAACGCTTCACAGATTACAAAGCACTTTACCTGACTTTACAGTTGAGGAAAGTGTAAGTGATGTCCCAAGACCACCTACTAATAAGTATATATCTGATTCCTTGTCAATTGGTCCTCCCACTAGGGAACCTCAAAGAAAAACCTAATTTAAAGGCCAAGACAACTCAAAATTTTTATTTTTATTTCCGGGCACATGTTTATTTGAATACCTGCAGATATTTTTACAAGATTGTAAATGTCTTAATGCATGCTTTTGTCTATTGGCCTTACCACCTTCTCTATAACCACTTAACATATATTCTCAAAAAGGAAAATCCTTCAGGAGGTATTTACATATTCACGGCTTCCTGATCTAAAGTCCACTCTGCTACTTCACCAAGGTGAGAATACTGTACAAACCCATTAGCTATGGACCAGGGCAAAAATAAACACAGGCTAGCAAATCAAAATAAATAAAATAAATATCTGCTTAAGATGTGACAATTTTCAAAATATAAACTGAATTCCAAAAGAGTAGCCAGACTGATGAAATGATGACTCAGTAATAGCAGGAGACACGAAATTATATCAGGTACATAAAGGAGAAAATGTAAAAATTTCCTTAACTATACTTATGCATACATTGAGTTAGAATAAGATTGGTGCACAGCTTTGCATATTAATCATTTTTGGTACTGAGGACAATTCTTTTATCTGGAGAATATCCCTGGTGAAGATACATCTGAGAGCACTGTTTTAGCTTTACTTATGTTACATTCCCTTTTATGTAGTCAGCAATATTAAGTTACATTATAACCTTATAGCCCCTATGGAAATAGAGCTGAATCATCATTTTTTATCTTATTAGCCTAATTCTACTTCTCACTGAAGAAAGCCACCAAACTTAGGTTTCTGATATGAATGATCACCTCTGACCCAACAGCAGAGAGCTTGAATGGCTCCAGCTCTTGTCCAGTGTTTCAGGACAGACGGGTTTAAAAAAGGCACAAAGAAATCTAGTTGTTTTAAAATTTAACCTAATTTTAAATTAAATTAATAGAATTTAATTAAATTTTGCCTCGGTTTTACTTTTTTCCCATTAGTAATGAGTGAGTTAGTCCAGGGCAAAGTCAGCATTTTCTAATAGCTATGCCAACGGACCAGGATTCAGTTGCTACCCTGTGGCCACTATTTATTCATAAAGACTCTGTAGATACTTATGGCTAAAGCTCATAGGGATTTTAAATTACAACATGGAAGGAAAGAGAAGGTAAAGTTTACAATTTTAATTTGTGAAAAAAATGAAAGCAGTGGTCAGGGCCTGAAAAAGTCTTACTGTGTTTATTATATCTTATTTCTAATCTGCCAGAGGCATTTAATAAAACAGTAGGAAAAGCTAAGTAAGTAGCCATCTGCAAATACATCTTGAGTACCAAGCTAGTCCTACATGATGCACATGACCTGGTCTAGTCTATCCATATCCAGGATATTTGAGATTATTTTGTATCAAAAGCTAATAACATTAGTCATTTTAAAAATGAAAGTAAAGGGTGTACCCCAATATGGACTAATTTAGATTTATTTAAAAAACAGGTAATTCTTACAGAACTACAGAAATGCTTTGTAGCCCTTTCTATGCTGTTGATTAGACATAGATTTTAAGGTTATGATGAAAGGGTGCTTGACTTTATGGATTTTTTTTCATCTAAAAAAGTACACTAGACAATCTGAAATTCCAGCTATGCAAATTATTTCTTTAACTACCCATGTAATTACCTAATCAGTACAAAAAAATATTTTCTTATACAGAGACTAAACATGCAATCAAGTGCAAGGACATTTTCCTGACCATAATAACACTGTGCCCATAGAAATTTCATCACCTATGAGTGAATGTTAATGATATAACAACAGTGAAAAATAAAAAAATAAATCTCCTCAGAAAGCATTGGCTATAAGAGTGTTACAAACATGAGGGAAAGCTAATTAACTAATATAAACAAAGGTCACACTTAAAACGTAGGGGAAGTTTGTTTTAGAAGGAAAAAAATCAATTTCCTTTCATAGGACTATGAAAATAACACAAATAAAAACTTCTATTAATTGTAGTATTGTTGGATGAGAGAATCATTAAAATTAAATTATGATAGTTATTTTAAATTAATACATTCCACAGTACCATTATTAAAATGATCATTTTAAGGTCATGAAATGTCAAGATTAGTTTATGACCACTAGAGCATACAAAAGTAAACTTTATTTATAATTATTGTATGTGTGAATTCCAGAGATGCTAATAGGATTTAAAACTTTCAGTTATATGTTCAGATTGTTCTCATTACATACCTCTGTTCTCGGTAGTTTCTTTTCATGGACAAGTAGAGAGGGGGGAAAAAAAGACTAGTTACCTATAAAAGTACATTAAGAAAGAGTACTAAACATAAAAGCAAAGTCACACAAACACAAACTTCGCTTATCTTTAAGAGAAGTGACAACAAAGAGCTAATGATAATATTTTCAAATAACTATTTTTTAAAGCATTAAAAACTTCAGTTATAAAAGATCAACTTTTCTCAACAATGATTATATCCTATTATATATTTAGTAATGTTCTAAAGTCAACCCTATTTCAAATACAGGTTTTCAGATGGGTATATTGTTTTAAATAATGAAACGAAGTAATCAAGTTACTTATATAAATTTGCTGTGTTTTCAAAAATAAAAATCATAATTCATTGCTTTTTTATACACAGTATACACCCCAAACTAAAGCTATTCCTAAGAATTTAAAAATAGGAGAACATAAACGGACACTAGAACATTTTATTTCATCAGGTATGATGAATCAGAGTGAGTTCATTCACAGCTGTTATGGACCTAAGTTATTACTACTTAGTCACAAGCTTCACATTAGAAATACTTCATTCAAAGTCTCTGTTTTGTATTTGGCCATATACTGAAATAAAATTACATGAGTTTTAAAATAAGCCAATCTTTAAAAATGTGTTGTAGGGGGTATGGTAGTGAGGCACCAGTGATGTTTAACTTTTAACTCAAAAGAGTTAATTTTTAACTTTATCTCATAACCTAATTAAGTGTCACTATTTTGAAGACAAGTTAGAAAGGTCAAGCCAATGAACAGTGGACTCCTCCAAGATCAAGATAATGTTTCCATGTGGATTTTATTTGGAGCACCTTTACCTGTCGATCTTTTCTGTGCATCTAATAAGTATCTTGTCTAACAATGAGCTAATGAGGTTAAAAGTGCCAATTAGTTACTTACGATTTTCCATTCCTAAAACCACTCAATGAAGGAAATATAAGCCCTGAATTTTCTATTCGGCATGTTTTACTTTTTATTCTCTCAACCTGGTTACCTGAGTGGCCCCTCAGTTCCTAATGACTATTCCTTATTTCCTATTCTGTCATTCCCCCACTCACTCCAAGGCTTGGAGAAGGGGTAGGGAGTTTAATTGGAAGAATTAATGAGAAAATGAGTTCTCAAGACCTAAATCCATTTTGGAATTTGAAATAGAATATGTGAACATCACATTAATAAAATTAATTTCGGTATTAAAATTTTCTAGTCTCATTATATTTTTAAATATGTTCTGAATAAGTTTAGTGACATTAAAACTTCCATCATTTAGGTTCAAATTATTTATGAAGAGGATACTGCAGTATAGACAAGATTTGTCTATTTCCTTAATGAATCTGCAAAGTACATATATTCAAAACTTTAAAAAATGACACCAAAATATTTCATAAAAATAAATTATATACAGAAATAAGTACTTTTAATTCTAATCATTAAAACAAATGAACACAGGTCATTATATTAGTAATAGAAGTATATATTTTGGTTTCATATTTTCTGAAAGGTAATTTTTCCAAGATTATAAAAATGAAATATCAACTTGCTTCAGTAGGTGGCAGAAAATCACATAACATAGAACTAACGATTTTGCTTTTCCCTTTCATGTGAAAATGAAACCACTGAGCTACTTCAAAACAACAATGCTTGTGATGGCATTTACTACATAGTCTTGCATCAGGCAAGTCAAGAATTTTGTGTTGCTCTAAGAGTGGGCTAATTCACCTGAGGTGTGGGGGAGACCAAGCAATAAATATACAGAAAAGCCTTCCTTTCAGACTATAATTTTGTAACTCCAAATGTTATGCTGAAACCAGCCTGTGCGAATATAAGCACACAATATACCTAATGACCTGCACATTGAAGAGGCCGGGAGGTATGAGGCATCTCTGGGCTGATACAGAGCTAGGTGTTCATCTAATCAGGCAAACTGTTACTATTAAGCTGTGCTCTCCTCACTGTGCTATGCTAAACTTTACCGTGCAGTCTGTCTTGTTTGTTAATAATGCTTCCCTAAAATGTTTTTCTGTATTTTAATGTTTGCAGCACACAAACTAAATACTCTCTCTTTTCAGTAACTACTATCTCTTTTGAATCAAAGAAACTCTTTCAGGGTCCTGGCCTCTCCAAAAGCAGTATCTACATACACTTTTAAAGGTATTCCCTTTGATTCCATTGGTTTAAGATGATGTCAGGGTACAATAGCAATAGCAAACAATTATATAGTGCCTGATTTGTTGAAAGCTTTGGAGTAATTTTAAAGTCTGAAACATTTTAATTCCTAAGTCTTTTAGTGAAAGTGCTACAAAACAAAGCAATGCACTGAATGCCGAGCAAAAGTTGCAAGACTCCCAGACCGAGACATGCCTGGGGCTGAGACCTGCAGCATCATCAGATTCAGCAGAATTATGATTTTTAAGTGGAAATATTAAAGAGAAGTTAAAGTTCACCTTAACATTTAATTTATTAAAATTAAGTGTTATTTGAATACTAAGGACATTTTTCACATCATAGATTGAAGTAAATGAACATATTAAATATATAAATAAGTTTGGAATGTTTGAAATCATTTACTAAACTAAATACTTAAGGGAATCCAATTTTAAAGTTATATAGCAAAACTTTTAAAAATTTATAAATAGAACCAAAAAAGTGTCAAGTAAATGCTGAAACTTAAGAAAGAATTAGGCTTTTAAAAGTTGTAACTTAAAGTTGAATTTCAATATTAACAAATATCTCTGAACAGTCTTTCCTTCACACAAAACACCCACATATTTAACAAATACCACCTCCTTCATACTGGCTGTGAAGATCCAGAGGTTTCACCCTTAGCATGATGCACAGCCACAGCAAGCACCCAGTTACAGATAGGGGGCTGCTGTTCTTTGCTACACCTGTTATTAAAGTGCCGTGTATGCTCCCTCATTGACTCTCTGGCCGAGATTCCTGGGCATGGGTTTAAGGCGAGAGAGAACCTGTATCACTCAAGAGTAAACCAACACAACCCTTGCCTAAGACAAAATTTAGATTGATTTTACTTCACATAATGGTTTTAAGACATTACTCAGTACTGTTAGAATAGACAGGAGGTATCTCAAAATCTAAAAAAAAAAATAAACGATAAATTATCATTACCTCTAAATCATGCCAAGAAAAATCATTGACCGAATGTTGAGTCAGACTGATTTTCATTGATGGCATATTTATCCAATGACACAATACTTTCTAGGTGTTTAATTCATTTGAACAAAATGTTTTAAAGTATATGTTGATAGGAGAAATACTGAGATATTTCACTTACTTATAACCCCATGCGATTATTCCTAATATGAGGGCCAGCACCAAAATGGTGCCAGCAATTATGCCTATTATGATGTTGGTGCCAGCAACACCTGGAGGGAAAAAAGAAACAATAAAGATCACTGTATGTAATTGAAATTTCGATACAAAATTCTTTTAGGAACTTTTTTTCTCCAAATCTGTAATCCCTACACCAGCAACATTATTTTAAAATATTTTTAGAGTGGGTATTTTTTAAATGAAAGAGAAATCAACCATAACTTATCCATGTACATCGGCAATTTTCATTTAAATTATTCTCTGCATCTGTTCCAATTCTTGTCCAAGTACATTTTGTGCAATTGTATTTTCCATGAATTTTTCTGGAAAATATGATGAGGTCACTGAACTAAAAGGAAGAAGAATAAAACGGGAAAGAGAAAGGGGCAATACTACTATATTAGTAAAGCACCCACCCACTGGGGGAAAATTTTAGAAATCCATGTTCCTTTTGACCCTGATCTCTTCCTCAGAAATTCTAGGAATGTTATTGTGCCTGTCACTCCATTCTGACAACTAATGCAGGGTCCTTCTTGCTCTCAGTTGTGTGTATTTTGCCTCTTCAAAGTAAATACAAGCTTCTTAACGATGAAAATGTTTATACAGATTGCTAGTCATAGATAAGAAAAACTGAGGGAAAAGAGTCTAGTGAGCTGGAGACTGGAGCTGTTGAGACACTAGAGCGAGGCAGCATATGACTGGCAGAGGGCCAGGGCAGAGGCGAAGTTCAGGACTCAGTAACGACATTGTGTGTCGGCCTCCTTTGTCAGTCAGGCTGAGATGTAACTCTTAAGGGGATCGTGGCAGAGAGAGTGACCCAAAATGAGTTAAAGGCGTGGTCAACAAGTCCAAGTGAGTGCCCAAGAGCAGAAAAGGCAGATCAGAGGGGCCTAGCTCTGACACCAGAAGGCCTGGTGTGCTGCTAATGATTTATATCCCATGCTTAAGTTGCCCAGATCTGTTTCACCCAGAGCAACACAGATCTCTCCTTGTCTGTTGCAGTCCTGAGGCATTCTTCTAAATATCAAAGATCAGTAGTGATGAGCACCTGGAGCAGATTCCAATTCCCCACAACCAAGTGGCAGCCTCTACCTGGGAGCCCTCGTGGTCAGGTCAGACAGCAGGACTAGGGCATCTAAGGGGACTGGCAGACTCCACTGTGCTCAAGTCCCCTGTGGGACGGGTAGATGCTGATGCCAGGGATTTTCCCACTCTAAGTAAGACCTAGCATGTCTATCCTCCCTTCCTTTTCTTCTAGGGATTTAAGAAGGACCAATAAACCTGGCAGCTAGCTCTGGATATTTCTAAGTAATGGTATGACTTTCAACAAGTAACTTCAACCCATGGCCCTGAACAGCCTCACTGCTGCATTAACTGCTGAGACGAGCACCAGACCACCACTGCAACAGCTAAGGGTACAAAGCTCTTAGTCACTGTGACTTTATTTTATTTTTTTAATCCTCATCCAAGGATATGTTTATTGATTTTAGAGAGAGGAAAGGAAAAGGAGAGAGCAAGAGAGAGGCATCACTGTGAAAGAGAAACATCAATCAGCTGCCTCTCATACACGCCCCGACCAGGGATCAAACCTGCAACCTTTTGGTGTACAGAATGATGCTCCAACCACCTGAGCCACCTGGCCAAGGCATTCTGTGACTTACTTTATTAAAGTCACACTGGCTAAGATTTTTAATTTGTCTGGATGATCAGTACAAACATACCCCTTTTTTCTCATCCTTTGGAGATGAACGAACTTCAGGATTTGAGCAATACTTAATGCAAAGGAATACTCAATAATGAAATGATAAAACAGTTTAAAAGGGGACATGTACCTGCAAGGTCTATGTTCTTTCAACTGCCTGCATTTAAATCCTACTCATCCAGCTGGGCCACTCTACCTTTTAGAAATACACCTGTTCTTTCTGACCCACGTCCATACACCCCTTCCGGGAACACTGGCCAAGGGTACTACTTCTAGAAATACATTCAGTTCACAATACAGAACTGTGGTTGAATACACATGAGATTCTATAATAAAGAATACCAAAGTCAACAAAAAAATTAAAAATCAATTCTTCAATTTCTTTTCTTATTTATTCAATCCCAAAACATAAAATTCTTCCTTTAAACTCAGACAGTTACAAAGCATAACTACTTTCTTCATTTAAAAGAAATGCTATGGTTTGTTGTCAGCCCCAAACAAGTGGAATACTTGAAAAAAATAGGTTTGATGTCAGATAAGATAATACTAAACCACTGAATAAGTTATATTCAATGTCATGTGTCATTACCATTTAATGGAAGTGACCAGTTGCATAACATGAACCCAGGTGCACACTGTAATTCATTACTGTCTGGATTTAATTTATATTTGAGCTATAAAAATAACCCACATGAAACTATCTGGAGGGCAGCTGTATACAAAGGTCACATGAAGGCATCAAGCGAGGCACCCACCGCTGCCAGACAGAGTCGTGCCGGTCTTTGCCTCATCGTCGTGAGGGAAGTAGGTGCTACAGTCAGCACCGGTCCAGTGTCGGTCGCACGCACACTTCAGCTCATTGCTGCACACCTGGAATCCAGAATCAATCCAGAGTAAAAGTCGACTCTGGTGCACCGGCGCCAAAAACAGGCATCCGTTTCTAATTATTATACGCCTCGAATTTGATGCTAATTACTTATTTGTTAGCCAAATACCTAAAAAATATTTTCAAGAGATCAACAGTTGTCCCAAAGGAATACTAAACTGTAACAGAGGAAAAAATTTATGTCTAAAAAATCAATGAAATTATTGTTTAGAATTTTATTAGCTTAAATTTTGTAAGAGGGAGATTTAAAAAAAAAACTAAGCAGGAATGAAATCATTTGTCAATTATCCAATACAAAGGTTTCTTCCTTCCAAAGTTTCTTTATACTAAAACTGTATTCATCTTTTAGGAAGAAGACGAGAGAAAAGAGAAATCTGATGAAGAAGTGGGAGTCCTGGTGCTTTGTAGAGCTCTAAGAAGAGAGCTTCACGAAGCTACAACCTGGCCCCTCAATACAAGCTCGAGATTCACATCATGGTCGTGGAAAACAGGAGCTCCCTCCAACAAGGCACAGGAAAAAACCCCACATAAACATGGCACCAAACTTTTAATAATTCTCAGTCAATAATCTGTCTTCATTCATCTTTCCAGGAAACAGAATCTATACCTAGATCTTATAATTCAAAACAACTGTAAATGGAGTGGAAAGTAGGAGAGAGTTCAGTTAGGTTTGAGATCAGATTTCCTCAGGAGGTAGGTTTTCGCTGGATGGGCTTGTCGTTTGTCTGATCTAATTTGCCAGAAGATGGCAGACATCCACACCTAAGTGTAACTGTAAAATGCGATTAACAAGCAGCAGATCTCAGAGTAATTCAGATGAATAAATTTCTGCAGATCAACAAATATGTAGGGAGAAAAGGTTTAGGCTTAAAGTCAGAAGGCCTGAGTGTGATTCCCCATTTCACCGCTGTCTTTTTTTTTTTCTGGTTTAAATAATTTTTACTGCCCAGAATATTTTTTTCTTGTGTCTTGTGGGTTTTTTTCTTGTTTTCTTTTTTAATAACTATAAATTTAAGATTAGGGAAACTTGCCTTTGTCTTGTAAAACAAAACAAAATAGAGCTTTTGTATCATTTGCTAAACTGATCTTACTTTATCAGAGATGGTAATTATCTCCCAACATTAAAGTTTACATCATGAATGATGCAGGTCTCAGTCTGGTAGTACTAAAAGGACACAACAGCACTATTGACAAAATTATTATCTGCCTGTATTTCCAGGACAGCCCCAAAGTCAAAACACGAGAGAGGAAGAGAAATGGAATGAACACCTTAAGTAATTTGCAGAGGAAACACCCCCTTTCCTCACGGCTCCACCTTTCCTCACACTTAAAGAAACAGAACGTATCGGCAGGCCTCCTGGACCAGTCGGATACCCAGTCTACACTCTCCTCAAAGCATCAACTTCTTTCCCTCCTTCCACAGCTACTTCTTCGGACTTAGAACTACGGACCCTGCTGGTGTGCATTTCCACACCCAACACAATCCGCCCATCTTCTTGTGGGGAAGGGCTGTCACAGTGTGAACTGCCTCTTGAACTACTCTTTCCTGATGCATGTTGTGCATCCACACAAATCTTCTCCGTGTTTCCACTCTGGATCGAGGAGGAGGAAGGGATATATCCCAGCTTCCCATTCCCCTCACTGCCACAATCATGGCCATTGCTTCTGTTCATGGGGAGCTCCCCACTGGGGATTTCCACCCCCAGGGAACTGGTGAGGCTGGCTAGCAGGGGCCACGGCTGTTCCCCTTCCTCGCAGTTGTTACTGTTGTGAAGCGGCAGTGGCCATCTAAGTGAGACGACATTGTTGAGCAGCTGGAACTTGTGGTCGCAGCTGGACTGGCTCCAGTTCTCAGGCAGCGACACATCACCACCACTGTCTTATTGACAGGCCTTAACCAGGTTAGCTAGCTTCTCCACACATCAGTGTCTCGATCACACACGGCCAGTGACAGAGCGACAATGTACAGTGAGTGAAGAGTCACAGTGAGCATGTCACGGGCACTGTGTTCAGCATTGTGCATAAGTTACAAACATTAACTTATTGGCGACAACAGTCCTGCAAAGTAGGCAATGTCATTTTTCCCACTTTACAGAGGAAGAAAGGCTAAGTAATTTGCTAAGTAATTTGAGTCAGGGAGGCTAGCTAATTTGCCTAATCTCACCCAATTAGTAAAACAACATTGAGCTGGGATTCAAACTGTGGGTCTGATTCCAAGCCCACATTCTTAACTAGAACATGTATAGTCCATAAGTATACCTACTGCATTTCTCATTTTAACCTTAGCCATATATACGAAGTTCAGTTACTCTAAGTTAAAAAATACACAGGATATAACATCTCTGTGTATGAGTAATTATTGTAAATGATTTGGATGCTGCTACCTGATTTACTTGTGTCTATCACTCTTGACTCATTCATTAAACAAATGGCTAGTTAACACAACTTTATTTGGTCTGTTATATACTCAGAATTTCAAGATGAATAAGGTACAGTAAACATGAATAACCATGAAAAATTTTCATTATTTTTTCCCCCGCCCTCTCAAAATGTATTTCCTTCTAGCATCTTTATTTAGCAAGCCTTATTTAGGAAAGAAGGCTTACCAGACCCCTTTACAGGAGCAGGGCTACTTACAATATTCCTTCTCTATTATGTTCCATAAGGATCCCTATCCACTGGCAAAGAGCAACAATTAGTAAGACCTCAGTAAGGATATTCTGGCCATATCCCTTGGGGATATATGTGGCATGAGATCCTTTACCTCAACTGGAATAGACCAGTTAAAGCAAAAAATCTAGGAAGAGGGTAAGAAGAAAATCACAGCACATGCCAAAAGAAAAAGAACACAAAAAGGTTTTGTTACTACAGGACTTTCTGACTGAAAATGACAAAACTGCAGTCACTAGTAGAGCATATTTATTTAACCTATAAAGTTATTTCTTTATTAACAAATATATAACTGAAAGTCTTTGTTTCAAAGACTAGATTCTTTCTTTCATCTGTGAGAAACATTTCCCTAAATTATTCTGTTTTTATTCCTAGGCAGTCTCCTCAGCTGACTCATGCTGGTGTGGCTATGGCTACTCGAGGTCTGTCCTAGTCGGTCAGCAACCGGGCCATGCCAGTTGTTAGACACTGTGGCCACTGCCCTGCATTTCACTCCCCTTGTATCCCACTGTAGTTTGTTAAAATTTGTCATTTGGAGAAAACCGGCATTACAGTATATGAGATCGCATTAGTACAATATGAAAGGAAGATGAAAGAATTTGGTTAGGAAGATTACACTGTTTCTTATTCCCAGGTTTTTGCAGATTACACAACAGAAATATTCAAATGACTGTGGCAAAATAACTGTTTATATGCTGCCTAGAAACGTGAGTAAGTATGGCTTGCATTAGGACAGAAATAAGAGGTGCAGGGTCGTATCTATTTCCGTGTTACAAAAGAAATAACTAATTCCCCATGGCGAGGTACTGAACACTTACTCCATTTCCTGAACAAACAGCACCTTCTTTATTGCTTAAGCAAGTACTAAAGTTGAAGGAAGCCACAGGAAGACACCTGTGTTCTAAGCACATCATTTGGGGACCACAAGGTGTCCCATCTTCCACATAGCCAAGATCTACATCTTCTTCAAGCTTAACATGCCCACCACTGAAAATAAATTGAGAGAAAAAAATGGGATTCCATTAACTCACATTCATTTGGAGAATATGCTTAAACACTAAAAAGCAGGCAACATCATTTTCTCTATTTTCTAAATATTATATAATAAAAAATGATAGCATAAGCATTTTATTCTAAATGGAGAAAGCAATTCAATCTTTTGATCTAATTCTTTTCAGAGATACAAATATATCTTAGGATTTAAACATATTATAACAACTGTCTGAATTTCAATAACTTATCATTTTACCTTACATATTATTGTAAGTCAAATAAGCCATTATTTTATTTAATAAGTAGGTTTCAAAATTTCAAGCATGTTTTGAACAAAATGAGGATTAATTTTGGTTTATCTTTCTCGAAACAACTGCTATATTTACAAACTACATTTGAGAACAGCTAAACTTATAACTTCACTATTCAATATAGCAAGCTGACATATAGGAACTGAAAAAATAAACAATAGAAACTGAAAAAGTATATTCATAATCAATTTATCCATATGGTACCATGTCTATATCTTCCTTGTTTTAATTTATTTTTATTATTTTTTATCAAAATTATATATGCATAGAGTTTCAAGAGTCAAGTAGATAAATTAATTTTTTAAATGTCAAAATCTCCACACAAGATGTGTCTGAATATCAGTTCATCTTCCTGTGGAAATCTCCCTCAGAGCTCCCCCTTGGACTCTGCGCTGCACGCAGCTGATCTGGACGTCCTCTGCACCTGGTGCAAGCTGCACATCTGGGATTTCCCCCGCCATCCACTGGAGGACAGCCCTCACAGTGGGGATCTCGACTTCTGAATTCCTTGCCTTTCTCTAAGTTTACTCTTTCATTTTGATGGAGTGCAATTTCCAGTGGCTTCCAAGAAAGGATTTAAGGGAGTAAATGTGGGGGAAACTTGCATATCTATAAGTGTCATTATTTTCTATCCTCACCCTTGACTGGTATTTTGCCTGGGTACAGAATTCTAGTTTGGACATCATTTTCTCCATTTTCTTCTGGCCCCGAGGGTTCCTGATGATAAGTTATTCCAATGTGTTATGTTTTTTTCCCTCCTCTCTGGAAAATTTAAGATTCTTTCCATCAACTCTAGACAATACTCTTGAGTTACTCACTGATGATTTTCTCCCTGCTGTTTTCTCTGTTCTTTATCATTTCTATTCTAATGTGATGAGTTCTTCTATATGTTCATTTTCTTTCCCCCTTTTGCCCTACTTTCTGGAAGATAACTTCAACTATTGAGTTTAATTTAAGCTATCACATTTTTAATTTCAAATGGCAATTTTCCTTCTCTGAATGTCCTTCATTTTTTAAAAGAGTGCTCTTCTATTCTTGTTTCATGATAGAAATATCTTCTCTCTCGTAAATATTGACAGGTGGTTGTCTTTTCTAGTTGGTTGATTTTATCCCTTTTTTACCTGTTAGAGACTTTCTTCACATGTCTGGTAATCTGCTCATATTTCAGGTGTGGAAATAGACAGATGTTTGGAAATTCCAGGGCTTTCTGACTGAACATGGGTGTGGCTGGGCCATTTCCACACAACCCTGACACCAACACTACTGCCTGCTGTCCTGTAGTCTGGTCGCCTCCTATTTCACTATCTCAGATTATGAAGCCAAATCTTCCACGGGACGATTTCAGCTGAGTCAGGGAAGTCATCTGCTAGTGCTTCTTTAACACACTGTATTTCAACCCCTTCTTTGCTCCTTTACTCTCTCTTCCACAGATAAATGACACGACCCATTTTTTGAGCTTTCTGAGAACTGATTGTATATATTGGCTTAATACTCAGTTCTCCCCCTTAACTGACTTGGGGATTTAGCTTTCTTAGTTCTGATAATCATTTGTCATACATCCATTTTTTCTACATTCCAAGGTTTTGTTGCTGTTGTCTCCTCTCCCTCTCTCTGCCTCTCTGTGGATATATGAATTTTTAAAACCTCATTTAGAGTCATTTAGTGGGATCTCAGAAGGGATGCACATACCAGGGTCTTGCAACAGTAACACCTTCTTGAGTGCAGTTGGTAGGGTAATAATATGAGTGTAACAATTTATAGTTTTAATTTGAACATTTTACCAAAAATGTCATATGGTGTGCTTGAGTGTGATATTGTTACATTACAGAATTACATGATTATGATTTTGTAATAAAATATTTTATAATAAAAGGAGTGTTATTTGTGCCAGACCTTAAACGTAATCCACTGATGTTTACCCCAAAACTCACATTCTTTTCCATTCAAAAGAATAAGATGCAAACTAAGCCCTACTTTTTATTTTCTTTTTGTCTCTTCTCTGTCCAGATTCACTCAATCACCTCTATGGGCTAGAATCTTTCTTGGCTTGCTAACATTCAGATGACTGAAAACAGAAACAATCCTCAACTACATCCCTCAGATGTTCTCAGAGAATGTTATAGATAATTACCTGCAGTTTAATGTTCTTCCCTGCTGCACAACTAAAGTAGATGTGATTTCACCATCAAGTTCTCCGAGCCTTGGGATATTACCGATATTGGTACACAGGAGGTAACCACAAAGCACATCCCTGTGTTGGAACAGGACCAGTTATTCCCAGCCGTGTGCAGTTAACACAATGATCTTACCTCACTTCGGCATTTGTTTGTCATGAACTACACTACTTGCTGAAGTTATAGGCAAAATAAACCCATCAAACAGACTTCTTTTATGTCAGACAAGTGAATGAATGATCTTTGGATGCACATTCTTTTGGAAAACAGCTCTTTCTTTAACTTCCTGCCCCAGAATTTTTTTTTAAAAAAAAAGAGATTACATGTGTGCACAGGCACACAGATGCACTGGATAGATCTGGACCACACGGGTCTGACACATCACCCCACTCCCCCAGTGTCACACACAACACCAATGTGACTGGCAAAATATTCCCACTGGTATTGAGTACTATCTTACATGTTCTCCATATTTAACACATTTTAATTATTAATGTAGATAACAATAAATACATACTCTCATAAACATCTCGTTAAGACTGATTAGCAGGCCATCAAAATTACACATGAAAATATCAGGCCTTATCAGGTAGATGAAGGGGAAAATTAGGACTTGTATCTACCACCAACTAAGGGGAAAAATGTATTAATTCATTCTTTAAAAATTATTTTTAAAAGTTATATCACTATTTTATGAAGTGTCTGTCAATCAAAAACACTTAACACAGAAAAATATATTCAACCTATTTTTGAGTGTCATTTACATGTATGAAGTTTACTAAGTACTTTAGGATATATAAAGAAAATTACACGTTTTTTTATTGTTGAGGAAATTATATTCTGGATACAAAACAAATCACAGGCATAAACTACGGAACACAGAATTGGGGACCAGGGCCACAAGAACAGCACAAAGGGCTGTGAGAGTTCTGAGGAGAAGAGGAAGATGATTTATTTCTAGAAGTACCAAATCCAGAAATATTTATGGAGAAAGTAGCATCCAAGCAGATCTCTGAAGAATGGATAGGCTTCTGACTGGTAATAGAGTGGGCACAGCACGCTTCCAGAGAATGAACAGCAGAAGCACAGGCACAGAGGCAGGACAGTATGATAATGCACACATCAGGAATATACGGTTTGCTTGACTTCGGAAAAGCAGAGAAGAAAAAAACAAAAGATGGGAGGTTTGGGGCAAATTGTGGAGGAGGTGCACTGCCAAGCTAAGGTTCCACTGTGTTTGTAAAGCAAAAGAGTATGACATTCTGCAAAGTGATTAGAGTTCTGAAATTCCACTGCCTGAATTCCAATTCTGCTTCTGTTACACCTTAATTACATGGCCTTGGTCAAACTAGTAAACTGGCCTCAGTTTTCTCTTCCATAAAATGAGGAGAACTGACATAAAGATTACATGACATAGCTCATGTAAAGCATAATACAATGCATAGCACACAGTGTGCACTCAATTCATGTTGGGTATTATTTTTACTATTAATTAGCTATGTGGATCCAATGAGATTTGAACAAAGAATTGACATGGTCAAAAAGATTCAAGTAGATTATCCTGCTGGCAGCCTGTTTAGATACTGCTAGCATAAAAAAATACCAAAAAAAAAACCTGTTAAGAGGCCTTTGTGATAGCTGAAGAGTTAATGTAGGTCTCAGCTGGGTCCTTACTGCAATAGGAATGGAAATGAAGGGGTGAATTAGAGGCAAATGGTGGGGGAGTACAAGAGAAGAATGGACATGATTTGCATTTTGGGCAATGTGCCAGAGAGAAGGTGGAGTCCAGGATCATTCTGAGGTTTCTAAACAGAAAGACAGTGGGATATTAAGACCTTTGGCAAAAACAGTGGTTTAGAAAACTCAGAGCCAGTTAATTATATATTCTGATGACTTTAATTTTTTTTCTTTCGAAGCGCTGGCAGATGCCTTGTAGGCGAGAAAGTCCTGAGGCAGCTATAAGCATGACCAGGACCTAGGAGAGAGCTGCAGCTACATGTCAGGACTTGGGAGCCATCTGCAAAGACAACACAGGCATAGAAAAGACGAAAGCAGCACACTGCCTCTTGGGATGCAGAAAACAGGAAAGTCCTGGCTGCTTAAAAAGTAACATTCATAATTAATGAAAAGATAAGCTCAGGGCTGACTTGCCCTCTCACCGTTTGTTGCACTGTATCCAGGTGTCTTTGTCTTTCCCACAGTTACCCTTCTCTGTGCCTTCAATATTTAGTTTCTCGTAGCAGTATTTGTCTGATGCCATCACCTCTGAAGCAGAACATAGTTTTCTATCAGTGACAGATAGACATGTGAGCTGCTCAAGCTGTCTGCAGTCAGGGAAGCAGCCATTTAAAGACTCTTTCACTGCAGTGCTCTCAATTCCAAAATTTGTACCTACTCTGTAAACATCCATGACTCATGGGCAGTTTTTATGACTGCTCATTTGAAATCTGGAAAACAAATCTATTAGACCTTTGACAGAATTCAGGCTATAGGTTCCAAGAATAACACACCTCACAATTTGGCCAATAATTAGGGGAAGATGCTACCAAATGATTCTTTGAATAAATACTGCATACTTTCAGCGCCAAACACAAAGCACAGATTTCTCACTGAGCAAATTTTATTAATTATAAAGGCAATTTTATTAAAATAGTTATGCACTATAATTAAAGACTCAAGAAACAGTGGTATAATATCTACCTTGCTTACTAATTATTAATAGCTATAAAAAAAACAACTTGTTCTGGTTTTAGAAAAACTTGAATTCATGCCAAATCTCAGAGTCAAATAACATTTTAAGACATGTCAGCATCTTTGTTAGGATTTTATTTTTGCTAAAGCTGGGATTAGTTGATGAAGTTATCTAAGAATTAGATCAAAGTGACTTTTGCAAACTAACCAAAAGATGACTGTTGGTTTGTATTTTAAAAAGTAATAATACTTATGTTGATAATTCTTTTTCCAACCTTTTGCTGTCAGCTACTATTTTCTCTCAAGTGGGGGAAACAAAACTCAGTCTCTCTGTTCAGAGAACAAACCTGTGGGACCAAAATTTCCCCCCTCCCAATGTTCCTCTAATCCCTCAAAAGAAAGCACATACTTTCTCTCCCAAAAGTAGCCACTATTTATGACAACTGAGGATTATCATTATCTTTAAAGATAACTGCCTTCTGAAAAAGTTTAAAACAAAAACTGCTTTCAAAAGGGCACCTAATATGTCCAGAAGAGCGTATATAATATCTAGTATATTTTTAAATAAAAATATATAACTTAAACAGTGTTTTAGATATCATTGTTATATACTTCCCTCTGAAACTCTGGCAAACTTCGAAGGGAATAATATTAAAATTTCTCTCTTGGTGTGGCAGAGCTACTTTAGCAGAAGCTCACCCACAAGCAGAAAATTGGGCTAGAGTTCAAGAAAGGTAGTTGAGGCAGAAAAGGCAACTCTAGCTAAAATGCTGCAGCTCTACTGCCAAAGTGTCCTGCCCAGGGCCCACGCCCATCCCACATGGTCGTATAGGTTTTGCTTAAGGACACTCAGCTGTGGAGAGCACATGTGGAGCTGAAATCAGGGTTTGTTCTGTTCTCCAAGCTGCACCCCCTGGCGTGGACTTCACTCGCCTGGCAGTGAAGGTACCTTCTGTCTCATCCGAAGGCACTGCCAACTACCCAAGATGTGTAGGGCTGAGTCCTCTCCAAGGAAGTGCCCTGCTTTAACTTCCACAGAAGCATCCCTGCTGAGACAGGTGGCGGTTTTAAGAATCCTCACTCTTAAAGTGACTGAAAGTTTACTTCGAGCACACATGTCTCTTAGCCTGATACCACACTTTGAAATGATCAAGCCATACTGCTTACTTACTTTGTCCCCAGATGTACTTGCATTGTCTATCCCTGGTTTTGCATCTTCCTCCAAAGCAAATCCCCTAAAATGGAAAAGCATGCCTATCAGTAATGCAGTGTCTGCTTATGTCAGATAGCTAAAAAAGTGAGTATGAACAGAACCAGTAGATGAGTATTCTAAAGACCTTTTATCTCCAGAGTTGATCACGAAATATTTAAATTGATATTCCTATTTTGATAAGATTTCAGTATTTGTTTCCTGCTGGTACACATGAAAAATGAAGTATTTCTTTCCTGCTGGTAAAGATGAAGTAGCCTACCTGAACACCATCACATGAATATCCATCCATTTTATGAATATTTGGGGCACACTAGGAAAAAAAACAGAACTGATGAACCAAATGCATAGCAGAATATCAGGATGAGCTAATTCCATTAATGTTTTCATTTTAAAAATAAAGTCTGAGAATACATTTGGTGTCTTAAAATATCTAAAACTAACAAAAATGAGGAAGCAAAAGGAAATACAACAGCTGGTGCACTTTCCCCTAAATACATTGATCTGTCAGAAGCAAAACCAGTTGTCACATAACAGCCAACAGAAAGAACTGACGGCAAGGACTCAGCTAATGCTAAAATTTATGAGCATCTTGCTTCATACAGATACACTACTCTGGAGAGCAAAAAAGGCAAGAGCACAAAGAGATGCTGGCATAGATGGAGCAGTAACTATGTTTCTTCTTTTTTACCATGAGGAACAACACAGTCCTTCACATGCAAGCAGAAGTCTACCTTGCGCATGTTAGGAAAAAAACATGTTTTATAGCACACCCCCTTTTTTACTTGGTAGCAGTGCAGAAAACTGCAATGCATTCTTATGTAATTTTTAAATTTACTATACATTATATATCATTATATTCATTACATATTCATTTGAGAAAAGTTATGTAATATATAAAAAAGGAAAATTAAAATGAAAACAAAAGTTTATCATATCCCCAGTACCCAAAGACAACTATTTTTTACATTTTGATACATTTTTCTCTACCTTTTTCTACAAGTTTTGATATTTTTTAAACATAGTCAACATATAGATATTTTATATTACACTTTTTCCCTTATAAATTTCATCATCATAATAAACTTTTTTGTAGGTATCATCTTTCATAGCTAAAATGCATTGAACAAAGAAATCATGTAACCAATGTACTAAAACATTCACTTATAAATAGAGTAAGTCCTCACTTAACATACTTGGTAGGTTCTGTGATTTTAAGCAAAATGGTATAAAATGAAACCAATTTTAATATAAGCTAATTGAAATAAACAAGAGTTTAAGTTCCTGCAGTATCTTCTCGATATTCTAACAAAATGACGTTGAACGGAGCACCGTCACTCAAGGACCTGCCAATGTGCGCTGCTATACCCTGTGCTACGGGAGCATCTTTGCATGTCTGTCATTTTGTCGTGTCCTCCTCATCTCTAAGTGTTAGCTCAGAAACACAGTGTTTATTAGGTAATAAGGAAAAAACTTTTGCATGGAAAATCTTTAGTCTTTTAGGATAACTATCTTTAAAACAATGCATTTTTAATGGATAATGAAGATATACCACTACTGAACCCCTCTTTTTTTTAGAGGAAAAATATGCAGGTAGTCCTGTTCCAATATGCATGCATTTCAGTTATGGTTTTTTTAAGGAACAGTAGTATGCCAACACCATTTCAGTTACCATAATATATTAACTGTGAGCAATCGCATAAAGCACAACTTTGCTACTGGCTCTTGAGTCGACTGATCACTAGGTAAATAACAGGTGAATAACCTGTCACTCTTTCAAAGCCTCTCAGTGATTGGTCACTTGCCCTCCGTTTATTCAGTTCACACACAGACAACATGGTGTGCAGTGGTGTTACCTCTCTGTCTTTGAGTGACAGCGTGTGACATTTTAGAAAATTGGATAATCAAAAGAGAAAACTGGCTAACAAAGATGGAAGTTCAGCAAAAAGAAAGAAAGAAAAAGAAAAGCAATGACACAAAGTGAAATTCTAAGCTAATGTGAATGGAGTTATAGAACAAAATCGCTGACGATGGGAATGTTGATAGTGCTGTTGGGCAAAACACTTCACAGTCACATCCTCACATCTGTCGAAGACAGCCATGACACTGAAAGCACAAAGGACCAAATGCTTAAAGCTGATCCAAACTTAGAAAGGAGTGTGACAATTCAACAAAGCATAGAAAAGATGTTCACTATTCTCCTAAGGTTACAAGAAGGTGGCACAACTCCCAATAAGATTTTAGAAAAAAAATACTTTAATTTGTAATGTTTATGTTTTAATTTAGTGCACTAAATAAATGTTAATTTACTTTTCATTTCTATAATCATTTAAAACCAATAGTAAGAGAGTTTTCAATAGTCTGACAACCTTTTTAAAAGATCACAGAAGAAATGTAGTTTCTTCCATTGACTACTAGGATGACTTTCCATGGTTTCCGCTTGTGTGGTCATTTTCATGGTCCTGCATTACCCCACAAAGCGAGGACCCCCTGCACACACACTGGCCACATGAAATCTGACAACACTTGCTAAAGTTGGTCAACTTCCCTATGCTCTCTATTTAAAACTAAATAATAGTAAATCCAAGAGCAGTGATTAATGGCTGATGTGGTGCAAGCTGCCTCAGATAAATAAGAGTCAAGATGGAGAAACAGGCTCCTTCTCAGAACCCAGGATCCTGTGGGTCTCTCTGCTTCAGCTGACACCTGTGTCAGCCAGCTGAAGAGATCTTTTTGTTTCCTCCTTCACTAAATAGACAAAAAGAAAATGAATTTTCCTCCCTATTTAAAACAAAAAAAGGCAAGTATGCACTCTTAGGTTTGCTCAACATGAAGACAAAATTATGCTGAACATCCGCTCAAGGAGATGTTTACTGAAAATCAGATTCCTGAAAAAATAAAAAAAGTGAGAGTTTATGTGAAGGAAAGACGAGCATCTTGTCCATTTCCAGGTCACCTGGGAGGTTAAGTGCCCTAAAGATACACCTACTTTGCCCATTGATTCAGAGTAATTATTCTGTCCATTACCTGGCTTGAATTTCCTGAGCATGTCTCACGAATATCACAGTCGTTTACTGCTTCTCGGCACACAGTCCCCAGAGGCTGAAACTAAAATAACCAAACATCAATGTGTAAAAACTGGTGAAGAAAAATTTCTCACAGTATCATCTTTAAAAAAGCAAAATGAATATTCTGGGGATAGGAATATCTTAAACTATCTGAAGATGGTAGTCTGTGAAAACCAGCTACTGAGTGACATGTTAATGTAATAGTTTGGGAGATAGCTTCTTGGGGGTGGAGTAATATGCACAGTCATCACACATAAGCCTTAGGATATTGTGGTAAAATAAGCTAGTGCTCGATGATACAGCTCCACCAGGACAAGTCCGTCCAAGTTCTAGGAATTCCTCCTTCCAAATGGCTAGTGAACTTACAATCCACCCTTCATTCTTGCTGCCACTTTCATCATATTATTCTTTTTTGTCTTTTCTGCCAAGAATTTGAAAGTTACACTTCATGCTAAATTGTAAAAGTTAGATTTTTCTGGCAAAGGTATTTCCTCCCATGCTCTCCTTTCCCGCCTCGTTTTTACAGAGATTTATAGCTTGGTCTTTTATTCTTTTCTCATCTTTCTATGATTTATACCCATGTCTGGGGGCAATTTTTTTGTCTGTTTCCAACCATCTTAAATATTTCTTGTAAGTGTAAGAGTAGTACAAATAAATTTTTAAACTCATTGGATTTATAAATTACTAGAGTATTCATTGTAACAAAACACAGGTACATAACATTTTCATTTTCCCCCTTTCCTCTTCAATCCCATTTTCTTTCCTTCTTCAAAATGTTACAATTTGGGCTGGATCCTGCTCTGCTCACACAAACACACACATTATTTGACACACACGTGTGTGCACACCTTTCACCTTCTCTCCTTTGCTCGCAACCCTCCTGGCAGCTGAGTTTCCTGTTGTTCCTGGCACACAAACGGCACACTGCCAACTCAGGTCAGCATTGCAACAGATATTTTTTAGAAGATCCAAACAAAATGTGTGTGCATTCATTCATCCACCCATTCATTCATTCATCATGTATTTATTAGTCGCTTGAAATGTGCCAGGAACTTCCTGGTCACTGGGGAGTCAATGGAGAACAAGACACGAGAATCCTGCTTGCAGGAAACCATTTTAATGGGGCTAAACAGGCCATAAAAATAAGGGAAGAAGCAGAGTAATTTCACTTCCTATACTCTGGCTCTCTTCCTCCTTGGAATTGGGGCAAACCACAATTTTAGAACATCTGAGGTAGAAATATGAGCAGATTTGAGGTAAAGTTTATAGGACAGTGTCCGTGTCCAAGACCTGCAGGAGATGTCTGAGTGGAAGCACAGTGAAGGAGGACTCGCGGGAAGTGCTGGGACACAGCAGTCAGTAGATCAACCCGAACACCTGCCCTCCTGCAACTTACCCGTTAATGAGAAGAGAAAAATAATAAATAAGTAAACAAGCAACATTTTACAGCAGAGGGTCACAAATTACGGCTAAAGGGCAGAATTATGTTGGACACTTGTTTTTATAAATAAAATTCTACTGGGACACAGCCATGCCCATGAGTTTCTGTACTTTTCAGGCTGCTTTCAAAGGCAGAGTTAAGGAACTAGGCAGAGACCTATGGCCCACAAAGCCTACACTACATACTCTCTGGCCCTTCACAGAAAATGTTTGCCAACTCTGACTTATAGACACATTATTATAAACGTATGTTGAAAAAATACACATACATACAATTTCTCACTTTGTTCCCTTGTTTCCCCTCCTCCACTCACTACTCTGACTCTCCTCCAGGAGCCCAGGGAAGGGGTGGGGGTGGGGGAGGCGCAGAGAGAAAAGTGGCAAAAAAAAGACCTCATGTGACTGGTACAGCTGGAACTTATCTGTGGGATGGTTAATCATGCCAATTATTGTATGTATTTTAATTTCAGTTTGTTGCTTGAAATGGTTATATCACAAAGAGCCAAATTCTATAAATCAAAGGCAAATGGCCTGATTAAATGCATTGTATGACAGGCAGACTTCAAACTCTGAGAATTAAAATAAGTGAGTGGGGATCCCCTGTTGTGGCAGTTGGAAAAGCGGACAGAATAAACAGTTGAGGCAGCCAAAACGAAAGACTGTCTGTTTCACATTTGGTTTAATCTTCCTTTCGTAGAGGCTGCTTTCAGAGATCTCCGCCAGGGCCTCACTTGTTTGAAAGAGCTGCCAGAGACACTGTAGTGAGGGGGAAACAACAGAAATCGCTGCCAGCAGAGCTGGGATGTAACTGCACATTCATTCCTTACTGGCTGAGTGAGCCTAAGTAGGCTATTTCACTTCCTTAAGACCGAGATTGCTCAAGTGAAAAAATCTGGATGATGACGCCTATCAGAAAAGTGTGGCTGTGAGCGCTAAGACAGCAGTCCCCACCAGGAGCGAATTTACCCCCGAGGGGACATCTGGCACTGTCTGGAGACAATTCTATCATGACTGAGAGGGACTGTGCTGGCATCTGGTAATCAGAAATCAGGGGCGCTGCTAAATATTCTACAATAAAGATGACACACCCTCACAGCAAAGAGTTATCGAGTCAAAAATGTCAACAATGCCAGTGTTAAGAAATCCGTAAGATGCTATCCAGTAAAAGTCCTCAGCATTATCTCTGGCACTCAACAGATACTTGGCTCATATTCCACCCTCTTTTAACTCTAATTAGGCTAATCAGCACATAATCAGCAAAAGACGGTTGTGCATATTTTTATTCATTCATTCAACAAATATTTACTAAGAACCTGTACCAATTACTACTGTGTGAGTCCCTGGCTCTGCCTCCATAAAATGTACAGGATGAAAGACAGATATTCAACCTCAGAAATGGTGTAGAATATTATACCAGACTTTATATGAGAAGAAGAAAAATAAGTAGATTTCTTTGGAAAAGGTAAGCCTCAAATAACTTTTAGTCTTGATGGAAAGGCTTAAATATTTGGAGACAGGAATGAAGATGCTGTTGGGAGGATGAAGACAGGTAATGTGTTTAAAGGTGCATTTTAAACTCTCTTGCATCACACATGTAAAGTGTTATCGTGTCTGAAGTATTCCTTTTGTTCCCTCAACAGTTAATGTAAGAGATATACCAAGCTGAGCAGCGAGAAAAGAAAGGTCTATTGAGTATCCACTTGGCTTTACAAGAAAAGAAAAGCATCATTCAAAGGTTAAACACCTGGTTTCATTTAACATGCACAGTCCTCAGGGAGGCAGAATTATAAAGGTTCAGGCCCTAGCTCCCTGACTTAGTTGGTGTAGAACCCTGGGCAAACTATTTAACTACTACAAGCCACAGCATTCTCATCTGTTAAATGGGAATAAAAAGTTACTACACCTCACAAGCTTTTGTGAGGATCCTATAAAGCACCCAGCATTTAGTCACTTAATACATGTAAGATTCTACTATTGTTATTAGATTATATTTACCTAGGCTTAGCAATGTAACCAAATTGGTCCTCTTTTCTGTCAGTTGATAATGAACCAACATTTATTTACCTTGCACTTTTTACAACAAAGACCATCACTGCACTGAGAGTCTTGAGTCAAGGTGCATTTCTTACAACACTCTGCTCCTTCAAGGACACATTCCTAAGGAATAGAAACATTTGCATTACATCAGAAAATGGTGTAATTTTTCTGAAAGTACCAGAATATCTTCTACCATAAATGTAACACCTCACAGTGATAACCTTTCTTTCACAAATCTTATACAATGGCCAGGTATAACTCCTGCTCTGTATGTCTGTCCCAGTGTGTGGACCTGGAATGGCCTGAACGACCCTGAAAAGAAAATCATCAAAACACCCAAAGACTTACTGTCGGGGTCCCACAGTCACACTCCTCTCCAGTTTCAATGAAGCCATTACCACACTCAGGAGGATCCAGAAGCTATGGGATGAAAACCAAAAAGCGAATTAAAATATAGACAGATCAATATCAAAGGCCTTACAAGAGTCCCTAAGTGCCACACCTATGCTTCTGGCACGTCTGTCAGTTATCCAAAAATATATTTTTATTTCCCTAAACAGAAAGCATGACTTTCTATAACTTTAGAACAGGGAACTTTAGAACAGAAATGTCTAATATTGTTTCCATGTCAGATTTAATCATATTTATATATCTAACATAAATGCCATCAAAATAAAAGATGATCTACCCATTGACTAAAGCCAAGCCAGACTGAAATTGAATTTCCTTCAAACAGAAAGCAAGAGATTTAGAGTCAGAATGTCTGGATTCAAATCTTGGCTCAGCTACTTATCTTGGGCAAACGGCTTGCCATCTCAGAGCCCTCGAGTCTTAGCATTTAAAACAGGAATAATGCCAGCTGTCCCTCTACACCACAAATGGTTGTGAGAATCAAGTTCCATTAGATCCATTACCTATGAAAAGCCCTTTATTAATTACATTTCCTTGTACAACAGAAAGTCACTGCACCAACAAGGAAAATGTCACAAAAAATACCACCACTGATATATTTAATACAAAACGTAGACATAGTTCTGCATAGAACAGCAATAAGTCGTTTGCCCTGTACTAGAGTATATTTTAAGACTGTTTAATTTTTAACTCTCCATCAATATTATCTTTTCAGTATAGTTTACTTTATGATTATAGGTAAAATTAGGAAATATAATTGCTATATTCTAAACACACAATATTCATTCAAAAAATCAAAGTCTACATATTACAGAATGGAAGTGAATACACACCTATGCACACATGCTGCTTTCTTAAAACCAACTAAAAAGCAAGAATCATAAAAAAGAATCCCCACCTAATTTCAAATACTCTCTCCCCTACAACAAAAGAATCAATTCATCTCCAGATTTCATTTTCAGTTGAAAGGGATCATAACTAATGAGACAGCTTTGAAAGACAAACCTAAAACTTATCCAGATGGAAAAATACTCTTACTCTCTTATCTCTGGGTTCAGAATAATAAATTATTTTCGTAAAAAAAGACTTGATTTTTTTCCTTTATTACAGCAGGAATTTAGTTCAATGATCACTTCTAAAACTTTTGGAGTTAAAGTCATTTCAGTGCCATGTGACACATTTCCTAGATTTTCCTCAAGTGAATGGAGAATGAAAGCTGGTAAGTGATTACAAAGGCAACACCACACACCGCTTGGTACACAGAAGCACATCACAGTTGACCTAATTAGCAAGGACAAAGGTTCTTCTTTAACATGCAGTTTTCCCAATGCAGGAGGAAGACCTGCTTTCTACTCAGTTGGTAATCAAAATATGTTCCACAAGTTGCAAAAGCCTCTGACAAAGTTTAAGCACGTAAAGATTTTTTTCCTTCTCTTCTCTAAGCAAACTTGGTTTGCATGTTGAGAAGCACTTGCAATTTTAATCACACGGCTTATCCTGAAAGGCAGTGTAGGGAGTAATGAGGACAGATACGGGGCCCTTTTTACCAGTATGAGTTATGATTAGGCATCCAAAGGGCGAGGGGGGAACTTAATAAGAAAACAAAAATAGAAAAATAAAATAAAAGCATTTTTGTAAGTTAACCCCAAATCATCATTTGGCCATATAAAAAGAAAATAAAACTTTTTCAGAAAGCAAACATTTATTTCTACCTGTTTTCTATTCCCACCAGAAAAGCCCCAAATGATGCTCCAAGAATAACGTAACTTAGAAAATACAAATACTTTGTAAACATAGAAAATGTGCATATAGGCAAGTGAAAAGCTCTTTTTCATGAGACCCAATGCCTGAAAAATTTCTGTTTATTATACTTTAGAAAGAGTAATAACTGGTAACTCTAATCACACTTATTACCTTAGAAGGTTTGTTGAAAAGACAGGCACCGCCGCCACTATTCAAGAAATCGTGGTATTCTTCAATGTTACACTGGGTGAACTTCTTAGGAAGATAATAGCTACGAGACAGAGGAAAGTTAATAGCTGGATACAGGTTTTGTGTACCTTTTTTGTATATTACTCTTAAAATTAAACATTTTAAAATTATACATTTTCTCAAAAATGCAAAATAAAGTCCATTAACCTACTTATGCATTCAATCCCTAAGAATTTTATTCAATCAGTGTATTTCGAAATTCTTCATTTGATAACCAATGGTGATGATGGATGGCTTGTTCATTTTTGTAGGCATACTCAAAGAAAACACACATGCACACACAACCCTGGCATTTCAATCAAAGAATACAATAATCTGTTTAGCCCTGGCTGGTGTAGCTCAATGGATTGAGTACAGGCCTGTGAACCAAAGGGTCACTGGTTTGACTCCCAGTTGGGGCACATGCTTGGGTTGTGGGCCAGGTCTCCAGTAGGGGGCATGCTAGAGGCAACCACACAACAATGTTTCTCTCCCTCTCTTTCTACCTCCCTTCTCCTTCTCTAAAAATAAATAAATAAATATTTTTTAAAAAATAAAAGAATAATTTATTTAATAATAACTCTTTTCTAAATATTATAGTTGGGCTAGAACCCACACTGCAAAGCATTCTAGAAAACAACAGGCCAGTAGTCTATAAGTATGTCAAGGTCATGAAAGTCAGAGAAAGACCAAAACTGTTCCAGACTGAAGGAGGCTGAAAAGACATGAAAACGTGCAGTCTGATTCTAAGATGACAGTTTTGAAAAACAGAGCCAGTGGTGGATGAGGGCTAAGAATAAGGTAATTCTATTGGTTGTATCATGTTTCTGTAGGAGGATGTCCTTGATTATAGAAATGTACATTAAGGTGTTTGGCAGTGATGTGGCATCAAGTTAGTAGCTTACAATTCAAGGACAAAAAGGTTCTTTGTTATTATTCTGGCAACTTTTCAAGTTTCAGATTGTTTTACAATACAAAAAAATGTATACCAAATAAAGGGTCAACAGAGAAAGAAACAACTAGAGAGCAATTTGGCAATATGCATTCAGAATCTTCAAAATGAGAAATATCCTTAAATCTAGTAATTCTACCTTTAGAAAGCTCTCTTAAGGAAATAACTAGCTATGTATACAAATATGTCTGGACAGATATTTATGGTGGCACAGTTTATAATAGCAGATAACATGAAAATAAACTAATGTGCAACAGTAAGAAAACTGTTACTTGTGATATACGAATAAAATAGAATACCATGTAGTTATTAATAATCATGGTATCCAAGAATAAAGGCTCAGAAAAATGACTATATTGTGTTAAGTAAAAAAATGAATAAATAGTTATATATCCAACTAGGCTCAGATTTTATAAAAGAACAATAAAAATAGTAAGAGAAAAACTACTGGATTTAAACATTATTTTAACACTGTTTATTGTAACATTGACCATAGTTAACCTTGGATGGTAAGGGAAAAAAGTGATAAAAATTTTACTTTCTATATTTTTCAAAAATTGTTTTACACTGAACTTTTACAATAGTGACAATACAATTAAGATAATAAGTTTTTATAAAGTCTCTCCTACTACACTGCAAGGACTATGTTCACTTATATCCTTCCTTCTTGCCAGCATCATGGTTAACACTTTATGAGTAAATTAATGGAATTTACAATGATGATGTACTCTAAACTCATTTTTCAAGTGTTTCATGTGAAAGTCTCCAAAATAAAGTTGTCTTGTATTTAAATTTCTTGAACTAATTTAATTCCTTCACTTCACTTTTCTAACATGCCATATATTCTATTCTTTATTTAAAATTTTTCACACATATATTACTTCCTTTTTCTTTTTTTAACTGTATTAAAGTTGTTGAGGTAACACTGGTTAATAAAACTATACAGGTTGCAAGTATACAATTCTATAATACATCACTTATATATTGCACTGTGTGTTCACCACCCAAAGTCAAACCTCCTTCCATCACCATATATTTGTCCCCTTTTTACCTTTCCCTCTTCTCCCCACCCTCCTTTCCTGCTGGTATTCACTGTACTGTTGTCTGTGTCTAGGAGTTTTTGTTTTCTTGTTTGTTCAAAATGTGTTGGGAAGGCTGCGTGGTCCAAGGTGCCAGAGTCAAGCTCCACTTCCCTTTTGTCAATGCCACACCCTAGCCATTTTTTTTTCATCACCAAATCCACTAATCCAGGCTACACATCTCTGCTAGAATTATAAAACTTAAACAGGGCTTTCTTCAAGTTTCCTCTTTATTCTACTGGTCAAAACCTGAGATGGCTCCTACTGTCAAAGAAGAAAGTCACTAACTCTTAGTGCAGGACCCTCAGAAGTCAAAGCCTAGCTCCACCCCTGCCCTGCCAAGGGCCCTCACCTCAGCCAGGCCCAGCCTCCCGTCCATTCCACAGCTGGGGGCTCAGTCTGCTCTCCAATAGTGACAGCAACTCTTCCCTCTCAGAGAAGATCTTTTTATGTATGAACAGTTGAAATGTATAGTTCCTCTGCCTTCACTGTGCCACATCTGACTTCCTATAGTTACGGTCTGTGCTGTTAACCTTATCACATAATTCCTCTGACACACCACAGCCCTTCAAATACCAAAATTAGATATCATGTCTCTCCCTAGGCTCTGCCCCACACCTTCTCATGTGCAGAGTAACATATCTATTATATTCAATTCATTTTTAAAGTTTTAATTGTTACACATTTAAATAGGAAGGTATTCAATTCAAAAACAGTTTCCAACATTTAGCATTATAGAGGAACTTCAAAAAGTAGAATGGGAGAGAATGTACTCATAGGAAATACATGTCTAGAATTAGTGCTGTTAGCCAATGTTTGGCACAAATCAAATTATGTATTTGATCATGCCAGACAATGTTTTATGCAATGAGCTTGTGCATCTATTTGATGCAAAAAGAGTTCAAGGCAAAGAGTGAAACACATTTGAGTGTTGCCATTTGATGTTGCTGCACACTATGCTTAGTGCTAGGCACGTTATCTATAAAATTTTGTGTTGGATAGTTAATTAGCATGCTGGCTGTTGTGGCTCAGAGGATTAAGTGCCAGCCTGAAAACCAAAAGGTCACAGGTTCAATTCCAGTCAGGGCATTTGCATGCGGTGCAGGCCAGGTCCCCAGTTGGGGGTGTATGAGAGGAAACCAATTGATGTATCTCTCATATATCGATGGTTCTCTCCTTCTCTTTCTCTTCCCCTCTCTCTAAAATATAAATTAATAAATAAAAAAAACAAGAAATAGTTAATCAGAATAATCAAGTACAATATACTGAAGAACTTTTAAAAGATCCTCTAGCATAAAATTTAATTGTTGAAAAATTGCAACTATAGAAGAGTACCTTTATAATTTCCTCTTATTACTAAATAAGGCCAAAAAATGTTTTCAATTACAGTTTACATTCAATATTATTTTATATTGGTTTCACGCGTGCAGCATAGTGATTAGAAAATCGTATTACTGTACAATGTGTTCCCTCTGATATTTCAAGTACATACCTGGCACCATACGTAGTTATTAGAATATTATTGACTATATTCCCTCAGCTGTACTTTACATCCCCATGACTGTTCTGTAACTACAGAACTGGTAGTTCTGTAACTACCAGTTTCTCAGTCCCTTCACCTTTTGCACTCAGTCCCCCAACTTACCTCCCCTCTGGCAACCATCAGCCTGCTCTCTGCATCTACAAGTCCGTTTGTGTTTTGTTTCATTGTTTATTTTGGTTTTTAGATTGCACGTATAAGTGAAATCATATGGTACTTTTCTTTATCTCTCTGATCCAGACATTTTTAATAAATATTTTAAATATATGTTTGTATGTACATTCCTTCCATTTATTTTCTTTGTCATATATATCTTGGGAATTCAAATTTCAAATATAATCAATAAATATTTCTTGAAAATGAAGTCTACATAAGATATTATGGTAAGAGATCTGATAAAAATATAATTAATGTAAGATGTAATCCTCAACAATTTATAACTAGTTGGTGAAGGGAAGCATAACACAAGCAGCACTAAATTATAATACAGGAGTTAAAAACTATAATAAGTCTCAAATGGCTAGAATGTGGTTAGATAAAGAAAAATGAGAACTCTAGATGAAAAGAATACATTAAAGAACTTGAAAGAGTCTGGAAATTTATGTACAATTATGGTGAGCAAATTTTTAAGAAGCTGAAAATCCATGTAGGATTATGGTTAGCAAATCAAAAAAAGCTGGAAACCCATGAATAATTATGGTTAGCAAACAGTCTTGAATAACAGTGGAAAATGAGACTGCAAATGAGGTTGAACAAAGATTATGGACGGCTAAACACTGGAGAAAGGAATTTGAACCTTATCTTTTAGACAACAGAGACTCAACAAAAGTTCTGAGCAAGAAAATGATAGGATTCATGTGTCTGACACAGGAATCTAGGTGCGTTAAGAGGATAATGGAGAAATCGTGCCATACACACAGTCAGAGAACTAGAGCTACACATTATCAGCATGGATGAATCTCACAAACACATAGTTCATCAGAATGAGCAAGTCACAGAAGAGGACATATAGTGTGATGTCTTTCATATAAACTGAAATGCAAAGCAATGCTGTGTATTACTTCAACAAAAAATGCATATATATATATATGCATTGTATATATTTACTGTATATATATATACACACACAGTAAAAGTATAAAAAAGAATCTGTGAATGATGTGAACCAAATTCAAGATGGCAGTGACCTTGGCTGGGTCTGGGGCCAATGAGAGAGACCACATAAGAGGTATTTAACTATGTAGCTAGCATTTAATTTTTTTTTAATCTGGGTAATAGTTTACGTGTTCGCTCTTTCATTCTTTATACCTTTTCAATTATGGTGGAAGGGGAGTTCAGGAAGGGAGAGAGGGAGCCTGTAAGCTGGATGAATATCTGGAATGTTATTGAAATAAGAGCACAAGATGATACAAGTTTAAAGTAAGGTGGTAGTGATAACATTGGCAGAAAAGGAATGGTTGTAAAACTTATTTAGAAAGAATAAAAGGCTAGTGACTGATAGTGTGTGAAGGGTAGGACAGTATAAAAATAAAAACCTTTCTCAGGAGGGCAACTGAACACAACTCTTCCCACTCCTTGCTCAGTGAGGCACCACTGGTAGCTTGAAATCACCATGGCAGTATTTGCACCATAGGCTTCTACATAGGGTGGAAGGCTGCTGGAAACCTGAGATGCTACAGCCCTGAGCTCTTTTCTTGTCTTTGTTTTTGAGAGTCAGCTTACCAGCACAGCACTGTTTATAACCCATTTAATTAGAATTGAAGAAGATAAAAGAAATGGGAATTGGTATGTAAGCCATCAAGAACAAAGTTGTTCCTCATTTTCAGCCCACGCTCAAGGTTAAAAATGTCTTTGATCTTCTAGTTTAACTGGCATCAATTGGCCTCATAAATAAGAAGCTACTTTGTAAAAATATTTTACATACAAAGCCAGTGAGAAAATCTACTTCTGATTTTCTCTTAAATGCCTGTGGTGAGGAGATTCCGTGCACTGGTTATTGCACGTCATATTCCTAAGAAGACAGTAGCGCAGCAGGGAGGAAAAGTGAGTCATTTTCAAACACAAGTGGCTCACCCAGTGTCTCCCATTATGCATCCAGACCATGTGTCCTCACATCTACACTCGCCTAGGAGAAAATGAATACAAATGCCTTATTACAAAGTAAAAACAGGTGCGTTAAAGCAGTTCCAATTTTCAAAAGTATATCGTCACTTTACTCTTCACATAACTTTATAATAGGAATACCTGCTTTCTAATTTCCCTTCTATTTGAGGTTTCTATGCAATGCATGACAACAAAAATCTACCGACCTTCTCAAGATTACGTAATTGTTACTAATATTAAATCTTTTGATAAATATTTTAACAAGTGAACATATTTTTAAAGAATTCATTTAAAATAAAATACAGTGAAATAGCAATGATATAATGACACACCAGTACAGAGTCCTGGTTTCATAGGCCTTTATGAGAATCCTTAGAACTCCCCATTCATTTTTTAAAGCCTCTGCACTAAGGCTGTTGGTACAAGGCAGTATGGTGTACTGGTTAAGCAGAAGGTCTTCAGAATCAGAAATACCCAGGTTCAAAACTTGGGCTTGCCCTTTAACATAAACTTGTGTAAAGTTCAGACATTAACCTTTTAAGATCTAGTCACCTTACCTGTAGAATGAAGCTAATAATGCACATCTTGCAGGACTATCTAAGGATTAAATGAGACTCTAGATGCAGATAATACTAGCACTCAATTATTTGAGTTATTAATATACAGAACATGTTTATAATTTTTGTTATTAAAGTCATAAAATAAATATGCTTATAATCGACTTATGCATAATACATGGTATTTGACTATTCCTGGTGAAGTAACTTGGGAAAATGCACTCCTCATAGATGCTAAAGCTAGCATATTTTACTGGGTCCACATTTTACTAAGCCCTTTATTACGTCTGCTCCTACCTGGCAAATTCTCTGCAGTCATACTAAGAGATATTTCAAATAAACATTAATAAAACAGTATGCTTACCTATATGCGTAGGATTCTTTATTAAACCATTTAAAATTACCTACCTGAGCTTATTTTGTCCTTTTTTAGGTTAAATTCAACTATGAATTTATCATCACACAGCTTTAAGTGTTTATTACACATGCAGAAATTTTCATTTGTAATATAAATATATATTACCTTGTATTACTTTAAAAAATATTTGTGCGCTGGCTGTTTACCTTATATTATCATTCAAACTCTTTTTATCAAACCACTGAATTAAATAATCTCATTTTTCAAAATATTTGACAGACAGTCTATTGGAAACACAACCAAACCACATGCGTGCTTAAACTTACCACTTGCTAACTTTCTTTTGTCTGAGATAATACCAATATTATGGGCTAATGACTGGGCAAGAGTAACTGCCATTAAATCAGTTTTTCCAAACTAAAAAACAAAAACAAAAATAAAATACATGTAAATGCAAATTATTTTTTATTTAAGATGGGCCAGAAAATGACAACATAATTGAAAGTAAGTAATTTCTAAGCATTTTATTTAGCAGAAGTTAAACACATAATAGCTAGTACTCAACTACTGAGCATTTGGGGAGAAGTAGTAAGAAATAAATCCATGTTGATTAATTCTTACAGAGAAAACTAGAAACCAGGGAATCATCAACTTTTTGTTTTGGAAACTTAAATCTAATTCTGAGTCCAAAGTTCACCAGTGACATTTCTGGAAAACATAATACTTTCATACAATTGAACCAGTCTGTTACATAATAATAAAATAATAATAATAAATGTGTAAATTATTTGGAACTTGTTCATCTTTGCATGTCCACTTAAAAGCCTGAAATTTCCCCAAACTAAGAACATGTGGCTTCAGAAAATGCACGCTGTGTAACAGGATGTGGTGATAATCCTTGGCCCAAAGAAATTTGAGAAGACCTAGGGACATTTTTTAAAAAGTATATAGCCACCCAGAGACTCAAGTATTTCTCTTTTAGATCACTTCCATCAGGTTGAGTGCCTTAGCGATAGAAGAAACCCTTTGAAAACACTGGTCTATTTTTTTTTCTCCAAAAATTTGCCAAGTATCAAAGAAGGAAGAAAATTTCCAACTGGGTTGTTTGGTAGTAAGCCAAATAGCTCAGGGAACTACCCAATTCTCTGGAAAAATCAATTAAAGTAATAAATAGGGCCTTACTGCCCATGGAGGTAAAAGTAAATATTTTCTCTATATAATCTGTAAATAGCTAAATCTGGAAATCATTCTAAGTAGAACATGGACAGAATTATCAGATATGATCTTCTATTATTTACCTATCCTGTCCTCTGGTCATTTATAGTAACCACATTGGTTGTTAATAAAACCACCTAACATCTGGAGAATGTGGAATACTGAGAAATTGTCTCTTAAATATTAGGAAAACATTTTCAGCCATCATACCACTTTGTACTGTATAGATGTTCACACCTACTTCATTCACGCCTCCTCCTTTCAGCAACGAGCAAATCCCACCAATATAAGCTGCCCCGCTCCGGCTACTCTCAAATTGACTTCCCCTTTCAGAAAAGGAAATGAAAAATACTTACTGCTCACAGTTCAAATATCATAATACCTCTCATTATTAATTTACCACACTTATTTTCTCAATGCACATAACATTTGTATATTATATATTCCCGAAGGAAGGAAGGAATGTGAAAATTGTGTACACACATAACCAAAGAAAAAGGTTTATAAGGGATGTTTCCCATATAATCACCAAATATCTTCAATAGATCTATATCTATTAAAAACCAATTACTACTGTGATGTACTCTGAAAAAGATACAAAATCACTACTGTGGTATTTCTGTTAAAAATGCATAACTTGAGTTTCATAATGAGAAAATAAAAGTCCCATAATGAGGGATGTTCTATTCAATAACTGGCCTGTATTCTTCAAAAAGCGTGTGGTCCAAAATGAACAAAGAAAGGCTGAGGAGGCCTTTCAGACTAAAGAAGACTAAAGATACCTGACAGATAACGCAATGAGTGATCCTGCACTAGACTTTGGATTGGAGGCGGGAGAGAATTAGCCTCAAAATACAGTATTGGGACAATTGCTAAAATTTGAATATAGACTATAGATTAGATAAAGTATTATATCAATATTAAATGATCTGGTTTTAATAATTTACTATAGCTATATAAGGAAATGTCTTAAGTATTTAGTAGTAAAGACCAGTAAGTAAACGTCTCCAAGTTACTCTCAAATGATTCAGGAAAAAAACTGATAGATGGATAAAAGGAAGAAAAGGAGGTAAGAAGGATAAAGAAAAGAAATCATAAAACAAATGGGACAAAATATAAATGATTGATCAATCTGGGTCAAAGGCATAGGGTATTTCCTTGAAGCATTCTTGCAACTTTTCTGTAAGTTTGAAATTACATAAAAATAAAAAGTTACCTACAAAATATACTCTTTTACTTCCATTTATAACTTTCTTCAATAAAAGCTCTGACTTCGGATGTTAGATTTTTAAAAGCTATTACATATAACTTGCTATTACATCAAATATGCTACTTACCAAAAAGAAAACCCTATAAGAGTGAGAATAATAAAAGATAAACTCTGGAAATATCACTAAGCTCTCAACTTAAATCAAAAACAAGGACAACATTAACATTTAAAAGAAACTTTAAAGAGTATAATTAATCAGTTAAAATACCCTTTATGATCATTAACAGTATTTTCACTCAGTAAATGCTTTGATTAAAACTCTTGAAAATTTAAATGAAACATACAGGGTGCAGCCGAAGTGAGGCTTACTTGAGTGTGGTTGGTAGGGCACATGAATGTCTCGCACAAGGTGGACAGCAATTTGAACAGTTCACCTAAAATGTCATATGGTGTGTTTGAGTGTGATATTGTTATGTTAAAGAATTATATGCTAATGATTTTGTGATAAAAGATTTTATAATAAAAAGGGGTGTTATTTGTGCCCAACCCTGTAAATGCTATACTAAACTCAAAATTAAACCTCTTATATTTTCATGTCAATTTCAATAAATTATACTTTAAAACTTTTTCCAAATGTATCTTCTCTGTCAAATCCTAATTGCATCACACAGTAGAAAGGATACATCTCAGGCACAAGTCATACAGCATTCAACGCAGAACCAAAAAAAGTAAAAAATCATTACAAAAGTTACGTACGAAAAAAGGTGAACTGCATCACTTTTCTCTTTGATGAAATCCCTTCTGTATTTCATAAACTCACGCAGGGTGATCAGTGGATTTTCAGATATGGCAAACTTGTTGTCAGCTGCCCAGGTTTCCATGGCAACCAACACTATCCTCGTCTTAAGTTGGTCTTTGTATATCTAGTATATAAGAAAATTAACATACCAGCTATACATAGGGTAAAATTGAATGTTTTATGAACAGAACTATGAAGGTCCTTTTATAGAAACCCCTTGAGTTTTAGTTAATTTAAGAAATTTCACTTTTCAAGAAAGATAATTATTTTTCTAATTTACATTCGTTTCCCCTGAGTAACAGAGAACTGACTATCTACCAAGTAATACCCAAAGAAGAGCACTAGTTAGAAACAAAAAAACACATTTTGACCCTTATTCAAGGCTCTCCCTGGGTCCATCTCCTGGCACCTAAACAAAGAATACATTACATACATTCTTGAGTTCCCCTAGCAAAAATGGAACAATGAAGACTCTCCAAGAAAATCATTTCTATACAGCCCAACTGTCCCTGACTAAGTTCGTGGAGAAGGTGCCAGCACTGCCTTGTCAGAGGAAGCTGTGGGAAGCAGGTGCAGGAGGATCATTGAGTCGTATCATTCCCACAGCGCCAGGCACCCCTTGGAGGGTGGCAACTCTTACACTGCTTTCCACTGGTGGAAGGACATGGTGAGTATCTGTTAGGGCCTAGGACCCAACCTTTTCTTTTCCAATGTGAAAAAATACAGGAAAGAACATTAGGCATAAATCTGTGGCTAATTTTGGCCACTACCTTTTATCATCTTCCCAGCCAGATACCAGAGTCAGTAAAGTCAACTGCAAGGTGACCAGGGATTTATGGGATACCTTGGCTGAAGCATTAACTTAAGAGTAGTGAAAATATAAGACCATATTATGCATTCTATTAATAATCAAGAGATAAAATTCCTCTACGGCAATGCTGAATTGGGTTGATACTTACTAAATCCGCCATGTTCACCACAGATTTCGCATACGTGTTGGTATGTACAACTGAAAGCCGATGTTTTTTAAACTGAAAGCAAAAAAAAAAAAAGTAAAAGGCTTTCAAATAATCATCAGCAAATAATCACCTCAGCAGAGAAAACATGGTGTAATTGAAAGATCTCTAAAGTTTTCTATAAAAAAAATGGATAAATTGAAAGTCCTCTATATGCTGCGTAGTCTGAGAAAAGGCTCTTAAAAATGTGAGGCCTCCATTTATTCATCTGTGAGATGAAGAAAAAAATACCCATTCCATCCATTTCACAAGTTTATTTCTATCACGAGATTGTTATTCGAAATGATTAAAATATATTAAAGTTATCTATGAATTACAAGACATACAAATATAAGTACTGTCAAAGTCAAAAAAGTGAGTGTGAATATTGCTAAAAGTAAAAATGTGCCTAAGTCCTATAGGACTCAGTCATAAGGAGAAGAAAGCCACGAGGGTCACAAAGAGGTAGCTAATAGGCTAGATGTGGATCACATATATCTTTTGTTTGCCCTTAATGCTGTTTTAAAAATCACGTAACACCATGTAAAACCTGATTTTTGGCTTCATTTGAAATTAGCATCTTCATACGGTAATAACTGGTAACTGCTGAGAAACAGCTGCTCCCATTACACAGGGCATGTGAGTTCCCTTTTGCTGTAGGCCACACCCCTCCCTATTGTTTAATACCTGACTCACTTGATTTGTGTTAACTGCATAAAGATGTCTACAGACATCTGAATTTGTGATTTCCCAAAATGTCCAAAATTATGTTTTTGAAACTTGTTTTGTAAAAATCTCAGGGAACAGTAACATTCACTGAATTTGAAAAGGTAGAAAGATAAAACTTAGTCTTAGCCTGAACAAGAAAGAAGCACTCAATCTTGATAGCACTGTCATTAAAAATAATTAAAATTAATATTATTTGTTTAATCATGTGTAAATAAATGACATTTTCCCTCAAATAAATCACTCAAAGTAAATCTAAATGTACTTTTATCTGAAATTAAGGAAAATCAAGCAGCATCCATCACTGAACATTTAATTCACTAGTCTGGTTACACAGAACAATTACCATTATAACTCACTGCTGTGCTATGACTATAACCATATGATTACAATGTGCCCACAAATTGAATATACAACATGCTCATGAAATTAATATATACAACTGAATATAACAAAATAACTGACTCATCAAAACTGGAAGTTTCGCTAGGTTCTTATCCTAATCTTTACTACTTGGCCATGTAAGTTTTTCCATATGGTTTACTGCACAACAAGACAGAAATAGAACGGTTGCTTTCATGTCGATAGGATAAAATTGAACATTGCAAACTAAAGTGTCACATTATCGGTGTCTCACTTACTTTTTCGATATAAAGCGGGAGTTTTCATTTATTTTAAACCTTGCCATTTTAGCAAGAGGAGATATTAGGCCCTACATTAGTCAGGTAAGAGCTGACATCAGAAGACTCAGAAATATTTTTGGAACCTCACCAAATACTGTTAGTTATTTTCACCTAAAGGGATTTCCTACTTGTAGGTTATTGGTTATATTTGCTAAATATATTTGGTTACACAAATACCTTGTCCAGGTGACAGGTTTGTGGGCCTCTTTCTTCTAAACATATTGCAGCACTGACCAGTTTAATCCAAGGTTCAAGCAAGTTCAAACAACGAAAAATTCAGCAAATCCTACCATGAGATGATCGTTCACAATCATCAGTTCAATGTATTTGGTTTCCTCCTCTACATTTCGAGGACGTCGCCGGAGCTGCAATATAGTAAAGGAAATGGCATTTAAATAGACCCTCTGAACTGGGCTGTGAAAAACTAAAAAATATGTTATATGTTAGATTCTCAGACTCTGTTAATCTTGTGCTAGAAAGTTTGTTCTCTTTCACAAACCTCAACCTACTCATCCTACCTCCTAGACCCTGGTAACCACTTTTCTACTCTGTTTCTATGAGTTTGACATTTTTGGGGTTTTTTTTTAGATTCCATTTATAAACGATACGATGCATTTTTATATTTTGGACCTAAGGCTAAGTAATATTCTGTTGTACATATACCACATTTTCTTGATCCATTTATCCATTGATGGGCACATTAATAATACTGTATTGTATAACTGAAATTTGCTAAGAAAGTAGAATTTCAATGCTCTCACCCCAAAGAAAGGTAAGTATGTGAGGTGACAGATGTGTTAACTCCATGGGGTAAATGTTTTCCAGTGTACACTTAAATATCTTACAGTTTTCTTTTCAATTATACCTCAATAAAGCTGAAAAAATTTAAATAGGAAAAACTAAAAAATATGGAAAAATAAGCAAAACCATGCCCCCACTTATTCATTTAGCATTTATTTTTTCATTTTCATCAATTTACTTCAGATTGGAGTAAGTAAAACATTTACATGGTTCAGAAATTGAAGAACTATAAAAAGTAGAGCACAAAGGTCTTCCAGTCCCCTGTCTCCTGTCTTCTTAGTCTTTACCCTTCCCCGACAGTGGGTACAGCACAGTCACTGGTTCCTTCCAGCCATACATATGCATATAAAATCAAAGAATATATATTTCATGTTGTACTTTCACTTATTTCACTCAGGCTATTTTAACAACAGATCTCAGAGATTATAATAAAATGGTTAATTTAAGCTCCTAAGACCCTCTGAGAGGTCTACAGGGAGTGGGATGATTGGCACTTTTATCCTTTAATCTCCAAATGTGGGATTGAGATGTGCCCCTTCCTCTGGGAGGAGTCAGGGGATCCCCAAACGACATGGTAGCCTTGGTAGGACAGTTTTAAGAGTTCCCAGGCAGTCTTGGGTTATCTAGTGCAGCTCTATTTGTCTGTTCAACAACAAATTTTCTCCACCTTCAAAATCGTGACCAATGAATACTACTCACGAGAGTCACTAAGGCAGCCATAGCCCTTTGTTCTCTGCAGTTAGTCTGTAACACAATCTTAACGAGATCTGCAAAATTAACTTTTTCCTTATGTCATGCTTTAATATACAGTTTTTCAATAAATCTGTTTGCTCACTTGCCCAAGGGTCATTCTTATGATGAGGGTATACAATCAAACTAAATCAATAATGAATGCGTATTTTGAGTACTGCATGTAAGGTAAACTAAAAATTTTCTGCTGTGTGGATTTTGTCCATTGCTTACACATTCTAAAACTTTAAAAACTTTTTTTTTCAAAATCCCTTACAAGTTGATAGAGAATAATAGACCATAATTTGGGGTTTAGGAACCAAAAAAGTAACATACGCTGCGTCAAATGACAAGACTCTCTTCAAAAATGGATATTTTTATGATGCTAGTCTCTGCTTTTTAATACAGAAGAAACCTAAGATTATACTTTCAGAGATCATTTCTATAGTTTGTTAACATGGAAGAGATCTGAGCCTTACCAGTTCATATAGTAGACTCTCTCACTACTTTCAACATTTTCTGAAGGTCAGAGAATTGCCAATACTAGCCACACAGTTCTATAACACTTCATCTCCCTGGGTCCACTGGCTTCTTAGAAAGAGAAATCAAGAATTTGTCTACTTGGCACATGACTGGATGTTGCAAATGTGTATGAAAACCATCAAAAGTTAGGTCAACAGAAAATTATCCTATTGTCTCAGTTATTAACACTTACTGTTTACCAACCCCTGACAAATGTCTTACCTAATACCCCCTCATAGAGACTTAATGTGGATTCAATTAATTGGCAGTCACCAAGTGTTTTTAAAGCACCATGACATATAGACCTGTGAATACATACCTGCCGTTTAGTCCTTTTTGGTCTTGGCTTCAAAATAAATTTTGGTGGAGTGATGTTTACTTGTTGGAATTCTAAAAGAAAATAAAAGTAAATTAAACTCAGTGAAATTTCCAGGTTTCTTTGATACAAGGCAAAGTTTTATTAGCCCTTCCTAGTATAAATTATATAAGTATACTTTGATTATTAATTAATTATAATTATTAATAATTATACATTATAACCACATACCTATATATTACTTATTAATTTTATAATATAGAATGCTTCACTTAATGGTAATGCAGAATATTAATCAAAGCAATTGTGTTCATATTAATACTGAATAAATGTCATTAACTAATATAACTAAAAAAATCTCAAACATTACTTGTAAGTTATCTCAAAAGTTTTCCTCATATTTCTCCTATAAAACCATCATATTCTGTATTGGAATCTTTTAAATAGCCAACTTGACCTTCACATTTACTACTGACCTTCATTAAAGAATGACACACCAAGTGTTGGTAAAGATGTGTAGTAATTAACTCTCACACAGCAATGATGAGAGTGTAAAATGGTATAACCACTTTGAAAAAGGGTTCAGCAATTTCTTATAAAATAATAGTTCTCAAAGTGTGATCCCTAGACTAATGGCATCAGCATTACCTGGGAACTTGTTGGAAATGCAAATTCTCATAACCCATCCAAGAGGTACTGTATCAAAAACTCCAGAAACTGGTGCAGCCACAATGAAAAACACTGTGGAGGTTCCTCAAAAAATTAGGAAGAGAATTACCACATACTCCAGCAATCCCACTACTGGGTATATAGCCACCGAAATTCAAATCAGGATCTCGAAGAGATGTCTGCACTCCCATTTCCACTGCAGCATTATTCATTCACAACAGCCAAGATACAGAAGCAACCTAACTGTCTATTGATGGATGAATAGATAAAGAAAATGTGGTACGTATCTAAATGGAGTATTATTCAGCCTTAAAAAAAGAAAATCCTGCTGTTTGTGACATCATGGATGAACCTGGAGGACATAATGTTAAGTGAAATAAGCCAGGCACAGAAGGACAAATACTACATGATACCGCTTATATGAAGAACCTAAAACAGTCAACCTCACAGAAGCATAAAGTGGAATGGTGGGCGCCAGGGGCTGGGGGAGAGGGAAACAGGGAGGTATTAGTCAGAAGATGCAAAGTTTCATTTTACAAGATGAATAAGTCCTACAGGTATATGTACTGTACAGCAGTATAGTTAATGCCTGTAGTTAACAATGCTATAGTATACACTTGAAATTTTGCTGAGAGTGTAGATCTTATGTTCAGTGTTCCAATCACTAATAATAACAATAATAAAGAGAGAACAGGAGGAAACTTTTGGAGTTGATGAATATGTTTATGGCATAGATTATGATAATAACTTTATGAATGTATATTTATCCCCAAACCCATCAAGTTGTATAATTATACAATTTTTGTATGTCAACCACACCTCAATAAAGTGTTTTAAAGAAACGTCCAGTGATGAGGCCAGCAGTCTGTGCTTAACTGGCCTTCCAGGTGACTTGGATGCATGCTCAAGTTTGGAAACATTGTTATACAGGAAGCACACTTCTATAGCTACCTATGAGCTGGTAATTTCACTCCTGGGTATTTGACAGAAATATAAACAGGTGCCACAAAAAGATTTTTACAAGAATTTTCATAGTTATTTTATTAAGTATTATCCAAAAATTGGAAACAACCCAAATGTCCATTAGCAAGATGAATAAAAAATTGTGGTATATTCATATAGTAGAACATACTTAATAATTTAAAAGAATAAACTATTGCTACCCCTGACAACATAAATCTCATAGGCATATGCTAAGCAAAAGAAGCAGGGCATAATACATGGTTCCATTTGCATGATGATCTATAACAGGCTAAACAAATCCATGGCCAAAAAAAAAAAAAAAAACCATCAGAAAGGAGACTGCAGAACTGGGAGTGGGGGACAATGACTGGGAACGGGCACAGCGGAATTCCCTGGGGTCACAGTGCAGCTCTAGGGCTCCTGAAGGGAACACACATGTGTCAAGACTCACTGAACAGCACACAAGGTTTGTACATTTCATGGTAGGAATTTTTAAAAAACTGAGTGTTATGGGGTCCATAGAAAATAAATAAGCTTTTTTCAAGATGTGTTCCTAAGACAATAATCTTAAGATTCCTCATACAGGTGGGGAAAAAGTAGGTTTACAGTTTTTCATACGGAAATAATACAATTAATAAATAATAATACAATAAAAAACTCTGTTTCACATACTCACAACTGTAAACCTACTTTTACCCCACCCTGTATGAATGAAATCATGTGGTATTTGTCTTTCTCAGTTTGACTTATTTTATTTAGCACAATACCCTCTAGGTCCAACCATGTTGTCACAAATGATAAAATTTCATTCATTTTTATGATTGAGTAATATACCATTATACACACACACACACACACATACACACACACACATATATATACACACACCATATCTTCTTTATCTAATCATCTACTGATGAGCATTTAAGTTGCTTCCGTATCTTGGCTATTATAAATAATGCTGCAGTGAACACAGGAATGAATATATCTTTTCAAATTGGTGTTTTGGATTTCTTAGTATAAATACCCAGAAGTGGAATTGCTAGGTCATGTGGTAGTTCTATTTTTAATTTTTTGAGGAGACTCCATACAGTTTCCCATAGTCAGGTGCACCAATCTGCAAGCCCATCCACAGTGCACAAGGGTTCCCTTTTCTCCACATGCTGGCCAACACTAGCTGTTTGTTGATTTATTGACAATGGCCCCTCTCACAGGTGTGAGGTGGTATCTCATTGTAGTTTTAAGTTTCATCTCTCTGATGATTAGTGACATCCAGCATCTTTTCATATGACTACCAGCCATCTGTATATTCTCTTCAGAGAACTGTCTATTCAGGTCCTCTGCTCATTTTTTAATTGGATTGTTTGGTATGTTTTTTTTGGTGTTACGTTGTATGAGTTCTTTATAAATTTCGGATATTAACCCCTTATCAGATGTATATTTGGTGCCTTCTCCTAATGGATAAGTTTTCTTTGCATTTCAAAGAAAAAACTGATGGTTGCCAGACAGGAAGGGGGCTGAGAGACTGGGTGAAAGTGGTGAAGGTATTAAGAAGTACAGATTGGTAGTTACAAAATAGTTACGGAGATATAAAGTACAGTATAGGGAATATAGTCAATAATACTGTAATAACTGTGTATGGTGCCAGGTGGGTGCTAAACTTATTGGTGGAGCACTTCATAAGTGATATAAATGTCTAACTACTTTGCTGTACAACTGAAACTAACATTGATGCCAACTGTAACTACCAATAAAAAAAGACAATGGTCCTAAGGGATGTGTTAAGTAAAACAAAAGGTTCTAGTATCAAACAAGTGCAGAGAACACCTGGTCATATTATATCTTTGGGAGATACATAATGCATAGAGCAACAAAGGTGCTGATAATCTGTAACCCACTGGAAGTGTATTAAAATCAGAATAAATAAGCTTACTTCTGAGCTTATTTTACAAAAATTGGAGTTCTGACATTTATTTCTCATTTATTTCTAACTTATCATGGTAAATCTAAGCGTTCTGAAAGACAAATAACACTCTTGAAATTGACAGTGCCAACTTTTTTTTTAAAGGAACCTCAGCACATGGGATTGACCGTCTGACAAACAGAGCTCCCTGACCAGGCAACAGTGCTAACTTCTAATGAGAAAAGAAAACCAGAAACTAATTGAGACAGATGTGAGTTTTCAAAGAACATGTTCAAAACTCATTTTTAATAACTGCAGAATTGCCAAGTTACTTCCAAAATTTCTGTTGAAAGGAAGCCCTAAACAGAGATTTTTTTCAAATTATAAGACTGTATCATGGCAAGCCTGCAGTAAAGTCCTTAGAGGGAACTGTACTTATTACTTTGAATGTTAATTCATGTTGATTACTTCCAATAATATATATTAGATTAAGACTTTATTTTCTGACCGCTAGTCATGAATTACTTTCTTTCCATAATAGGGATTGTAAAAGTTACATAAGATACTGAAGGAACAGTCTAAGGTATCTCTGTCTGTGTGAAGAAGAGCATTCAATGCTCATTTGCAGACTTTTCAAAATAGCAAATTCTATAAAATAGGACCTTCTATCCCCTTGGCAGCAGGAGAGTAGGGGAGGGTTTTATTTCCTTACAGGGAAACTACAGAAGGTCAAGGAGTTACAGATTCACTTCAGAGAGGAAGGGACATTAGAAAACACATTTCATTTTCTGATGAGAAGATAATGTAAACTTTTAGGTCGTTTTCCTAAGCAGTAGTTTAGGATTTGCTTTCAGTCTAGTAATTTTTCCATTTCTTCTGTGCCTCTCTCCCAGAGAGCATTCTCTTTGCACCTTCTTCCAAACCTCCCATCTCTTCCTAGCTGTGGGACCATGGAGGAGACAAGGCAGCTGAGCTTCATTTATAAAATGAAAACAATAATTCTATCTCACAGAGCTGTTGAAAAAACTAAAGTGAGTTTAAAATTTAGAATATGCTACGGCCATGATCAGGGCTCGCTAAGCAGGGGATGAAGCAGCTCCACGCCCGGTGTTGGGAGTGTGCCTGTTTTCAGCGGAGAACACACGTGAGCCCAGCTGAGCTAGTGCTCCGCATAGTCACTGCTCTACCACATGAGACCAAAGTATAAGGACTCTGCCCTATTGTCCTGTGAAGATTTGGGTGCACCTTTCAAATCAGTATGTATAAATACATGGACCTACAAACTTACCTGAGAAGGAAAGACTGATTTCACAAATAGCACATAAAATAAAAATGCTAATCTGTAATAGTTCTTCCTTGAAATTCGGGGGCATAAAGAGATGAGGATAACGGCAAATGGGAAAATGATTAATTAAGAGTTCATCCTTATTTTTACAACTCAGTATTTCACCAAGAGTGAATTTTTATACATATTATCTGCACAGACCAATTTTTGCCCTAATGTTGTTTCTCCTATGGTACCTTATTTGAATCTATGATTTTAAAAAGCATTCCTTCAATGTACTCAAGTTCTATCTTTCCAAACTCATCCACTGTAAGCATGTGGTTAGTCTGCATTTTATTTTCCCTCTTGATGACACTCAACTTTCTCCCTGAGACTGTCACAAGCAGTTGTGTGCTAATGATATTCCACCTATAGATTAGCTCTGAAGCATCAAAATGAATTATTTAAGTTGTCTTTTTTTTTTAGTTAATACAAGAATATCATACCAGCTGGAAGATCATCCAAAGGAAATTCAAAGAGTCTGGATTTGTAAACCGAATGAAAACGGAAATCCGCCTGAAATAGCATAAACAACAGAGATTAAGCATGTACTTCCGACTACCTCCAGGCTCAGGCAGTCATAGCTGGGGAAGCTGGAACTCTTAAAAGAATCATAACTTGGCTACACATTCTCCTGGGTTTAAAGGGGCAATGAGCCATTGCACAAAAGCTCCCACTCACGCCTGTATTCTCCCAGGACCAGAGCAGCATCCTATTAGAAGCGAATGCCTTCACAAACAGAGAAGCCAGAGCCTACGGTAATGGAAAATAAATGAATGGGCCTATTCCCCCAAGGAGAAGTAAGACATCTGGGAAAATGGGTTAATGTTTTTTATGACTGGTTCCCTTCCACGGACTCCCTGCCCTGCTTTCAGAGTCCGAGAGCTCTGCCAGGTGCAGACTGCAGAGCAAACACTTTTCCTCCTACTGGGAGCATGCTGACTGGTACGGCAGAGGCCCAAATGAACCTTACCACGAAATTCGAGTGTTACACAAAGTTCTGTGAAAATCCAACAGATAAAAAGTCATGTTTTGTCTAAGAAAAAAATTGGTGAGCATTCAAATAACTTCATCAGGCTTCATTCAATTACTAAAATTATAAGAGTATGTGAAAGTTGAGGCCATGGGGAAAATGTTAAGACAGGAATGAAAGAATTTGGAATAGAGGCAGAGCCATTATGATGACAGTTCAGGGACACCAACCCATTTTATTAAGCTATCAGTGACAGGGTCAAGCAAAGTGACAGAAGAGCAGGCAGTGGGGACCCAGAAAATAATATTCAAATCCGATAGTTTTCCAGACAATATTATGGTTAGGAAATGTTTCTTGAAATTATTTAAGTCTCTAAGCACTTGACCAATGCGCACGATATACAGAAGAATGTTTGTATATACAGAGCTGGAATGGAACTGGATTGTTTTGCTAATTTGTGGGAAATAAGAAAACCTAAATTTCTCTAAACTTCATCAGCACAGGGCTTTACAGACAAAGGGCAATAGACAAAAATCTCAAATCTAGAAAAGGAAAAGGTAGAAAATCACAAATCTGTGGTTTTGATCTCTTACAGAAAAAAATGTTTGCATTTCCCCCCTCTAAATTCATATGCTGAAGCCTCAACTCCCCATGTAATTGTATTTGCAGCTAGGGCCTGTGAAGAAATGATAGGGGTTGAAAGAGGTTATAAGGATGGGGCCCTAATCCAACAGGGCTTGTGCTGCTCTGAGAAGAGGAAGAAACAACAGAGCTCTCTCTTTCTCTCTGCCATCTGAGGACACAGCAAGAAGGCAGCTGTCTGCAACCTAAGGAGAGAGCCCTCAACCAAGATACTACTGACACCTTATTCTTGGACTTGCAGTCTCCAAAACTGTGAGAAAATAAATTTCTGTTGTATAAGCCACCCAGAGTTCTGTAATGATATCCTGACCAGACCAAGACAGATTTATAGCACATGACAGTAGAGATAGAAATGGAAGCTTCAGAACACCTGTGAAGGAAAGTATTTTCAACTTAAAGGAGGAGTAAGAGATGGATTTAAAAAGAAAAAAAGAACCGTGGTTTTTATTTATTCAGTATTTAATTTAAATAATATATATATTTAAATAAAATACAGCAGAGAGATAAAAAGGAGGGAATAAAGCACCCAGCATCGCACTCACACTCGCCACAGCCAACAGAAGGAGCACTTACGTGGGAGGTGTTGTTTTCTTCTGGCTCAATGAGATAGGTGTGGTTCCCATCATAGAACATCCCACTGCCAAGAACAAGAAAATAATTAGGCATGGCTATCAACTCCTACCTCAGAACCAAGTCATTTTAAAATCAGCAATAGCCAAAGTACCAGTTTACTTCTCAACACCCACTTCCTAGTCCCACCCATCACCAACACCACACCACAAATCACATACACACACCACATCACAAACCAGACACACACCACACATACACACATGCACCCACATATTATACACCACACACACTGACCACAGCATGCATCACTCACATATATACAGAACCCCCGAGATACCACACAACACCAACACCACATACTACATACACACACCTCACACTACATACACATACACTGCTAAGAGGGAAAGGTCCCACCCTCTAATTCCCCACAAAGCAGCAGGGTCTCCTCATGTAGGCTGTTCCCCAGGCTCAGAATTACCATTCTCCAATTGTGGGCCATTATTCCTCTCTCCAACATATGATTTTAAAACTTTAATATGCAAATAGTCAACTGGAGAGCTAGTAAAAATACAAAACTTTCAGGGCCTTTCTCAGATTTCTGGGCTGGTGCCCAGGAAGCTGCATTTTAAACAAACCCCCAACGATTCTGATGCCCAATGTCAGGGGCTATCCTGAGAACTGTCTACCTGCCACACATGTGGAAGATGTCATAGTAACAAGAGCCAACACATTTCAACAACTTACCATGAACTAAACACACTCAATTAATCTTTCCCACAAATGTATGATGGAGAAACACTGACTATCCTCATTTTACAAGTAAGGAAACCAAAGCCCAAAGAGACAAAGTAACTTGCCCAAATTATAATATATCAGTGAGAGCAGAGGCAGGAATAGAGCAGGCAGATTGGTTCCTGAACTGCTTATCTCTAGTCGGCTACCCACCTTCATTACTGTTCACTGAACAGACATTTAGAAAGCACACAGTGTGCACTGCTCTAGTGCTGGGGATACAGCACTGAACAAAACAGACTGCTTCTCTGCCCTCTGTGCTGATGCACATTATAGGGAGGACAGAAAATATACGCAATCAACGACTAAATATATATGACATGGCAATAAATTCTAGGGAAGAAAATAAAGCTGGTAAAGGTCAATAACTGGTGTCAGAGGACCGAACGTAGGGACCAGCGACAGAGGACTGTTAATTTACATAGAGGGTCAGAGCACGGCTCCATGAAGAAGGTGGCATTTAAGCAAAGACTGAAAGAAGTGATTTGGTGAGCCATAATGATGTGTGTGCAGAGAGCATTTCAGAGTCGAGTCCTAAGGTGAGAGAATCTAGGCGTGTTCCAGAAACACTGAGGACGTGTGGGCTGGAGCAGAGCGGGTGAGGGAGGAGAGCTGTAACATGAGATCAGAGTAACAAGTCAGCTCTAGGGCCTCTGTTTTACTCAGAGAGATGAGGAGCCACCACAAGGTTCTAAGCAGAGGGGGAACACAATCTCCCTTAAATTTTAGAAGAACTCCCCCAATGGTAATGGTATTTCCACTGCTACCACCTAAGTGATCATCTTCTTTCCCCATCTAATCCTGGTGAAAGGAGATGGTTGCTTCAGCGATAATAATGAAAATAGTAAGAACTGGTGAAATTCTGGCTATTTTTCCAAAGTAGAGCCAACGGGATTTGTTCATGATTTCAAATGATACATGGAGAAAAGAGTCGTGTCAGTGAGGACTCCAGGTTTTGACCAGAGCCACTGGAAAAATGGAGTTGCCATTTAAAAAGGTGAAAACAGCTGCAGAAAGGACAGAACGGGGTTGGCACAAGGAAGCCAGATGCAGGGGGCAGAGTGTAAATGTAACATACCACATTGTTCCTTATGACACTGAACAGAGTTCAGGGTTGGACTTCGTGTGCTGGAGATGACTATCGGCCAATGGAGAAATCCTCTGGAGAGCATTCTGAGCTACAGAGGGCCTCAGTGCCCACTCAGAGAGATCCTGATAGTCACTGCTTTCAGTGGAACATGGCCCTTCTACTGAGACCAAGCCCCTTATGATACTAAAGGAATGTATCATGTCATTCGGGAAGGGGGGAAGCTGTAATCTTCTGCCGTCATTTTTCAGTGTTAGGTGGAAATGACTGTAAGACATGCAAGCTGTTAAACAAGGAACAGTATGTGTCTTTCACTGATGGCTTAGTGAAATCAGTTGGTTTCCCTGAGCTGTCATCATAATGGCCTCCAACTCTGCCTCTATCCAAATTCTTTCATTCATGCCTTAACATCTTCCACATGTTCTCAACGTTCACATACCCTTAGAACTGCCACCCTCACATCTGTAAGGTTTTCAAACAAGAGTGAGCTTTCTGAATTTGGATGACATAGCATTTGGAGTTTAAAGCTAAACAGATGCAGTTTGTAATCTACAGGACAAATAATGCCCCCTTTTTTATTACAAAATGTTTTATTACAAAACATAAGCATATAACTTTGTAACATAACAACATCACACTCAAGCACACCATATGACATTTTAGGAGAAATGCTCAAATTAAAACTATAAATTATTACACCCATATTATTACCCTACCAACTACACTTCAAGCAGGTGTTACTTCTGCAGGACCCTGTATTACTGGCAATACATGCCTAAGAAATCAGTGGGGAAAGTCTTTTCAAAACAGTAGACCAAACATGGCAGTAATATTCTTTCTGCTCCTGTTAAGACCAGGCTGGGCCCATCAAGAAAGTTATATAAATCCATTCCCTCCACCAAAGTCCACACAGTAACACTAATTAAGTTGCAGGCAGTTTGTTTTGTTTAACTAGTACTAGGTGTTATTTCCTCTTGCATTAGGTTAATGTCCAGTGTGAAGATCAATTACTTTTACTGGGTTTCAATATCATGATATACAGTGTAAAGAACGCAGATTCTGTCACCATCTATTTCTGTAAGATTCTGGTTCCTGATATGACACATGCCATCACAATTTCTTTAACAATGAAAAGGCCTATGTGCTTTGTTTGCCTTATTTGAGGACTGATACCTTTTTGTTATATTTATATAAATTCCAATAAGTATATTGAGATAATAACATGGAAAATGCTTGATAAAAACCTGCAGCTAGGACCAAGTCATTGTAAGTCAATTGAACAAAGATTTTGAAAGGCTTATCACAGTGTTTTTAAAGAAAAGAAACATTCTTACAAATTGCCACAAGAGGGCAATAAAATTACACTTGATTTCATTCTTTAAAATTCCTATATTTACCAGGATTTTGTCTTCATGTCAAATATACCAAGACCAAAATATTAACCATTAGTCCTTTGAATTTAGAAAAAAAGTTCTCTTTCAGGTTTTTTATGTAGGAGATATAAATCTGATTATTTTCCCTTTGTGTTCAACTGAATTAAATACATTAAGGAAAACTGAAAATCTTAGCATGTATTTGGTAATAGGTAAAAGATAAATTATGTATGCTATAACATATCTCATATCTAAATGATTGAGATTAAGACAAAATAAATTATTTAACATTCAGTAATATCAACCCAAAATATTTCTCAGTAATTTCTGTTCAGAATGTAAAATTAAGACAAGAAGCAATAATAAAAATGAAAAGGAACTAGAGTAAGTTTTTGCAACATGCTCATAAAAGTGGAAGAACACCCAAACATGATTCTACACAATCCTGACCATGTTCCAAGACACACAGTGGGTTTTCTGGTTGTTTTGATGTAGTTTTAAATGAAAAGTTTTCTAAAGGTAAAAGTAAATTTTACTTATTTAAAACAACTGAAGTAGACCCTAAGTTCCACCCCTGACCTAGTCATGAAAATTCCCTTAAACTTCCTTTTCCATCCTCCTTCACAGGACTACGGAGGCTTAGTAGCAAGCAACGGTCTTAGGTTCTCAGCTCCAGCAGAGCCCTTAGAAGGCAGCAGTAACTTCTTTCTGATTGTCCCAATATTGTGTCCATTCAAAAAACTGAGAGGCAAACTGGAATAAGCACCAGGCAAGATGCTTAAAAAGTGACTTTGGATTGAGATTTTTAAGAGGAAGGGAGAAAAGGGAAAGACTCTCATTTTTATATCACTCTCCTACTAGACACATGCACCATCACAGATGTCGACAGGCCCGGTACACTAGTGCTAGCTGACAGCTGTACTCACCTGGAAATCAAAACAAATTGACCGCTGAAGGCAACTTCAACATTTCTTTTCCGGGATATGAACCAAGTCTTTCAGATATTAGGTGTGGATTCCTAATTGTTAAAAGTGTTTCTCTATTCGAATAATTTATTTAAAATAAGGAGACCAATCAGAATGGCCATCATAAACAAAGCAACAAAGAACAAGTGTTGGAGAGTATATGGAGAAAAGGGATCCCTAGGGCAACTGTTGGTGGGAATGCAGACTGGTACAAGTACTATGGAAAACAGTCTGGAATTTCCTCAGAAAACTACAAATGGATCTGCCTTTTGACCCAGCAATTCCACTGCTGGGATTATACCCTAAAAACCCTGAAACACCAATCCAAAAGAACCTATGCACCCCAATGTTCATAGCAGCACAATTTACAATAGCCAAGTGCTGGAAGCAACCTAGATGCCCATTAGTAAATGAATGGATCAAAAACCTATGGTACATTTACACAATGGATTCTATGCAGCAGAAAGAAAGAAGGAGCTCCTCCCCTTTGTGACAGCATGGATGGGACTAGAAAGCATTATGCTAAGCAAAATAAGCCAGGCAGTGAAAGACAAATACCATATGATCTCACCTTTAACAGGAACCTAATCAGCAAAACAAACAAACAAGCAAAATATAACCAAAGACACTGAAATTGAGAACAGGCTGACAGTGACCAGGGGGGAGAGAAGAGGGAATTTCAGGGAGAAAAGGTAAAGGGTTTCCAGGAACAGGTATAAAGGACACATGGACAAGGGGGGGCAGGTGGAAACAGGAGGGAGGTGGGGAGGGCTGGGGGGTGGGCTGGGATGGGGGGAAAAGGCAGAAAACTGTACTTGAACACCAAAAAAAATAAAATTTAAAAAATAAAATAAAATAAAATAGGGAAAACAGTCTTTTACAGCAAATAAGCCAAGAGAAGTCCTCCAGTGTGTCAGGCACATGGCCTCCTATTTCTGGCTGTTTAGCTGATCCTCACCCTCCCACCTTTCCTCTCACACACTTGCTGCCAGGGCTTGACCACAGGTACAATTTAGGCAGACCAGCTACATTTTCTGGCCTTTCCCGCTAGATCTCTTTCCATGATTTCTTTAAGACCTGTCAATCTAACCCCTCTCTCGGAAGATTCCATCAAACCCAGTTCTGGGCCCATGCCACCTTCCTCAGGGGCATTTCCTTGCAGCCCTCCAGCACCACCTCACCCATCAGTGCCCACTCTCGTTGCATTTCTCTCCATTTTTTGTCACTTAAAGAAAACAAATATACCTATCATATTCCATAGTTGGAAGCTGAACTAGATTTAGCTCCCCACCTCCCACCCCACCCCAGACTGAGCTTCTAGGGGCAGAGATCATGTCCTAACCACCTAAGTATTCCTACTGGCCAGCACACAGCAGACACTCAGTAACTGCTAGGTAGATGAAAAAGCTACATCTCTAACTTGGTAATAGACAGAAAGTATTACAAATTCACCAAACAAAAATTTAACAGAACTGAATTAAAGTATTGGCCTGTTCTGTGTCAAAAAAAAAAAAGTAAAACAAATCAGAAGGAATGAGATGATTTAGCTTCATTAGAATGCTGAGGAAAGACTGTGGCTTTGAAAGGGGTTACAAAACAAATGCAAGACGGCCACCTGTGCATCACCATTACTGACAGGATAGAGGAAGTAGATGTATTCCCATGCTAAACATCAGCTAACATTCTTTGATAATGAAGGTTATGAGAAAGGAAGCAAGACCCCCACCCTCCCCCAGGAAGGATGAACTTCGATCCTTGGAGACCTCTGAGAACAGAAGAACCCTCCCACGGTTTGTAGCGGGTTAGGTGGGACTTCAGCTGGAAAAGGAGCTGAAACACATGAGCTCTCGAGGTCACTTGCAGTCTATTCTCTTTGCACGAGGAGTCATGAGTTTCTTTCCATCTGCTAAAATTTCGATTATTCTATAAAAAATATAAAAACTAACATCAAGGAGGAATAAAAGTAGAACTGCTACCCGGAGGGTAAACATCCATAGAAACAGCCCCAAATTACCCAAACCACTCTGGTCTCAACTTGGACGGATCTAGAAAAATGCTTCAAACACCACTATCAGGTATCATATTGTAATTCCAAAGCCCTGGGTTTCTGCAGCTCTAAGTTTAAAACATGTTTGGTTTATAAACCACAGAAAAGATCAGATCCATCACTGATTTCAAATTATTTCTCAGCATAAAGTAGGGATTTTGATTACAGTGAGTTACAAATAAAGAAAAAAGTGACTGAAAGAATGGATGGTACAAAAAAAATACTGTGGACACTTACTGAAGTCCATGGCATGTTGACAATGCAACAAACGAGGCAGGGTTTCCTCGGATGTGGCCCTGGTAGTAACAGTGTTCTCCTCCCTGAAAACAGAATAGAGAACATAAGCCGTTGCCCTCACAGGGTGAATCCGCCGTCACTGCGCAGGTTTCTGCCACACCGCACTTCCATATGTAAAGCTCTGGACAATGTTTCATTATTTGGATTAGGATTATCAAGCCATTTCTAACAGAATTACTCATAAAAACTCCTAGTGAGCTGACTCAAAGCAAGACAGGGAAATAAAAGTTGACTTAACTCTCCATTTATGGAGGTGATGAGAGAAGGAACAAAGAAACAAGTACTAAAATACACACGCAGCTATTGCACCAGGATAAATTTAATCATCTGCTTCTCCAGTCATCAGAAATTCAGCCTGCAGCAGCAGCAAGATGATACTTTCCCATAAAGCTCAGTAACAATGCACACAAATCACTCAAGAGTCACTAAATTAAACTGATGGAGGAGAATGGCTATTTTTACAGTGTTTCTATCCAAACTTGACAAGTTTATACTGTTCTTTTCTCCCATCAGGAATGGCTTTACTGGTAAGCAGTCTAGGGTAGGGCTGGAAATTGAGAAGTTTCTTCCTGCAGCCAGTTACATTAACCAAATTCCACCAACTCATTTCCTCGGATTAAATGTTCCTGGAAAACAGAAACGTAAATCCTCTGCCATCTCAGGGTGGTGCCTTCAGTTTTAAATACTTGCTACTCATTGTGTGGTCTAAAAACCAGTAGCACTTACATCACTGGGAGCATGTCAGTAACGCAGAGCCTCAGGCCCTACTCCTGATGGCCTGTATCAGAATTGCATTTCCACAAGGTCCCTACCAAGGTGATTGATTCACATGCACATTAAAGTTTAAGAAGCCCTGCCTTAAATGACCTTTTCTACCCTCCCCCCATCCATCTCCAATGTCTTCAGAAACTGAAAGCTTTTAATTAAACTGACCCATTGAGATATGAAAGAATGAAATAGGACAGACTAATAGAATGGGTGGCTTAAAGGAGCAAATGTTAACTACTTCACAGTCTGGCTTCAGGACTAACCCCACTTAAAATATTCCCTGCTTGACAAATGGAAGGGAGGGACAAGGAGGGCACGAGGGTGTAACAAGGCTAAAGACATCTTCTTCCTGGGAAATCCAAGGAAGGCAGCCAGGCCTGAGACTGCTGCTCCTAATGAGATAACCCCACAAGACGGACTGAACCTCGGCTTTGATGAGAGGGTAGAGAGCAGGTAAAATGGTACACACAGTGTAATCCCTGACCCTCTGACACTTACAGTTCCCAAGGCAATCACTGAGCACCACAGACCGAGGAGTGTGCTTGGATTTGATGGAGGATAAAATAGAGTGGTATTTCCCATGTGGGTCTGACAGGGGTGGAATTCAGAAGGCTTAAGGACAGAAACAAAGCTGGGTACTGACTTCCTTTGTAGGGTTGGTGGGGCGTAGCTGTTAACAGTGTGAACTACCGGCTCCTTCACTTACTAGCTGTGCAATCTCAAGCAAATTACAAAACCTTCCTCTGTCATCTGTTGAATGGGGGTAATACTCTCAGAGAGTTGGTTGTTCAGATGATTAAAAAGCTAATATGCATAGGGGCTTAGAATAATGCTTGTTACTTGGTATACACTCAATAAATGTTTGCTGCTGTTATAATTACTGTATGTCAGATATTGTCCTACTCAATTTACATACATAGTCACTTTCAGTAATCATATCAATCCCACAATACTATTATCTCTATTCTACATAGGAAGTCACAATCTCTGTGAGCCAAGGTTGCTGCCTGGGAAGTTGCTAGTGCCATTGTCCCTACACTACTTATGAGTTGGATATAAAACCTGTGAGTTATGTCGTGCAAATCTAAGCTTTTCCCTAGACCAATTTTTTAAAATTTATTTTTGAGTGGGGCTGGGGATAAATTTAACAGAATTTTAAATATCTTGTTGGAGCTATTGGACTGGTAAATTATCCATAAGATTAGATTCTAACTGACAGGTCTTTACGTTTCAAACAACTTTCACTTCTTGGACACAATCTAATTGGATCATAAATTAACACTCGAGCTTTCAATTGGCCAGACACAAAAAACCTACAGTCAACGATTTGACCTGAACAGAGAGAGACTCTTATCTAAAAGCATAGGTCTAAACACAGAGTAAATAAAAAGACAATAGAGACAAGGAGAAATAGAAACAAAGAAGATAATCACAATAATTATGGTATCCGATTAGGGAATAATGGAAGTTGACAAGTCACTGTACGTGGGGAAAATATGTCAGAGGAAAAGGCATATAAAAAATGTTTTATAAATTAAAAAAGTTTTCTTTAAGATAACAAATTAGGAAATACATTATAGTAAACCATAACCAGGACCAAAAAATTCATGCTTTAAAGCAATATTCCATTGATTTAGAGCTAAAGAGATGATTAGATAATGGAAAATAATCTTTCACTAATTTCTAATCCTGAAAAATAGGAGTCAATCCAAAAACAGCATATGATCAGAACCCATCTGCCCAAAAGCCTAATGTTCGCGGCAAATGAAGAGCTCAATATGGTTGGTTCATTATCAAGTGTTTCCATGACACCTCAATAGAAGCATAAACACCAAGAAGGGAAAAAATCCTCAATTTGGGCTACTATAACACAAATTTTCAGGCTGTCATGTACCAGGAGTATATGTAATTTTTCTAAATAATGGTGGAAATTAATTTTTCCAAATAAATGGTGAATTTTTTTCAGGGATTATCTATCACAAATCAATAGTTGCTAGAACTAAGAACCAAACTAATGCAGCATTTCTAACATGCCTGAAAAAGTTTTGGTGCAAGATAAAGGCTTTAATGTTAAACAGCTTCTTTAATTATATAAATATATTTTTAAATCATTGAATAAATTTTAAAAATTTATTTACTTTTAACAATTATTCATATCTATTATTCTAAAAATAATAAATACTTACGGAAAAAAGTTCTAAGAATTCACAAGGTACATAGTTCAGAAGATTAAAAATATCCCCTTCATACACACTGCCTAGGTGGCGACTGCCTCCTTAAAGGTATGCATTTTTGACAGATTTTATGTGCCACATCAGGAATAGTCTATGCATATTTAAGTAAACGTGTATATACGTAAATACACAGATATCCTTTCCAAAGCACAAATGGATTTACACTATACATACTGTTCTGCCCCTTAATTTTTTTCCTTAAGGTAATCTTGAGATCTTTCTATATCAATACCTCATTTTTTTGATAATGGTATAATATTTCACTATGGGAGAGAACAATAAGTCATTTAAACAGTCCTGTACTAAAGGAAATTTGGATTATCTCTATTTTTTGGCTGTCATAAATAATACTACAACAAACATCCTTTCACATACTTTTGTGTACTTCTGTCAGTATATATGTAGGACAGATTTCTACATGTGGACCTGGTAGGTCAAAGAATATGTGCATTGAAATTTTAATAGGTATTTTAAGGGACAAATGTAATTACATTTCTTTGCACTTATAACTGTTTTAAAAGATGTACATTTGAAAATAATTGAAAGATCTACATTTGAAAAGATATATATTTAAAATTGTGTATTTCTATTCTATAGACCACTACTTAAGCCAACTTTCCCAAGTCTTATCAGTTATTATAAAGGCTCTCTGCATGTTCATATGACTTTCTTGAGGAACCAATGCTTTATGCAAGTAGGTATTATATGTAATCACCTGAGACAGATATTGTGGGAAAATAGAAAAGCCAGCACATCCTATTAGAGTTCAGCTCTTTATCTGACTGCCAGTCACGGCTTTTCCCTTACTGTCTCTTTTGTTCCAGAAATAAATCCATTGTCCTTGAAACTGTCTTCATACTACTTGATTTCATAAAATACTTTTAACAGTACAGATATTTATTTTTAGCTAATTAGATAGGTATAGCTAAAAAAATTACCCACCTCTATAAAAATGAACCATATAACAATGAGAGTTTGGATGTCTATTGGTTTCTCTTCCCAGTGGACAAAAAGCTTATTGCAATTTTTATTCTGGGAAATCAAAATAATCACTTACTTGTAAAAGTCAAAGACAAACCCTACTTTTATTAAATAGCCAGAAAGATCTCAAGAAAAAAAAAACAACAACAACACAATTTATTATTAGTGTGATAAATGATAGCACAAAGGAAGTTACCCAGACTGGGTTATAAAACTATGAAAATCCAATAAGGGGAACCAATGGGAGCACAGCAGCAAGGCCACAGTGGTCTGAGCTCCTCTCAGACCCTCAAAGGAAACTACAACTTTATTGACTCCAAGATGGGCCAACGCCACCTCCTCCAAAGAGCCTTCTCAGATTCCTTCCTCCTGATAAAGTACTTCTCACTAATCTCTCCTTTGAATTTTCATATGTGTATTTTTTAAAAACTGTGTTACAACCCTGGCTGGCATAGCTCAGTGGATTGAGCTCGGACTGGGAACCAAAGTGTCCCAGGTTCGATTCCCAGCCAGGGTACATGCCTGGGTTGCAGGCCGTAACCCCCAGCAACCGCACATTGATGTTTCTCTCTCTCTCTATCTCCCTCCCTTCCCCTCTAAAAATAAATAAAATCTTCAAACAAACAAACAAACAAACAAAAAACTGTGTTACCTCTTCACGCATACATCCCTGTTTCTGTTTTGTCCCCCTCAAGACTGTGGTTCATTTCAGGGAAGCATGTGTGCCTATGTTTGTATTCCCAAGAGTGCTATTAGAGAGAAAACCTCCCTGCATCTCAGTTTCCTCATCAATAAAATGGGGGTAATATCTACCCACGCTGCTTCACAAAAGTATACGGGGGATTCTGTGAGATGACAAAGTAAGGTCCTGGAAACTACTATAAAACAGGTCAGAGGTGTAGTGAGGTAATGGTTACTCAATGAGAGATTCTGTTGTGTCCCTTAAGGAAGGATTCTCATCATTTATTTGTGAAAACTAATATTTCAGACCACTAACTAATAATAAAGATGACCGCATCTCTTCCCAGAGAGTTTATTTAGGCAGCTCTGAGGTGAGACCAAGAATCAGCATTTTAACAAAATTTCCACATTTCTCTTACTCCAGGAATACAATAGTGCAGCAGTCATTGGCTGCATGTCTGAACCACCTGGGAAGCTTTTACAATCCCAATGCCCAGGCCATACTCCAAACCAATGAAATTGTGATGGGACGCAGGCATCAGCATTTTTTTTAAGTGCTCTAGATGACTCAATGAGACTGAGTAGTCGACAAGCTCTGCACTAGAGCAGTGCTGCTCAACAGCAGTGGTTCCCAAAACTGGTGGGACCATCCTGGTGAGCTTTGCAAACCAACTGGGTCCCAGGCCTTCCCTCAGACCTCTGCAACCAGAATCTCCCAGGAGGTAGGGCCCCAGATATTTTTCGAGTTGCAGAAAGTTCCCCAGGTCATGGTGGTGATTACATTTGGAAATATTAACCTAAAAATAGTCAAACCAATAGCAAACCAGCCCCATGTAGGGGATACCAGGAAGATACCTGGGACCTTTCAGAAAATGAAATTGGCTACCATACCTCGGGCATGCAGCTTGGTGATCTTGGTGACCTGTGTGATATTTCATGACAGCTGGTGAGATGAATAAAAATTTCCCCAGTTTACTCAAGAGAAAACATTGAGAGAGGACTTTCACACCTCTTCACACCTGGGTATGCCTGAAGTCAAGTCTCTTTACTGGTGGTTCTCGAAGGAGTGGTTTCCGGCCCACCCAACAGCAGCTGCTTGTTTGAAAATTTAACTCTCAAGCTTCCCCCAGACTTACCCACCAGGGTTGGGTGATGTGGCCCAGCGACATATGTCCTAGCCAACCCTCCAGATTGTACTCTATAAAGTTTGAGAACAGCTCCTTTACTCTAACCCTAACCCTAACCCTCTGTATTCTAAAGCTCCTCACTGCTGAGCTCAATGAAATCCTACACTAGTTCCTGAGTAGATTCTTACTGAAGCGGAAAGGATGCAAACAGCTATAGCTCTTCTCCACTTCCTTTCTTGCTCCCCTCAAACCAACTGTCTCCACGTGAAACAAAATGGAAGGCCAGATAGGAACCTGTGGGAATTCTGCTGTGTACTGAGTCCGAAGATCAGTGGTGCTGGAAACAGCGTCCTGTAGGTTTGTTAGCGGGTACCATAAAAGATGCTTTGGCATGGATTAAAAAAGACTAGAGTGATCAACTGTGCTGGTTAGCCTAAGACCAAGGGGTTTCCCAGGATGTGGGAAATGAATGAAAGTCACGGGCAACTATGGATGACTTTGTCAGCATGTAAGGGACAGGGCCAGTGCAGACACTTCCAGACCAAAACACCAGCTCTGCAACCTTGTGTCCCTGTTCTGCACTGAGTCATAGCCCTCTCCCACTCCATGGACACCTGTCTCAGGACTGGCCTTCTGCCCTGTAGACTGGGGCTCAGCCTCCACAAATGAAATCCTTGTTCACTCTAGCACAGCAGTCCTCAGCCCTGGGTATACGTTAGTTTCACAGCAGAAGCTTTTTCAAAAAACACCAAGCCTCACTCCATGCCAATTATATCAGAATCTCAGGGGTGGGACCTGAGCATTTTTTACTCTGCTCAAATGATTCCAACATGCTGCCGTGACTCAGAAGCTATATACCTCTGCAGGAACTTAAGCCCTGCCCCTGAATTCCACTGCACAATAGACTCCTCCGAGCATGTGCACTGCTTGGACTTATGTATGGCTGCTGGTGGAGTCTGTTCTACCAGGTACTTGCCTAGAATAACTTCTTCCTAATTTCCTCTTATTTGGCATTGACATGAGGACACTGTCCTCTTCCTACCTTTGACCTTCTCTCCTAATAGTAAGAAATGGCTTTCTCGGACATTATGGAGTCAGGAAATTCTGAGTCTCTAAAGGGCCATTTGCATCCAGGAAATTCCTAGAAATGCTAACTCCCATGTTGGAGAGAATCTACTAACCCATCCTGGTTAAAATCCATAAACTGGGATTATACAGAATCAAGCTGGATTCACAAAAGGGACAGAGGCCAAATATCTGTTCTGGTACAAAGAATAAGGGTATTTTGATTCTACAGGCTAAGAAAAGTAGAAAGGAAAACAATTTCATCTCATTTCACAGCAAACTGAAATTAAATAAAGCTATCCCATGGCAGTTCCAATGCTGATAATCTGTGCATCTGTACTAATGCATGTCAAAGTCTTCACCAGCTTATGCCAAAATGAGAAAAATAAGTATAATATAGTCAGTTTTTCATAAAGCTAAGTGTGTTTAATTTTATGTAACTCTCCTTTGTGTTAAGGTTAGTTCCTTCCTTCTCTTTGATTACTAAAATTATCCATTTTTTAAAATTTTAATAGACTTTTTATTTTGGAATAATTTTGGATTCACATAAAAGTTGCAAAGATGGTACAAAGAGTTTTAGTAAACCTATTACCCTGTTTCCTCCATTGTTAACATCTTACATTACTCGAGTATATTCATCAAAGCTAAGAAACTGACATTGGTACATTACTGTTTACTAGAGTCTGACCAATCAAATTTCATCAGTGTTTCGAATTAATTTCCCCTTTCTGTTCTAGGATCCAACCCAGGTTACCATACTGCATTAGTTGTTATATTCATTCTTTTTGAATTGGTGTCAATAGTAAATAGCATTTAGGTGTTTTGAAAGGGCTATTTCTATACGTGGCAAAATAAAATGATTAGCATCTGATATGTTTTAAGCATATTTTATTGATTATGCTATTACAGTTTTCCCAATTTTCCCCCTTTATCTCCCCTCCGTCCTGTACCCACAACCCCCCAGCATTCCCCCTCTCCTTAGTTCATGTTCATGGATTGTACATATAAGTTCTTTGACTTCTCTATACCATTCTTAACCTCTCCCTATTTTATGCTTACCAATTATGCTTCTTCTTTCCTGTACCTTTTCCTCTTCCATTCTTCCTCTCCCCCTCCCCACTAAAAACCCTCCATGTGATGTCCATTTCTCTGATTCTGTTCCTGTTCTAGTTGTTTGCTTAGTTTGTTTTTGTTTTCATGTTGTTGTTGTTTTAGGTTCACTTGTTGATAGTTGTGAATTTATTGTCATTTTACTGTTCATAGTTTTTTATCTTCTTCAATTTCTTAGATAAGTCCCTTTAACATTTCATATAATAAGGGCTTGGTGATGATGAACTCCTTTAACTTGACCTTATCTGAGAAGCATTTTATCTGCCCTTCCATTCTAAATGAAAGCTTTGCTGGATAGAGTAATCTTGGATGTAGGTCCTTGCCTTTCATGACTTCAAATACTTCTTTCCAGCCCCTTCTTGCCTGTAAGATTTCTTCTGAGAAATCAGCTGATACCCTTATGGGCACTCCTTTGTAGGTAATTGTCTCCTTTCCTCTTGCTGCTTTTAAGATTCTCTCTTTGTCTTTAATCTTGGGTAACTTAATGATGATGTACCTTGGTGTGTTCCTCTTTGGGTCCAACTTCTTTGGGACTCTGGGCTTCCTGGACTTCCTGGAAGTCTATTTCCTTCATCAAATTAAGGAAGTTTTCCTTCATTATTTGCTCAAATAAGTTTTCAATTTCTTGCTGTTGTTTTTCTCCTTCTAGTACCCCTATAATTCAGATACTGGAATGTTTCAAGTTGTCCCAGAGGTTCCTAAACCTCTCTTTATTTTTTTGAATTCTTTTTTTCTTCATTCTGTTCCAGTTGGATATTTATTTCTTCCTTTTGTCCCAAATCGTTGCTTTGAGTCCTGGTTTCCTTCTTGTCACTGTTGGTTCCCGGAATATTTTGCTTTATTTCACTTTGGGTAGCCTTAATTTGTTCTTTCATTTTTTGACCAAACTCAATCAGTTCTGTGAGCATTTTGATTACCAGAGCTTTAAACTCTCCATCAGATAGGTTGGCAATCTCCTCACTGGACTCTCTTTCTGGACTTTTGCTCTGTTCTTTCATTTGGGCCATATTGTTTGTCTCTGCACACCAGTCTGGTTGACTGCTTCTTTAATTCCTTGGTTGTCAGAGTTCCATGAAGTTTGATTTTCTGGCCCTTCTGGTTGTTTATTGTTTTTAGATTGGTTGTTATCCTTCTTTTGGTTGTGCAAGGAGGCAAAGGGTTTCTACCTATGTTTCCATCTTGGCCAGAACTTTGGCATCCAATATTGATCCCTAAAATTTGTGTTGTTAGTATACTGACCTATGAAATATAACTCTAGGATCAAGAGTGTAAATGAATACTTCCTAGACTTTAAAGCTTAATTTAAATGACATATAAAATGTCATTTTAATATAACCCATGGAAATACATCCTGAAAGGTTACCCAGTAACAGTGCTATTATAAAAATACAGAATTCCTCATTGCCTGAGATTGTTCTGGACCATCCTTTCAAGGGTGTCTGTGTAGCGGACAGTGTTAGGAGAGAGCTATCTTCATCTAGAGCAAACGATAAGTGTGTTCACTTCCTATTATTAAGACTCAGGTTTCCTAAATCTAAAATTTTTCCATAGTAACACAACGCACTATGTGTGAAGGTGTCATAAAGGCTCATGACACAAATATAAAAAAAGTTGCTATTCTGGTTACTGCTATGGCCATGAATAACAAGTCCTTTGTCTCTGACCAGGAGTACCCTGTCTTCTGCCAGCAAAGATGAAATTGCAGCAGGCTAACTTGTTAACTTGCAAGTGGGATAAAATCTTATACCTTCACAGTTCTTGAAACTTAGGTTTACATCTTCCTCTAAAAATTGGGAGACATGTTAACATTGGGCCTCTGTTTCCACATTTCCATTTTTCTGTACGACAAAAGTCAGCCTAAGATGAATATGGCACACGATGCCAATTTGATCACAGCCAGCCTGTCTCTCATTCATATAACCGCTGACAAACATCTGTGTTTGCCACCCCACTTCAGGGTTGAAGTATTCAGGTAGCATCCAAATGATCGGCTCATCCAACATCTAAAGCTATGTGGTCATTAAAATCACTGCACCACTTTAATATTCAATGATAAACATTGGGATCTTGTATCACAGTCATCAATCAAAAACATTTTAAGAACTGAAAAGAGACAAATCTAGCTGATGGGAGCAATACTTTCATTTAAAAGTATTGACAGGATGCATAATTCCTGTTAGAGAAAAATATTTAAAAGAATGTTACTGTAGCAAAAGTTTCCAGAGAAATAAAAAAAGGAAACAGAACTAGAAAGGCACTGGATAGAAATAAAAGAAGTAAGGAAAGAGCTGGTCTTCTTAGAAGATGGGAAACCCCACAGAAAATAGGGGCCATGATTTTCTTATGAGTTCTTGAATTCAAAAATAAATAAATAAATAAATCGAAGCCCACCAGGGACCTAGTGAGCTTAAGATCTATTTTTATTGTTGTGCAGGAGTCTTTTCTTATACTGATTTCCCCTGGGTAATGTCAGCTACAGAAAACAAACTATAAAAACTACAATAGGTTCTCAGGAGTTAAGCTCATAAGTACCCTCAGTGAAGAATTGTTAAAGTCTTTAGAGACGCAATGCACTTCCAGAAAGTTCAGACTTAGTCCCTCCCCTCTTATATGTAGGCTCAGGCACCTCCAACACATACTCATTGTTTTTACATTAGTTATTATATAATCAAAATGTTTTCTGTATTAGTTTCCTAGGACTGCCATAGCAAAAACTGGATAGCTTAAAACAAACAAAAAAAATTATTCTCACAGTTGTGGAAGCCAGAAATCTGGAATCAAGCTGTTGGTAGAGCCATGCTCTGTTTGAAAATAGGAGAGCCCTTCCTTGCTTCTTCCTATTTTCCAGTGGTCACTAACAATCCTGGGTGTTCCTCGACTTGTAGACAAACCCTCTAATCTCTACTTCCATCTCCACATGGTATTCTCCCTGGGTGCCCGTCTTGGTGCTTGTGTCTTACCTGCCCTCTTATAAGGACACCAGCCATTGGATTAGGGTGGGCCCTAATACAAGCACAATGCTAGTACAAGTTCTTCTTAACTTGATTACATTTAAAAAGACCATATTTGCAAAAAAGTTACATTCACAGGTACCAGGGGACATGAATTTTGAGAGACACTATTCAACAGAGTACAACTTCTCATGTCTTTGAACATGACCAAGTGAATTTTTATATCCATAATCCAGGGATTTTGCTTTTAAGAAGCTTAGTTCAGTGGAATAAAATAGAGATAGTTAACACAGCATTATGCTTACAGCATAATAAGATTACCATATATTGCCATGTATAATGTGCACTTTTTTGCCCAAAATTTTTAGGGAAAAATAAGGATGAGTATTATACATGGGTAGTACTAATTCTGTCTCTATATAAATGTTTTTAATTCTTTTATTTATATGCTTATGTATTAAAAGTACAACTCTAGAAAGCAATAATGATATCCTTATGCAAAATAATACCCTAGAATACAATAATTGATTTCTAAATACAAATAAATATAAAATTGAATTAAAATGGAAGATTTTTTTTTTTGCTGAAAGTTGGGGCAAAAGCATGGGTGCACACTGTACATGGGAGCACATCATACATGGCAAAATACAGTAATCTCTATCTTCATTACCTCTAGCTGGCCAACCCAGATTCCCAAAGCTTCATTTCAAATGCAAATTGTTATTTTTACACAAATAATATGGTAAATCTGATCATCAATTCTATTAGCAAGTCAAACAGAGCTTCCCAATTGCTTATTTTAACCAGAGAATAGGCAAGAGAAATTATTTTTCCACTGTCAGGTAATCATTACAGACCCATTAATATAACTATCAATCTCCTATCAGACTACTAAAAAATTTTAGGTTCCCACAAAATGCTCCTCAGCAACAAATTACTGTAATGCAGAGAGGGTACTTATCAGGTTCTCGGAGATGCAGCTCTAAATTGGGAGAATGGAAAATCAATGCGGACCACATACAGAGACTAGATAATTACAAACTCATGAAATTATAACTCTTTCCAGGAAACCACTTCATAATTGAATTTTTTTGCAAAGAATAGAAGTTTAAATGTATTGCTCTATACAAAATTTTTACCATAAGAGATGCATATTACCTGAAACCTTATTCTGTAATTGATGTTTGACTATAACAGGAAGAAATATAATTGACTAGCAGACAGCTACACAAAAAGAAAGCATACTTGGCATCCCTCAGGTAAAGAAAGAAAAAGGGTTTTATTCCATCTGAAAAGAAAATGTTTTCTTTTCTTCTTTTTTTTTTTTAAGAAAATGTAAACTATTTGAGGATCTGGGGCAAGGAAAAAAAGAAACAAGGTTTTTTTTTTTTCCACTTCCATCATGAACTTTTTTCCACTGCACTTTAACTAAGGAATAAAAGTTAAAACCAATAACAAAAGATGCTCATGTTTTAAAAGTTTTTAAATATTAATTATAAAAATTTTAAACAATTTAAAATATTTCTAAAAATCTAAATAATTTGAGTTATAGAAAAGTCATGGTATAAATTATAAAATATATACATAGGTAATGAAAAATGTCTGTATCAGAATGTCTGGGATGGTGCTAAATAGAATTTTTTAAGTAAAACAAAAATAAACAGAAAAGAAGCAAAGCTGGTTGTTTGGAAAAATATATTTTAAAAAAACTCTAGTAAGATTGCTCAAGAGCTAAGACACGAATAAAGTATAATAGAAATAAAATATGAGATACACTGACATAGAATTAGTAAGCTTTAAAAAACATAAAAAGATTTGAAGAAACTACAGCAAAATGCTAACTTGTTAAATCTACATGAGGATATCTGTTATAATATTTCATACAATTTTTCATGTTTCAAAATTAAAGAAATTTTTAATATAGGTCATCTGCTGGTATTTCATGATTTAAAATTTAAAGTTGATTAAGAAGTGGCTCTAAAATACCACTTTCTTGCAAAGAAAACATGTGAATATGAGCCTCAGTACACAGGCTGACCTTAGTGTCAGGTGAACAGATCTAAGTCTCACTACCTGGTTTTTATTTTTCCTGTTTATATGTGCTGCATCTTTTTATAGAAGGGGGAATTATATGGTCTCCCAGACCTGTCCAAACTGGACATAGTATTGGGTGTACAGGAGAAACTACCCAAGTTCCAAACACCTGCCTTAATTTTTTTACTTATTTTAGTTGTTGTTCAACAGATATTGATTGTTTTCTAGGTGCAGACATTACGCTAAGTGCTAGGTATACAGTTCAAGTCCCCACAGGAGTTTACTTTTGGACTAATTTCTCATGGCATGGGCAGTCTCGTGGCATAGAAGAATGTCTCATTATGAAGCAGGGAGCGAAGGATTCCTGCTGGTCATCCTGGGGTGCTTCCTGTGTCCTGAGCAGAATCAGAAACTAGCAGGAAGAATAGGTAGAAGCCACCAAATCTTAGCCAGGAATTGTTTACAAATTGCCACTTTCCCTCAATAATGACACCAACACTGAAGTTTGTGGAGCACTTCTCATACCCAAAGCTCTGGGCTATGTGTCTGTCCTTCCTCACTTAACAGGTGAGAAAACGAAGAAGGGAAGAGATAATTGTCCCAGACCACATAAATATTAATTGGCACAGACAGGATTTGAATTTAGGTCTATCTAGCCCTAACAATTATTCTCAGTCTCTAAGTTTTACTGCTTTCAAACTAGAGATCTCTCCTGGACTTAGAAAGAAAAGTGACTAGTTCCATCTGTTAATACTAGTCAAGAAATTTTTTCAAAAAAAATTTAAATCAAAAAGTATTGTAGCATGATCTCAAGAAGATAATACTTATGTCTAAAATAGAATTGTTATGTGGAATACCCATTGGCCCCACTCAGAATTACCAAAGCAACCATTCTCCCTTCCAGAGAGAGTCAGAGATGCACCTCCAGATTTTTAAGAACACAGAAAACAAAGGCAGAAAGTAATCAAAGGCATAATAAGCCTTGTTTCCTTTAGGATTCACCTGATTCGAGTTGAGACTCTGGTCAAACATCATACTCCTAGTTACTCTTCCTTCTGTGCCACTGTCTCCACATCTTGGTCTGTCCACCCTCTCTGGTTTCTTTCTGTTCCTTACTTTCATGCACCAAGATGCTGCATCAGGGCCTTTGCACATGCTAATTTCACTGCCTGAGAAGCTGTCCCCTTCCATTTCACCCGGTTGTCACTTATCTTCCAAACTACAAATTAATTTCATTTCCTCAAAGAAGTCTTCCCAAACCAAGCAGACTAGGTCAGGTCGCCAATCAGATGCCTTCAGGACAACATGGATGTCTCTTTATGGCACTCTCATAACTGTCACTTAAAAAGATCTTTTGGTAATTTTTTTTATTATGACTATCACCCTACTAAACAACAAGCTTTGATGGAGAGCACTGCATCACCTATTGCCATAGCTCTATCCCTGAGCTGATGGCAAGCACTCAACACATATCTATTGAAGAAAAGAGGGTTGAGAACACAAATAGGGTATCCGACCTTATGGGCTTTCTTCCTATCCTGCTGTAAGTCTTTAATGTCAGCTTCCTGTCAATGTGCTGAAGTTTTTAGGAGTCTCCTATGGGAACAACCAAGTCCACCTGCACCTACCTCCTTCCCTACCTCTTAAATGCAATGAAAAGGCTTCTATGATAAAATTATGTTTGATAGTTGATACTAGAGCCCTCATCAATTACTGCCCAAAAATGGCTGTAAACACTCGAAGCACTCAAATACCAGGTACTTCTTCTCTGATCTTTATTACCCATTCTTATTTTTATAGTGGCCACTTATTCACCCAAAATATAAAAAGTTTTTTAAATGAGTAAGAAAACAATATTAGTTTGGGACAACCCCAAGGGAATGATTTGCTTTGGGTTTTATTGTTATTTTTCTTTGTTTTCTTGCTTCAAATCTGTCTCAAACTTGTTGAAAACAACTTTCACAACTTCCTGTTCAGTCATAATTACTCTGAAAGTTCACTCTGAATTTCAAAAAAAAAGTGCAACAGTAGATTTGTACAAGATATTATATAATAAAAAGATTCACTCTCTAATTAGAATTAAAATAGGAATAATAGTCTATTATAAAACAGCTAATTGGTTCTATTCATAGAAATACCATTAGTGATACTTTGATTTTTTTTAAATATATAGCTGAACACATCTTTTTAAGTTTATAGATAACACCTTGAATATTAACACATGAAATAATTTATATACTGAATTGAAAAAAAGAACTCACACCAGAAAGAAAAATAAAGAGGACTTTCTATTCAAATACATTACAAACAGACCTTAGAAACAGAACTCATGCTGACACCAGCTGTCACTTTTCATTTCTCCTCTCTCCCAGCCCTAAGATATCTGACCTGTATAAACCAGTAATGGGCCAATATATTTTCCTCAGGCTACAGAGTTAAGACTACATATAATCAACCGTGCCATTAAGGCAGCTGATGCATTCTACATGATGATAGACCTAAAGCAACCTAGCTTCAGTCCCAAGGGAAAGCAAAATTTACTTAATCCCCAAAGAATTTTTTCCCATAATGCACAGAGAATTAAATCATGAAATCTGAGACCTTCCTGAAATCCACTGATTGCAAGATGGAAGAGGAGCATATGTCTGCAGAAGCCTGCCAGGGGGAGTGCACACACTGTCAGCTCAGCAAAGAGACGCTAAAGAGATGACTAGTGGTGGGTAAAGGTGAAAAAGTTATCAGACATACCTGGAATAGCTGTTACATGTGAGGGAAAAAAAACAAACATTTTATCAGTGTGTTTATTAAATTTGCGTAGCCCTTTTATTCTCAGTGTGTGTGTGTGTGTGAGTGTGTTGGAGAGGAGGGGGAGGGGCATATTTTGGCAGGAATACAAATATCTTCTAGTCTTTTAGCAGGACGATGATATGTTTCGGCTTAGTTCAATCTTGTCCATAAAACTTCACATTTCCTCCAGATGCAGATAAATTTACACATAGGCATAAGACGGGCAGAAGAACTGAGCCATATGTTTGCCATGTGTAAGGCAGCAACATGTTTCACATGGTTCCAGTTTAAAAGCTACGGCAACCCCCGTACCGCACGATACTCAGTCTAACTCCTACGAACAACAAAGAAGGACTAAAAATAAACCCCAGAAAAAAATGGTTGGAAAAAACAGGACTTCCTTAGAAAGCATGTGCTTTTCTTTAGAATAATGGAAGTATTATATTTAGAATAATTGAAACTCACCTGGCCAAAACAATTACATCTTCAATTCATGGCTTACTAAAACAATTGCTAACAAATGGTAAATTGAAGTATTGTATCTTAAATGCTTGCATTCCAACTCCTCTGCTATTATGAATGTTTCCACAGAGAGGGTGGCTAACACATGATTTCTGGCACCATGCTGCCTGGCTTCAAATACTTGGGTGAGTTACTTAAACGTTCTGTGCTCCGATTCCTCATCTGCAGAGGGAGAACAGCAACGGCACTGCTGAAGAACTTAGATATAACACATGCGAAACACTTACTAGAATATTGCCTGGCACATAGTAAGTGGCATACAAGTGTTTGCTATTTTTCTACTCTTATTCCTCAGTCCAGTTACCAGTATTGAACCCACAAAGATATCAATATGATTCAAAAGAGGTGGGCTGTATAAAACAGGAAATCCATGATCACAAAATGAGAGGGTTTCTGGGGTATAATAAATATTTATTTGCAAAAATACAAAATTTTGAAAATTCTATAAAACAGAAGCACAGCTAGTCACTACAGTTTTTAATTCCACTCATTAGCTAGAGAGAATGCGCCATCGATAGTTTTAAGGCAGAAAAATGAGTAAGGAAAACAAGTTAACTCTTCCAAGTGACTAGCATTGAACCACGGGCAGCAGTTATCTGCCTCCAAGGTGAGATTTATTCCTGCAGCCTGAGTGGATAGATAGCAAAAGTAAGTATAGTCTTTCTACAACACAGCAACATATGGTCATTATCGATCAAGGACACCAGCTCTCTATGAGTCCCATACACCAACTGTCAAATAAATGGCTTTTCCAGCTACATTTTTGGTCAGGGTACAAAATACTCCAAAAATACAACTGTGAGGATATTAAGGCTCTTATGCTAATAACAGAGAAAGTTAATGAGCTCTCCTTTTGATAGAATTCACTATTTAAAACTGAAAGTATTTAAAAGTGGGCAGCAGCTCAAACCCACAGGACCCAAAGGACAAGGTTTCCTGTGCTGACCCAGTCTGCAATTACAGAATCATCTCTAACTCAGAAGATCCTGGAACTGAATCCCACCAGCATCCCCATGATTCAATTCAATAATTTCTTATTCAATTACTGGAAGATTAACCCTATTTGTATATTTATTTTTCTAAGAAAGTCTAGATCTTATTCTTATAGAATCCTGGGGTTTAAAAAAATTATTTATGTCAGCCCTGGCTGGCATAGCTCAGTGGATTGAGCGCGGGCTGGGAACCAAAGTGTCCCAGGTTCGATTCCCAGCCAGGGTACATTCCTGGGTTGCAGGCCATAACCACCAGCAACCGCACATTGATGTTTCTCTCTCTCTCTCTCTCTCTCTCTCTCTCTCTCTCTCTCTCTCTCTCTCTCTCTCTCTCTCTCTCTCTCTCTCTCTCTCTCTCTCCCTCCCTCCCTCCCTCCCTCCCTCCCTCCCTTCCCTCTCTAAAAATAAATAAATAAAATCTTTTAAAAAAAAAGAGATTGTTCTTTAAAAAAAATTATTTATGTCAACAGGTAGGAACTAATGAAGTAACTAAATATAATGAAGTTTAAAACTAGTGTTGCTATATCTAATAACTTAATATTGCTCTCTAAGGAGAATATATTAATCAATAGTTTTAAAAATCATTCTTGTTTATTACTAGTCAAACTAATGTTAAGTCATGGCTAAACTGTTTTCAGAAAATGAACTGAAAAAGAACTTTCTCCCAGTAATATAATTTCAACGTTTTCTATTAGTGTAAACAGGTATCCTGTCCATAGCCATGACCTCTGAAATATTCCCCTCTTCAAAGAAAACCTGGTGAGGTACCTGCATAGCCACACTGCAACCCAGGACACCTGCAGAGTTCCTTCGTCCCGCCCCCCAGGCTCTGCTCTCAAAGTGTAGGTTCAGTGCTGAGAGTTCTTAACCTAACTCTCCCAGATAGTGCAGCAAAAACAACAATATGAATGCAGATCTAAAATACAGGAAAGCTGCATCTGCCGAACATTCCTAGCATTGCTTTCTTAACTTTGATCATTTTAATCAACTCTATTTACATATACTCAGTAAAGAATCTGTGCTCCTTAATGAATAAAAGAGACCACACTCACTTCAGTTTTTGGCATATGAAGCTGCTTAAAAAAAAAAAATCCCAGTTACCAGGGCAGCAGGAGCTGCTCAGAGGACCAGCTAAAGGTCTTTGATTGGCAGTCTGCCCCTCAGCAGGCATTAAGATTCATATCACTGAGTTTCTTTACAGGATAGATACCGCCCTATCTCCACAGAGCCAGAGAAAATGCCTGAAACTTCTATTTGAAATTAAGAGTGATAAAACTAAGAGCTTAGGTAACAACTTCTATAAATAGATCTGTTTTAAAAAAATCCTTTCTAAAAGCATCTTCCCAGGCCATGTGACTTAATTACTGTCTAGGTGACAAAGTATTATTCCCTTATCCAAGAGCCTCTGAAAGAGCTACTGTGGTGAGAATTCAAGATAGAAAGCATGATTCTTAAATGTAAGGGAAAGCTGTAAATATGAAATACTGTTGCTGAGTTATTCTCCTAAAAAAAGGGGGGGATGAGATTTTTAAAAGCCTGTGGATAGATTACTGGGCTACACTGGCTGATGCTTACATTTCATCTCAAAGACCGCCTCAAAAACAAAATATAACCTAACAGCTATTTGGAAAAAAAAAAAACCCGCAAGTCTCCGCTTAGGAAAATTCATCATTGATGCAATGGTATGGATGGCTTAGTATTCATTTTTCTTTTCTTTTTTAACTGCTTATCCTTCTTGCTTCTATAGAAAGTGCCAAGATTCTGGATGGTAATGCAGTTTTGAGAATCAATAAGGAAACTTGATATCCAGGATAACCAAAAGCAGATTAACCCTTTGTTCATCTTTTCTGCTGCAGTAAGTACATATAATGACACTCTGGCAGTTTAATAGCTATTTTTGTGCTTCCTATGGCCAAAAAATAAATAGTTCAAGCATTTATGTACTATTTGGTCATATGTAATGAATTCAAGAAAAATCTATGTCTCATAAAAGGATATGTTAAATAAAGATATTTTTACCAAAAAGGAGAAGAGAATGCAGTCACTAAACTACAGCATGGGGCAAAAGTAGATTTACAGTTGTGAGTATGCAAAATGCAGAGTTTATTCTTGTATTATGATTTACTAATAATTGTATTATTTTCTTTTTTAAATTAATTGACAAAGGAATTGCTTTTTTAAAAATTTTTTAAAAGATTTTATTTATTTATTTTTAGAGAGGGAAGGGAGGGAGATAGAGAGAGAGAGACAGAGAAACTTCAATGTGCGGTTGCTGGGGGTTATGGCCTGCAACCCAGGCATGTACCCTGGCTGGGAATCGAACCTGGGACACTTTGGTTCCCAGCCCGCACTTAATTATATTGTTTTCCATATGAACCATACACCTGTTTTTGCCACACCCTATATAAACTACATTTTAGGTACACTAAATTCTGTGACTAATGACAACTTGAGAACATATTTTACTTAAGAAAGAAATCCACAATATTTTATAGTACCATACAATTGTTTGTGGGGATTTTTTTTCACACACACAAAAAAACACATCTTAAGAGACACCTTAAGAAACATTGTTTTTTAACACACTGTTCATTTCTTAAAGTATTCAACTGTTGAGAATTATGTCCCTCCTGGAGAAATATGGAAAAGGAGACATGAGAAAGCTTGAATATAAGTCAAGATTACAAGCAATTTTCTCTGGATGCTGTTCAGGCTTAAAGGAGTTACAAAGTTAGCATGAGCTGGGGGTAGGTATACACTGTCTTAACAGTCCACATACTCAAAATTTTCTAAGTGATTTTTTACAGCTGTCCTCCATCAGTATTTTTTTCCCTATCATTTACACAGAAAGAATGAGTCCCCCCCCCTTTTTTTTAAAGAAATTAGAAATGACTTGGAAATCTGACTTACAAAACTGAGTACCAAAGGAACCTAGAGACTCCGCTTGCACCCAGGCATCGCCTGGGAGAGGGTGCCATGCTAGGCTGGCAATCATTCATGGAGCTCCAACCCCAGGGAAGGAAGATGGATGTGAACAGCAGGAGAAAAACTATTTTGCAGAGAAACTCAGACCTGTCCTTGCTTCCATATCAACTTCCTGGTATACAGTTTCCAGAGTGACAGTGGCCGTTTCAGTTTGCCTATAAGGTATTTTTAATGAAAACTGTACCACCATCCCATCAGAGCGAAAGGTCCCCTAGAGTCACAATAACCTCTTCCACCCTTAAGTGGACACTTTCTCCTCTGACACCGGCTGTCCAACACGCAGCCTCTCTGCAATTCCTTCATCTAATTTCAGGCTTCACAACCTCGACACACAGTCCTTTGCTTTCTTATCCATCTTCTTAATGCCGCTATGGACATAATTAAGACTTTGAGACAATGATAGTTGAGTGCACTCAATTCAATTAAGTGGTAGATAGTAACCAGTCAATTGCCAAAGTCAATAATGTACAATGGGTGTCTCTGGACACACCATTCTTACAGTTAGGATCCTGATCCAAGGACACGTTGGGAGTGCTCACATACAGTAGTCTGGAAATAATCTGAGCTAATAAAAAAGGACTCTCCGTGGCTGTTACTTTTAATTATTAGCATAAGACATCATATAATTTAACCAAAAGAAACAGTTAATGATATCAATAACTGGTTATGATCTTTTATTGGTAATAAATATAATAAATCACATCTCTACTAAGATGTCTACTTTTACTTTTTGATCCCAAGGAAATCTGCCCCTTCTCCCTTCTATATATATTCCTGGTTTATACAAAGGATTCAGAATTGCTCTCCTAGTGTTCTAAAACTCCTACTTGGGCTACTTTCCTGAGATGGGAAAATAAAACAGACTTTGTAGTTACTGTGTCTTCACCATTTTTGCCCAAGGTAACTGACATTACAGAAAATTTACCCCAAAGCATAACCAAATTTAAGAGAAATAGCTAAAAGGGTCTTTAAGTAGACCACCACTTCAGTTTAAGAATTAGATTACAAAGGAGTAATTGTTGAGTACCTCCAGAATGAATATGTATATAATAGGTCTTAATAAAATACATTTCAATTTTTATGGCCATCCTATTTTGTATAACATAGACTATATGGTAGATAATGGAGTACAAGAGTCAGCACTGGAGTCACATGCCCTAGATTCAAACTGCAGCTCGACCACTCATTACAGTTATTTTCAACAAGTACCCTTTCCATGCCTCAGTTTTCAGTAGAGTGGGATAAAAACAGTTATGTTTACAATCACAGGTTGTTTCCAGGATGAATACCTGTGTGTGCGCGCATGTGTGCACTGGTCACATCACGAGCAATAAATGTTAGCAATTACTATTAGTATTATAATAGTAATTAACTAGAGCTGTATAACTAGAAACTTACATTAACTGGCAACTCTCAGATTTCACACAAAAAAAGCCAGCTAACAAACAGCAACAAGCACTCAATCGTTTATATTCAATTGTTGCTACTTATCAATTCCACTTTACCTTATGAATCCAGAGCCATCATTTTCTACAATCAAAATAAAAAGACTTTGTTCTCAAGCTATTCTGATTAGTTGAGGCTTTATGTTTAACTTCTTTGAAAGTTTATGTCAAATACACAAAAGTTCTCCCTAAAGGGTAAATTTAGAATTTAATTTTTAAATGAATTGGAAATAAATGTAAGTGAAAGATGAGATTAATATTTCACTCATATGTGGAATCTAATGACAAAATAAACAAACAAAATAGAAACAGACTCATAGATACAGAGAACAGACTGACAGCTGTCAGAGGGGAGGGGTGCAGGGGCTGGGTGAGAAAGGTGAAGGGAGTAAGCAAACACACACACACACACACACACACACAATTCATAGACACAGACAATAGTATGGTGATCACCAGAGGGAAAGGTGGGGGCTGGTAGGAGGAGGCAGAAGAGGGAAAAGGGAAGATAAATGGTGATGGAAGGAGACTTGACTTGGGGTGGTGAACACACAATACAACATACAAATGATTATAGAATTATATACTTGAAACCTATATAATAAGTCACCCCAATACATTCAATAAAAATTAAAAAGAAAATGTCTCATTAAAGAATAAAAATTATTTCCTGCTTATAGCCTTTATCTTTGTAACCTTAGAAAAATATTTAACAGAACTTTAAAATCAGCATTATGCACCTGTCTGGTGGGAATAAACTGTCTTCAATGATGTACAGAATGTCTAGCAGATAATACAAATCATTATCTTAAGGAAAAATCACTAAAATGTACTTCATTTTACTGTAAATATAAAATAGCGATCAACAGCAAAATCTAGATCATGAGAAACTGCATAGGATAAACACTTTGGTTTCTTCAACAAATAAATTGTAAGGGAGAATGTAAAAATAAAGGTAAGAGGAAACCAAAAAATTCTGAGACATGTTTAAATTCATTAAAAAAAAAGAGACCTAAACAGGCAAAACTTAACTACAGGGATACATGCATGGGCAATAAACTATGACAAAAAATGAGAAAATGATCACCATAAAGTAGGAGAGTGTCCACAAGTCTCACAAGAAGAGAAGGGAGGGGCTTGGGTTTGGGCAGCAGCACCTGGAATACTGACCAAACTCGAATTCTAACTGGAAGCGTGTTCACCTGTAGTAATTTCTGTGTCAGTGCTATATTTTACAATGAAAAGATTTTGAAAATAAAACTACAATCTAAAAGAGTAACCAATGCAGCTACCGTGTGTTTTTTATGCAAATGTATTCCTTTTCTCACATTCATACTCCCACCTTAAATCAAACACATTGCACCTGAATTTTCACAAATAAGGATTCCGTAACATCTGAGCAGAGACATTTACTAGACTGATTTCTAACCACAGTTTAAATCTGATTTGATAATGGTGTTGATTTTAATTTTGCATCTTCAAAATAAATATGACCCTGTTTGTGCCAATGGACAAAAAAATGTTCTTTCACACAGAGTTTGGCTTCAATCATTTACTTTAGTCCCAGGAGAAAAGCCATTTTAAAAATTCACAGGCTTTTAGGAAAGGTGTTACGGGTTGAACTGTATTCCCCTAAAATTCATATGTAGACACCCTAACCTCCAGTACATCAGACTGTGCATATTTGTACAGAGTTTTTAAAGAAGCAGTTAAGTTACAATGAGGTCCTCTGGGTAGGTCTTAATCCAATCTGACTAGTATCTTTCTAGGAAGAAGAAATTAGGGCACACAACACACAGAGGGAAGTCCGTGTGAAAACACAGGGAGAAGACAGCCAAGGAGAAAGGCCTCAGAAGACACCAGCCCTGCTGACACTTTGATCTTGGGCTTCTAGCCTTCAGAACTGTAAGACAATAAATTTCTGTTGTTTAAGCTACATTGTCTGTGGTCCTTTGTTATGGCAGCCCTAGCAAACTGATACAGAAGGAAAATGAAAAGTTTTAAAAAAAGCTACAATTTTACAATTGTTTTGACTCATACTATATAGTGAAAAGAAGAGCTTAAGAAAATTGTGAGTCATTAGTAAAGAAAGGAGGACTGACAGATTCCATGTAAAAAGAAAACACCCCAGACAGCTAAGCACAGAGGGCAAGACACAAGGAACCAGCAGGAAAGCAACTGGCTACTGACTAAACTGACGGGCAAGATTCAGTACTTTCAATGTGGTTCCTGGAAAAAAAAGCCAGAGGAGAATTTTGACTTTGATTCTCTAGTTCATTTTTTAAATGAACTAGAAACAAATGGAGGTGGTGGGTGAGATCAAAGTGGTTTTCTTGAAGGGAGTAATTTCCTCTGGCCCACAGGTCTGGATGAACTTTGGATTTATCATTTCTCTGGTTTGATAGGGTTGGGGGTTAAGCGAACCATCAACCAAAAAATGCAATTCTCAGGCTGCAAAATCAATAATTGTACAGTAAGGTCAGTGCCCTGGGTGTTATAGGTACCCATGGAGCCCAGTGATCTCTGAGTGGAGTATGCTTTGCTGATGAAGTACAAGTTTCCTGAACAGAGATATTACTGTTGAGACCACAGATTGCTGTTAGCTGGATCTGCCCTCCATGCTCCTACGTGCTCTTCACCGTCCCACGGACAGACAGAAATGAAAACAGATACTGAACTGCCTGTCTCCTTTCTTTAATTTAACAAGAAATAAGATACACTCTGCACTCAGAAAAGCATCATACAAAATTGAGAAGCGAAGCTAAACAAACGGGGATCAGAATAAAAGGAGCCCAGAGACTCCAAATCTAGGTAATTATTTTTCAACCAGAAGCAAAGTAGCTCCATTCTCCTATGTCATAAGTAGAAGAGTCCTGACATTCTTTGTACAGTGAGGCCATGATATAAATCAACCAACCATCCAATTAACCTTAAATTCAGAATAACTGTCTGGAGAAACTGGCATAATTATTATATCTAGGTCATTTATAAAAAAATTAACAGATTTATTTTTAAATCTTTATCAGTTAGAATTGTATAGATATATAAAAAGGTATTTATTGGAAAAATGTCCCAAGGTCTGGAATTTGCTTTTTGGGGGCGGGGGGGGGGGGGGAGCGCGGGGAATCTGCTTTTCAGTACTACACACACATGCAAGTAGAGATAGAAAAGATTGTCAAAATGTTTATACCTGTTGAAGCTGGATAATGGGTATGTGGAAGTTCATTATAGTATTCTTTCACTTCTGTATATGTTTAAGTTTTTCCATAATAAAAGATTTTCCTTTATTTAGTTATATATAATTGGAAACTTAGTTTGTTTCATGTTGTCACTTGAATGGGACAATGTGATTTATTTTAGTTATTTACTTACCTAGAGTTTAATTTGAAAAAGAAACTTTATGACAGTAATATATTTAAATTGAAAAAAAGTGAATCTGAGAAAATGTTTCTTAAGTAAAAAGAAGAAAAGCAGTGAAGATAGGCTTTGAGAGAAAATAACTTGGGAAAATGTTTACAGTATGATACAATGTTTACTTTTTAAAAGTAAGCTACAATGTTGTATATATGGGATACTAGCTATGTAAAAAAATAAAAATGTAAGTATGTGCATGGGTCAAAACAACCCTATAAAGAAGTATACCAAAATGAAAAAACAATGTATCTCTCAGAGTTTAGAGGTGATATTTTTATTTTTTGATATATTTATCTCTAATTACAAGTTTTCTAAAATGAGTGTGTATCAAGTATATAATCAGAAAAAGAAAGTAAATTTATATAAATGTCAATATAATTCCGACAAGACAGAACAGATAGTCCAAACACTGTTCAGAAGAAAATAAACAATTAGCTAAAACACACTCACTAAACATAGGGTCTAAAGTAACCCTTTGGCGGAGTTTGGTCTCATATGCCCTAAGATTACATCATCAGCGGATCAGAAAAAAGTACACACATTCTTTGTTTTTTTAATACTTACTCTTGCTTATATGATTTTTCATATGCTTATTGATTTTTTAAAGAGAAAGGAGGGGAGGATGGGGAGAGAGATAAACATCAATCAGTTGCTTCCCATAAGTGGCCCGATCAGGATCAAACCTTCAGCCTTTTGGTGTAAGGCTCCAACCAACTGCACCACCCGACCAGGGCTGCATACATTCTTATGCCTATAATTGGAGAAGGCTTTTCTTTGTGTGAAATCTTTTCAGAACTTACCTGACAAGAACTAGCATCTTGAGGTTTCTGCCTCCAGGGATTTAAAACTCCCTGGGAGTTCCCAGTAGACCTAATAAATTTACAATTTTACCAGGGGAACTCATTCTCAACTAAATGAAAAGCTATGTACCTACCCTGGACCCAAGATTTCACCTCTTGGTTCTCAGTGCTAACCTTAAAAACAAATTTCAGAAATTATTTTCTGTGATAAAATCGAAAAAAGAACCATGTGAAGCAATATTAACTCTATAAAACATACCTCCAATGACTCCTACAGTGCACTAAGAATTATTTTTCTGATAACTAAAGGCTTTATGTTTTTTACACACCATGGGTAATACACTTCCTTGATGAATTCTTTAATATAAGAACCCTAATACTGTACCTTAGAAGTATCAATAACAGTTAAAATCATAATCAGCATTTAAAAGATTCTGAGAAATTTCCCCCAGGGGGAGAAATATTTTACTTACTTTAACTTCCACAGTCTTCCCTCCATGTTCAATGTGCCTCTCTATGTATTCGGAGGACAGCAAATCACTGCAACAACAGAAGAAAGCATGATTCAAAAAGGACTTAAAAATGGAAAGCATCTGGAAATCAAGTTTACACATACCAGCTTTACTGAGTCTTTAACTTTCAAACAAAATTCTTTAATTTTAAAACAAAAATAAACCTTTACAGGTGTCTCTCTCTCACACATACACACAAACATACACACAGCCTAATACTTCTAAAACAGGGGTGTCAAACTCATTTTCACCATGGGCCACATGGGCCTTGAGGTTGCCTTCAGAGGGCCAAATGTAATTTTGGGACTGTATCAGTGTGACTACTCCTTAACAGTTAAGTGAGACCTCTGTGCTGCCTCCAGGTAGAAACAAGGTAGAGGGCCGGATTTGGCCCGAGGGCCTTATGTTTGCCACCTGTGTGCTAAAGGCTTATGAGGGCAAACTGACTAAACCTCCTGTCCCCCACTGCTTAGCAGAGCTGACTCCACTGATCTTGTTCAAGAGTTCCAGGAAGCTGACATAAGCACACCACTGTTTAAAGACATCTTATTCTTCCCTTTGTTACTTCAGCTTTTTATCCAATAGTTTTAACTTGCTACCATCGCGCACCATTTCTTTATGTGTTGTGTGTGACATTTTATCTAATAAAACATTGGCTTCTATCACAAAAATAAAAGGGGAAGGGCAAAGAAAGATAAAAGAAATTAAAAGGAACATACCATCAGCAATTTAAAATGATTCTCTTTCAAAATCTCTACTAAACAACAACCTCCTTATACAATTTTAAATTATTTACATTATCTTAAATATATTTCTCATTAATTCCATGTGAAAAATTTCCCTTTAATAGAGGTGTCTACCCCAAGACAATTTTCATAAGAAGTCCTTAAGTCTTTATATTTTAAAACACTAAAATATAAATAAAATTAACATTAATAAAAATAATACATGAAGCTATAAATTTCTGTGGATCCTGAGAATGAAGATACCAACTAAGGCTCCTTAGTGATTCACTGGGCTCAAATTTTAAAACAGAACCTAGCAGCCATTTCTAAACAGAGGCCTCTTATTGCAAACCACACTTCAGGGTAAAGCCTGCACTGGGTTTCTGCCATCTGAGCCAGCCCTTATAAAGCAGTTTATGGAATCCTATTTCAACCAATAAGACTGAGGCTTCCCCAGTCCAATCAGAACTGTGCAGCTCTATCCCCATTAGCATCTTCACTGACCTATCAGAGTGGCTCCATTCTGACCAATCAGGACAGTGCCTTTTGGAACAATCGCACTGCAAGGATTTAGAGTCCTCACTGGCATGAGTATGGACCAATCAAGAACTGGGGTGGGGACTTGACTTTATTTAAGTCAGCTCTCCTCTGGCTCAGGGAGCACACTTTCCCTTTACACCGAAGAATGAAAACTGCGTTTCTCTGGCTGGAGTTGAAACACTTAAGATGAGACTCCCAGAGACTTCTTGCCAGACCAGAATGAATAGAGCAAGTAAGGCAGAGCAGAAGTGTCTAGCCCAAGAGGGTCCTTGCCTGAGGGCTGCTGCACCCCGGAGCTCATCTCACAACCCTGCTGTTCCACAGCTGTGCTGTTTCAAAACTGAGCTGCTTGCACTGAATAAAGTTCCCTTCTTCACTTCCTCCCAAAATGGGCATTCCTGTTGGCGTTGAATTGGCGGCATCCATCACTTGGTATTTCTAAATCTACAACTCTATGGTTAGACATTCAGCCAGCTAAGAAAATCTTTTTCACAGTGTTCTGAAGGTCACCAAACCAAAATTGTCCAATTATTTTTTTTTAAAAAGTGTATTTCTGAGCTCAGAGCCCTGCCATAATAAACACTGTACTTAGAACTGCTTGAAATGTAAACAGAATGATCAAACAAGAGTTACATTAGCAGAGGCACCATAATCAGCTCCTATATTATCTCATGCTTACATTACCATTTGGGAAACCTATAATTATAGTCTAAGTCCTTGTTTCATTTGTCTTTGGAATACACTTTCCCACTGACTTTATACAGGGGGAGCAGCAAGGATGCTCTGAGCTGCATGCTGCAGAAAACACAACTATAAGTGGCTCAAACAGTCAGGACATTTATATCTTATTTCTTGTTAGAAATTTCAGGGCAGGTGTAATATAGATTTGCTTTTGTGAATCTTCAACTCTGTTAAATAAACAAATTGGAAGTTTATAAAATACAGCAAAATTAACATGTTTTAAATATAGATAAGTAGCTAATGAGCAAAAGTCTGTTAGATGTGGGCAAAATGCATTAGATGTCTATTGTATTACTGAGAAAATCATGTATGTGTTTAACAGAAAGATACAAGTTTTCTAGCCAAGATGGAGGCATAGGTAGATACACTGTACCTCCTCTCACAACCAAAAGAACGGACAACAACAAATTTAAATACAAAAAATAACCAGCACTGCCAGAAAATTGAACTGTATGTAAATCCAACAAACCAACCAGTTAAAGAAGAAACATTCATTCAGACTGGTAGGAGGGGCAGAGATGGGCTGCCACAGTGGAGAGGACCCATGACAAGGTGGTGGCTGGTGGACCAGGCAGTACCACATTTGTGAGTGGATAAGCCAGGAGGAACAACTGGGCAGCAACACACACTGTGCAACACAGGGGTTCTTCGCAGGAAAAGAAAGCCTCAAAACCTCTGGCTGGAAAAACCTGTGGGGGTTGCAGCTGCAGGTGAAACTCCTAGCCTCACGGGAAAGTTCACTGGAGAGACCCATAGGGTCCTGGAATGTATACAAACCCACACTGGGAATCAGCACCAGAGGGGCCCACTTTGTTTGTGGGTAGCAAGGGAAGTGACTAAAAGTTGCCCAGACCCAAGCAAGGGCATTGTTCCCTCTCCGACCACTTCCCTACAGACAGTGCCAAGAGGTAGTGATGTGGGTTGCCCTGCCCTGGTGAATACCTAGGGCTTCACCCTTTACAGCTTAACAGGTGCACCCAAAGAAATATGGCCCAAATGAAAGAACAGATCAAAGCTCCAAAAATAGAATTAAGTGATGAAAATATGCCTAACCTATCAGATGCAGAGTTCAGAACACTGGTAATCAGGATGCTCACAGAAATGGTTGAGTATCATCACAAAACAGAGGGAAAGTGAAGGCTATGAAAAGTGAAATAAAGCAAAATATACAGAGAACCAACCGTGAAGGAAAGGAATGGGACTCAAATCAATGATTTGTAGCAAAAGGAAGAAATAAACATTCAATCAGAACAGAATGAAGAAACAAGAATTCAAAAAAAAAAATGAGGAGAGGTTTAGGAACCTCTGTGACAACTTTAAAGTTTCCAACATCCGAATCACAGGGGTGCCAGAAGGAGAAGAAGAGAGCAAGAAATTAAAAACTCATTTGAACAAATAATGAAAAACTTCCCTAATGTGGCAAAGGAAATAGACTTCCAGGAAGTCCAGGAAGCTCAGAGAGTCCCAAAGAAGTTGGACCCAAGGAAGAACACATCAAGGCACATCATAATTACATTAGCCAAGATTAAAGATAAGGAAAGAATCTTAAAAGTTTCTCTTGTCTAAATCAAGAGAAAAGGAGACAGTTGACTACAAAGGAGTTTCCATAAGGCTATCAGCTGATTTCTCAAAAGAAACCTTGCAGGCAAGAAGGGACTGGAAAGAAGTATTCCAAGTCATGAAAGGCAAGGACCTACATCCAAGATTACTCTATCCAGTGAAGCTTTCATTTAGAATGGAAGGGCAGATAAAGTGCTTCCCAGATAAGGTTAAGTTAAAGGAGTTCATCATCACCAAGCCATTATTATATGAAATGTTAAAGGGACTTATCTAAGAAAAAGAAGATGATCCCTGGCTGGCATAGCTCAGTGGATTGAGTGCGGGCTGGGAACCAAAGTGCCCCAGGTTCGATTCCCAGCCAGGGTACATGCCTGGGTTGCAGGCCATAACCCCCAGCAACCACACATTGACGTTTCTCTCTCTCTCTCTATCTCCCTCCCTTCCCTCTCTAAAAATAAATAAATAAAATCTTTAAAAAAAAAAGAAGATGATCAAAAGTATGAATAGTAAAATGACAACAAACTCACAACCATCAACAACTAAACCTAAAAAAAACCAAAACAAAACAAACTAAGAAAACAACTAGAACAGGAATAGAATCGCAGAAATGGAGATCACATGGAGGGTTATCAGCACGCAAGAGGAATGGAGAGAATGGGAGAAAAGTTACAGGGAATTAGAAGCATAAATGGTAGGTACAAAATAGACAGGGGGAGGTTAAGAAAAGTATGGGAAATGGAGAAGCCAAAGAACTTATATGTACAACCCATGGACATGAACTAAAAGCAGGGTGGGAGAAGGGGGAATGTTGGTGGAAGGGGGTGTGCAGGGTGGAGGGGAATAAGGGGGAGAAAAAAAATGGGAAAACTTTAATAGCACAATCAATAAAATATATTTTAAAAATAAAATAAAGAGCATTTTAAAAAATAAATACTAAATATTAATGAAGCACCTGGGTAATAAGTGTTTATGATATAATAAACATGAGACACTAAATATCTAGGATATAATATTTATAAAGTCTAATTCAACCACCTATTTGTGACGTCCAGAGTTCCTCAACTTCCACATTACCAATATTTTGGGCCAGGTTATTCTTTGTCTTGGGAGCACCTTGTGCACTGTAGCAAGTTTAGCAACATCCGTGGCCTCTACCCACTAGATGCCAGTAACATTCTCTCCCTCCCTCTCTCTCTCTCTCTCTCTTACACACACACACACACACTCCAGTCATGACAATCAAAAATGTATACAGATATTGCCAAATGTACATGGCAGGGGGTGGCAAAATCACCCTGGTTTAAAACCATTGCTGACACCCATTTGCACCCCACGTTTTCTCTGCCCAAAAACCACAAATAGAATTCATGATTGCTCATCAAGTGAATCAGCAGGCTATACAGCTCCTGAAGAGGCATTCTTGTCCCAGTGCACCTCAGCTACAGCAAGTGGGTGTCACTAGCTTGGCCAGCTTCCATCTGCGGGGCTTGCCCAAATCCCAACACCGGTCCTTGATAAACCACAGTATCAGCAGGGAAGGTGGATGCAGTAGAGAGAAAAGCACGACATATGAACACTGCATACCCAGGATTAGCTGATGTGGTCCTTCCACCCTGCTTACACCCTATCCTAAGTGTGCTGACCTACTCGTTTCTTTCCTCTTGTTTCTCACCATGTGCTTGGAATTGATTTAGCAAACCTTGTGATTTGAGGATTTTAATTTGGTTTGTGTGGGCTTTGTGTTCCCTTACTTCTAGAATAGCTTGCCTCATAGTGTATTTGTAGGCTACCATTGCATCAAAGTAACGTCCTACCCAATGTCCTGCCATCATGGCAGTTCCAGGGTTGGGTCATGCGGTGGCTTAGCACCATCAGTGAGACCATGATTGTGTTCGTCTTTCTGCTCTACCATCAGTGTGGTGGATGACCCATGCCCTTATATGGCACCTGTGAGGACCCTAACATGGCTGCTGCAATTCTAAGCCTCTCATTCAGATAAAAATATGCCAAGGTAAAAAAGCCTTGTGTTTCCTTAAAAGAGTCAGCAAACATTTCACAAAAAGCTCCTAGCATTCATCTTCTTAAGTATGTTTTGCCAGAATTACTTTACTCTGCCACACCAAAAGCAATCCTTTGACAAAGACATCTGTCTTTGAACAATCTGCATTTTCCCTTCTGGGGCTCCCCAATGAATATCATAAGTACTCAGAGAGACTTGAACAATATTGGGGGAATGAGAGTGATGGAGAGAATCTGTTGTACAGTCAACTCACAGTTGTCTCTCTTTTTTCTGATCACAAGTATGTCAGAGACTTCACATATTTCCTTAGGCTTCTAACAAAACAGAAAAGCTGCATAGTGAAGCCCTGCCTGAAGCAAAACTAGTCACAGCTCCACCATCCACATCCCACCCCACTCTCCAAGGCCGCATCCCAAACAGGAGCGATACCAGCCAGATACGTGCAAAACGCTCTCCCCCAAACCTTGCTATCAGTCTCAAACAACTTCCCCAGGAGTGGAGGAGAAAAATTACCAAAGGCAGTGTTTATTAGCAGAGCCAGACAGGTTCCTCTTGGGAATCTGATCTAGTAAATTCAGAAAAATATCATACCGCTGATGAAGCAAAGAGAAAAACAAAAAATAAGCAGACACTTGGGCAAAACTGACTTGTGCCAACAGTGAATATCAAAGTGAAAGCCCCAGATCTCTGTTGCTTAGGCCCCTGGATCCAGAACAGCCCATCTGTGATGTTAACTAGCCCTGGGATCCTTTCTCCATCAATGCCACATGAGTAAATCCCCACTATCAGACCTAGCATGAGTGAAATCTAGCATGAGTGAGCTAGTGTGAGTGACAGCGCCTACAGAAAGCTCTTGGGGCCGGGGCATGCAGGAAAGGGATTGAGCAGAAAGAAAAAAAAAGAGAGCTCGTGGACAAGGACAACAGTGTCCTTATAGCGGTGGTGAGGAGGGGGGCGGATGGAGGTGGAAGAGTGTATAGAAGTGATAAACAGCTATGGAAAACATTACAATAAAAGAAAAAGAAAGCACCTATATAAAATATTCCTTAAAGGAGTACAAATAAAAAAGGGGTTCTGTGGAAAATAACCTCATAGGGTAAGCTGATCATAAATTCCTGAGCAGGTAGGTCATGGTAGGTAGGTCTCACCCCGGCATATAACTCCATTGGTAAAAGGCTCAAAACCCTGTCCATTGTTTCTGTGCATCTAGGTTAACACCCCACTGAAATGCTTCTTTTCAGATCCTGCCTTCTGAGATGTAACCATCCTCAAGAGAACACATAGTCTTAACTATTCAGTCAACTAATCCCTGCTTTGCTTTCTCCCCTCCTCTTGTAATCTTCCTTACACCCCCTCTTTAATTGCAAATGCATAAAAGAAACTGCAAAACTGTCATTCTCTGGAGCATTTATGACCTTGCTTCCTGGCAAATGTCTTCAGTTTTGGTTCAAATAATCTTATAAAAATTCTCTACTGGTTTGGACATTTCTTACATCAACAGAGATATAATTGTAGTAGCAGCAACAGTAATAATAACAACAACAACAATAATAGTAATAATAGTTACTATTATTATTTTTTTATTTTTTAAAAAACAAGTTTTGAGTCTTCCAGGCTTTCAAATTTTAAGGAAATATTTTCCTTTGAATTATAACATCTAGGAATTAAGAGACTATGAGTCACCACGCGGATGTAATTACAGCATTTAAAAAAACCCTCTGCTAAGGAATTATGCAGCTATTTCAATCAAGCCTCTATACCTACAAATATTTCTGGGAAGGGCTCCATGTAATTTAAACCAAAACAGCCTATGCAATTTGGCTGGTTTGTTTGCAGTATTGTAGAAGTCTGCTAAGTATTGTTATTTCAATTATTAGGCTTTCTAAAAAACCTATTTAAAATGTCACTTTTTCCTTTACTGAAGCATTAAATCCCTACTACCATCAACCTAGAGCTTAAATAAATCTTCTTGAAGCCTCTTAAAGTGGAGATAATCAAATTTCCTAAGTTCTTTTTCTTAGTTCATCATTGTTTACTATTATGCAGACATCTGCTTAAATAAGTTTAAGTGTAGAAAAATGGAGGATCTCCTTAACATATGTGAAATTTTATTTTACATTACATTAATCAGGTAGAATTCACCTCATGTTCCCAGCTTACTTAGAACAGATGTGTGAATGCACCTTTGAAAATTTTGAAAGATAAAAGTGACAATTATTTTCAATCAAATACTAAAGGCTCCCCCCCAAAAATCCAAACAAAAAATGCTAAAGGCCACTACTTTTCTAAAGAAAGTAAGGAGATGTTTTTCAAATTAGAAATGTGTTTTTAAGCTTTTTTGTTCATTTGCATGCCAGAATAAGCCTGGAATAAGTAAAACAATGTATACATTTTCAGCCATAATAACTATTATCTTTTGTCTAGCAGGCAACTGTCATACATCAGAGGCAGCTGGTATAGTAGAAAGGTTTCAGAGTTTAAAAACAAAAACAAATATTTTTATTTCATATCTAATCTCTGTCATTTACTAGCTATGTAGCCTTGGTCAAGTTATTTGATCTTTATGAAAATCTCTCATGTCTAACATGGAGATTAAAATGTCTTCATAAGTTGGTATGGTATTAAACCAGAACATACGCAAAATGCTTTCCAAACCCTTACTTGAAGCATTCCACTCCCTACTCACCATCCCTATTCAGCTTTCTCTACAACTCTCACTTTAACTGTCTGGAAACTTTTAAGCCATTGACCCTACTTACCACCTTTCCCCTGTCCACCTAATCTAGTTTATACTCCATGATTCATCATTCCCTTACACCGACTCTAAACTTCCTTGCCACTCCCCTACCTCCACTATGCTCACCTGGCCAGACCTCCACATCGATAAAACCTAACTCTCCTACTAATCAAAGTCTGACAAAGAAGCAGAACCTCCTGAACGGTCATACGGAGAATTTACAACCATGATTATCAAGTGGCCCCCTCAGCACAGCACGGCCCAGGAGTCCACTGTAGTTTGCAGGTCAATTTACTCTGAGAAGACCTTTCTCCAAACTTTCCCCTCAAATCTGTAAAGCATTCCCTCCTTATCACTCCCTGTTAATGGCCTCACTTCTGTATGCACCCGATAAACTGCAAGCGGAAAGTCTCTCCAGTCCATCAGCACACCGTTTCTGAGCCAGTCTCTGCGAGGACGTTGGCAGGCATCTGCATCTTGAATACAACAATGTCTAATGATAACTCTCCTGGCCGAACACCTACACTCAATTCTTACATTCAAAACGTATGCTACTACAAAAATGTAGTAGAACAAATAAATATAATTAATAAATAAACAAAAAATGTATCCTAGTAAAAGCAGTGAAGGAAACTGGGGGACATTACCTTCACCAAAGGGTCAATACTTTTACCATCACCAATAAAGGAAGAAACCAAAATCATTGGCCCCTGAAGTGATGCCCTGAAGACACATCATGTATAATATTCCCATGAAAAATGCATAAGGAACAGATGAACAAAGCAACCTGAACCAGCAATAGATTTTCAAAGAAATAGCTTCTGAGCAAAGATCTAATCCAAGGTGCTATCAGTAAAATGTGAGCTCAAGGTCTAGATCAAAGGTTATGACCATTTATTAAGGCCTCAGAAAGACTTAAGGCTGTTTTTCCTAGACTATATTATCTGTATAAAAGAGTGTCTAAGATTTTTGAGGGCCTGCCCACTAGATCCGCAACTACACCAAAGAGTTCCTAAGAATCTTTAAGGTATACCTTATAGAAATTCTCACTGAAACAAAAAAGCTTCTAAGAATCTTAAGGGCATTGCCCCATAGCCTCTTAACTTATAGTTCAAAGTATAGAGGGGCCTGTCTCAAAAAGATTTGTGGGTGTAGTTTTATCTAATGGGGTAAAAATCCCAATGGGATTGACAGAAAACCCACCAATGGAATCACCACCAGTTTGGATAAAAATGGACAATTAGTTTAAACGCTTTACACAGTCAGGAAGCAGATCTAGAGAAATACTTAGATAAGGCCTGGGCCATTTATTATGGAAAAGATACAGTGATTTAGAGAAGCACAAACCAACCACCCCAAGGAAGAAGAACAGAACCTTAATCATAATACGTTCTGTTTTCCCGAAACAGAGGGACCTGGTGGCTGACTATTGGAATTTTAATGGACCAGTGATAGTTAGGTACCTCTTATTTCCCCCTTTCTAAAACAGGAGTACCTGCTGCAGTCACTCTATCCCCATTATATCTTGAGTGTGTGTGAAATAGAGAACTTGTCTTTTTAGTTCAAGGGTCTATCCATGAGTTACCTCATCTAAGGAGCCTTAATCACAACGGGACCTGCTTCAGAGGATGAGAACTTGAACCTTGAGTTTGAGCCTGCTACTATAATGGAATAAGATTTTTTTTTTAAGAGTCTGGAGGAATTTAGTTCATTTTACATATGTGAGAAATATAAATAATTTTTGGTCAAAGGCTAGGCTGTAGTTGATTAAAGATAACTATAACCTTGACTGGTAGGGCATCGTCCCACAAAGCACAAGGTTGACAGTTTGATTCCCAGTCAGGGAACATAGCTGGGTTGTGGGCCAGGTCCCGAGTTGGGGGTATGAGAGAGGCAACCAATCTGTTTCTCTCTCTCGCTCCCCTCTCTCCCTCACTCCCCTTCTCTCTAAAAGTAAGTAAATAAAATCACTAAAGATAACTACAAATTTTTTGTCACTCCTCTCACGGCAAAGCAGAGACCATCTCTCCTCTCCTTGAATCTGAGCTGGTCCTGTGGCAAATATCATGGGGCAGCAGTGATGCTTCCACTTTCAGGCATGTGGGACCCTGAGTCCAGCCACCATGCCATGAGGAAGTGCAAGCAACACATAACAAGGCCCCTGTAGAGGAGGCTGAAGTCCCTTGCTGGCTGCCCCAGTTTAATTCCTAGCCAATGCTGGCCCCAATTTCCAACAACATGACTGACATATGGAGGTTCAGAACAAGTCACCCCAAGATGCATCTCTGTGTTATGCAGATTGTTTTGAGCTAAAGAGACACTTCTACCCCTGTTTTAACTACTCAGAAAAATTAGAATTAGGGCCCTTGCCCATAATAAGAGATTATCAGAGATAACCTCTTTTGACCTATCTATAGGACAGGACAAACTTCTGTTTACTACACATCTCTTCTTCCTATCATCCTGCAATGACCCTTGGAAGCCCCAAACTACCTTACCTCATCCGTAGCTTAGATTATCTTAGGTACCCACTTTCCCTTCCTGTCTCTGACCTCTAGTTCATGTGGGATCTCTGACTCTCTCGTGTATGCAGAGTTCCTATACATGTGTATGCGTATGTATTAAATTTGGTTATTTTTTTCTTATTAATCTGTTTCATATCTATTTGATTGGGTCTCATGGATCAAAATGGAAAATTAAGAGATTTCATTAGGTACCTATGCTATGAAAAGCTTTTTAGAAGAACAGAACTGGGAAAATGGAAGATTTAGGAAGCCAAATTTTATTATTTTGTTTAACAGGAACAAGAAGTTATATGCTTAGAAAGTTTTAAAAAGAAAACACTCTATATTCTCTCCATTCTATGCATTCTTCCCCCTTTTCATCTTCTCTCTCTTTTGTTTCCTTACTCTAGCTAGCCAAGCATGAACCTTCCAAATCCTTTTGGCAAATTAATGTCTTTGCTGAGAATCCTCACTACAGAAAATAGATAAATGTCCCGGACCTTCAGACCACTGAAAATTAATGATCTATTCTTTAGCTTCGCTTTGTGTCAGAACTACTGTCTATAATCTAGCATATAAAATTCTTATTTTGTTTAAACTAAAAGTGAATTAAAAGCTTATCCTAGATCTGCCTTTCGGATGAAAGTTTCATTTTATTAATTTTTAATTTGTAAACATGAAAATTCCCTTCCTGCTTATGCACACACAAGGTATTTTCTGTATACCCTTGTGCCTAAGGGTGAAGCTATTTTAGTTATGTTCCACTGAGGAAGTCATAATCTCATGAAAACTTTCAGGGAGCTTTCAATGTGTTTGTCAGGACCAGGGCACTTGGAGTAAATGTGCTTAGGTAAGAATTGAGATGGGCACTATCATTAAATTAGCTCTTATTTATGGTGTCCTTATTCCTACTAGGGCAAAGGTTTTCAAGTCAGGCTTTGCAGCAAAATCACAGAATTCTTTTTTAAATGCCTGAGTACCCTCACGTCTACCAAATCAGAATCTCCTAGGTTTATTCTAACATTAAAAAAAAATGCTACCAGGACATGAAAGTATAATCAGATTAAGTCTACAAATATTTAGGTAAGATTCTATTAATATCATGCTGCGTTGGTACATTCTGATCATTGTGACTCATTACCACATTGAAGGCCAAATACACTGGTGAACACATTACAGCAAAGCAATTAAAAGGAGTCCCTGGTGAATCTTATGGCACATGATCAACAGAGGGACACATATGTTCCTCTCCATTACAGCCAAATCAGAGACTAATATTTAGGAAGAAAATTGCCAGACTTACTACAAAATTTACTTAGATTTCTTGTAAGCACCCTGGAAATGGCAGAGGCTGGTATTTTTAAAAGTTGCAAAAAAATAAAATAAAAGTTGCAATTCTTAGATGTAGTTCATATAAAGTATTCATATTAATTATTTTAATTTCTATAATATTAATTACTTGAAAATTAGACTCAGCAAGTCAGAACTAGCCTCAAATTCTCTCTCTATTGCCATCTGCCTAATAAGTATCTCTCTCTACCTTCTCTGTCTCCTTCTTCTCCACATCCATATTCTGGAAGTGAGGCCATGTCCCTTGGCCAGACCACCTCAGCAGAAGTCAAGAAGAGCCCGGTGCTCGAAGAAAGATTGTTCCCTAACCCCTCCTGTGTGACCCCATAATCTGGATGCCACGTGTGGGTCCCAATTCTGTTTGTTCCTGGCAAGAAAGCACCTACCTACCATCAACATGCACAGCCTCATCATGGAGATCTCCCTTAGAATCATCAAGATTAACCTAATCATACCCTTTACCCTGGTTCGTGTCTGTTACCTAGCACCCCTTCATCTCCAGCCCTCTAATCTCCATATGGCTCGGTGCCACCCTTCCCACCACTCTGCACCTCCAGATACCCCTTGATGGTGGCCTCTGGAACACAGGCACAACCATTAGCAAAATCCCCTATCTCTGGTCTCTTTTTTGAATAAATATTTCTTTACCATCTTATTCGGAGACCAAGCTCTCCACTATAGGAAATACTTCTGTAACTCCTCAAGTAGGGGCTGCATATTCTTACTAGGGTGGGTGGAGATGAGGCCCTTTTGCTTCTCACTGTCATGTCACGCCATTCTCCCTCATTGTATCACCCCACTTTGTATCTCACAGCACCAGACTTATACCATCTACCAGTGATCCTTGTAGTTATTTATTGACCCCTGGTCACTTCCCCTCATTCCCTAAAGATTTTAGCTTCCAGCTGACGATCACACCTTCAACACTATTCCTATCATCGTAATGGTGATTTTGGTAACTACTTAGGTGAGCTTTCCAATTCTGGCTTCTCAGCTCCTTGATCTCATCTCCTGTAAAAATCTTCTCCTCCATTCTCCCTCACCCACGCACCTTTCACCTGCCATATTCTCAGTTTTAAGCCCCTCACTCCCTGACCATCTCCACCCATCCTAGTTTTCTTTTTCAAAACCCCATTTCAGTCCCCTACCCCAATAACAGCCATAACCCATTGAACTTACTATAATTTCACAGTTCCTCACCTCCCTCATGTCTCACTCCTTTCCTTGCTCAGTTTAAATTCAATCCTAATATTCACTGCCTTGCAACTCTCCGTACCCATTTCCTAATATGTGGTTCTCCCTTAGCTAAATCAATCCTTGTTAAAATAAACTCTTTATCAACCAACTAAAGCTGAAGAATCGCACATCATCATGCTGACTGTGCTCACTTTACAATGATGAACACTAACCTCCAGGGGTCCCTTGAAACTGCCTAGCAACCACACTCCATTTTCCTAGGGCATTTACTCTCCAACCTGTGTATCAAGACCATTTCACTCCTCCCTCTCTCCTCGAACCTTCAACAACTGCTTCCTATCTATTTTGAAAAGACTTTGCTGCCTATACCACTGAGAAAAAAGCAATAAAAAGATAAGACACAGGCTTCCACCACCATATCTTTGCACCTACCAGCATCTGCACTCATAATGCTCAGCCTTCCCTGTTTTAGGGATTAGCTGTCCGTGCAACTGTCCAAAGCCAATCCACGCATTTGTGTACCACAGTTCATCCCTTCTTGCCTACTCAAGGACATGGCACCCGCTATCCTTCCCTCTCCTGATCCTTCAAATTCTCCCTTTCTACTAGATCTTTCTCATTACTGTATAAACTCTGTTATTTCTCCCATTTACCAAAACAAATAAAAGAATTCTCTTAATATCATTTCCCTGTCCAACTACAGCTACATTTCCTTCTGTCCATTAAGCAAAACCACTCAAGAGAATTCCCACAGTCAATATCTTTCCTTTCTCTCCTCCCCTTTTCTTGAACTCACCTAATCAGATCTTCACCACACCTTTCCACCAACACTGCTCTTATCAAAGTTCCTAATTACCTCCCTCCACGTCGTTAAGCCTCATGGCCATTTATCTTACCTGACCTACAAACAGCATTTGATACAGCTGATCACCACCTCTTGGAAATCTCTCCTTGGATTCCTATCAAGCCCCACACTCTCCTGGCTTTTCTGCTACTTCTCTTACTGCTTCTTCTCAGTCTCCTTTAGTTTCTTCCCATCTCCACAACCTCCAACCACTGTAGTGCCCCGTGGCTCAGTCTATATCCTCCTCTCTTTTCTTTTTACACTTAGTCCCTTGGTAATTTCATCTAATGTCTTCCTTTAAAAAACAATCATATGTTGAGAAGCCTCAGACTGATATCTTCAGTTTAGAGTTTTCCTCTGAACTCCAGAATCATATATCCAACTACATACTCAACCTCTCCTCCTGCTTATTAAATAAGCATGACAGTTAATACGTCCAAACTTGAATTCTTGATCTTGATAATAATTTTTCTACAGTCTTTCCATCTTCATAAATAGCTACTTCATTTTTCCAAAACCCAAAGACTAATCATTAACTAATCAATTTCCCTTACCAGTTCCCTTACCAATTTCCCTCATCCAGTTCATCTGGCAACTCTGTTTTCAAAATACATACAGAATGTGACCACTTCCACTGCTACCACCCTGGTCTGAAATGCCATGATAACTTGCCTGGATTCCTGCAAGTCTGAAGATCTGTTCTGTCAAGCTGTCACTGTTTCCCTGATCAACTGAATGAAGAACCTAACAGTCCCATCCTTAGTGAGAACACAGCTGAACCAGCATTATTGTCCATGATTAACGATGCTCAATTTATTGCCCTCTTTTGAGAAAGCAATCTTTCAAAATGCAGTAAAATCCTAAAATTCGGATATTCTTTGGAACAAAGAATCAAACAGAGGAAAATAACAATAAATATAGAAGACATTTTATGTCATTTAAAAAACTTATTATTATTATGAAACCTCATTGGCAAGGCTACTACAGAACTGTTAGCACAGACACTGTGAGCATAATTTGTGACACTTTCATGGAGGGCAACTGGGCAGTACATACTGGATGAATATGTTTTTCGAACTTGCAATTTGGTTTCTAAGAATTTAACCTAAGGAAATAATTTGTAGTGTGTACAGATGATTAGGTATAAAAATTGTCAATACAACATTACCCTGGAGAAACACTGGACATAAAAACAGAGAAGCAATTAAATAAAAGGGCACAAAAATTTACACTTAAAACACTCTACTGACACTAATATGTCATTGAAGATTAAAGTTTCAAATTTTGCAAAACAAAGAAAAATATATATGTAAAGGAAAACTTCAAAAACATACATTAAGATGCTAACAGTTGCTTATCCCTGGTTAATTAGATTATGCTACATTAATTTTACACATTATATAATCTAAAAATTTAATATAAAGATGTATAACACTTAGAAAACCAAAGAAATGTCACATATAGAATTTCATAAAAATGAGAAAACTAAATTTGAAATGTATATGCATATTTCACAAAGCCATCATCCCAAAGTTATTCACAAAACAACTTAAATATGCAAAAATAGATGACTGGGCAAGCAAATTATTATCCATCCATTTGGTAGAAAATAACAAAATAAAAAACTTCTAAGAAGAGTTTGTATTAACAGGGAAACTACTTAAGTTAAAAAAATAGTACCTGAAATAATACAGAGAGAATATAACAATTATACGTATATAACAATGCACAGAAAAAAACTGGAAGGAAATGTACCCAAATGTTTAAAAAGTTCACTTTAAGTGGTAGCACTTTAGGTCATTAAAAATTTTTTTTTAGTTTGTTAAACTTTTTTTTTTCTGGGTTTTTTCTCTTTTTTTCTGAGTTTTTTCATTTTTTTTCTTGAGCCTTTCTCAAAAAGTATGCTCAAACACATATCATGATTTTTAATTTTAACATTAATAGCAATAATAAATAACAGTTAACACTTTTGAGCCCTTACCACTAGTATGATACTACTGTCACTACTATTACTTTTATTATTATTACTACTACTATTGAACTAACACCTTCACATGCATTTAACTCATTTAATCTTCACAACGACTTTGTTAAGTAGGTATCATTAGTATCTCCATACAGATGGGAAACTGAAGTACAGAGAGATAAGAAACTTATTCAACCGTAGGCTGGCAGTAGGAAGTGGTAGAGCCAGGATCCAAATTCAGACAGCCTGACTCCTGAGCTCATCCTCTCAGCCAACTAAAACCAACACTGACCATGTATTTTCCCTTCTCCCATAAGATCTACTCTTCTAAAGTTTCTACACACATCACTGAAAATCAGCCCCAAACTTTTCCAAACTGTATAACCTACAAATGGTCAAGAACATCAAGCAGTCTTATCAATTCCATTTTTTTCTTAGCTACATCCTTCTTGTGGCCTTCCACCCTTCTGCCGGTATGTGGGCTAATTGCACTCTGGGCTTGTAAAGCTATAATCCTGGAACTCCCTTCTATTTGTTCCTCACTGTCAACCCGATTCCTATATCTTATATCTTCATCTTTGTTGACCTTCTCCTTTTTATTTTGGTGGGACTCCGCCTCCATACCTTCCAAATAAAGAAGGTGTGATGTTCGTTTATTTTAGACCTTGCATGCACATATCTGAGAACTCATCTTTGATGGTTTGGATTTGTCAGTACAGAAATACCCCAGAATTTACACAACACTGCTCCCCTGTCTCCCAAAGTCTAGTATTTTTCTCTCCTTTTCTACTTTCTCTTTTGTCCTCTTTTCTGGAAGACATTCTTTCCAACTTTATCACTTAACTTTTCTATTGCTTTTTATTGTTTCTAATTTTTTTCTAGTTATTTTTCTCTGGATTTTTAGTAGCATTTTCTTGTTTTATTTATCTCTCTGAATACATTAGTATTCAGTTGCGTTTTTAAAGATTTTGTTCTGTTCCCTGAATTTGCTTTCTTCAGCTGAATTCTTTTCATTGTTTTAACTGATTTTTTTTTATTAGATGTTCTCAAAAAACTGGTAACCCATATTCTAAGGTTCATACTTTTCACACTTGCCTTTGTATTCTAACCATTGGAATTCCAAAACTTAGTTTTGACAGTAAGGAAGCCCTTCCAACCTACTGGTGAAGGAGAGTTAGTCAAGATAAAAAGAAAACACTCCTTTTCTTCTAAAGCAGCAGGAAAGCAAATACTGATCTATGTTGTGTAAGTCCTTGAAAACATTATCTCCAACAATAAATTCTTATCCGGTGTCCAGACATAAAAACTGTTACTATGTTCTATGAAACTAAGTATAACCTACAAAGTCTATAATTCTATTTGGTTTCCTTACTTAATAATCTGTTATTCTATTAATAAAATTTAAACAGACATATCTGTTTTCTGTAAAGCACAAATAATTATGAAGCCAAAAGAGTATTTCTGGCACTTGTCTTCTCCCATATGTTTATAGATATGAAACAAAATTATGACCATCACATTTCCCATCATAAAACAAAGTTTTAGAGCTTAATACATTTTTAAGTTACTAAAAACCACCTTCTCTTTCAGCTCCACACCACACCCCAGTTTTCTGAGTCACCTGGTGCCTCCATTTCCAGTTCCAGGTTCTGCTTCTTGTTGTAATTATAATAGAAGTCAGCTTTCCTGCTTGGTTAAGCCAGCTACCACTTGGCCATTGTTGTTCTACCATCCAAAACTGTCCTGGTCTCATCTGCTCTGCTCTTGTGAATTTATTTTATCCTCACTGTCTTCATAATGGAGGAGAGATGCATGTTAGGGTTCAATCTGCCAAACCTAACCAGGAATATGTAGGTTATTTTTTATGTTTATTTTTCTATCATAATCATAAAATGTTTATGATGGAAAATTAATAGATTACAGCTGAGCCAGGGAAATCTAAGGAATATGGGCAAGAATAAGACACCAGAGTAGAAAATTATATCTCATCGCTTGTCTCCAGACTCCAGCAATAAGTCCTTAAAAGGTTCCCTTTCTGCTCCCATACACTTCATTCATTTGCACTGTCATTTCCTTATCTATTTCTAGCTTTTAATTCCAAGGGTCATTTCCAGCAAATGTTAGCCAATTTATAATTATGTTTTATGAGCAAATGGTAATCATACCAAGTCAAGCTTTGTCACTTTGGTTCCACTAAAATGCCTTTGTTTCTTCACAATACCAGAATGTTACAATAAATAATGATTGGCTTTAAAAAATTATCACAGAACGGAATAGCCAGCTGAACATCGTCACTTTCAAAACTGTCATCTTGAGATCCTAGTGCCATGATATTGCAAATGCTCAAAACTTTGTTAAGCCCTGGCTAGCGTAGCTCAGTGGATTGAGCATGGGCTTCAAACTAAAGCATTGCAGGTTCGATTCCCAGTCAGGGCACATGCCTGGGTTGCAGGCCATGGCCCCCAGCAACCGCACATTGATGTTTCTCTCTCACTCTCTTCCTCCTTCCTTTCCCTCTCTAAAAATAAATAAATAAGATCTCTAAAAAAACAAACAAACAAAATATTTTTTAAAAAAAACTTTGTTAAAATTTCCTTTATGGAATTGCCTTCAGAGATATTTTATGAGACATAAAAAAACCCGTCTCATTTCCTAACTGTATCTTCTGAATGACAAAAAGGCTACTCATCCCTACTAGTGAACAGATGATTGTGAATGCCTGTTGGCTGCTTCCAAAACTCAAATATAAAATATATCTTTAGTCATTGATATTATACCACCATTTAAAAAGTTTTAAAAATTTGCTATTGACTTTGGTATCAATCCTCCTCAAGAGATCTAACACTGTTTTGAGCAACAGGCTGTTATTATTGTAACGAATGCAAGGCCCTCCTACGGTGACAACTTGGAAGGAGACAACTCGCTTGGCTGTACAAGTTTTGAAAATCTTGTTTAAAAAGAGTGTCACTAATTTATTGTCATTCCTCATACTTGCTTAAATGAGCAGTAAATGGAAAGAAAGCTATTCAGGATCTTGGCACTATGGCCTGACTGAGTTAATTTCCATATTCTAAGAGCTAATAATCATGACACAAAATAGCAAACATAAAAGTTAAATATGTGCCCTGGCTGGTGCGGCTCAGTGGACTGAATGCTGGCCTGTGAACCAAAGGGTAGCTGGTTTGATTCTTAGTCAGGGCCACATACCTGGGTTGCAGGCCAGGTCCCCAGGAAGGGGCACACAAGAGGCAACCACACATTCAAGTTTCTCTCCCTCTCTTTCTCCCTCCCTTCCCCTCTCTCTAAAAAATAAATTTAAAAAATAATAATGAAAAGTTACATATGCTTGGGTCTCCCATTCTCTTCAATCAAAGTTATCTCTAGAAAAACCTTAATATTCTTGTGGAAAATTACTAAACATTTTACATCTGAAAATACATAAAAGTAGATAAGAAGGAAAAAGAGAAAGATATATATATATATATATCCAGACACAGAGGACTGCTTATCTTAAGCTTTTGAATGTGGCACCTCTTTTCACATTTATCTGATGAAACACTGTATTCCTGTCTATCTAAACTCAGTAACCCACATAGGAAAAAGAAAAACAGCACTTTCATTGCTGCTCTTCAGTCATAAATTTAAAAGTGTTTTTGTACGAAAGAGCAATCAATGCATAATGTTAAATCTTTATGTTCAGCTACTAGGGAATAAGCAGAGATCCTGAAACAAAATAATTTTTTTATTGTAAACATCCAACTAAAAAGGACCTAAGATATACCTCATGACTGACATATTCCTCCCTCTAGTTTTTGCTCTTATTTTTAGTATCAAATGAATTAGGCGTTCATGGGGGAATGTTTTAATACAATTAAGCCTTCTCTTGCTTTTAAATAAAAGCAGAGAAGAAAGAACTTCTGAGCATTCCATACAGATGTACCAAGAAGCATTAAAAAAAACCAACTATGACTTAAACAGGGAATCCATAAATATTTAAAAACTACAATAAAATTGAAGTGGGACCTAGAGATTGCACAGGACTACAGAAATATTTCTCAAAATGCCTGAGAGTCCTGTGGGGTTTTTCTTATATGCAGATTCCTAGGCCATGAAGAATGCTACCGGCCCTGGGGAAGCCTTGGAAGCTCACCGGCAAACCAAACAGCACGTAAAACATTGGTTGTGGCAAGAGGTTGGAGACTAAAAAAACTGGGTTATTACAGTTCTAGGAGAGAGGACCAAATGGTATGGAAAAGAACATGAAACATTTTTAAAAGGCATGTGCAATAAAAACAGCACATAACCAAACATGGGAAGGATTAAGAAAGAAGTGTTAGGGAGCCTCACTTCCCTCCAATACTCCCTGTTTCCATGCCCAGGGGTCAGCGCTGGATTCTTACCCTTCTCCTTAGCTGAGGAAATGAACTGACCTGGTTAGGAGTAATATTGGTCTACTTTTCTGAAATGCAGGTAATCTTTGCAAAGTTTGTAAACATTGAGGACCTTCTTTCTCTTCCTCTCTGCTCCAGACCAATACAAACATGTGAATACAGATTATGAGAAACTATGCCCATTCTACAGACCAAAATCTTCCCAAAATACCAAAGTCTAAACTTCACAGGACCACATAGATGAACAGTGACAACTTCACTGAACTAGTTAGTGGGGCCAGTAGACACCGTTAAGTGAGCATGTGTACTGTGTGGCTGTTACATTCAAAATGACTGAGCAAGTAGAGCAATGAATCTGCATCAAATTTTGTGCTACGCTTTCACTTTCCCCTGCAGAAACTGTCTGGACAATTCAGAATGCTTTCAGGAACAATGCAATGAGTGCATCAAAAATAAAAGTGTAGCACAAACTCTTCAAAGATCATTGAGAATCAGATGAAAGTGATCCATGTTCTGGAAGGCCTGCAACAAGCACAACACCTGAGAATGTTGAGCATGTACGGGATGCAATCCACAAAGATTGGTGACTGACAGTGTGAGAACTAGAAGCTTATCTGGGGATTCCCAAAACAATTGTGTATGAGATTTTGATGCAGGATCTTGGCATGAAACATGTCATGGCAAACTTTGTTCCATGGTTTCTGCTACCAGAGCAGAAGGAACATCGTGTTGCTGCTGCTAATGACTTGATTCAAACTACTACCAATGAACCAGATTTCCTCAAGGAGGTCATAACTGAAAATGAATTGTGGATCTATGGCTATGATCTGGAAACAATGGCCCAGTTGTCACAACAGAAGTCTCCTGGTTCTCCACAACTGAAAAGGCATGACAAAGTTGCAGACAGATCAAGACCATGTTAACTGTGTTTTTTGATTGGGAAGGTGATGTACATCACAAGTACGCCCCTCTAGGCCAAACAATTAATAAGGAGTACTACCTCAACATTCTTCATTGGCTGAGAGATGCAATAGGACAAAAACGGCCATAGCTACAGGCAACTGGTGATTGGCAGTTCATCATGATAACATGCCCACTTAGGCATCATGTCTTGTACAGAGTTTTTTGCAAAACATCCAATTACCCATGTCACTTAACCCCCCTATAGCCCAGACCTGGCACCCTGTGATTTCCGGCTTTTCCCAAAATTAAAATCACCTTTGAAAAGGAAGAGATTTCAGACCATCCATGAGATTCAGGAAAATACGACAAGGGCAGCTGATGGAGACTGGGAGAACTGTGTAAGGTCCCAAGGTGCCTGCTTTGAAGAGGACTAAGGCATCCTTGCCCTAGGTACAATGTTTCTTGTATCTTGTATTTCCTTCAATAAATGTCTCTATATTTCATATTACATGGCTGGATACTTTCTGAGACAAGAGTTTTAAAATAGAAATCAAAAGTAAAATTATGTAACTGTACTTTTCTTGTATATCTGAGTTGAACTTTTTTTTAGATATTTTAATAAAGTACATATCACTATTTCCTGTTCTGAGTGCACATCATATTCCAAAGATTCTGTTATGAAAAGCATTTTATATAAAATGACATAATATTTTGTCAGTTTAAAATAACATCTGCTGACCAAAAATAAAAGTTATATACCACTCACCAACTCTAACCTTAGGTTTCTCAATTTATGATTAATGTCACAACAGACACATTCACACTTTAGTTATGCAAATGGCACAGAAGAGTGTACACAAAAAAGTTCTATCCCAGACGTGAAAAGGTTTCAGATCCTGAACAAGTTATTTACCCTCCATGGACTTCACTTTGAATTAAAAAAGAATCTAACTCCTTATTTTATAAATAAAACTGACACTCAAAGAGGCTAAGAGATTCCCCAAGTACTTGGAACCTGTTAGGAGCCACTAAAACTTCAGTCTAAGGCCTCCTTCAATAACAACTGACAGGACTTTTTGAAAAGTGTACCTGGAGCCTTACTTCATACTAATACCCATATAAATGCTAATTGGGTTAAATCATCAATTATCAAAAATAAAATCATAAAAGTAGTAGGAGAAAATCGGAATGACTATTTTTTCAATAAAGAGGACCTTTCTGAAACCAAACCAAAACTAAAAGTAAAACATCTAATAAATTTAACTACATAAAATTTAAGTAGTCCCTTGACCAATGACATTAATCCACTGAAGGGTAAAGAGTGAAGGAAGAATTATATGTAGAATATATAGAGTGGTCACAAAACATGGAAACAAAGAAAATATTATTTGATCAAAGTTATATTCCCTATTCTCCATTTATTATAATTCTCCCATGTTTCCAGAGGTGTTGACTATCATGTATAGCAAACAATTACTTAGTATTCTTAATATATTGAGATAACTTATAAATCAGCAAGAAAATTTCAATAGAAAATGGGAAGGCAGTGGCTGGTGTGGCTCAGTTGGTTGGATCATCATTTGTAACCAAAAGTTTGCAGGTTTGATTTCCAGACAGGGCATATATCTAGACTGCAGGTACGATACCCAGTCCAGGTGCATACAATCCCTGGTCTGGGTGCATACAGCAGGCAACCAACAGATGCTTATTTCCCATATCAATGTTTCTCTCTCTCCCTTCCTTTCTTACTTCCTCTCTCTCTAGAAGAAATGAAAAAATGTCCTTGGGTAAGGATAAAAAAATTAAAAAGAAAATGGGAAGAATACGTGGAAAAATATTTCAGAAAATGCCTACAAATGGCTTATAAACATTTCAAAAGGTATTTTAAACCTTATCAGAGCCAAATAAAGAATATTAAAAGAAAATTTTACCTATCATAGGCAAAAATTTTAAAAAGGTTAACAAAGGTATAGGAATATTAACTGATCTTGACAGAGTCAATCAGTATAATGTTTATAGTAGGCAGTTTCACAATAGTCACCACAAATAAAAGATGTGTTCTCAGTCACCCAAATACCCTTCCTAAGAAGAGGTCCAAAGAAAACAACAGGCCAAGAACACTAGTATACATAAACAGGGATATTCATATTATAATAACTAAATATTAGAAACAATCTAAACATCCACTAGGTTAATTATTAGGTAACTAACAGAATAGCCATATACTGACATACTCTGGAGTCACTAAAAATGATGATATGCATCAACTTATTAACATGGAAATATTTATAATATAGAGTTAGGTGAAAAAAAAAGCATGCCACAGAACAGAACAAAGACTATCCTTTTTACACATGTAATATGGAAAACACTTTTTTTCAAGAGTTAGCAGCAGTCCAGAAACAGGACAGGCCATGAGGAGAAAATATAGCCAGAGAGAAACTCCAGGAGGTAGAGATGTTCAAGGAACTTTCATTTTTAATGTTGTTAAAATAAAATATCAAAACAAAATACCAAATATGTGTATATATATATACACACATGCACCCCCATATTCACTGCATTGTTTACAATAGCCAAGACATGAAAACAACCTAAGTGCCTACCCACAAATGCAATTATAAAGAAAATGTAGTATATGTATACAATGGAATATTTCTTGGCTATAAAAAAAGAAGGAAACCCTGACATTTGTCACTACATGGATGAACACTGAAGGCATTATCCTGAGTAGAATAAGTCAGAGAAAGATGAATACATTTCTGAATCTAAAAACCCCAACATTTTAAATTCCCATTTTTATTCCCACTTTTATCTTTTCATCATTTTGAAAATGTATTTAATGTTTTTCTTAGATATGTCCAGATAAATAAGGAATCTGGAATATGTCCAGATTCGTTTATTTGTTCCATTTAGTTATTTATAAATACACAGTGACCTGCATATGTGTAACCTAAAATTTTACTGTTTAAATAAATATTTGTGAAAGGCCTTGTCAAAATAATTGACAAAAGAAACTTTGAGTTCTGGCCAAGATGGAGGTGAAGGTAGAAACCCTTCGCTTCCTCGCACAACCAAAAGGTGGATAACAACCAATCAAAAATCAATAAACCACCAAAAGCGCCAAAAAATCAAAATGCATGGAACTCCTACAACCAAGGAATTAAGAAAAAAAATCAACCAGAACAACCAGACCAGTAAGATGGACCACACAGGCCAACTAAGAAAAACCTGCGGGATGTGGCAGCCTTGGGGGCAGGGCTGGCTGCCCAGCTCCAAGAGCTGTGTGGGAGGAGTTGATTTCTGGGGACTCAGGTGGCTGTGGGCTATGGCTAGGGTTGCCACAGTGGAAGATACTCCCAGTCTCACAGAAGAGTCTGAGGGAAACTGCACTAGGAGCCAGCAAGGAGCTGCATTGTTCCCTCTCCAGCCCCTCCCCCATAGGCAGTGTGGCAGCACAGCAAAGAGAGTTGCCCTGCCTGGCTGATTCCTAAGGCCCCACCCACTTACAACCTATTAGCTGTACCAAGACAAAGAAATATGGCTCAAATGAAAGAGCAGAGTATAACTTTAGAACTAAGCAATGAGGAGATAGCCAACCAATCTGATGGAGAATTTAAAGCTCTGGTAATCAAAATGCTCACAGATCTGATTGAGTGTGGTCAAAAAAATGAAAAAACAAACAAAGGATACCTGAAGTGAAATAAAGCAGAATATTCAGGGAACCAACAGGGACAGGAAGGAAACCAGGACTCAAATCAACGATTTGGGACAAAAGGAAAAGGAAACATCCATCCAGGAGAAAATGAAGAAACAAGAATCCAGAAAAGTAAAGGGACTCTTACAAGCCTCTTAGACAACCTGAAACATTCTAATATCTGAATTATAGGGGTACCAGAAGGAGAAGAACAACAGCAAGAAATTGAAAACTTATTTGAACAAATGATGCAGGAAAACTTCCCCAATCTGGCGAAGGAAATAGACTTCCAGGAAGTCCGGAAAGCCCAGAGTCCCAAAGAAGTTGGACCCAAAGAGGAATACACCAAGGCACATCATCATTAAGTTACCCAAGATTAAAGTTAAGGAGAGAATCCTAAAAGAAGCCAGAGAAAAGGAGACAGTTACCTACAAAGGAGTTCCCATTAAACTATCAGCAGATTTCTCAGAAGAAACCTTGCAGGCAAGAAGGGGCTGGAAAGAAGTATTCCAAGTCATGAAAGGCAAGGACCTACATCCAAGATTACTCTATCCAGCAAAGCTTTCATTTAGAATGGAAGGGCAGATAAAGTGCTTCTTAGATAAGGTCAAGTTAAAGGAGTTCATCATCACCAAGCCCTTGTTTTATGAAATGTTAAAGGGACTTATCTAAGAAAAAGAAGATAAAAAATATGAACAGTAAAACGACAATAAACTCACAACTATCAACAAATGAACCTAAAAGAAAAGAAAAGCAACAGAAACAAAAACTAAGCAAACAACCAGAACAGGAACAGAATCAGAGAAATGGACATCACACAGAGGGATTTCAGTGTAGAGGGGGAAGAGTGGAAGAGGAAGGAAATTGTACATGGAAGAAGAAGCATAATTAGTAGGCATAAAATAGATGGGGAAAGATAAAAAATGGCATCGGAAACAGAGGACTCAGAGAACTTATATGGACAACCTATGGACATGAACTAAAGGGGGGAATGCTGGAGTGTTGGGGAAGCAGGATGGAGGGGGGATAAAGAGGGAAAAATTAGAAAAACTGTAATAGCATAATCAATAAAAATACTTAAAAAACATAGGAAACAACCTCAAAAAAGAAATTTTTATATGAATTATTACAAATTCATATATTTTAATGAAATTGGTAACAAAATATTTGGTGGAATATTCAGTTTTTACTTGTAAATATAAATAGTTAATGGTAAATAACAAAATCATTTTAAATAAAAGACAAAGCAGAATTCAACAACAGACTGCACATTCAATTCCTAGGAAGATGTGAAAATTTAAAGGGCACTTGACCCCACGAAACTTCAAGTCTTATTATGGAAACAAGAAAATATAAAGGACAGATCTCAATGTAATGTATTATTGAGAGCCTCAATAAATGGAACTGACAGTAGGCACAGAGAATGCACAAAAAGATCTCTTTGAATTAGAACAGTCAAGTAGGGGTTCCTGAAGGTGATAAGACTTCATTCTTAGAAGGTAGACAGAATGTCAGTAGGTTGGAGAGAGGCAGAGGACGTGCCAAATGAAAGGAATAAAAAAAGCAGAGTTGGAACAAAGAAAAAGCAACAAGTAACTCCAGAGGTAGTGAGAAGATAAGCTGTTTAGAGCTGAGGGTTAAAGATAAGGAAATAATACTAACAGCTAGCACTTGTGGGGAGCTGTGTGCCAGGCACTCTGCCATGTACTTGAAATGCATTAGTAGCTCACTGAAGTACACAGCCACTGATGAGGTCAGTATAAATATGATCCCGTTTGCTAGGCAAGGAAACACAAGCCTGGAAAGGTCAAGTGGGAAGCCCAAATTTCCCCAGCTGGTCAATAACAGAACCAGATTCATTCTGGTCTGACTCCTGAGTCCATGTTTTGAACATCTACATCCCTCTATTAATAGAAAAGGGTAAAAACAGACTACTGAGGATTTTATCATGGCCAATGAACATGAAAGGACTATTCAAGATGAGAGCTCTATTAAAAATAATTTAAATGCAGTAGGTAGAAATGATTAGAAAAGGAGATTCATGATAAAAATGTCTCCATTAGAATGAACCTCTCCAACTCAGGGTAGATAAGTGAAAAACTGCACATATTCACCTAACTATATGTTATCACTATGAGGACATCTAATGGACTAGATAACATGGAAGTTCATGGGTATTCTGAAAAAGCCATTATCATCATAATCACAGATGACGTATAAATGCAGTATCCATAATGCAAAAAGAAATAGCTTCTATGTTAATTTTGAATCACTTGCTTCTAATGGAATTACCAATAGCTTAACTAAGAATAAAACTGCAGTTTGATGTCTGAGAGTTATAAAGGGCAATAATATGACTAGAATTCTGAAAAGCATTTAAAATACTTTTTAATAGACTGCATATTGTTTAGCTTCCCTATATTAACTTCCAGAAAAAGTACTTCTCTTTGGATTTGATGTAAGCCATATTGTAGCAACAAGAATAGTATATTTGATCTCTGTAATGCACATACATAAAAATAGATGAAAAGACGTATTTCTGATGCTAAAGATCGAAATTATTTTCCCTGGGATCTCTTGTACTTCTAAATGGCATACATATAGATGAAAACTCTCCACAATTTCCACCCACATATGGATATGTGTGGATATGCATGGATGGGGCTGAAATAATATAACTGCTCTTTTGAAGTATTTTGCCCATACCTTTATTCAACTTTTTCATTGATTCAAATAGGAAATAATTGTAAATTTCTCAGTGTGCTTTTTTAATAATATGGAATGCTATAAACTCTATCATGGAAAGTAGCTGATATCCATTTTTCAGATAAGAAATAGCACTGTTGTGTGAAAGGGAAGATTTGAAATATAGTGCATGCAACTACCATCAAGCATTCAGGAGAGGAAAAACAGGTAAGCTACTTGAAAAGTGACCATTGTGCAGAGAAGTGAATTTCATCCATCTTCTTGGTACTGGTAGCAAAAATTTTTTCCTTCCATGGCCATGGTATTTTCCTTTTCTTAGTAGGCTATTAATATCCTCAAAATTAGATCTGGTACACCCAGGAAATAGGAAAAAACATTGACGAATGGACAAGATAATTGGGGCCTAAAACACATCAGACACCTTGAGATTGGGCTAGAAACACATTTAAGTGACACTCAAGAATAAGACATTATCTTGTGGATTCATCTGTCACCAAGGCTCCCTTAATGGAGGCAAAATATCAGCCCAACCGGAACAAGTTCAAGACAGACTTGAATTGGAAGATGAATACAATTACTGATTGAGCCATGAAGCTTTTTTTTTCCTAAGAGAAATGCTAAGTCGATCAAGAGAAATAAGGATTGAATGTGTATGTGGGTAGAGATAAGCGCATTAATTTCCAATTCCATTTTAAACTCCCTCAGATCAAGTATAAAGCCAGAGGGTCTAAAGCACTGTAGTCTATGAATATATATATAAAAGACGTTTCCACATAATGGTCTTGATAGCTATAAGCAGCTCCAAATTAAAGAAACAAAACAGTAAAGTCTTCCAGTGTCAGTATTTAATTTCAAATCAGCTAAATAACATATTATCATAACCCACTGATTTGAAAATAAAACCAAAGTTTACATCTTCCTTTTTTCCTACAAAATGTTCTAGCTAATATAACATATTTATAAAAATCATGTAAATTTATTAATCCCAGTCTCTGCAAAACAGGAATAACACTGAGTATCTCTCTGACAGTTTATGGAACAAATAGCCTAAAATTAGTAATAGGTTCTGATGTATGCAAAATTATGAAAAACAGCAGCTTCCTTAAAAAGGTATCCTTTTTAAGAGATACTGTCTTATGAGGTTCGGAAAATAGTTTAGACAGTAGAGCAAAGAACACAAAATAGATTATGACTCAAAGAAAAGCTTTATCATCAGTTTTAGAAACAACAGCAGAATGTAATTAACAAACCTCTATATTAATATAGAAACAGATGTTATTTATAAACAAATTTTAGGAAGCCGGAGCAAAAACACTATTCTCTTTATTCAAATGAGAAATCTACATTTTTATTTCTTTTTTAAACAAATCTCTTCCTAAGAAAAATAACATTTCAAATGTGATTTGGCTCATACATATACACATACACACAAATGCAACTTAAAATAAAGGAAATGCTGTTCCTCCAAAGGTCAGAGGGTGAAATAAAATGAAGGTGACAATTTAGTTATTCACCAGAAGCAATTATCCTTATCTGGACAGATGAAGACAGATGAAGAAAGTCACCTCACATTATACCTCACCTGGACTAGGTAGGGGGAAAAAAAAACATGCAAGGGCAAAAGTAGTCACATGTATCTCTCCATAAAAACATAATCGTTCCAAAAATAATCTTAAAATGTCACATTCAAATATGGTTGTATTGTGGGAAATGTTTACCAAAAAAGCATCAAAGACAGATTTAAGATACAATTGGTATAGTAGAGTGTAGATAAGTACATTTTCAAGTTATGTTTTTAAAAATACATATCTATATATAACTAGTCAACTTTTCATAAACACATACTAATGACATCTTAAACTGACACTCTGTAGGCTCCACTTATGTCAGTAGAACCACCTTAATGTCATCACTTGAATCATTAATGCTGACATCCATTCCCAGCCTTGCTCCCGCCTACCTGTGATAAGCAGAATTCTAAGACAGCCCCGACATTCCCACTGGATGGTGTACACTCTCCATAATTACTTCCCTGAGGGTGTGTGGAACTGTGAATACGATGGGATATCATTCCTATGACTTCGTGACAGTATAGAAAAAAGGGATTTTGCAGATATAATTAAGGACCCTTTTCAGCTGGCTTTGAGTTCAGGAAAAGGGAGAAAACAGGGAGTGGGCCCAACTTCAGCAGGTGAGCCCAACAGCAAGTCAGAAGACATCAGCAGAAGCTCTTCTGCGGGTTGATAAAGCAACAGACAAGCAGTGCCTCCCAGAAGGACCATGTGGCAATGACCTGAGGGTGACCTTTAGTTTCTGAGAGCAGTCTACAGACAACAGCTAGCAAGAACACAGGAACTTCAGTCGAACACCCAATTCTGAATTCTGCCAAGGACCTGAATAAGCTTGAAAGATGACCCTGGGCCTCAGGTGCAATCGCCTCCCCAACCAACACCTTTGCTCCATCCTGAGCAGAGGACCCAGCTAATCTGAAAATGGTCTCCTGATCTACAGAAGCAATGAGATAATAAAGTTGTTGTTTTTAGCCACTGTTTGTGGCAATTCACTACATAGCAATAGAAAATTAGCCCTCACCAAAATTCTAATTTTCTCTTTACCCCATCATCTGCAACAGATTATTTAATAAACCTGGAGCTCTGAGGAAGTAGATAAGTGAAAATCTGGAGAAAGACCTGCACAAGGGAAAAGATGATGAGTTCAGTGATGGACATATCTATCCATCTTGAAGTGATTACAGAACACCTGGTCCATCGAGAGGTACACAGCAGTTACTGGAAGCGTGGAGGGAAAACCCATGAAAGAGGTCAGGTTTAGGAAATATTTATGGAAATATTTACAGAGTTGAGCTATGATGGTAACTGGGAGAATAAAATAGACATTGAGTCAGGCTTAGATATACCCACATTTAAAGAAAAGTGATATTAAAGAAATAGGAGAAAAAGAAGGATAAAGTAATATTTAAAAAAAGTTTTAATGATGAGAGAATCTACCTTTTCAACCATTCCAAGTAATTACAGAGAATCCAGGGACAAAAAAAAAAAAAAAGGTCATTAAATTTGAAGACAAGTATGCTGGTGGTAACACAGGCGAGAGCAAATTCAGTAGGATAACACTGGCAGAAACCAGAGAGTGAGAACATGAAAAAGGGGTTCATTATGTTTTCCTTTTTTCAGATAGGTAATAAATACCAAGTAATAATCATCACTGTCCATTCTAAAAATGAAAATATACATACACATAGAGAATGAAAAACTTTTCAAATATAATCCAATTATATATATTCTAGTGCTGAATTCATCAATATTTGGAAAGATATGGAACAACATCAGATTCAGATTATAGCTGCCCTTTGGGAAGTTATTTGTTTTCTAATTTAGAATTTTTTCTCACAAACTTGATTATGGCTACGATCCTTTGCATATCTACAGTTTTAGGGAAAAAACTGGAACTGTCCAGTTGGATTAAGAAATGAATGTACTGAATTACTGTGTAGAGAACAACAAAGATGTATTTTTCTGTTTCTGTAACTTTTTTGGAGTTTGCTTGTAAGTGAAAGCTCTAGTATAAGTTTTCATCCAGGGATTTTATAGTTTACAAGGCAATGAGTATGCCTGACAACCATAAGCCAACACATTCTGAAATTAATACTATGTGCAAGATATTTGACAGAAGAAACTAATTTTTTAAAATTTTTATCCTAAGTCAATTGATCATGAACTTGTCGCTTCAAAGTATATATTATTCCCCACAGAATGAGATGAAAATACCCATCTCCATGGGACATGGAGAGTGCTAAGTCATACTTGCCAGGGACTGAGCTAGGTCCCAGAGACACAGAAAGAGATACAAATATCTGATTTCCCAAGACTTACAATCAAGCAGCTCACAAGTCCTGATCACTTTCATGTGAGCTGGTATGTCCCAGTGCCCAACATTGGTGGGATGTAAAAATCTGCTAGTGAGGTACAACACGCAAAAATAATACACTGTCTTTTGTTTTCTGAGCTGCCCAACAGGCATTTAAGACAACTGTAAATTCTGGCACAAGGTTTCCCATTGGATGTTTTAAAGATATGCTATATATCAGCGGCCCCAACATTTTTGGCACCAGGAACCGGTTTTGTGGAAGACAATTTTTCCAAGGGACGTGGGTGAGGGGGGAGGGGGGATGGTTTCAGGATGATTCAAGTGCATTACTTTCAAGCTCACCTCCTGCTGTGCAGCCAGGTTCCTAACAGGCCCCAGCTGGTACCAGTACCTGTCCATGGCCCAGAGATGGGGGATCCCTGGTGTATACGATTACACCCATTACAGAAAATTAAACAGAGATAGTTTTATGAATAATCCCTAGAGGGAGAGGGAGAAGACTGGGGGAGGGAGAAAGGGAGAGAGAGACAGAGAGAGAGGGAGAGAGAGAGAGAGAAAGAGAGGTGGAAGGGCAGGGAAATCATCCAAAAGCTTCTTGTAAAGGAAAAGATGGTGAGGAAATATTAAATTGCGATTCTTCATTGATCAGGACTGGGTTTAAAGGTTAACTCATAGATACAGTCATGAAGTAATAAGCTCTTACAAATAGGAAAAAAAAGAAATAAAGAAAAAGAAATCAAGGCAGACCTAATGCAATTAAACAGCAGGGAGACCTAATGGAAATTAGACAAGAGGGTGAAAAGCAAATCAATACCTGTCACCTCACCTTTCTCTCTTTTGTTCTTTCATATGTGGATCTGTGCTTTAGGTTTTCATTCCCCCACCCACATAAACAGTAAAAGGAGGTAATTTAGTATGATATATGGGATAGAGCCAATAAAGAATAAAAACTACACTTATATGAGCAATTTTTTAGAATCTACTAAAAACATTAGAGCTACATATTTCCAAATTTTAAAACTATCTCAAAATCACTATAAAATTAGATTATAAAAATGCTTCTACTCTTTGATCCACTAACCCCATTACTTAGTTGTTGTTGTTGTTGTTTTTTTTGGGGGGGGGTGCCTTTCTAGGACATTATTCCTTCAGAATAGACCCTGTATCCCTCTTTCACCCGTGCAGTGGAAGGGGTCCTTTCCCAACGCTGTTTCCCAGACTGATGAAATAGTAAGTCTGGAGGATTCACACATCACAGCCTTCCTAACTCAGGACTAGGTTGGGCTTTCCTGGGGCAGTGGGGCAGCAGGCCCGCTGGAGCCAGGAGCAGAATGGTACACACACAGCAGTACAAATCCCAGTGCATGTGACAGTAGCGTGCTTGGAATTTTTCTTAAAAAAAAAAATCCCCAAAAAGAAAGGCTCTGATACACAAATACATTTATAATAGCATCAGTTATAAAGTTCAGGACTGGAAATAACACAAATGTCCAATAAAATGTTAATTCCCTTGCAAATTATAGAACTTTGGCAAATTAGATCTCATGTAGCAAAAGTGGGTGTGCAATATATGGAAGTGTTTGAGACAAGTGTTACATGGAATAAGCAGAGTACAGATTCTAAGTACGATGACAATGACATAAAACATGTGCATCCCCACTGCAAAGGACAACAAAGAAATGAAGAGGGAAAAGCTAGTTGTTTTCTTTGGATGATGAGACTTTTATAGGAGAATTTGTTTCTTTTTATTTGTTATTGTTGCCATAAATTCTGGACATCTTTTACAAAAGAATCCTTCAAAAATGGGTGACTAAATCAAAAAACAAATTTTCATGTTATCCTCATTTACTTCTTATTGCTTAGGTGGGAAAGAGAGATAAAGGAGAGTAATTGTTAAAATGAAAAATAACTAAGGATGGGCTCAATTTATCCAGAGATTTTTACATCGAAGAAGAGGAGACAGATACAGTATTGTCTATTCTAATGAACTGCTACAGTAAAAGCGAAGAACCTTTCTCATAGCTTTAGTCTGTGGCTGGCTGATTGTACTGTTAATGTATTGTTAATGTATCACAAGTGTAATAAATTAGAATAAATGTGGTAGTAACATGAATTGCTATGTAGAAACTGGAATTTTGAAAAAATATTTTGTATCTTTATTCCTTTAAGTGTTTACCCAGCCCTAATTAGAATACTGTACAGAAAAAAAGTATAATTTTTCCCATCAAAAGAATTAAGAAAATGAACATATTCACCCTTAAGGATTTCTGAGTATTGAGAGGGGCAATCAACGTTGTATGAATTACAACAATTGATTCTGTTCATTCTTTATCAATTTCCAAAAGAAAAAAGGACAATTATATGGAAAAATGAGGAGTGAAGGCCTATTGTATTCAAAATATGCATGCAGATCATTATTTCCAAACCTGTCAGAAACATAAAACATACTGTACTACTTATTTTTCATTTGTATTCATATTTCATTTTTACCAGGTAACAGGCAACTTAAAAGCCTTCTGCAACAAGAAGGATTATGTGGTGATTATATTTAAGTATTATCTACTTGACAGTCTTCTATAAAAAGACTAAGAACATGTGAAGATGAAACATTTCCATATTTTTCCAGACTTTGTCTGTGCGTTTACAGTTAAAATAGAACAAGCAGTTTAATTCTTAGTTTATAAAGGCCAGAGGATGGCATTCTAGTTACTAATTCGGCAGCAAGATTTTCTGACACAGATATATACTAACTCACTGTGTTGGACATCTGCTGGTTATACCAGCCCAGCAAACTTACCCCCTTACTCCGGCAATAGCTCCCCTTCCCTTCCTTTGGGAAATGCCTCCACCATTCAGTGAATTGATTGTTAATCATAGATAAGCTTCTGTATTACCATCTGATCCAAAAAGTGAGCATGTGACCAAGCAAGGCCAATCAAGTTTTTTCCCTTGAATTTTCATATGTTCTTAAGGAGAAAGTTTTTCCCCTATGTGGTTTGATGGCTGGAATATTATAATTCTGGATATTTCTGTAACCACAGTGTCTTTCTCAGCATGAAGAAAAAGTGTATTAAAAGAAAACAAAGCTGACACAGACAGAAGAACCAAGAAACAAAAAGGTATAGATCTGATATAACTGAGACCATGGATATAGCCATGCCTGAAACCAGTCCCACCCCACAAATACAATTTTTGTAAATAAAGATAAATAAGTTTCTGTTTTGTTTAAGTTATTTAGGTTACAGTTATATCTGTAACCAGAGTCCTCAGCAAAAGAAAGTAAAATGAGTAGAAGTGAAGAGTTGACTCATCTAATCTGGCCTAGTAATGCTTTACACAGAGCCACAGGTATTGGATTGCTCCGCTAAGAGTTTCAGTAGTTTGTATGTGCCTCGTGAAAGAGGAAAATTCCTGAAAGGCTACTAGGAAGTCATAATTTGAACCCACTCAGTGATTTTTAATATTAAATCAGAATTTTTTTCCTCAGAAAATTATTTGACCAGCAGACAGAGTGCATAAAGCTGGAACCCAAAATAAAGCAAACCTTTGAAATCACTCATATAAAAGAAAAATAATTTTATGATAAAAATCTTAAACATGAATGTATTTAGTTTAATTTAGCAAGTCTGCCTAAAGGTATACAAAAAATCAATAACAGTTTTTACACAACAGGACGTATTACAAAACTTCTGAAAAATTTTCTTTAGAAAAAAATGCTATGTAATTTTTTTATTGATCTAAATCCTCTTTCTTATCACTTAAGCAAAATATATTTCTCTCGGTTACATCTTAATGAAACATTCTCATTGAACATAAATCATCTTACTAGCTGGCCATAGCAGGATTTCTTGACCAAGAACACACTGTTTTACATTTTGAGGATCACGTAGCACATATTAACCCATCATACTAGAGATTTTAGTTTGCAAGTTACCGAGAGCATTTGAACCTCTCTTTGTCCAGGCTACTGAACTCTAAGAATGCAGAGGTCACATTAAAAATATGTAACGAGAAGATATTCCAAATGAATCAAACATCCTTTAGACAAATGCGTTTAGTCTGTTATGACACAAAGACTTCTATGAGAATTTGATGAAGGTGATGGCCCTCCTCTCCTAAAAATTTCACGTTAAATGCAATTTCAGGGGTTCCTGAAATTCAGTATCTGCCCATGAACAACAAGTAGGAAATGTTTACATGTTTTATTTCTGAGCCAGCTCACTAATAAGAAACATAAGACAATAATATAAAAACCTACCAAATTTAACATTTTTAAGGCCAAAAGCACCCAGAATACAGGAACCGGGTATGTGTCATATTATCTTAAGTGACCTTTGGCACATATGGAAGGATCCTTCCCAGCAACAAGGTTTGCTTTAGGCAAATTCTGGTATCTGTAAGAATAATCCCCACACCTTAGTTTTAACGGGATTTAAGATCTCTGGAAGGCCCTGGTAAAGGGCTGCTTTCACATTGGGGAACTGGCTGCCAGGGCAGGGGAGGGACTTTCCTCAGGTATCTTTCTGTGCTAGGCATCATTTGCTTCTTGACATCCACTTGCCGCCCAGCTTGTGCCCCGGGAGGCCGACCTGTGTGGTCAGCATCAAGGGTTTCCTGCACTCTGGCTTGTGGCTGGGGTGGACAATGGAAAGCAGGATGAAAGGTCAGTGGGAGAAGAATGAGGATAGTTTATTTTCTGGCTCTCTCCCTCAAGGTCCCCTGGAGTTGACTGTCTCTCCACAGGAGATTCTAGCTTCTTTCAAGGGCTCACAGCTTTAGATTAGGGCTGGCTCCAGCTGTAGAATAGGGCTGGCTCCCGCAGTTCTAGTACCCAGTCACTGCCCTTCGTCCCCCAGGTGGGCCGGCACTAACAGCCAGGTAGGATGCTGCTTTACAGTTTCCTTACAGCATGCTTTTATAGATGGTTTCATTGGAATAAAGCCTCTGGGAATAATCCTATTTGGAATGCCATCTGTTCCCCACTGGGCCCCTGACTCAGTCACTCTTTCTCACATTTTACTTTATATACTATATGAGTACAAATTAAATAAATTTAAAGTGTTTTAAATATATGTTCTCTTGAGTAAATATATCTGCAGGGCTTGGTGACTACCTGGGCCAATGGCACTGGGAAGCAGTGGAAAGCATCAAAGATGTAATATAAACTCACCTGGTAAAATTTCAACAGCACTACCAAGGTAGTAAAGGAGGGAGTGCAACCAAGATCAATACAACTTGGAGGAAACAAATAAGGACAACAGTTTGCCCCTGCTCTTCCAGTGAGAATCTGAAATACAAATCACAAACACATGCACTTGACCCACCTTAGACATGAGCCCTCCTTTAAGAGTGGAGGCGCACTGTGGGGAGGGACAGTGGCCTCCTGCAGAATATTGTGACCTGTGGTACCAGCCTCTCCCTTCTTGACACTGGGGGCAAAGCCATTTAAAAACCTACCATGTCAGGCTTCCGCCAGCCAGTCCATCCCAACTTTCAGCTGAAAGACACTATACAGTTCTGGCCTGAATGAAGCCCCAGGAGAAAAGATGGAGTGCCTTGTCATCCTCATTATCAACTTCTTTCATGCTGGCAATTAGAGAGCACAGCATGGGTAATGCTTAATGCCAGTGCTCATGAGCATGCAGTAAGTCACAGGTATAACAGAAAAGCCCTTTCTGATTAAACATTAGCATTCCCCAGAAAAAATTTACTATCTACCCAAGACATGGCTTTCAATTTTCTTCATGAACTCTCATAAATGTTCAGGAACTTAACACTTGGGCAATTTTCATCAGTACTATGGAAGATGACAAAACACTAGTTTTATTTTCAATTTTTATTTTTTCCATCACTGTTTATCCTCTGTATACCCTCTTCCACCTCCACTCACCACCCCCAAAGTAGTTTTTAATGATATAAGGTTTAAACTTTTTTAAGAATAAAATACACTTAAAGGTAAATTCACTCCCTTAAAAATTTCAAAATCAGTATGCTAAAATTTAAAAGGGGCTAATAATGTATCTTCAATGATAAGTTGTTTGAAAGAATTTTATCACCATGTAATATGGAATGTTAATGAAGTTAATGTTTTCTAGTTTAGTAGTTTACACATTTATTATAGATTTCAGAAAAGAAAATCATTAAGCATGCTATATTTTAATAAAATAGTATAGCATGATATACATCTTGATATAACTAAGCACAATCTTTTTACTATCAAAAAGCTATAATGCTCATGAGCTATCTATCAAAAGGAATGTACATTGATACTTTTATCTAAAGGTTTATGTAAACATTATTATATCCAATAATTTCTTACAAAGTAATTATGCAATTTCCTTTCTAAGATTACTATGTAAGAATCAGAGATATTTATTGCTAAGAAGCCATTATTCACTCACTACTAAAAAACCATTTAAATAATGTTTGACCTCCAGGGGTTTTCATGTTCCAAGTGTGTGCGCCTGAAACAGGAAAACAGGAAGTGAACACACCATTGGGAGTCTTTTTTTTTCACCTTTTTTTAAAAAAATATATTTTGTTGACTATGCTATTACAGTTGTCTCATTTCCCCCCTTCATTCCCCTCCACCCTGTACACCCTCTCCCACCCACATTCCCCCACTTTAGTTCATGTCAATGTATCATAAGTTCTTTAGCTTCTACATTTCCCATACTATTCTTGCCTTGCCCCTGTCTATTTTCTACCTACCATCTATGCTACTTATTCTCCATACCTTTTCCCCCTCTCTCCTCCTCCCACTCCCCTGTTGCTAACCCTCCATGTGATCTCCATTTCTGTGGTTCTGTTCCTGTTCTAGTTGTTTGCTTAGTTTCTTTTGGTTTTTGTTTTAGGTGTGGTTGTTAATAATTGTGAGTTTACTGTCCTTTTACTGTGCATGTTTTTTATCTTCTTTTTCTTAGATAAGTCCCTTTAACATTTCATAAAATAAGGGCTTGGTGATGATGAACTCCTTTAACTTGACCTTATCTGAGAAGCACTTTATCTGCCCTTCCATTATAAATGAAAGCTTTGCTGGATAGAGCAATCTGGGATGTAGGTCCTTGCCTTTCATGACTTGGAATACTTCTTTGCAGCCCCTTCTTGCCTGTAAAGTCTCTTTTGAGAAATCAGCTGACAGTCTGATGGGAACTCCTTTGTAGGTTACTGTCCCCTTGTCTCTTGCTGCTTCTAGGATACTCTCCTTCATTTTTACTTTGGCTAATGTAATTATGATGTGTCTTAGTGTGTTCCTTCTTGGGTCCAACTTCTTTGGGACTCTGAGCTTCCCGGACTTCCTGGAAGTCTATTTCCTTTGCCAGAATGGGGAAGTTCTCCTTTATTATTTGTTCAAATAAGTTTTCCACTGGTTGCTCTTCCTCTTCTCCTTCTGGTACCCCTATAATTTGGATGTTAGATCATTTAAACATGTCCTGGAAGTTCCTAAGCCTTTCCTCATTTTTTTGAATTCTTATTTCTTCATTCTTTTCTGGTTGTATGTTTTTTTCTTCCTTCTGGTCCACTCCATTGATGTAAGACCCAGCTTTCATTCCATCACTATTAGTTCCCTGTGCATTTTTCTTCATTTCACTTATTGTAGCCTTCATTTGTTCATCTAATTTGTGACCAAAATCAACCAATTCTGTGAGCATCCTGATCACCAGTGCTTTGAACTGTGCATCTGATAGGTTGGCTATCTCTTGGTAGCTTAAAAAAACTGGCTCTGGGGCTTTCAATTCTGTTTGAGCCATCTTCCCCCCCACTTTGTTCTGGTAGCACCTGTTATGTATGAGGGGCAGAGCCTTAGGTGTTCACCAGGGTGGGGCACCCCAGTCACTGGGTAGTGATGCTGTATGTGGGGGCAGGGTCCGAGAGGGAACAATGGTGCTTGCTCCACTCTCCACTGCTTCCCCTGAACAAACTGGGCCCCTCTGGTGCCAATTCCTGTGTGGGTGGGCTTGTACACACTGTGAGACCCTCCAAAGACCTCTTCTGTGAGGCTGGGAGTCCCTCCCTGAGCCTCAATCCCCACAGGTGTCCTCAATCAGTGCCCCAAGGCTCTATTTCCCAGCACTGTGATCCTGGGTTGTGCACAGTACCTTGCTTCACAATTGCTGCCTCGCTAGGTCGGCCAGTTGCCACCCCTGGGCCAGGGTCTACCAACTGCTGCTTGCACACTCAGGGTCCACCCACTACAGTCTTGTGCGCCCTGGATGCCTCACGCACCCAGTCCCAACGCCCTCTGCTCTCCGAGCCCTGCTGCCCCACTCTGCCCCTCCTACAGGTCTGGATGAATGAGTCTATTTTAACTTCTTGGTGGTCCAACTTCCATTCAGATCAATTTTCTTTCAGTTTTGGTTGTTATTCTGCTTCTAAGTTGTTGTCTCTATCTTGGTTGTGCAAGGAGGCACGCTGTGTCTACCTATGCCCCCATCTTGGCCGGAAGTGACCGGGAGTCTTAAAGAGTAAGTTCAATTGGAAAATCTTTCTTGGAAAAAGTACTTTCTTCCTTTACAGTGTGCCTTATTATCAATGCAGGTTGCAAACAAGGATAAAAGCAGTGCTTTGTATGTCTACCCTATCATATCATTTATCCTATTAGATTTGGGTTCTCTATTTTTTTTACACCATTTTTACACAATGGTGATAATACTGGCTATACTAGGGTAGAACAGCCTAGTGAATGGGGAAATAATCTAGATTACTTAATATAGTGTACTTATGAAATAAAAGACCTCTCACAAAGGTTCTAATGATGACACTGCCCTGTAATAGTTTTCAACAATATTTTAAGAAAGAAAAATCATAGGAAAAGAGACTGTGGCATCCAGGACAAACTGAAACAACAGGTAAAATGGTGGTGTCTGGGTGCTACTGTCTGGATCTTTCATTTTCAAAGGACAAAAGGAGGCAAAAGCAGCCCTGGCCAGATAGTTCAGTTGGTGGGAGTGTTGTCTCATCCACGCAAGGGCTGCGGGTTCAATTCCCAGTCAGTCAGGGGGCCTGAAGGAGGCAGACGATAGATGTTTTTCTCTCACATCCATGTTTCTCTCTCTCCTTTTCTCTCCCTTCCTCTCCCCCTTCCCCTCTTCTCTCCTTTCCTCTCCTTAGAATTTTTTTAAAGGAAGCAAAACCAATTCTTTTACAGCCACCTGACATGGGTAGTCTACATGTGAGTTAACACACAAATATGATGCATTGTGTTACTTCTCAAGTCATTTTCATTAACACGGGATAGTAAACAGTGATCCTGGACAACAGGTTATTAAATAAAGGGTCCAGTTTGGAGACCTGAAACAAGGGAGGGCCTAAGAACAAAATAAACTAAGTCAATGGGAACACCTCAGAGTCTGGGGAATTGGCAGAACGTGGCAGTTTAGAAGGCTTCTCTCCTTGATATCCACATATATATATGAAGAGGAGAAGATGTGGGGGAAAAATATAAAGCTAACATACTTAGTATTTTTTGTGAAAAAATAGGAGAAATGAGACCCAAATTGGCAGTATAACAAAATGGAGAAAATAAATATTTAAAGGGCATTTACAGTATGGTACTTTGACTACACTTCCTTAGTGGGAAACATTCTAAGACCCAACAAAGATACAAACTAGTCTTAAAATATCGTTCAGCATTTTTATGATTATCAGAAAGTAATTATGTTACTGTAAGAACTGTTACTATAAGAATTATGTACTGTAAGAATTTCATTATAAGAAAAATACAAATTGTAATATAATTTAATACATTGTATTGTACCTATTGATAATTCTAATTTTAAAATAACTCACAACTTTTAAATCTGGCCCCTAAAAAGGGCTAGAAACAATATCCCAATAGCAATAAACACATATAGGAACCAGATTTCATTCTCTAGAGCCATTTCCCATTTTTCTAGAAAGGATAAACTTACTATTTTGTCTTGTTTGTGTTGGTATCATTCATGAAAGCTGTGATCTTTGTTAGGTAGACTCCTGACTATATGACAATGGATGGAAAGACAGAAATACAACTAGAAAACATTACACTCCCTGGCAAAAATCAAGAAGCTTTAGGAAAGTAACCTTCACACTATAATTTGCATAAGGACCACTTAGATGCTGTTTAAAATACAGATGCTTAAGTCCCACACCCTAGCAAATGTATTAGGTCTGGAATAAGACTCAGGACTCCTCATTTTAAACAACCATCCCAGCTAATTCTGATGAGAGTAATCAAAGAACATACTTTGAAAAAGAAACAGTTTTAGAAAAGGGTATAATAGACATTGTCTAGTTCTATCATTCCTTCTACATTTATTATGTATGAGGAAAAAGTAAGAAAGAGCTGAAAATGGCTGCCTCATGGGAAAGAAAAGTATATAACTATTAAATTAATTTTAAAATGTACATACATAACCTTGGTCAAAAATAAAAACTCAAGAAGAAACACAATAAATGAGTCTGCTCTAGCTCACAAACTTCACTGGAGTAAAATGAAGCAGAGGTTTTTTAGGTTCGTAATAAAACAAAAGTACCTAAGAATATTACACTTCATCATTTGCTGGGACATGATGCTAGAAAAAAATCCAGGCTGCATGGCTTGAGAAGTCAAACTTTCAATATGGCCTAGGCTTTGCTTAGCTTTGGTAAAAAGATATTTAATGTACTAAGATGAAAAGTGACGGTTGGAGGTCTGGTTCCATTTCCTCCTCCAGTTTCATCAGTGCGGCTTTTTTATTTGATCCAACATATTCCTTTTACCACTTAGTTTCTCTTAACCTTTTTCCTGAAACCAAATGCTTGCAGCTCTGCATGCCTGTGATGATTGATTCCAAATGCACAAGGAAGGGTGTCAGGAGCAGTGGAGACAGCCCAGTTGCATGGACGGAGCCAGAATCCACACTTGCTTTCCTTTGCTATGATATGGCATAATATGGGAAAATTATTTAGGCGTTTTACTACTCTCTTTCCACCTCTTTAAAAGCACAACAAGCAGTATCTACTTCATAGTTAGTGAATGTTTATTAAGTGTTTCCCAATGTCTTGTCCACTCAGGCTGTTATAACAAAATACCATAAACTTGGACGGCTTAAACAAACATTTATTTCTCACAGTTTTGGAGGCTGGCAGTTCCAAGATCAAGGTGTCTGCAGATTCAGTGTCTGGTGAACATACCACCTCCTGGCTAGCAGATGGTGACCTTCCTGATGTATCCTCACATGGCGGAAATAAGAAGCACGCTGGTCTCGTCCTCTTCTTACGAGGGCACCAATGAGAGCTCCACCCTTATTACTTCATCTAATTACATCCCAAGTGCCCCAAATCCTAATAACATCACATTCAGAAGGTAAGGCTTCAACATATGAACTATGGAGGACACATTCAATCCATAATACTGATCCACAGATAACATTTTGGGTCCAAATCAACTCAACCAACATTAACCACTAACTCCTTCTGAGATGGTTTTTAAAATCTTTTAATGTCCAGAAGAATGTGGTATATTCAATACCACAATCTATTTCTTTTTCTTTTTAATTACACCTTTATATTTTACTTAAAATGAGAAAAAAAGTGTCATATTGTATGTTGAACTATTAGTTAAGGCTTCTACCCCATACCAATGATCAATGCATAGACGAGAGCATATTTCGTCACAGCTCTATACAGAAATCTCCTGGGAAGCTCTACACACCCAAAGATTCCCAGGTCCTCCCAACAGCTCTACTGAATCTGAATCTCTGTGGGTGCAACTTGGCTTGGAAATCATTTCTTCACAAGTCCCCCAAGTGATTCTGCTGCAGCCCATCTGAGAATCAGCATTTGGAGATCCCTGAAATGCCAGAGATCTCAACAGAATGATGACTTGGGAAATGTTGTCTCTGCAAACTTCTGCTGCTGGAAGACTCTTTGGAAACTTCTGGGTTTGATGTGGCAAATTCTTAAAGAGTCCAGTGTTCCCAGGAATTGTATAATTTCTTTTTGTTCTAGGCTTTTTGGGTTTTTTTTTTCCCATTACCATTTAGCCTCCTTGTACCTGGTTTTCCCAGCAATCACCACACTAGTCCATGTCTCTGACTCCTTTTTCTCTTTTGCTCAATCCCTCTACCCTCTACCCACCCCAGCTGTCATCCTGCTCTCTATCTATGAGTCTGTCTCTGTTGTTAGTTCCATTTGTTCATTAGATTCCACATACTAGTGAGATAATAGGGCACTTCCTTTCTCTGAAATAAGCCATTATTTCACTTAGCATAATGTTCTCCTGGTCTATCCATACTGTCACAAAGGGCAAAACTTTCTTCTTTTTAATGGCAGAATAGTATTCCATTGTGTAAATGTCCCACAGTTATTTTCTCTACTAATCTACTGATGGACACCTGGGCTGCTTCCATACCTTGGCAAGTGTAGATAACGCTGCAGTGAATATAGATAGGGGTGCTTATGTTCTTTTGAATTAGTGTCTTGGGTTCCTTGGGATATATTCCCAGAAGTGGAACTGCTGAGTCAAAAGGCAAATCCATTTTCAATATTTTGAGGTATCTCCACACTGCTTTCCACAGTGGCTGTACCAATCTGTGTTCCCACCAACAGTGCTAAAGGGTTCCCCTTTCTCCACATCCCAGCCAGTAGTTGTTCGTTATTGATGATAGCCATTCTGAAAGGTGCGAGCTGACATCTCATTGTGGTTTGAATTTGCGTTTCTCTGATGATTAGTGGTGCTGAACATCTTTTCATATGTCTATTGGCCTTCTGTATGTCCTCTTTGGAGTAGTGTCTATTCAAGTCCTTTGCCCATTTTTAATTAGGTTGGGGTGTTTTTTTTTTTTTTGGTGTTGAGTTTTGAGTTCTTTATAAATTTTGGATATTAACCCTTTATCAGACGTATCGGCAAATATGTTCTTTCATTCTGTGGGCTTTCTATTTTATCAGTGTTTTCCTTTGCTGTGCAGGAACTTTTTAGTTTGATGTAGGCCCATTTATTTATTTTTTCTTTTGTTTCCCTTGCCTGGGAAGATAACTGACAAAATATTGCTATGAACTATGTCTGAGATTTTGCTACCTATGTTTCCTTCCATGATTTTTATGGTTTCGGGTCTAACATTTAAGTTTTTAATTGATTTTGAATTTACTCTTTGCTTGGTATAAGAAGATGGTCTAGTTTCATTTTTCTGCATGTATCTGTCCAATTTTCCCAACACCATTTACTGAATAAACTATCTTTAACCCACTGTGTGTGCTTACTACCTCTGTTGAGTATTAATTGACTATGAAGGTATGGAAATTGACATTGTATAATTTCTTGATAATGCTACCACCAGGAAAACTCCTTCAGCTGACCCACAGATTTAAGGAGTAATAGGATGGAATATTCTTGTGAAAAAGTATATGGTGGGGAGTTGGGACAAAGGTGTGCCTTCCCAGGATAGAAGTGGCACTGGGGTCTATTTCATCCTCACTCCTGTGCTATCCAGAGAGACTCTGAGTCCACTCCTGTCCCAGTTAGGGTAATGTGTTTCTGCTTCACCAAAAAGTTTTTGAGAGAAGTCATAAAAAGAAGGATTACAGTTACAGGTTACTTATTAGCTTAGAGCAATGTTTCCCCACAGGGGTATACATGCCACCGATCAGACACAGGATAATTTCAGGAACTTTTTATTCTAATATGTAGAAAATTATTTCAACTGATACCATAAAAATGTATAGCCAGCATATCAAAACCTATGGTTTCAGATATAACTCCTTAAAATGAGAGTGCAGTAGGTATTTAAGATTTTAAAAGTGAATCGATTTCAATAAAAATATGATGCAAATAATAAAATAAGAGGTACTTGAATGTAGCTAAAATTTACATACCCTTTCCACAAATATTTATTGAGTACCTATAATCAACATGGTTTTGGTAAAGAATAGAGATAAGCCTCTGTCCTCATCAAACTTACATTCTAGTTAAGTATAACCATGGACTTGGGAAACAGGATATACTGCTTTTATATGAATATGAAAATACAGTCACATTAACAAAAATCATCCATCTCAGTAGAGCATTTAGGAGGTTCAGGAAAAACATAATCTATTAGAAGTACAGACTTATGGTTTCAGCTCCAATGTAAAGAGCTTGGAAGTCATGATTCTCATCCTTAAAATAAGAAAAAGCTGAACAAAGTGAAAATCAATACCTTTTCTTGGACCTCTCAGAGGGTGGAAATCACAAGGCAAACTGCTACCCCCAAAACCGGCGAGACAGAAGAATATAGAGCATAACAGCTGAGATGAGCTTACTGGAACAAGTGTTCCCGGAGTAGGAACACTTACACAGTATAACTCTGACCAATTGCTGGGGCTGAGCGTGGACTAGCACGAGAGTAATGTGTCTGAGAGAAACCTCGGGGTCAGATTCTTAGGGGGGTTCCCATGCTTTTCAGAGTTCCTGCAGATACCCCACTGGGTCCCCATGGTGAAGAGACAAGAAAGATCCCTCTACCCCCTGTTGCCTCTGCAGCCCCACCACATACCAGGAAAGGGGGAAAAGTAACCAATGTGAAATATGCTCAAAGCGTTCAGCACCTAAGGGAAGTAAAACACTAAGAAACGCTTGTAAAGGTCACAGCAGAGGAATCCAGGCCAACCTACTAAAAAAATGAGATTTGATCGTAACATTATAGACCACTTCTCCCTGCTACACATCACCACCATAGGATCAGGGCTCCAGTATAATAACAGTGATTAGAGCTGGAAGAGCTGTGAGACACAGATTCTATTTAAGAAGGAGTTCTTAAGAAAACACAAGGATGAAACCAAACAGAAGAAACCAAAACAAGAAGATTAGAGTAATTTAAAGTGTCTGGCAACTCTAGTTACAGCAATGATTAAAACAGCCCAACTCCTAGCCAGATTAACATCAAGCCAAATATTTAAGGCCTACTTATCTTAGTTCCTAGTATCGTATACATCATGTCCAACTTTCAACAAAAAATTACAAGGCATGCTAAAAGAAAAATTGGTCTGAAGAGACAAAGCAAAAAATCAGAAATGACTCAGCTACGACAGAGATTGGAGAATTATCAGACAGGGAATTTTAAATAACTATAATTAATAGGTTAAAGTTTCTCATGGAACCGTAGACAACATGCAAGAATGAGTGAGTAATGAGTGTAGAAATACAGAAACTAAAAATAAAAAATGCTAGAAATAAAAACAACTCTTAACAAAAATGAAGAATGCCTTTGATATGCTCATCAGGAGACTGGACAAAAGTAAGGAAAGAATCAGTGGGCTTGAGGGTATGTCAACAGAAACTTTTCAGATTAAAATGCAAAATGAAAAAATATAATGAAAAACAGAACAGAATATCCAAGAACTCTGAGAAAATTCCCAAAGATTTAACATGTGTAACTAGAATACCAGGAAAGCAAGAAAGAACAGTGAAGAAATATTTAAAAGACTGGCTAATAATTTTTTAAATTAAAATGATAGACACCAAATCATAGTTTTATGAAGTTCAGAGAATACCAACCAAGATAAATAACAAAATATCCATACCTGGGTATATCATATTTGAATTGCAGGAAACCAAAAACAAACAAACAAACAAAAAACTTGAAAGAAGCTAGAAAAAAAAACTACCTTAGCAATAAATGAACAAGAATAATAATTATGGTAGAATTTTGTCAGAAACCATGTAAACAAAAAGAGAGTAAATGAAATGTTTAAAGTAGAAGAAAAAAATTACCAACATAGAAACCTCTATCTAGCTAAATTATTCTTCATATGGAAAGAAGAAATATAAAGACTCTCAGAGAAACAAAAATTAAAGGAATTCATCACCAGCAGACCTGGCATGCAAGTAACATTAATGAGATTCTTCAGGGAGAAGAAAAATTATATAGGTCAGAAACTCAACTCTTCATTGGAAAGGGTGTTATAAAAGATATAAATGGGGGTAAAACAAAATCTTTACTTTTTCTTATTCTTAATTGATCTAATAGATAACTGTTCAAAGTAATGATGATAACAATGTATACTATACAGATACATGAAATGAATGACAGCAATGTTTTAAGATACTTTTCTTCACTACTTATGAAGTGGTACAATGTTATTTGTAAATGGACTTAGGTTGGTTGTGAATGTATATTGCAAAATATAGGGAAATACCACTGATCTGCTAAAGAGAGGAGAGAAAATAGAATCATATAAAATGCTTAATCAAAATCAAAGAAGACAAAAAAAGGAGAATAATAAAGAACAAGTACAACAAATAGAAAACTCCAAACATGACAGCATTAATCCAGTTATGTCAAAATCATGTTTAATGTCAATGGTCTAAATATACTGATTAAAAGATAGAAATTACCGGGGTGAATAAAGAGAGTGTTGTCTAAAAAGCCCAATTTAAATATAAAGACTCAGTATTTTAAGTGAAGGGATAGAGAAAACCTATCAACCAATTTCTCTGATGAATAGACTTGTCTTGATGCCTAAAAAATAAACAAGAAACAACTAAGCCATTATAAAAGTAATTTTGTCCACCAGAAAATATCAAAAAACAATCTTTAATAATGACTGATGAACATGTAAGTCTCAGTGCCTAGAAATCCAAGGCTGGAATTGAGAAAAAAATATATTACAGTTGACCCAGATTACATGGGTTTGAACTGCACAGGTGTACTTACATGGAAATATTTTTCAATATATATACAGTCAACCTTCCATTTCCCTGGGTTTCACATCCACAGACTCAACCAACTTTGAATTTTAAAAAATACATATCCAGGAAACTCATATTTCCAAAGAACAAAAATCTACGTCTAATAAAGAAAGAATGAAGTTTAATGTTATATTTCTATAAAGCTTATATCTCATGTATGACTATGTTATTAATATAGAATCTCACCCTGGCTGGTGTAGCTCAGTGGATTGAGCTCGGGCTGCAAACCAAAGGGTCGTAGATTTGATTCCCAGTCAGGGCACATGCCTGGGTTGCAGGCCAGGTCCCCAGTGAGGGCCATGCGAAAGGCAACCACACACTGATGTTTCTCTCTCTCTCTTTCTCCCTCCCTTCCCATTTCTAAAAATAAATAAGTAAAATCTTTAAATATATATATGTATATATATATAGAATCTCAAATAATAAGAAGTAATTACAAACTTTATGGATGTAAGCAAATTATAATGCAATCCAATTTTGTGAAGTTATATTTTATATAGAAGAAAGGTTATTTTCACAGTTCACAATCCATCTTCCCTTCAAAGAAAAATATTATTGAATCATTAATGTTCTCCAACCACTGACTAAAGAAGACAAAAAAGCTGAGTCTTCAATTTTAATCTTCAATATCAGTTGTCATATTTAGTTGGTTTAAATAATTGTTTTAATTGGTTTAAATAATAGTTTAATGTAACCATTCCTTTTTACCACTTTAGTATTAACAATGCTGCTCCTGAAATGTTCAGAGAACTTCAACAAAGGAACAGTAAGCACAAAAAGGACACAGAAACCATAAAAAGATCCAGTCAGAAATGGAAAATACAATAACTACAACAAAAAATACACTTGACCCTGGCTGGCGTAGCTCAGTGGATTGAGCATGGGCTGTGAACCAAGTGTCACAGGTTCGATTCCCAGCCAGGGTACATGCCTGGGTTGCAGGCCATGACCCCCAGCAACCACACATTGATGTTTCTCTCTCTCTCTCTTTCTCCCTCCCTTCTCTCTCTAAAAATAAATAAATAAAATCTTTAAAAAAATACACTTGAAGGAATCAATACCAGATTAGATGAAGCAGAGGACTGAATCAGCAATTTGGAAGACAAAGGAGTAGAAAACACACAATCAGAACAGCATAAAGAAAAAAATTAATTAAGATAATTAAAGAGACCTGTGACACAATACCAAGTATAACATTCACATCATAGTTGTACCAGAAGGAGAAGAGAGCACAGGATAGAAAATCTATTTGAAAAAATAATGACTGGAAACCTCCCTAACCTGGTGAAGGAAATAGACACGCAAGTTCATGGTGTGCAGAGTCCCAAACAAGATGAACTAAAAGAGACCCACACCAAGACACAAGATAATTGAAATGGAAAGGTTAAAAACAAAGAGAGAATCTTAAGAGCCACAAAAGAAATACTATTAGTTGCCTACAAGGGAGCTCCCATAGACTGTCAACGAATTTATAAACAGAAACCTTTCATGCCAGAAAGGAATGGCAAGAAATATTCAAAGTGATGAAAAGCTAGGGCCTACTACCAAGACTATACATAGCAAGGCTATCATTCAAAATTGAATTTCTTTTGTTTCTTGGGCCATAGAACACCACCCTGCCTTCAGTTGATTTTGGGGGTAGGAGGGAAGGGCCATTTTTAGGAGTGGAGCATGAAATTAACACAGAGAAGTAGAGATGGAAAAAAGGGAAAATACATAAATAGATATGAAGTTACTCAAATCCCTAAATCCAGGTAACCCTTAGGTTAGCTCCAACCTGCTTACCTTTCAATGCTTTGATACCTGAACCAGTATATTTTTTCTTCCAAAGCCATAAGTAGGTAAAATTGGTAAAAAAATAAAAAATAAAAATAAAATCTGTCCCCTGAAACCAAAAGAGGCTTGAGCCAAATTCATAAACATACAGGTCAGACCAGAGATCTCTGAGAACTACACGGTGGTTCACATTTGACATTAGCTCAGTTTCTGGTATTCTCTAGCTAGCAAGCCCCATGGCCTGTCTTTTCCTGGTTCCCCTAAGTGATCTGTTCCAAGTGAAGCACGCCAGAGAGAGACTTATCCTGGACCTAAGAACCTAAGCACAGTTCCCTTCCAAGTACTATAACAGACCTTAACAATATGTTCCCATAGTCATATGTTTTTCATATTTTCAAAAGAATAGCTGTGGGCACCTTTGGCATCCAGACACAGGGAAAGTGAAGCTGGAACATACTTATGTGGCTAACGCCACTGTTGTGCACATCGAAGTCAGTGCTAGTCTTAGAGGGGTAGGAACAGTGTCCAGGTACAGTCGACTCAATCATCAGCACGCCAAGAAGGCGCAGGCACAAAGTCCTGTCACCACAGGGGTGTGCCCTCTCATGCCTCACACTGAAGGACATGGGTAGCAAAGGTGAACCTTTTGAAATAAAAGCCAACCTGTGGGGAAATTCTCCCAGTCACCAGATGTCTTAAACTTTAAGCACGGGATTCCATGATCACTGATGCCTCAACAAAATTCAAAGTGCTCTCCTGTCAGAAATGTATTAAATATAAATGTACTATAATTGTTTTCTTTTATAAAGTTTGAATACACCCTTTTAACTGAAATTTGGAAAGACAATTCAATAAAACTAGTGAAAATCATGATGCCTGATTTGGATATATACAAAGGGTACCTTCTTTTGTCATTTTTACATTTATTAAACAGCTAAAAGAAAATTCAGATAAAAAAATTAGTAGGATCTCAAACAAAAGTGACAAAGAACAGTCATATTACCAGCTGAAAGTATTTTGACATTCCGAAGCAAATGTTATAATTTTTTTTCAATATATAACAAAAGCAGCGATCCATCAAAAAGAAATAAAAATAATGAACAGGCTCTTGAGTTGTTTTTAAAAATCTGGTTATGAAGAGGAGTTAATCATATAATCGTACTAAAAAAAGGTTTAAATTTCTCACTGATTTGACATGAAATACTGGCATCAGTGAAGATAATGCAAAACTCCTAACATGCCACTAAATGAGGACACTGTTGACAAGCCTTTGATCAAGGGTCATTAATTTAGAGCATTTGAAATCTCATAAAATCTTACAGCTTATTATGATAGGTTTTCCCAAATTTGACCAAAAATCCCCGAATTTATAAGGCATTATTAATAAGATAAAAAGCTGAAAGAAATCTTTCTATCAATAACTGAAAATAAATTTCAACCATATCCTCTCTATAGAAGATGATATTTCAAAATGAGTATCATATAAAGAGAGGTAATTAGAATATAGTAAACCACAGCATGTAGATTAAAATAAAGTGATGTGTCAATTAATTAACTTTTAACATTAATTCTCTGGATTTTGTGATGTTTTAGATTTGTTAGCTTTTTTAAGTGTATGATTTCTTTTCTCATTCTATATAAATATTCACTTCTATATCTAACTTTGTGTTTGTAATTTTGCAAATATTTTATTCTTGAAAGAGGCTTTCAAAATTACATTACACTCAGGTCTAACAGAACCTGGATCCAACCATGGACGCAGCTCTGTGGCATATGAATAAAACCCAAGCTAAGCCTCCATTAGTCTAATATGATTAATGTTGCTGTATTAACAACCCTCTCTGCCTGATTCCTTTACCCACCCACCTGAGCACCGGTGTATAACAGGTGCTCACTGGTTTCTATGAGCTCACATCTATCCAATCCTAAACCACGATCTGAGCCTGTTAATCAATACACTGATATAAACCTCCATGTACAACTTAGTGGGTGTGGAAATAGTAGATGCTCAAATTGTTGGAAGGCAGTAGATCCCATGGCGATGGTGACAGGGTCGGGCCTGGTGCCTCTTCAATAGGAAACTTCGGCTTTTCTAGGTAGATAGCTTCTACCACTCCTGCGGGGGCCAGAGAGCTCCCTGCCTTCCCCCACCCTGACATCTAGAAGGTGGCAGCCTTGTACCCAGTGTATAAGCTGCTCCCTCATTAATCTTTCCTACAAGTCCTGTTTCCTAATTATTACTGTCATGAGCAACTTCCTGGCTAACATCAAATTGTGATGCAGTCTGAGCCCACCCTTCACAATCCCCAAAGCCCTGACTCATACACTCTTGGTTTGTGCTTCTTAAATGAAGAAGGGAATGGCCCACCCAAAGGTAGATTGGCCTTCCCACCAAAGTGGTCTTCCCTTCCACTCTGACATTCCCCTGGAACACACTGATTCCTTTCTTAGTTCAGAACAAGATGCAACACCAACTGGACAACCAACCCAGGTAATCTCCTATCCTTTCAGCCTTCAAAAGTAATGGGAAGTGAGTGGGTAAATTATTGCTTTACAGTAATACAGCCTAAAATTCCCACATTCAGTGTTGGGCTATCCAAAAGTTTAACTTTGCTGATGCTTAGGGCTCCAGAAATACAAGATCCTCCCTACTCAAACAAAACAAAACAAATTTTGAGTAAAAATTCAACGTATTTTTCAAAAGCATCAAATTTGTTAATCTGAGAGGCAGAATATGTGCTACCTAAGGGCATGAACTCTGGCACCAAACTGCCTCATTTTGAAACTCAGCTCTGCCACAAACTCCACAGGTGGCCTTATTCAATTTACTTTACCTCTCTCAGTCTACTGTTGTGAGTCCCGAACATAGTTATATATGCAAAGTGCTTAGGACAGTACCTGACATGCAGTAAGCAGTTTAAGTGCTTTCATCACTAAGCAAATTAGAACTTTTGGGTCCTTCCTTATTTTACATTATAATTTATTGTTCTTTTATTTTGAATTACATTTGACAAGGCCAACATCCTCTCTTCAGTGCCTCAGGCCTCAAAACTCATAATTTGACCCTGGTCTTATCTTGGGCCTTTATTTCCTAACTGTGGTCCAGATGTTGATAGGTATTTCCATTAAAATTTTTTTGTTGTTGTTTAATACATGATGGACATAGTTTGAGAACTGTAGAGTTAAGCAAGTTTCTTTACCTCAGGGCTTCTCAGAACCTTTAACATGTGGGCATCTGTCACCAAGCTGACACACTAACAGATACCAAGTTACAGAAAAACGAATCCAGGCCTCCAGTGTATGTTAAGGCCTCTCAGTGCAGATGACACAGCAGTCTCCCAGGAAGACAGAGAAGTCTGCTTTTCAGGGCTTCAAAGCCCCAAGACAGCCCCAGCTGCTGGAGTTTCTTCTTAAAAGGTCTATCTCAGGCCTTGTGCCTGCCTGACCACCAGGTGCAAGCACACAACGAAGACCCCATACCTTCCTGGGTGCTCATTGGAGGCAGGAACAAGGGCGAGTCGTCAGGTGCCACATGCTCATCCACACAGGACTCCGAGAGAGGGACATAACGCAGAGCATTGCCCACATTCCCCTGACCACAGACACTTTTCTTCAGGAACACTGAAAATCATCTCTGGAGACACCAGGTGCCTTTAAACAGTGACAGATTTATTTTGTGGTTATTTTTTACTGAATTTATTGGGGTGACATTGGTTAATAAAATTTGATTCGTTTCAGGTACACAATTCTGTAATACATGATCTGTGTCCACCACCCCAAGTCAAGTCTCCTTTCTTCACCATTTATCTCCGCTTTCCTCTCTTCTACCTCCCCCTCTGGTATTCACCATTCTGTTGTCGGTGTCTGTTTTTTTCCCTTTGCCTAATCCCTTCACCTTTTTCACCCAGGCCTAACCCTGCTTCTCTGGCAGCTGTCAATTTGTTCTCTGTATCTATGAGTCTATTTCTGTTTTGTTTGTTAGTTTATTTTGTTCATTAAATCACAGGGTACTTGTCCTTTCTCTAACTGGCTTATTTCACTAAGCATAACATTCTCCAGGTTTATCCATGCTGTAGCCAAAGATTTCCAGTGACAATTTTTTTTCAAAGTTTCTGAAAATACTTGTCTATTGATTCAATTTCCTTTTCTTAAAGATCAAAATTTCTCTACTTTTGGAGACTATAATCTGTCTTCTATTCACTTCCCAAATTTGAAAGTGCCAAATATTTTACAATACCTTATCTAATTCTGGTATGCAATTCTTCTGAAAACGTTCAAAAGTGAATTTCAGGATATACCTAATCTTTGGAAACAACACAAATGAAGAAAGTTCCTTCTAATTCCTAAGGAGTCACACAGTGTGTCTGAGTTACGGCAGGACCGCCACAAACCCACCTGATTCCCAGGGAAAGCCCCATCTCTAATACCGGGCAGTTGTGGAAGTAATCGTAATCACTTGAGGTTGTGATCACTGAGCAAAATATTTAACTTCTCTATGCTTCAGTTTCCCCATCTATAAAAAGAGGATTATCATGAGGTTTCAATGAGATGGTGATATAAAGTTTCCAGAACAAAGAAGGCCATTTTAAATTCTCAATTTCTTTCCTGAGTTATAGCCACTTCACTTTCTGCCTTTCTACGTCTCCTTTAAGTTTGTGCACTCCAAATCCCCTAGACTCCCTGTTCTCCTGCAGCTGACTTTCCCAAGTAATATTTTATTAGTTTTCATCATTTTCCCTACTTCAACTCTTTTCATTCTGACCCCACTTGGTCACTGAAAAATTACAATCAATTTCACAATTTGTGTAGCTGCTTTTTGGCAATAACATGTACATTCCTGACAAAGAAATACTAGATCGTATTAAAGATTTCAATGCTTCAGAAATTATATCCTTTTCTTATTTTAGCCAAGGATGAAGTTTTCTTAATCTTATTCCTTTGGACTGAGCTCAGCCTCCTTAAATGTGAATTGTTTCTTGGGTTAGGATCCAGAAGGAAGTAAAAAACAATCTCATAAAATGGTCACCTAACACAGCGCAGATTAGTATCACCAGGTATGATGATTCTCCTCCAAGGTGCATAAAGGAGATTGTATTTACCTGTCCTCAATACATTTCTGGTCTTTTTGCTTCCTGGTTTATTAAATAAAATTTCCCTTTAAAAGTTGGCTTTCTTGGTTTTTATGAATGCCCATTTAACTATTTCTTAACTTTTAAGCCATCAAATATTTTCTTCACAGAGAAGAAAATAACAGTACATAGTTCAGTACACAATTGTTCCTGTGGCACAGAATTCCAACTTCGATAAAAGTGTGTCCTGAGATTCTTTGGGGAATCACCTCTCCTTCACCTTGTGGGAATCACCTCTCTTTCACCTTGCAGGAGTTAGGAGGGATCAGTTCCTCACCCAGCAGCAGAGGTCGCCCCAGTTCGGCCTCAGTCAACAGCCATGTCATGTTTCCTAGTTATGGTACCTGGTTCAGGGAAAGGCATGGGATTCAATCAAAGCTGATGGAAGACAATGAGACTTACTGAGACAGAAGAAGGCAGTCTCCCCACTAGACTGAACTTGAGGCATATCACGTATCGTGGCCAGAAGAGGTACAGGTTGAGTTAGAAAACAAAGATGGAGAGAAGCTGAGCTAACAGTGAAGAGCCACAGTCCTAGGACTTAAAACTAGACCTGCCCCTGGATTCAATCACGAGTCAATACATCCCTTTTTCCTTTGCAGCTCTGAGTTAAATTCTTGTCATTTGCAAATGAAAAATTGCTAAGTCATACACATCATATTTTACTACATTGCAAAGCTTTATAAGGTTAGTTTTTCATACTAAGTCTACCAGGACAAGCAGAGCAAGAACACACACCATTTTTAAAGTCAAGGAAACTGACCTCCAGAGAGATTACACAACATGGCCAAGGTTACACAGTAAGTTACAGAGTTCCAACTCAAACCTGGGTCTTCTAAATCCCTGCTCTGTCATAATTTCCACTTTTCTACAAACATTATAGAAACTTCCACTGTGCTCATTCCTACTTGTCCCACCTTGCTAGTTCTTCACCCAAATAAGTGCTAGACTCCCCTGTTAGTAGTTCAGAGAACTGCAGACATTGTTAGGCTGTTGGGAACTGCCCTGCCTGGTTTCAGAAGCTGTAACCCCCCATGGCTAAGGCTGAGTAAGCAACCCTAGTACCAAAAATCACTAAGGAGACAAAGCTTATCTCCCTGGCCGGGGTGCTGCCTCTGCCCCCTTTACTTTACCTTGCTTGGCCCCAAGTCTGAACAGTTAGCCAATGACTGGTAAGATTTCTCAAGGGAGGAATGACCTAAGACAGGCACGGTCATGAAGGGGCCCCCAGGGAAGAACTTGGGGGGATACAGAAAAAGGTTGATCGACCCTCACCCCTCAGTTTTGACATAGCCTGAGTCCTCATTCTGTCTGCAAGAAGTCTCCTAATTTTTTGGCTGCCTTACTTCCCCTGCCTGACTTAAGCCTAAACTAATGACAGAGGTGGGTGCAGCCCTGTGCTGGAAAGGGCAGATTCCCAAGCGTGGATCAGGCCTAAGAAAGAATGCATAAAATCCTGTGGAGCCTGCTTTGCTAATACCCTGAATTTAAATGATAAGGGTCCGAGCATGAAGTGAGTTTGTTCCCCAACATTTTATGGCACTTTAGTTATCTGACCCTGACTTGAAATAAGCCCTCAGAGTTCTTTGTATGTTATCAATTGTTTGACCACTACTGCCTGACAATGACTGATGAGCTTTACCTGTATTCCTATGCAAATGAACCCAATAAAAGCCCATTGAGGAAAAGGCTCCTGGCCCTTCTCCTTTGAGAGTTCAGCCACCTTTCCTCCCTAAGCAGATCATGTCTTGGTAGATTTATTTTCATCCATGGCAGACATGGGGCTCTGTGGGCAAAGCCCCTCCACATTAGGTACCACAGGGAGCAACAGGGAAATGATCACTGTCTTCAAAACTGTAAGCTTGGACTTAAAAGTACAAAGTTATTAAGTGACAGCACATACTGTGCCACATACCACTTCTAGCAATAAAGCTTAAAATGTTATCTCCCTCGACCCCTTTCCCCCCACCCCAGCACTAGAGTGACCAGCAGACTCCAGGTATAAACACAAGCCTATTAAATCAGGAACTCAGAGCTTCAAGGTCCCCTCTCTACAGAGACAGTGATATACTGGATCTCTAAACATGAAGCAATTATTTATTCCTAAATATCTTAGCCTTGGAATTGCCAGTGTCTTTCATGCTGTCTTGGACAAAAGGTTATCATTTTTCTGCATATGCTTCTATACCCTCTGGCTGAAAGATACAGTTACCAGAGCATAATGTACCTTCTTTGGATGATATCACATACACTCTAACCAATCTCAATTCTTCTGAGCCAAAATTATAGAAGCAATTCTAAGATAATATAATCTTAGTGACTTGGAATTTTGACTATAAAACAAAAAACAAATAATAAGCAACAGATAAAACAGATAGAGAGCAACCTTCCTTGAGACCTGGGTAAAAACAAAACATAGTTCTTTTTTCTCATTCTATTTCTCAATTTCCCAACATGTCACAGTTAATCAAATTGTATTTATTCCTACTGAAAGAAAATGAATTTTCCTAAGCTTTAGTATAAATGGGCACATATTCAAATAATCCTAGTCAGTATAGTCATTTGTAAAGTTATTTTTGTTGAGGGATCCATGTTATGTAAGATGAAAGTTATTATGTTGAATCATAAAATTGTTCTCTCAAAGCCAAGAGTTTTAAATGTTTATCATAATAAATCATGCTAATCAAGAATATTTTCTTTGTGAATATGTAAACAAAACAGGAACACAATACAGATATTATAAAAATCTTTAATCTTCATTTTGCATTCACTTTTCAAAACTATGCACAATCTTGAATATGCATGCCTATTCCAGTTTTTTTATCCCATATGACAATATAAAACGAAAGACAATAAGATCAATTCAGTAACAATTTGGAAGCGATTCCTAGTCAGACGCTTATTACAGCTGTGTTTCTCAAGGCTTAGTTAAAATACTTCTCTGAAAACTACACTGTGATTTGCTCTTCTAACGGATGCATATTTTTATCTCTCTGTACAGTTGCTTTCTGTCAACACTTGACTACACAGAGAAAACAGAGACCAAAACAGCGAGGAAGAACTTAAACAGAAATCAGCAGCTGTTTAAAGAAATGTTCCAGTATTGAAAATATGTATTATTATTTCCAGCACTTAATAATGACGGCTAAATTGGTAAACTGTATCATTTTGAGAGATAGCAATTTAAGGAAATAATTTTTAATAAAGAACTCATCCAAGAATAAAATATTCAACTGGGACTCTGCTCTTAAGGTTTAACTGATTGAAAAATGACCCTAAAATAATGAATATTTTTAATACCATATAATTGATTGTCTTTAAAAAATTGAGGATAACTGTAATAGTGTAAACAATAAAAATAAAGTTAAAGAGTAAAAATAAAATTAAAAACAAATTAATTCTGGTAATAAGTCAAGTATCATAAATTACCCCTATAAAAAGTTTTAAAATGTTTTAAGTACTTCCAAAAGCACTTGTAAAGTTACAATCATTTATTAAAAACAACTCTCTTAGCAGAGTGGGTGGGACAGGAGACTGGAGTTTCAGTCCCAGATCTGCTTCCAAATACATTCGTCTTTGACAAATGGAGAAAGTGAACACTGAAGTCAGAACCAAATTCAAATTCCACACTTACTAGCCATGTGACCCTAAACAAGTCACTCAGTCTCCCTGATTCTTGATTCCAGCAGGTACAAAATGGAAAAATAATCTACATGGACTGTAAAGATTAAATTATACGTACACAGCCCTGGCTGGTGTGGCTCAGTGGACTGAGTACCGGCCTGTGAAGCAAGGAGTCGCTGGTTCAATTCACAGTCAGGGCACATTTCCCAGGTTGTGGGCCAGGTCCCCCAGTAGAGGGTGCACAAGAGGCAACCACACATTGATGTGAACACATTAATATCCCTTCTCTTAAGTAATGAGTATTACTCGTGCACCATTTCACAGTATTTATAAATTTAAGTATACATAAATATAAATGCTTTTAAAAGTAACATTTTATAACAAATCCACAACTACTTTAACAACCCTTGAGGACAGATGTGTTTTGGAGTTGAGAAATTTTTTAATTTTCAAAAGGTAACAATGTGCATATATCACATTACATCATGTTCCCAGCAGGATCATGACAACAACCCATCATCGAACTTACTGATATCTTTGTACCAAATGATAGTCACACTAACTAGGACAAAGGAGGACTGTTACATAGTTTATTGCATTGTGATAGGCACAACTCCCAAGATTCCCCACAACCCCCATTCTTTAGTCAATCTAATACCAATCCAGGTACTGCACGAAGAGACTTTGCAGATGGAATTAAGGTTACTAGCCAGGTGACTTTGAAATAGGAAGACCATCCTAGATTATGTGGGTAGACCCAATGTATCATGGGAGCCCTTAAAAGCAGAAGAGGAAGGCAGAAGCATCAGTGGGAGGGAGACAGTGGAAGAGGAAGGCAGAGAAAAGATGAGGCAGAAGGGAAGATGAGAGAGATTAAAAGCTTGAGAGAGACCTGGCAGGTCACTGCTGCCACTAAAGAAGGAGGCAGGGGTTCAATGGCCAAGCAACGTATGTGGCCTCTGGAACAACAACCCACAGCCAACAGCCAGCGGGGAGTGAGGACCTCAGTCCTACAATTTCAAGGAACTGAATTTTGCCAACAACCTAAGAGTGCTTGGAAGTAGATTCTTCCCCAAAAGATACTCCAGGTAGGAGCAAAGCCTTGATGTCACCTTGACGGGGCCCCATTCGACTCTAAGCAGCAGATCCAGCCAGCTGGACTTCAGACTCATGGAAGCTTAAGACAATCAATTTGTGTTGTTTTAAGCTATGAAATTTAGGGTAATTTGTTATGGCAGCAACACAGAACTAACATGTATATGTTATGTTCAAGTGAGGTTTTTTAATGCCAAATGAGATGCTGCAAATTTACAAAATCTGTGTTTTCAGCCCTGGCTGGTGTGGCTCAGTGGATTGAGTGCTACTCTGTGAACCAAAGGGTGGCTGGTTCAATTCCCAGTCAGGGCACATGCCTGGGTTGTGGGTCAGGTCCCCGGTAGGGGGCATGCAAGAGGCAGCCACACATTGATTTTTCTCTTCCTCTCTTTCTACCTCCCTTCCCCTCTCTCTAAAAATAAATTAAATCTTTTTTTTTTTTAAAGAAAACCTCTGTTTTCAGAGCTTTGAGAGTTTCAGAATTGCCCAAAAGGGATTCAGAACTCTTTATTTCTGTTACTAAGTTTGTTCAGTGAGTTTACCAAGTCAATAAATACTAATAAGGCTTTGAAACTTTCACTAAAATCTTGTTATATATGCTTAAAAAACATCCTCCAATAGTCATCCAGTGTCTAACTCCCTTTCAGTCCTAAAGGTTCTAACGTTAGCCAGTCCCTCTAAGATAGCCGACCTCATACCAACTCTAAAGGAAAGTGCCTCTGTTAGCAATAGTAAACACTTACTGAGTACCTCTGTGTGCCATGCACTGTTCTGGGTGCTTCATATACATCAACACATTTAATCTGCCACACACCCTTGAGAAAGGTACTATTACCATCCCTATTTTACAAGTGGAGAAATCCACTCACTGCGTAGTCACCTGACTTGCCCAAGGTCACACAGCTAGTAATTGGCACGGCTTCTAAACCCAGGCAGTCTAGCTACAAAGTTCATGATGCTGACCACTTCGGTTGGTGCCTCTCTGTTGGTGCAGGTACCATTTAATCACACACCCACAAATGGCACAACAAATACAAAGTTCCTGCTAACCCAGAATGTATAGGCTAAATATTTTTTTCTCTACACACTTTTGCATTGATACTTCAAGTGCCAATACTATTTTCTGTGGGAAGCACAGTGCATTGGCCAGCCAACCAGCAACATCTGTTTTTCATAATTTCCTGTTGGGCAGCCTTTTCTCTCCTATTAGACTGTGAACTTCTGGAAACAATGGGATCTAAAATCCGAATAACCTGGTGCCATGCCCTTGTTACTGCGAAATAAACTCACTGTGACTGACTGCATGGCTCGTTCACAATCTCCCAGCTCAAGAACACAACCCCTCAGGCCAGAGCAAGCCCCCAGGGCCTACTGCAAGGCTTCTTCACCCCGATTTGTGATAGCCAAGCACGTCCAGAAAACAACAACAAAATTGGTCATATTTATCAATAGGATCTGCCCACAAGATATTATCATTATTATAGTGAGAACAGTTATTAATGCCTGAACCCTAAACAGAAACATCCCTATGTAAAAGTTCCCATGTACGAGGACGGGTGGCACATCAGTGCAGGGTCGGGGTGCCCACTGTAACAAGACCATGAGAAGACACTGGCAGGAAGTGAATGTCAGAGGGAAAAAAACACTAGATCAGTGGTGACTTTGATGGATCAAAATCACTGAGCGGGCTTGTTAAACATGCTGTTCTGGGTCCCACTCCATCAGAAGGTCTGATTAGTAGTAGGTCTGGGGAAGGACCTCGGATGTTTGTTTCTGAGTTCCCAAATGAGGCGGAGGCCGTCGGTCCAGAGGCCACACTGGGAAGCTGCTGCACTAACCCAGTTATCGGCAGTCCTTAGAACTTCCCGGGTAACTATTAACTGCTCACTGGGTTAGGAAAACTGTTAATGAGGAAAACATTAATGTAGAAACCAGCTTTGCATGACTGGAACAACCTATCACAAGATGTGTCCTTGGAAGTGTGGGTTTGCAGGCTAGTTGATGGACATCAAAAGGGGAGCCCTCCTGGACAGTACCCAGTAGCAATGGAAGGTGTGCATGAGGGAAAATCCTAAGCCTCTCCATCCAGGCACTGTGATTCCCACGATCATTTTTTCAGAGGGGGAATAAATCCACATCTGTTACTTCTCTAAACTCCTCTGGAATTCATATACATAGCCATGTGTTACCAGTTAACTAAATGGCCTCTTAAAAACCGCTGCCAGAGGGCTGTTTCAAAGCCATTTCACCACATTGGCTTTGAAGAATATCTCTGCACATGATAAATTTTAATTAGGAAGTTTGCTGACTGTGCATTTTAAATGCAAGGTGTATAGCAAAAAGAGATCTTCTGTGACCTCTGTTAAGCTTTGTTGTCAGTTAAAATCTCAGCCACAAGCTTTAAAAGAGGAATCAGGGTGGGACCAGAGTGAAAAATAATTTTTAAGAGCTATGAATGAGATCCACATAAAAATCAGATCCAGAGAGACAGAAAGTAATGGCAGGAAGGGATTACTCAGGCAACAACAAGATACCTCATACATACAGATAAAGTTCGGCTGAAGAATGACAATCAACCATTTTCACTGGGGAACTGACTTCAATTAATACAAAACTATTCAAATAATTTTAAAGGATTTTTAGTATGCTATTTATATCAGAAAACTTAGAAGTTTTCATTATTAAACTTGCTTGATTTTGTTCTTTTTCTAAATGATTACTGCTTGAGTGTCCCTAACCTCTCAGTGAGGTCTAACGTACACCTGGGCTCATGGGCTCCAATTGCCCTGTCAGTGGAGATGGTTCTGTGCACGTCATGCATTTGGTGCAGTGAAATCTAAGAGACATCACAGTACTCAAAAGCCTTCCCTGTCTTCCTAGCTGGCCCAAAATACTACCTTTCAGAGTAAGGCCATGGTGTTACCCCAAAGAGGCAGAATACCTCTAAAGAGTCACCTGCATGGACTAGGAAGGGGACTGGACCCAGCCAACACATCGTCATGGAATAATTTTATCAGAGAACAGATGACTAGCAGGACCAAGGGAGCCAGGTGACCACCCAACAGAGGAAAGGATGGATGCAGTGATGACTAAGGTATTGGAAGGATAAAGCAAGGGCTGGAAAGGCCTGAGGCATACTGACTTTCCCATGAGGGAAGCTATAGGCTCTGGTGGGGACCAGAGTCAAGAGAGGAATTTCACATCATGCTACAGCTATTCTTGGGCAACCTGACATTTGATACTTTGAATCTAATTATTCAGTTACTCACAGGAAAAGTTACTAAACTGAAAAAAAAATTAAAGCAATGTATTGCAGGGTCTTGATGGATAGAAAGAATAAGATGTACATGGGATTACAAAAGCCAGTGAATAAAATTCAATAAGAATTCCCAGGTTTTACTGTCACATGACTCATTACTTTTTGATAAAGGGAGCCCCTCTTGGATCCAATATAAAGGGATGTGCATTTAGAAGATCAAAGGGTTCTCATTTCAGCCAGTCTGTGGAATGAACTCAGCAGTAGTATTACCACAGCACTTCAATCTGTCTTTGAACGTCACCTTTATCCAAAGTTGTCTTTTGCAGACCCCATTAACTATCTCTCCCATATCCAGCCCATATGCCACTTAGTAACAGAACCCTGATGGGTCAGAGAGCCTTTCTTCTCCCATGTGACAGGGAATTGGAAGGGGGTAAACTCATCCCAGCTCCAGGGTGATCCTGCTTAGTATCAACTAATCGCAGAGACCTTGTCCTTTGCCCAGGATTGGTTTAGCGGGAAGTTTGAGCCAATTCTGGCCAACCAGACTTTGGAAGTTTCAGTTAAAAAGTTCCCCAGTTCCCTACAGTGAGACAGAGGAAGAGGGGTCTTTCTGTCTTTTCTGGACACAAGAATGCCAAAGCAGCTGAGCTGCAGTCACCTAGACTGCCCAACCTCTGGACTGACTGTTAGAAAAGGGAAGAACCTTCTATTAGGTACGACTCTTTGAGACAGACAGGCACTTCTGTCACTGTTAGCCCAAAGCACCCTAAACTAACTCATTATCAAAACGTGCTACAGGAAAACAATTTCATTATATCAATAAGTAAAACTACTGCCCATGATAGACATAAAAAGTAATACTACCTATGGGATTCAGGAATTATTCCGAGAATCAAAGTCACTAGTAAAAGAAAGCATCTTACTAAGTAGCTCAAAACATACCAGGTTTTTGTTTTCATGACTAATCAAATTTCCATTCCACTATCAAAGTCATCTTTCTGCAAACAGATTGAACTTTAAGACTCAATCACTTAAAAACTTTCACAGTCCTCCATTATCAACCAGATAATGGCCATATGTGTTACCATGGCCATCAAGAACTCAACTTAGGCCTACTTCCAAAGAAGTAGCTTGGTCTCCCAGCTCTCCCCAGCTCACTGAACTTCATGCAGCTCAGCTCAGAGGCACTCCCACATCAACATGTCATTCTTCTGTCTCTTCTCTCTGCTTTAGATAACCCCTGCCCTAGCAAAATCTTACACAGCTTAACTGAGAAAAAATATCAAATTTTCTGTGACATTTTATCAGGAGCCCTGTACCAGACAAGAGTGTTCACTCTCTCTCTCTCTGGGTTGAATCAGCTCTGATCATCTCACTGGGTAGGTATCTGTTTCCTCCACGTGGTCAGGAAGGCCTGAACACCAAGATCACTTCTCCGATTGTGAGTTGAACTGATTGGACTTCACAGATCTCTAATTAGATCTCTTTGGGTTAGAACACAAAAAGACATTAAAAATTTCACCAGTAGATAGGGAAACAAATGTACTTCTTTTTTAATTGGCTAATTCAATGTTGGGCATATTAAGAACTATTCCCTTAGAACTCTAACATTTCTTTAAAATCCTGATTATCACTTCCATCCCAACTTATGGTTAACTATCATGGCATTCTGAAAGAAGCTATATCTGAGGTCCTATATTTCACTTAATTTTATCATTATGTATAAAGCAATCCTTCCAAAAGGCAATAAATTGTAACACTTTTGTCATTGATTCCTGTGTTGGTTGAATATTGGATTAAAAATAAGAATAACTGGATAAAGAGGGGGATAAATGATTATAGACAGAGACTTAGGTTGGGGTGGTAAACACACAATACAGTACATAGATGATTACTATAGATTTGTACACCTGAAGGCTATATAATTTTATTAACCAATGATGCCCCAATAAATTATATAAAAATAAATTTAAAAGAAAATAAAAAATTAAAAACCAGGTTTTAGTCGTTAAAGAACACATTAAAGAAAGAGAGTCCATTTTAACAACCATGTATGTTTTTAAATGCCCCTAATGAGTTGTTAAATTAGGTTATGAGACTGTTTTTGGTAGTAACTGAAGTGTTATTATACAGGATGATGCTTGCTTTGTGAATTAAAACAGATAACAATAAAAAATGAGAATAAGTGATAGCTGTTGGTCTTTGACTTTTTTGGTAATAAGAGGATATACAACTGAAATAGCAAAATAAAGACTAGGATCGGTAAATAAATTAGTCACCATAAAAAAACAGAAATTGGTTCTAAAGTAAAGAGTGAATCTGTTGTCCCAGGAAGCAAAGAAGCACTTAAAAATTAATGGATCATGTCTGGCTGGCGTAGCTCAGTGGATTGAGCATGGGCTGGGAACCAAAGTGTCCCAGGTTCGAGTCCCAGCCAGGGTACATTCCTGGGTTGCAGGCCATAACCCCCAGCAACCGCACATTGATGTTTCTCTCTCTCTCTCTCCCTCTCTCTCTCTCTCTCTCTAAAAATAAATAAATAAAATCTTTAAAAAAATTAATGGATCACATCAAAAGGAAACATGAACCTAAATGAAAGGGTCCCCACTAGCCAACTTTGGAAAAGCTGAACAACCCAAAGAATGTCTACAATGGAATGCAAACACTGCGTACATAAAATTCCCAAGTTCATCCTACTTTCAATATTTTTTCAATTTTTTTTAAAGAGGGAGAGAGAAACATACCATTGTGGTTAGGAATGTATACATAGGTAAAGAAAATTAGTAAAATGATTGTCACAAAAGTCAAGGGTGGTTGTTTCCAGTGGCAGGGAGGGAGACAGTATACAGCAGGAATGCTGGTAATAGTAGTGGTTACACTGTACTCTCTTCATAATATTTTAAATTGTGCATATGAGGTCTGTCCAGAAAGTATTCAGCCATGTGATTTGAAAACTAGAGACATTTACTGAAGAAACTACAAGATACAAGAAACATTGTAATAGGACAATGATGTCTCAATCCTCTTCTATGTAGGTACCTTGGGACCTCACACAGTTCTCCCAGTCACGATCAGCTGCCCTGTTGTATTCTCCTGAATCTCAGCACCTTCTGAAATCTCTTCCCTTTCAAAGGTGATTTTAGTTTGGGGAAAAGCCAGAAATTGCAGGGCACCAAATCTGGGCTGTGTAAGGCCTGAGTCACCTGGGCAATTTAATGTTTCACCAAAAAACTATGCAGAATACAAGATGCACAAGCAATCGTGTTGTCATGATGAAGCTGCCAATCACCAGTTGCCCATAGCTACGGCCATTTTCCTAGCACTGCATCTCTCAGTCAATGAAAAACATTGAAGTAGTACTCCTTATTAATTGTTTGGCCTGGAGGGATGTACTCGTGATGGACAACACCTTCCCAATCAAAAAACACAGTTAACATGGTCTTTATCTTGTTGAGACTTCGCTGTGCATTCTTCAGGCATGGAGAACCGGGCAACCTTCATTATGACAACCGGGCCTTTGTTTCTGGATCATAGCCATAGACCCATGATTCATCTCTAGTTATGACCTTCTTGAGGAAATCTGGTTCATTGGTAGTGGTTTGAATCAAGTCACTAGCAGCAGCAGCACGATGTTCCTTCTGCTCTGGTGGCAGAAGCCACAGAATGACTTTTGCCACAACATGTTTCAAGCCAAGATCCTACATCAGAATCTCAGACACAGTAGTTTTGGGAATCCCCAGATCAGCTTCTAGTTCTCATACCGTCAGTCACCGATCTTTGTTGCTGCAGCCCATACATGTTCAACATTCTCAAGTGTTCAGCTTGTTGCAGGCCTTCCAGAACATGGATCACTTTCAACAGATTCTTGACCATCTTTGAAGCATCTGTGCCACACTTTTATTTGCACTGCACTCATTGTATCATCCCCAAAAGCCTTCTGAATCATCCAAATAGTTTCCACAGAGGAATGATCAAGCTTAACACAAAATTTAATACAGATTCATTGCTCTTCTCACGCAGTCATTTTGAATGTGACAGCTACACACTACACATGCTCACTCAGTGATGTCTACTGCCCCCACTGACTAGTACAGTGAAGTCATCATTGTTCACACATACACATTCTAGTCCACTCTCCTTGGCTGCCAGGTTATATTGCCGCGCAAACTGTTGTTGTCATATTAACAATAGCCGGACTTTTTCCAGACAGACCTTGTATATGTTATTTGGACTATATTGTATTTGTTATACTTCAATATTTTAAAGACATCTAAATAAGAGTTTTAATCAGTCATAATGTAAAACTAGCAAACAAGGGTTGGTACCTGCAGAAAAATTACAAGTATCTCTAGCGAATGATATCCTTCTGTTCAACAAAGTTCTCACACACTCCCAGTGATGTGTTATGCCCTTTTACATGCTGTCGATCACTCTTTGCATCTCTACCCAGACTAGACTATCACGTGCTTGAGGACAGTGTCCTTGTCATTTCAGATCTCTATACCCAAATCTAATAGTGTCCAGTATGTAGTGAGTGCCCTATAAATGCTAGACAGATGGATGTATGAGTGAAGGAATAAATAAATGAACAAATGAGCAAGGAGCATAAAACAAATTCTCTTCTGATACTTTCAGGCTTCAAATCACGCACCTAAGTGCATGATAGCACCGAGAAGCAGTGGAAGAGAAAAGTGAGAGATAGCACAATGAATAACCTCAAGGGAGAATGTATATATTCTAGTCCTCAAATGGTGTCACCTATCCAATATCCCTGAATTAGAGAAAACTAAAGTTAAGGTGAGCTAATAATTGTAGTAAGTCATCACAAGGTTTTTGTTAAACAAAATATGTCAATACTACTTGTATTAAAATACTCAATTAACATGCAAAAACCTTGCCATAAAGCACCAACTTAACATATATCTTACTGTAAGATATGTGTCTCATTTCTTTAACCCAAGCACGTTAGTCCCTGAGAACCAGGGATGCAGTCCCGCAAATGGGAGTACACTAAGTGAATGGGTCAACCCTACAGGGTTGTTCCAACAGTCTTCACGGAGGGTCCCACAGTGCCTTCCTCGCCAAATCCCACAGCTTTATAAGAGGTACCCAAGTATCATTCCTCCCAACTAGTTCATACAACTGTGACCAGCCACCATGCTGCAACAATATTAATGACCACTTACCACTATCAGACCATGATGCCATCCCTTGCTGCCTGTGGATTCTCATCCTCTGCTTTTGGGACTATTTCACTGAAAGAAGTTCAAGCTGATCTTTACCCTCTACCAGTTTCCAAGAAGAGCCTTAAGCTTCTGTAAAACTTTCATTTTAATAAACAGGCTGTTAATCTTTGTTTCTTAGGAGTACATCTAGCACTATCACTTCTATACCATTACAGGTCAAAACTGTTCAAGTTTAGACTAAATTAAAAAGTCACCTGAAACCTAATCAACAAAACAAACAAACATGCAAAATATAACCAAAGATACTGAAACAGAGAACAGACTGACAGTGACCAGAGGGGAGAGGGGAGGGAATTCCAGGGGAAAAGGGGAAGGGTTTGCAGGAACAAGTATAAAGGACATATGGACAAAAACAAGGGGGATGGAAATGGGAGGGAGGTGGGGAGGGCTGGGGGGTGGACTGGGATGGGGGTAAAAGGCAGAAAACTATTCTTGAACAACAATTAAACTAGAATTAAATTAAAATTTTTAAAATCACCTGAGAATATTGTGGCCACACTCTCTGCCTGAGTATCATTACCATTAATACTCATGGGACCTGTATACAGCACAACCTGTCACATAAGATCTCATGGCTCAGAACATATGCCAATAGGGGAAACGTAAAAAATATATTTTTTCACAGTGTACAACAACAGATTGACATATACTTCTTGTACATGTGAGAAAAATATTTCAGAGACAGAGAGCAACGAGGCAGCTCAATGCAGATGGCATCACCCGGGGTAAACACATACCTTGCACCTCACTCTGAAACAGTCCTTCCTATAAAACAGTAACTGCTATTACTGAACAGGTGCCCACTTATTCAAGGTGAGTCTTTTACCTTGAAACAACTTTGTTCACACAATATTTTAACAGTCAAGGCATAAACTCAAATATTAAATATGTCTGGTGAACCCTATTCACTATACCTGGCAAGTTTCCTTGGTTTGGGCTATATTGCTTCCTCTGTTAGATAATTTAACAGAGTTCAGCAGTTTGGACTGGACAAAAAACAGGAGTGAGCCCTGATCATTTAATCTTCAATGAGTTTCCTAATCATTGTAAAACCCCAAGCTTCTATGCAATTATGCCAAACCATTGATTACAAGTTTCATTGTTGCATCTTAAAAGTATTTACTAAATCTAGCAAATTACATTTTAACTCATCCAGGAAATTTGTAATAGAAAAATATACTTTAATCATTTTAACTATAAAAATAATATTTATATGGTATTTGCCTTGAAAAACTAAGGACCATACATAGTCTTGGATATATGGAATACTTCTGTTATTATTTTATTTACAATTCCAATAACATGCTCATAAGTATGCTGAAATCACCAGATTCCCCTATAAAAAGAGCAGGTAATACTAAAAATTTCTCAGGGTCGTATTAAACAATCAGTTGAAAGACTATCTGTCTGCTGTCAGGCTGTACTTTTAAAAATGAACCAGAAAGTGGAAAGCTTAAACAGACCAGTCATATGCAGATGTAAAAGGACCTGACACCACTCTGCTCTGCTCTGCTCTATCCTTATGAAAGGGCTCACTTGAGTCTTCCACAGCTTCCTCCCCGCCCATGAGTTTGGCCTTCTGAACTCTGTAAAAGGCTCCAGCCCCTTGGGTCCTATTGCCTCTAGGATTTCTTCCAGATGCCCCTTCTAAAACAATTCTGTTTTAGCTTTAAAATTGGCCTCTGCCTTGGATCACTTTCTGGCTCTTTGCCAGACACACCCAAGGGCCCTCCAGTACCTTCCAACCCAGTTCCCCTTTATTGTGGGTTCTGCAGCCAAGAACTGTCCCACCAACAATCAAGGCCATCCTGGGCTGGGCTGAGGAGACTTTCGGCCTGTGGGAGGAAGTTTTAAATCTAGTTTTAGGATTTCCAGTTTAAAACTACCACTTTTCAACTAGGAATAAAAAATAGAAAATGAAATGTGCTTCAGCGAGTATAAGAAATATGAGGTCTGTATAAAGTTCCTTATGGTATTCTACCAGTGATAGAATCTTACCCCTTATAAAGTATCAAAGTTCAATATCAATCTCAAAGGTAGAGTTTTATTATGAATCAAAACATAGATCATAACCATGAGAAGCATGGAACTCTTTCCAGACCTGCTATGAACATGGACTGGAAACCTGAAAGCTTAGCAACTATGTATACTTGGCACACTCCCCTCTATGAAATAGAACTTACAAAAAAACAGCTGTTACTGCATGAAGTTTTTAAAAAGTCCACCTTGAAAAAGTTGAGCATTTCTCAAAACAATTAAACATAAAACTACCAATGTTTCCACTTCTGCACATCTACCTAAGAGAAATGCAAACTTACATCCACACACAGACTTGCATGTGAATGTTCACAGTAGCATTATTCATAATTGCCCCAAACCAAAACAACCGAATAGCCTATCATCAGGTGAATGGATAGACACAATGTAGTATATCCATATAATCAAATAATAGCAATAGAAAGGAATGAACTAGTTACACAAGCTACATCACAGGTGAGCTTTAAAACCACACCAGATAAAAGCAGTCAGACACAAGAACACATATTGTATGATTCCCCTTATATAAAATGTCCAGAAAAGCCAATTTATAAAGATAAGAAATAGATTAGTGATGGTCTGGGTCTGGAGGTAAGAAGGTAGAATTAAGGTTATGTGGGAATGAAGTATCTTACTGAAGAGATGAAAAATGCTTTCAAATTGATTTATGGTGAAGCTCACACCACTCAGTAAAGTACTAAACAATCATTGAACTGTACATTTGAAATGGGTGAGTTTTATGACACATAAAAATACCTCAATAAAATTGTTTTTAAAAATCATGAGTGTTTAGTTATATGCAATAAATATGTTCCTAAATTCTTTATATTATATATGAGATTATATATGATAAGCACAAATAAAAGTACTATTGAGAAAGAGGATATACAATAGGTACAGGAGAAATTTTAAAAATTATCTTCTAAAAAGCATATAGAAATATATACTGATAAAACTAAAATGCTCATGATGTGAACAATTCTTTGGAAAAATACAATTTCCCAAAGTTGGCTTAAAAGAAACAAATAGATGAACACATCAATATCCATCAAAAATATTATTTATCAAAGACTTATCTCTTAGCCCTGGCTGGGTAGCTCAGTTGGTTGGAGTGTCGAACCGTACACTAAAAGGTTGTGGGTTCAATGCCCAGGCAGGGCACATGCCTAGGTTGTGGGTTTTGATCCCCAGTTGGGGTGTGTAGAGGGGGCAACCATTCAAGATTTCTTTCTCACATTGATGCTTCTCTCTCTCCCTCTCTCTCTCTCTCTCTCTCTCTACCTTCCTCTCTCTCTCAAATCAATAAACGTACCCTCAGGTGAGGTTTAAAAAAAAAAATCTCAAGACTTAGCTCTTTAAAAAGGTTGCAGGACTAGTCAGGATAAAGATAAGGGCTTTTGGACCTGGCAGGTTTGGCTCAGGCAGTTGGGGCATCGTCCCATAACTGACGGTTTGTGGTTCAATCCCCAGTCCAGGGACATACTGGAGGCAACTAACTGATGCTTCTCTCTTGCATTAATGTTTCTGTCCCTCCCTTCCCCAATTCTCTTTTTCTAAAAGTAAGCCCCACTACAGCCCAGATCTGGCACCCTGTCATTTCTGGCTTTTCCCAAAACTAAAATCACCTTTGAAAGGCAAGAGATTTCAGACCATTGATGATATTCAGGAAAATACGACAGGGCAGCTGATGGCAACTGGAAGAACTGTGTGAGGTCCCAAGATGCCTACTTTGAAGGGGACTGAGGTGTCATTGTCCTATGTAGAATATTTCTGATATCATGTATCTTCTTCAATAAATGTCTCTATTTTTCATTAAATAAATAAAAGTAATGAAAAAACAAGTCCTCAGGTGAGGTTTTAAATGTTTTTTAAAAGATAATGGCTTTTCAACATGATATATATATATATATATATATATATATATATATATATATATATAGGGGGCCCCCAAAAAACAGAAGTATCTTCTGGAGGGTGGGCCTGTATCAGTGTACCAGCTGGCACTGTTGTAAGAAGCTGAGTTTGGCTTCAGTGAATTTTTTTTGAAGACTGTTTCAGTGTGTTTGCCCATTTTGTGATGGGTGATTTATGAGCACAGCTGGCCACACGGTAGTGTTCAGCAGTTTTTGATCAAAAATGGCATGACCCCCATGCCCCACCCTCTCTCTTCACCAGATTTTTTCATGCATGCCTTTTTTTGTTTCCCTGGATAATAAAAGTCCTCAAAGAGAATTGTTTTACCAACGTGGAAGAGGTGAAACAAAAAACAATAGAAGCACTAAAAGGCATAAAAATCAATGAGTTCAAAAACTTTTGACAGTGGAAAAAAAAGTCTCAATAGGTGTATTACATCAAATGGAGAGTGCTTTAAAGGTGACTGAAGTTTAAACATGTAAGAATACACACACAATTTTTTAACAAATCAATTTTGTTTTTTGGGGTCCCCCCTTGTATGACTCTTATACTACATAATGTTTCAGGGTATTTTCATAAGTAACAAAATTCATTTAATACAGCTTTTTAATTCTAATATAAAAAAACCTAATACTAATCTCATGATTGTTGATGCAAAAATTCTAATAATATAACATAATTTCTATTTTAGTAGTTAATAATGGAGTACCCGAAGAGACTGAGTTTTAAAATTTTAAGCTAGAAACTACCTTAAAATCAGTTCCAGTATTCTAAAACGGAAACTAGAATTTACAGTTGGGCAACCCTCCCTTGTGTGGAGGCCGATCCCCAGAGTGAACACTTGGAGTTTTCTGAACTCTTGGGAAAGCCTGAACTGGTGGAGAAAATCAATTGCACCGAAGGTTTCAGTGCAGACCTGTGCCTCTACATGTCTGCCAATTTCACTTTCTGAGAGTGTATGTCCCCACTGCTGTTCACCTTGAGGCTGAATGTCAAGTGCAGTGGGCCAGATAAAGAAAGGACTTGCCCTTTTCTCCGCCTCACTCTGAAAAGAAGATACATGTGCATTCTCTCAATGGTGGCACCAACCCTCCGAGAGGAAGGCCTGTGGTTTGGGCTTGTGGGTTCTTGCAGTGACCGCTCCAAACAGATGTTAGCATACATCACTGGAGAGGGAAGCTGTGCTCAGCAGAGCAGCTATCATGAGGGTCACTGCAGAGCATCTCTCAGAGTCAGGAAGGGTGTGGGCAAGATAAAAGACAAGAGAACAAGTCTCGGAAATAGCTGAGGGAAACCCTTGGAGATAGAGGTAGTTTTCAGCAGGAAAGCCAACAGTGGCTTATGCCATCATACTTCTGGTAATAACAGGAAGTGTAGTTCCATTTTCACAACTGGAGAGGCCAGCAACATACAGGCTACAAGAATTATGCAACATGACAGCGTAGAGGTTATCTTTGCAGGCAAGGATAGTTTTTAATAACAGAAAATATTAATATAATAAACCACAACATGTCAAATAAGAAAAAACATATGTTCACTTGAATTGACTAGAAAAACTTTTGATAAAATTTAATGCCCATTTCTTAAAAAAAACCTTAATAAACAAGATGAGATACTACTTTACCATAATAAAGATTAGCTCTGAAAAATCAATAGATCAACATTCTACTTAACAGTAAATACTAGAGATAGTCCTACTATAAAACAAAAAAAAGACAAAAATGCTACTGTCAGCAAATAATAGAGTTCAGGAACTTTTGGAAAAAATATTAAGGTGGGAGACAGTGATAAGTATAATTATTTTGGAAACAAAAAAATGCGGTCATGATTTTCCAGTTACATTCCAGAAAGTATAACTAGGAAACCCAGAAGAAACCATGAAAAACCATGAGCAATATTAAGAAAATTAATAAGGTACAGCACAAATCAATTACTTTCTTAAAAAACATCAATAACTAAATTATAAAATATGGAAAAATATTCACAGTACAAGAAAAATACAATTCCCACCAAAATGTTCTACATAAAATGTTCAGGACCATAAAAACCAAAGTACTAAATTTTACTGAGACATAAAAATTTGCTTACATTTTTAAAAATACACAAATGATAGTAGATGGAAAAACTAATTCTGTAAAAATGTGTACTTTTCCCAAATTAAAATATAGGTTTAGTGACAGCACAATTGAAATTCCAAAAAGAAAATGACAAAATTATCCTAACTTTCCATATTAGAAAAGGCAAAAATATCTAAGAAATTTTGCAGAAGAAAACTAATAGTTTTCCATGCTATATGTTAAGATACTTATAAAGCTATAGTAAATAATACAGTAGTATTGTGATAATTAATGAACGTATCTTCAAAAAAGATTGCTTTGAAAAGGCATTAAAATATATAGTATCTACATATGATGAAAAAAAGGATCATAAGCCAGTTGGGGAAGGAGTGAATGATGCAACATGTGATGTGGGAAAATTCAGTAACCTCAGCTAGACTATCATCCAAAGTCTTCCGTGGCCTATGAGGCCTTCCGGGATCCGAGTCTTGCTACCTTTCCAGCCTCATTTAATAACCCTCTTGTCTCTCAATCATGCTCAACTTGTTCCTGCTTCAGGGCCTTGACACTTGTTCTCTCTACCTAGGGGCACCTGCAGTTCAATTGTCACCTCCTCAGAGATAGCCTGTCCCTGACAACCAACTCAGATAGTACCCTCACCTTCACACCAGGCACTTGCTAATGATAACAATGTTAATCTGTGAAATGACTTTGTTACATATTCTCTGTCTTCCTGACTAGAATATAGGCTCCCTGACAGGAGGGAGCTTATTTCCTCATTTCTAACTAGTCCTCATGGTCTGGAACTCTTACCACTTACTAGAGGCTTAAGAAATGTATGTATGTGTGTATATTTGTATATGTATATACATACACATATTTGTATACATTCATATATATTGTGTACATATACACATATGTGCATACATATGTATTTATACACATGTGTGTGTGTAAAAAAAGAAAAAGACCATAACTGACAGGGACTATTTAACACAGATTTCTCTTCTACACAATAATTTTGTATTGAATGTACAAATAAACAAATATTTGCCATAATAATTTAGTTGAACAGCAAGATATTTAGTTGGAGATTTATTAGTAATCGTGTGAAATCTATTGTTATCCATTATCATCACATATCATCATCATTTATTTTTATCTTATCTTCATCACTTATTTTTACCCACACTGTAAACACCTACTTGTATTTGCAATGCTGTAAATGGCATTAAGTTAAGTAAATGAAATGCTTCCAGAGCTAACTTCCAATTCCAGTTGAGTTCATACCCTGTCTTTTATCCACTGTGACTCCTACTTTCCCCGCAAATTCAAGAGTCCAAGTGCAAAGCAAGCAAGAGGTGACTAATGGGCAAATGGTTCTCCTAAATGAGAGAAGACAAGACTAGACTTGCCCACTTGAACTGATTTGGAATTTTCCTTGTCTGGCTTATTCCTGCCCTGCCCCCCCCATGTCCCTCCCCTGCCATCGTTACCCCACCCCCCCCTTCCGCATGGGCAACCTCATCTGAGAGCTTCATGTCTGAGTCCCTGGGGTCTTCCCCACGCCCCCCACCCACTCTGTGAAATAGGGAAAAAAGAGAGACTGACAGAAGGATCATAACTAAAATGAACTATTTTTGTTGTTACTGGAGTAACAAGGTAAAAGGGAAAAAATCTGTAAAATATGGTCAAATTTAGGAATAGGATCATCCGAGATCTGCAAGCTATCTCACAGAATCCCTTCCAAAACAGTTTATAAAAGATGGGTTCTTTCTTCCCAATTATACATTTCATATCCTAAAACAACCAACCACAGTCCATGTGGGGTGTCTGCTTCTTTGTGGAGGGGGTGTGTGTGCACATGTGTGTCTGTCCACTAGTGTGGTTTGTTTTTCTCAAGTCACCTGTTGTAAAAGAACCAAGGACTACTGAATGAAAATTTTTCAATATTTGTTCATTATTTGGGGCAGTTTAATTACCCACTTCTTAAAAGACAGGAGAGAGATTTACAGGAAAAGACTTGGCTTAAATTGCTCAGATAATATAATTAAATGTCTGTATTAAGCCTTCTTCATTCTGAGAGACGGTTCACAATAAAATATAATACCAGTCGCTGACCCCTGGAAAGGCCCGATGTGGCCTCAGGACTAGTTTGGCCAGGTCAGGCCATATGTTTGGCTTTATTAATACCGCTGTTCTAAACAGTGAAATTTTACAGCTGTGTGATCCCATGAAGGAACTGAAAATTGTTTTCTGCCCTTCATAATCTTGACAAAATAGGCACTGGCTGTGCTTTTCATTTTTAACTACTCCATATTCTTTATCTGCCTCCTGTAGAAGTTACAACCCAAACATTGAACTCTTGCATAATTTGGTTAGAGATAATCTTGTTTACTGAACATTCAGAAGGAATAATATGTAATGACATTTTTCTTTCCAGTCCAATCTAAAAATATGTATTGTTTGACCCATTCTGCAACTGGATTCCAACTACTGATAAACATATTTGTCTCTGGTTTATAACATAACAAACAAAAAACTCTACCTGTTCCATAGCCCTAAAATTGCTTCATAAGAAAAAAGCTTTTAAAGAGCATATTCAATTTTTCTTCTTCCTGCTTCCTAACCAACACAACCACAATACAATACATAAGCTAAAACCATGAAATAAAAATATTCTCAGAAAATAAAAAAAACACCTTTGTTTAAATCATCCTGGCTCTCATAGCATAAATTAGCTACCTGCCACCTATGTTTAATATAGATGGCAAAAAAAAAAGGACTCTGAATATTTCTCAGTCTGGGAATTTCCATTGATACTATTGTTTTATCCTTTGTACTTCTTGTGATTTTAAATTCCCACTGCAATAAGAAGTAAAATGCCCAATGAAGGTTTTTTGTCAGTATCTCAAAAGAAATTCTGCTTCACCCCTAGAATTCTCAGTTTCGTGCTCTGATACATATGATCATATGTATTTTTCCTTCGGGAACAGAGCAGAACATTTTGGAGCTCAGATTTCTCCAAAGGAAGTAAGGTGGTTTGGGAAGAATGGACATGAATAAATACCCATTCTTTGTTTGAACACTGATGTCAAGGTGTTACAATGGTCAGAAACCAGAAACCAAGGCAGGTGCTAGCTACAGAACAATGACTTAACAGAGAGATGGGAGAGAGCCAATGAAATAGAACCCCAGGAACCCGACTTTCCAGGTCACACCTAAAGATACATGCTGGGCTTTTAGAAGCTAGTCCCAAACATTTGTCCTGGTTTTCTTTTTTGTTGCCTCACTCTTCCCTGACAGCCTCCATCCTCATCCAGCCATCTCCTCTGTCTCCTGGCTAATTCCAGCCTCTGGTTTTCCATTCAATGTGACCTCCCAGCAACTTCACACCTATTCTGTGCTAAGAATACAGCACAGCAGAGAAGGAAAAGAAAATCTCTGCCCTCAAGGAGCTTACATTCTAGTGGGAGTAAAAAGACAATAAACAAAATAATTAAAACACAGGGTATTAGCTGATCATATAAAAATGCTAGCAGTCAAATTTTGCCCTGCAAAAATGGCAACTTCATATGAGTCAACCTATTAAATGGTGATGAATAATATTTTTTAAATGAACCAGAGCAGGAGAACAGGTAGCGCGGGGCAGGTAGGGGAGTGAGGGCAGAGATGGTGACAACTTAAAATAGGGTAGTCAGTCTCTGAGTGGTAGAATTATGCTGTTTTTCTACTTTTTCATTATTTCTCTAAGGAGCAAACATGCTTTTATAATGAGTTTTTTAAAACTTTAATATCGGCCCTGGCTGGTGTAGCTCAGTGGATTGAGCTTGGGCTGCGAACCAAAGCATTGCAGGTTCGATTCCCAGTCAGGGCACATGCCTGGGTTGCAGGTCACGGCCCCCAGCAACCACACATTGATATTTCTCTCTCTCTCTCTTTCTCCCTCCCTTCCCTCTCTAAAAAATAAAAAATTAAAAAAAAATTACTTTAATATCAAAGTTGCTGAAAAATGTAATGAATCATCTAAAGATGTAAATTTTAGGGTTTTTATATCAACCAGGAATACAAGATACAGATCATATTAATACAATCTTACTCATACCCTATGAAATTAAGTTAAAAAATACAGTATGGTATAAAACATTTAATTACTTATGTTCCAGGCCATTAATTTTTTAAAAAAAATAAACTCTATTTTAATGAGCATAGTAGAAATATAATTTATGTTATACATTTTTAAAATATATATTATCAAAGTAGAAAGAACTCCCATTCCTGGATCATCCAAATAGTCAATTTCCATCCAAAACAATTTTTTTTAGTATTTAAATTGTTTGTGAACTATAAAAATGTGAGGAGATGGGAGAATTACTTACAAAGTGTACCTTTTGAGACAGCTTAATTAAAAAGTAAACTAACACATGGCTTAACATTAACACAACAATGGTATTGCCACAAATTTGTAAATAAATCCCATAAGAATTAGGATACTGTTACAGGGTGCAGCCAAGAGCGGGGACCCCAAATAGGCATTTGAAATGGGGTCCAGAACTCAAGGTGTCCAGGAGATTTTAAGGTGTCTTCACCCCTTCCTCCACAGGTGTGAGTTGGGGGAAGGGGCACACAGAGCTAGAACATGCAGGGCAGCTTTGCAGCTAATCCATGGCCTGGTCATTTAACATACCTATAGCCTTTGGCTGGTCACTTAGATATGCTAAATAGCTATGGCCATGCTCTAGGTGAGGGGGATGGAAAGGGACCTCCCCTCCCAAGATGAGACTGCAGGGCAGGTCCCCCAAGTTACAGTGCCTGCATGGGAGCTCAGAGAAGACTGGCTCCATGACATGGGGTCACACCTGCCCAGACCCATGATGGCGACCAGAAAAGCTGGAGAAGACAGCAGATTGAGGGCAAGTGTGCCCAAGTGTAGGAGGAGTCGGAAATGGGGCTGCAGAGGAAGATTGGTGTGGGGATTTAAACCCAGACACGGCAGCCATTGAGAGAGAACTACGCAGCCTTGACAGAGCGGAGACTCCCGAAGACCCCGAAGCCCTGAGAGAGAGAACCACGTGGCCTTGACAGAGTGGAGACTCCCGCAGCCCTGAGAGGGAGAACCACGGCGCTTTGGCAGAGTGGGGACCCCCTGCAGCTTTAGAAGGGGGAACCACAACCTGGTTTTAGCAGAGATCCCGGTGACTCAGCGGAGGGTGCTGGGAACCCAGGGTCTCCCAGTCGAGATGGAGTATTAACTGGGAAGAACCAGAGGACTGCCTGAGCCATGGACTTCTATTTCCTTTCCTGAGATACGGTACTCTGGACTGGGCAAAGGGGGAAGGAAGGAAGGACTGTGTCTGTTTGTGGGTGTTTTAAGGGACTTAAGGATTTTTGATAGACATTAGGTCACTACTTTAAGTTTGTATAGCATTAAATAAACATTTCCTTTCCTTTTCATGAATCTCTGGCATTGAGAGATGTCTTTCCTCTGGCGGTGAACATGACAGACCTGGGGGCTTTTTTTTAAATAATAGTATATCGTCCCAGGCCCCCCTTGTTTGTTCTGTAACAATACTAGTAAAATTATTAAACAAACCCTTTGAACATGGACCGAAATGATTGGCCTAGCTCAGTAATCGAATAGTTCACACGTGCCCATCCCCAGAAGAAGTGTCCAAACCAGCACAGTCCAGCAGAACTTCCTGCAATGGCGGAAATGTCCTGCCTTGTCCAGGAAGAAAAACATGGGCTACACACAGCTACTGAGCATTGGAAATGTGGCTAATGCAACTGAAAAACAGAATTTCCAATTTTATTTAAATGAATTAATTTATATGTAACATCCACAAGAGGCCAGACATCATAGCTCTAAGTCCTGCCTCAAATATCCTTTTTTTAGTCTTCCATTTACCTGGTTCCCCAGTGTAGACAACTTGGGCTTCAGTTCTCATTCTAGGTCTGCATGCTGTCCTTCTGGCCTCAAATGTTCTTCCTGAGCTGTTACGTAGCTGTGTTTAGCAAAGCTGTTGGTCACTGCTGCTCAGCTCAGAAACACTGGCTGGCAGAGCACCGGCCTCTTTCCACTTGCCCAGGATAAAAAGTGGGATGCAAATGCTTTTTTTTTACAAAAGTGAACAGGAAACTAAAAGTTCTGCAAGACTTATTAGATACTAGATTTACCCAAAGGGAAGAGCTTAAATCCAGTGATTTATCAAAAACCACTTCCCAACCTAAAATTCTGTTTTCCAAACCTAAAATTCTAGATAGACAAATGACAGTTTCCAAAATTATATGGTACTTATAGAATAATCCCAGTACCCCAAACCTCACAGAAATCAACTCCCAAATCAAAGCATCCAATGGCATTATTAGGAATAACACATCTGGCAGCCAGTCCTCTGAATCATTGAGCAAAAGGGTAACTTTCTCTTTTGTGCTATTTTTAAGAAAGATATTTTAATACCAAAAGTATTATTTCACAATTCATTATCATTCATAGTAACTTAGATCACATATTCTTATGCAAAATATTGAAATAAGTCTTGCCCTTCATATTACATTCTTAAATCTGTTACAGCTTTTCAATTTCAAATGGCATCCATTTCCTGTTGTTTGCTAGACTTTAAAACTTACAATAGATATAAAAGATATTATATTAATAGATAAAGTAGTAAGAAAGCAGAACTTTGTAGAAGGCTAAGAAAGTGGATTCAATGTGTTTTTGGATGAAAGTGAGGCAGCTCAACAAAGACTTACTGGTTAAGCACAACATCGAGAATAAATGATGTTCCAAAGGCATCAAGCTGGAAGCTGGCCTGGTCAACATGAGTCAACTGCAATATCAAAAAGATAAAAAGTATTTATTGTTCAGCCATAGCAATCAGACTATAAGCAAGTCTATGTTCAATTAAAAAAGGTTCAGCCCTGGCTGGTGTGGCTTGGTGGATTGAGTGCTGGCTTGTGAACCAAAGGGTCACTGATTTGATTCTCAGTCAGGGCATATGCCTGGGTTGCGGGCCAGGTCCCCAGTGGGAGCAAGTGAGAGGCAACCATGCATTGATGTTTCTCTCCCTCCCTTCCCTTCTGTGTAAAAATAAGTAAAATTTAAAAAAATATTTTTTTTAAGTTTAGAAAGCATTCACCAATCTGAGATACCACCTAACCATGGAGGGCAAGTGCCCTACCTTTCTGGTTTATTTCAAGTAGCTAACCATTTCATTTTTCAGAAGACTGAACTTCATTTATTTTATTCTACATTAAATAACTGGCTCCTTTAAAATTGAAAAAGAAACAGAGCAAAATATATTCAAGAGCAAAATAGTGCAGTGAATATGGTCTAAAAAATCTTTTCATTCTGTCATAAATACATACTTCAAAAATATTTCAGTTCTAATTTACCAAACATAATTTCACAGAGCCTTCCATATCTTTCCAAGAGCAACACTGAACCTCTGCCCATCTACTGCAAATATCACCTATCAAAATTTTCTCAGAAAAAAATCACTATTTTCTATGTTATTCTTGCAACTCCCAGAGAAAAAATCACAAGGGACTCTAAACTAAAAAATATATAGTGTTACCAATTACATAATATTAACATACTGAATAATCACATTCATTGACAGAAAAACAGGAGGAAGCAAAACTGTTCATTCTGCTTGACTCCCCAAATACTAAGAATACCTGTATCTAAGTAGCAGGACTATGAATTATTTTTTTAACTATTTATTTTCTTTTTTTCAGATTTTATTTATTTATTTTTAGAGAAAGGGAGAGAGGGAGAAAAAAGGGAGAGAAACATCAATGTGTGGCTGCCTCTTGAGCACCTCCTACTGGGGACCTGGCCTGCAAGCCAGGCATGTGCCCTGACTAGGAATCAAACCAGTGACCCTTTGTTTGGCAGGCCAGTGCTCAATCCACTGAGCCACACCAGCCAGGGCTGAATTTTTGTTTATATGTTTCTATAGTATCCAACATTTCTGAAATAAACATGTACAATTCCTACAGCAAGAAAAAACAAACACTATTTTAGAGATAAAAACCATCTGAGCAACCGAATTTATGTAGCATGTGAAGCAGATGGTGTTGCTTCTCAGAGAACCAGAGCATCTTAGGAAGGAGAACCAGAGCATCTTGGGAAGGAATATCCCAGGAGTCTGGGGCATAAAGGGCACCTGAACATCCCTGGAATTTTCACACACATTGGGCTTATGATATAAGGTGAAAGGAGAACACTTAAATAACAATAAAGCTTTTTGGAAAGAAAGGATAACATTTCTGTTTAAAAATATTTAAAAGCTATGGGGGTAGGACAATGCAGTAGCTCAACTGCAAACATATTCCAATCTTCATGAAACCCCAAGGATGAAGAACCACCTGGTACCTCTCAGCCTCATTAACTTCATTAACCAAACTCTTCATTCTTCCCAATAATAACCAGCTATCACAAAACTCTCACTTCTTTTTTATTTTTACGATTGTTCTTGGAGCCACATCTTACTTTTCACTTCCATATATGCCGCAGATCATATCTTCCCTGATCACTCCAAAACTGACTTCTTACCAAAATCCCAAACATAAGCCACAGATTTTTCTACTGTGTCGAATACGAACCTCCACTCCTTGCATATCAAGATCTTGCACAATCACCTCCCTGACCCCAGACATAATGGCACCCAAGTCCCCCAAGGACCCACCCACACCACATTCACAGTCAGTTGCTTTTCTGTCTTTAATTCAACAAGCTATGTACATGCCAACTCTTTCTGTGGCTTTCACTCATCACTTCTGCTGAGCACTTTTCTGAATCAGGCCCTTAGGCAGTGATCTTCACTATTTCCCAGAAATGGCCCTATCCATCCTTCAAGACTCAGGTCAAATTCCTCCTTGTGTTTGTCTGCCAAGGGCTACCATAACCACAGACAAGGTGGCTTACACAACAGAAATTTACTTTCTCAGAGTTCTGGAGGCTGGAGGTCCAAGATCAAAGTGTTGGCAGATTTGGTTTGTCCTAATGCCTCCCTCCTTGGCTTGCAGACAGCTACCTTCCCACTGTCCTCACGTGACCCTTTGTCTCTGCAGGTGGACCACAGGCACATCTCTCTCTATCTACCTCTCTGTCTCTAACTCCATCTCTATCTCTGCCATCTCTATCTCTAACTCTCTCCCTCTTTTCTTACAGGGACATCAGGCATATTGGATTAGGGCCCACACTTATGGCATCATTTACCCTTAATTACCTCTTTAAAGGCCATATCTCCAAATTCAGTCACATTGGGGGTTAGGTCTTCAGCATGTAAATTTTGGAGGAGACACAGTTCAGCCCAAACACCCCTCTTCCACAAAGTCACCCCAACCTTGCCCAGCCTCCTTTTCTACTCCTCCTCGATAGTGAGCAGTTTAAAATCAGGGCCTCAAGTACTGACTTGCATCAGGTACTCAATAGTATTTCCTAACTGACCAGTTCATTTGAGTGTCTGTTTTACCAATCACCTGGATACATAAATGAACAACAATTGAACAGCTATAAACAACCTACTTATAAAAGGCAGTCCTCCCATCAGGGTTGTTCCTAATGCCAATGTGAATGTTTTTCCTTTTGTCTGAGAGCTCTCTGAGCTTCCTAAAATGCTAACTATCCTGTTTTGGGAACAGACTGAGGTAAGCTCTGCTTACCAGAATTGATGTCACAACAGAGAACGAACCTCCGTCTCCTCCACTCCGTCTATGCATTTATGATGCTGAACAGGGCAGAGGCCATGTCTTATTCATCACGGTGTTGTGACGCTACCCTTCTTTTTTAGCAAGATATTTACTGTTTGCATTAATTCTGTCTAACTCTTATGTTTTCTTTTTCCAGGAGCTTCATTTTATATCTGGTATTTCATTTTATTGATCTCACCCATGTCCCAAGGAGAAATCCACTACTAAAACTAAAAAAAAAAAATCTATTGACAGCATGTGTAACTGCTGTTTGGTAAAAAAAAAAAAAGTTTGCATTATTGATAGTAAGAGGAGTATATTAACATAGTTTTAATGTAAGCAAGGCTTCCTTAGATGGCATACAGACTGATTCATTTGACAAACGCCTTCTGAAAGTCTGCCGAGTTCTGGGGACCACTTAGATTCGGCAAACAAGGTGGTGGAGAAGACAGACCATGTTTCTGCTTTGGTGAGGTTCACCGTCTAGTGCACAGGGACACAAAGTGACAATAAAATGACAGAAAATAAACAACTAAATAAAAAATAAATTTAAGAAAATAAATACACTATTCTCAGATTTAATAAGAGAAAGTCAACAGGTGGCCAGGGTAGGTGGGATCCTAGGTGCACCGGAAGCTTCTCTGAGGAGGTGACATTGTCACTGATCACCTGAATGATCAGACGAGATCTGTGGCAGACAGAATAATGGCCCAGAGATACCCACACCCTAATTCCCAAGACCTAGGAACAATCGTCTTACTTGGCAAAAGGAATTTAGCAGATGTGATTAATTTAAGGGCACTGAGATGAGGAGATTAAACTGGATCATCCAGGATTATCCAGGTGGGCTCCATCCAACCAGAAAGGCCCTTATAAAGCCAGAGTCTCATGAGGGTCCAGTCAGAGAAGATGTGATGATGGAAACAGACATCAGAATGAGCGGAAGAAAGAATCGCAGGCTAAGGAATGCTGCAAGCCTCTAGAAACTGGAAAAAGCGAAAAACAGGTCTTCCCTAGAGCCTCCAGAAGGAGCACAGCCCTGCCAAGGCTTTCATTTTAGTCTTGAAGACCCATTTTGGGCTTTTGATCTCCAGAACTTTAAGAAAATTATTTTTTGTCATTTTATGACATTGTTTGCGGTAATGTCTTTCAACAACAATGAAAAACTAATGCACCATCTCTTGAATATTTGAAAAAGCAGCTCCATAAAGCCTTGATTTGACCAGTGTTCACTTTCCTCCGTGGCTTGGTTCTAACCAAGGCATTCGCAGACGCCATAGAGGCACAAGGACCAAACATAAGACTTCCCAGCCAAACCAAACTTATGGTGGTGACCACTAAAATAAATGTCAGCTCATAAACGGTTTCCTCCTATTATGTGTGTTCTACCACTCAGGAACCTAATGCACCTTCCCCATACGCCTAATTTAACAAGGATGCCAAACAAAAGAAAGGCGTTTACTACTTTAGGTTTTCTGACAGAAATAATAAATTAAGTAGAATTCATGCAGTATTAACGATCCAGCTTACAACTCAATACTGTTGAAGTGAGCCAGGATGACTCTTGGGAGGTTGACCTTAGACCTCACCTTTTTAGTTTAAAGGAAAAGAAAATGAATGTTTGAGAAGACAGAACTAGTATAATATTAAGATTTTAACTGGAGTGCAGGATCGGGGAGGGTGCCTAACATATATTGCTAAAGAAAAAAATTCTAATATTTATTCACTTGAACTTGAAGATTAAAAGCTAAATGGCTCTCAGAGATATTTGAAAAACATAATTTTACAGAAATGCATTACACAGATATGATTTGTGATTTTTAAAACTATTAATCGAACACTTGAGTTTTATATTATAATACTGAGGAATCCCTAGAACTCAAATAACACAACATCCTTATTTTACAAATAAGGAAACTCAGGCCAGGCCAGGCCAGGCTATTGTGGGCAAATGCCCTTCCGAGGTCATACTGCTTGGAAACAGAGCAGGGTATCACCTCCTGGCCAGCTTTTTCCATCATGCTTCAACCTTGCTTTCCATTCTGCAGCTAGAGGTGCCTGCAGGTTTTACTGGGTTCCGTTTTAGAGTCATGAAAAGAAAATCAAACAATGAAAAACAATGTTTACAACTCTGTCTTCATCAGAAAAATCAATAATGTTATCACATCTGACACACGTTCTAAGGTGAATTTCATTACAATCTTAGAAATTAAGAATTATGGTTTAAGATATATGCAGAAATTTGTCTTTAAAGGAAAAAAATTGTATAAGTATAGTAAAGCATGTGTGTATTTCTGTGTTTTAAGGACTGAGAAAAGCAGTGAGGTTGATATTTATAAAAGCCGTGAAACAAAAGATTGGGGGAGAAAAATGCAAAAATATAAAATAACCAGATGGCAAGCAAACTAATAAATCAATGTATTTACATAAGGACAATTTTAATTTCAAATTTCAAAAATGAATCATAGAATTTTAGGACCAGAAGAACCTGAGGCAATCTCCAGATTTAGGCCTATTTATTATTCATGGGCAATAGCTGAAATTTAAATGTGAAGTTAATATTAATATAACCCCCTGCTCCTTATGTATTTTGTTTCTTGGCAGCCTTTTTCTCCCCATGTCTCCTAGAGCCAATGAACGGGCCCAAAAGAACAAATACAAATTAACTTTTCAAGACTGCCTTATTCATAACCATTTGTTAAAGCAAAGTTGACACTAAAACTTTCATGGTAGAATCAGAAGTTTGACACAAGGAGAAAGACAAGGTAATTTGGTATTTAATTAAGCCCAACTTGAATAATGAATCAACGAATACCAGTGGGTGGGAGTATTGTCAGTCAAATTGTATTGTGTGCAACATGATAACTACAAAAATAATGAATAGTATTAAAAAGAAGTTTTTAAAGCAAGTAACAGAACATTTAGCTATTTTGTATCCTAAATACTTCTGTGCCATGTGATCGCTTAAACTAAGTTTTTTTTTTTAAATACAAGTGTAATTCCTGGTGTCTAATACCTTGAGTTCAATAAAAAAAAAACAATATATCAATAATCACTCATATATATTATTAACCTCTTCTTCTACATCAGAAAAAGACCAATTAAAAAATCACCATAACCTCACTATAATTACTCCACTGCCTCATGTGAACTTTTGATAAAAGAGCTCACAGAGACTGATACCACAGATCTATTAACATTAACATTGCTCATTCTAGAATTTGTGTGGCCACATCAGCAAGATAGTTACCCCCAGGCTAGTTGGTTAAGATATAGAACTAACTTTATGAAGCAGAATTGTATTACAATGGCATTTGTTAACAGAGGGTTCTATCCAGTAGTTCTACCTAATATATAATTAGCATGACATATGTAAGAAAATTGGTGAGTCCTACCCTCAGATCTGTATCTAACACTTTGTTAAATACCTCTCCGCTTTCCATCTGCTCAACTCAATCATGCCTATAGTTTTCATAAACTGTATCATACATTGCATTAGTTTACACATTATCTTTAACCGACCTAGTCATAAAATCCAACTTTCTGCATTTAGTATCATAGGATCTAAACTGCCTGGCAGCAGGACATTTTTCAACAAAATGAAATAAAACAAAAAAAGCACAGCCTTTAAAGTCAGACAGAGCTGGGTCTGAATTCTGGATCTTCCGATTATTAATAGAACAAATTAGGGCAAAAATATCTCTAACTGAAAATCTTCAACTCTAAAAGAGCAAAAATAACAATACACAGTTTGCAGATTTACTGTGATAACTAAAGTACAAGTCGAAGTCCATTCAACCTTTGTGGAGTGCAGACCGTACCTCAGAGGAAATATATATAGCAGGGCCTGGGGATATACAGAAGAATTAACCATCATGGTCCCTGCATCCAGGAAACCCACAGTCAAAAAGGGGAGCTACTAAACAAATCACAGGGTATTTAAAAGTCCAGTAACAGATACATGTATAAAATACAACAGCAGCTTTCTGACTACAGGGTGACAGACAGCTGCAAGGGTGCTGCTCACACGACAAAACAGGAAGAAACATCCAGGCAGAAGGACCAACAAAGGCACAAAAGTGGGAAACGTCCGGCACATTCAGGGAACTGTGGGACAGGCTGTATTCCCGAGGCAGGAAACGCCAGGCATCCACTGTTGGAAGACAGGCTGGAACTGCAGATGCCAAACAGGTTCTAAATCAGTAGTTCCCAATGCTTGCTGCACGTCAGATACTCAGGAAGCTTGTTAAGAAAAAACAATGCTTGGGCCCCAAACTCAAAGCTTTTGATTTATTTAGTCTGGGGTAAACACTGACCATCGGTATTTTTTAAAGAGCTACCCATGTGATTCTGGTGGTGGCAAAGGGTTGAGAACCACTATTATAAAACAATGTAAGAAATGTACTCGTTATCCTGAAAATAACAGGAAATGGATGTAAAGGGCTTTGATATAAGAGATGTTCGGTCAACAAGAGCTCCCTTCCCTTATCTTCATAATTTATGACAAAATAAGTTTAACTCTGAAAACTGATATCTACTTACTAAATTCCTACATATTTCCTGCAAATCTATGTTCTTCGACAATTTACTGCCTGAGTTTTGTTACTGAGTTCCGTAAAATGGAAAGTTTAAAAAAATTTTTTAAGGAGGGGAATGGTAAGAGAAAGCCAAAAAGGAAGAAAAAGGAATTCCACATGGTGGCTTCCCAGATAAACGAAATGAGGGCCTACAGGTTTCCAGAACCATCTCTACAAGCACTTTACCGTACTGCTTCACACACAGCACTCTCAACACACTCTTTTTCTAAGTAAGAAAAGGAGGCAATAGCTTCAACTTCCTACAATATTTTTTGAAGAGCTACCGACATGAGTCTCACATGTAACCACCCATGGAATTCTCTTCTAGTTGGCTTTACTCTCTAATTCAAAAGCCAGCTCTTGATGTTGACTTTATTTAATATAAAAGAAAATCTTGCAATTGATATCAACATAATGTAAACATGTTCAACTTATGTGAACATACCCTTGTTTAAGGAAGTACTACACCAGTACAGAGATTATGTCATATAAATCTCAGTACCCAGGAACCTCTAGGTGAAGTCATATGTACCCCCAAAACTGGCTTTCCTTAGAAAAGATGAGCTCTTGCAAGGCACTCCCTAAATTCGCCCTGCTGAGTTGCCAGGTCTGAAGGCGGTGAAAGCCCTTGTCCCTCCCCGGCCGCTGAGGGCCCCTCTTCCCGGTGGCCCCTGCTCCCAAAGCTGGAGGCAGAAAGACTTGCTGACACTGGCACCAGCTCCGATTTCCTCATCTCCATTCAGGAAGTCAGGCAGCCTCATTACCTATTTATGCTGCAGCTATCTTCTGATAAATCAGTCCCTCCATCATCCTGGCCATTAACCTCCCATTACTAGGCCTTCAATTTAAGGCCTGAACAAGAAAATGCTTACTCACATAATCCTGAAAGTCAAAGCCTTTAAGATCTTTAGTAGCCTGAGAACAATACAATATGTAGTCATATTGAGCTGTAATTAAATCTGAATGCAAAGAACCCCAACATTTTGATGCAACAAAATCAGCAGACACGATCCCTCAGATGAATCAGCCTTGGGAAACTGATATTCATCTTTAATGCTTAGGAGAAAGCATTAGGGGAAAGATGAGACTGTTTCCTGGCCCCACTATTGACTTGATATATGATTTAGAGTGAAGTTACTAAAACTTACTACATGCCTCATCTTGTTATTCCCCAAACGTAAACTGAAAATCGTATTAATTATAGAATGCTATGAGAAAAGCATTTTAAAATGGTTTATGGTCAAAAGAATATATAAAATCTTGTTGCAAAGAATAATGGAACTACTGAAAGCTAAATACAGCATAGGTGAAAAGAGGAGAGGAGGGAAAAGGAGTAAGCAGTTTAGATATTATATTCTCAAATGAATAACTAGTCATCTCAGCTCTAAATCAGATAATTTTAAAAGCAGACCTAGAAATAAAGGTTGCCTCTGCCAGCTGGGTCACAATCTCTCCTGGAGGCAACATCAAAAACAGGCCATGACCAAAGAATAAAAATAAGAACTGTGAGTTCTTCACATCAAGATTCGCTTCACCCGGTTCTGTGATGTCAATGGATTTTTGTTTGCTTGCTTCATTTCATCTCCCTTATATAGATGTTAGAGACATCTGACAGTTAAGGCTCACTGCCACTGAAGGGACTGCTCCAAGTGTTTGAAGAAAAAAAGAAATCAGAAATAACACTGAATAAAAAAAAAAAAACTCCCACAATGAACAGTTGGCACATAGGATTCTATAGAATTGTCTTTGAGAAACGAATTTACATAGGGTAAAAAGGCTTTTTCTCTTCTAGAACTAAAGACTAAAACTATATGATTCTAGATTTTCTGCTCACTCATGTATAACACCTATACATATATACATACATAATATACACACCCTAAATTCTTAAAGAACCAGATTTGTTCTTTACTATCTCAGCTGTCCAAAAGTTTTCCAAGAACATAGTCAAGGAAAAATCTAAGTAAAATATTGAAAGAGCAAAGCTCCTCCTTAAAAGAAGGGGGAAAAGATAGTAAGTCTCTACCATCAACGATATTGAAAAGATGTTTTTTCATCTCTAACTTGACAGTCTCCCAAAGGCATTATTTATTGGGACACAAAATGAGAGAATTCCAGAGCTGCAAAAATATTTTCTTGTTGTTGTTGTTGTTGTTATTTCCCAAGTAGCTAAAATAAAAATTGGTAGAAAGAACAAACTAGTTATCTTAATTACCACAATGATGAAGGGAAGAACGGAGTAGAAATGTGTATCATAAAGAGAGAACAGATTGCCAGCCATCTCTGAGGAAACCATGTCTCATAACCATGGAATCTTTCAATACATCTGTAGGTTAGAACACAGCAAGAATCTGCTCCAGAGGTTCCATATGACAGGATTCTGCCCTGGCCGGGTTGCTCAGTTGGTTGGAGCACCATCCAGTGCACCAGAGAGCTTCCTGTCCGATTCCCTGTCATGGCACGTACCTAGGTTGTGGGTCTGATCCCCTGCCAGGGTGCATATGGGAGGCAACTCATCAATGTCTCTTTCTCTCTCTCTTTCTCTTTCTCTCTCTCTATGTCTCCCACCCCCTCTCCCCCACCTTCTTTGTTTCTAAAATCAATAATCATATCCTCAGGTTAGGATTAATAATACACATATGACATGAATCTGCTCCCAAAATTCTTAAACTGATGGATTCCCACATACTACCAGATGGTGTCTCCAGGTTTCTTTGAAGCCTTTTGAAGGATTACCCTTAAATTACGGGAAAACTCAAAGAATCCATTCATGACATGTTTGTGAAAAAATACAAATGCTCACTAAGAAAATTGTGTTATATGTGCTGCACTACTTATATCTGGTGGATAGTCTTTCTGGGATATTGACTTTAAAAACATCTGAATCTAAAGAAATTAAACAATTTTCAAACAGCTTAGGTAAGATAAACCTAAGAAGTAGCCAAGTAATGAAATTGTTCTATTGGATAAAAGTGAACTGCAGAACCAGCTCAGACAGGTCTTATCCTGTTTCTAACCAGATACTGAGCTGTTTTTCAAAGACACCAGGACAAAACCACAGGTCAGGAAGTCTTAGCATGTTCAGAGAAGAAATTTTTGACCACAAGCAACACAAGAATCACAGCCTCCCCGCAATAGAATCAAAGACGTGAGACTTGACCAGCCTCGACCATCACCAGAATCCTTTGAGAAATGAAGGGTCCGTTGTCCAGGAAGATCTGGGGCCAAAGCCCCGTACCACACCTCCCCATAAATGGTCAAATTCCAAAGCCTTCTAACTGAAACCAGCCCTGCCAGCACCTTCCCACACCCGCCCATCCTTCCCTCACCCCAGAATTCCACCCTAAGCCCTCCACTGGGGAGACAGATCTGAGCCTTGCCTCTCTCCTTGCTGGTCAGCCTCACAATAAATTCTTTTCTCAAAACCCAATGTAATAATACTGGCTTCTATGGGCATTGGGCAGTGAGCAAGAATAATGAGAGAAACTCTAGGAGTTACTTTTACTTATACCTCTATTATTTATTGGCGCTAGTCACTATTAGCTCCTGCAGTAAATAGACCAGTCCGTCACTTAATCCTTACCACTAAACACTTTCCCTATTAGAGGGAAATGCCTTTTAAAAATACATTGACCACAAATAATATCTGAAAGCAGGAACTTCTACGAGATGCTATTATTAGGAGAGACAGAAAACTCAACAAATCAAGTCACATTATCCATTGTACATCCAGTAAGTAAAGGGGTGTCTGCACAAGTGTGTACACAGGATGGCACAAAAAGCTTGTAGCCAACTGTACCCTGGAAAGTAACTGCTCTAGAAACAAGCTAACATTGTAGTGCCAACAATTCCAAATCTGAAAAGTCTGACTAGAAGGAATAACTGCAGCTGGAAAAGAGGGAGACAGGACACAGGTCATCACTAAAGTGTCTTCTAGACCTGGGACAAGCTAGCAGTCTAATGAGGTAAAGTCGGAATCAAATGTAGACTGCCCCTGAGCTGTGAAATATACCTTCATCCAAGAAAAACCCATTACTTGGGAGATTTCTAAGTATTCTTATGATTGTGTCTGAATATAAAGAGAAAATAAAATCCCTGGTCTCACTACTGTTTTCTTCACTGACATGAGCTCAGCTCTTGGTAGAAACAAATTCGTGTAAAAGGCTGATGGAAAGAATAAGCAAATAGAATCACACAGAGCTCTGGCCTCCTTAGTGCAGGGTGGCGGGGCTTGGGAGCCGCCAACTAAATTAGAGCCATTCATCCCTCCCTCTGCTTCAACTGGGCTTTAACAAAGGAGCACGCACATGGGAGCACTAAACTGTTTTCAGTGTTCCATACATGACCCAGGCCTGTGTGCTGTTAATGTGTTTTGATGCAAAGCTGAATAAACCAAACTCTCTAGGCGTTGCCTCCCCTGGGGTCAAATCAGAGATTTTAATGAGGCCTCCCTGCATTGCACGTGCTGGGTTACAGAAAGGATTCCTGAAAGACATCCATATTCTCTTTTATAAAGGAAAAGGGCTGGGCACAGTCATTCTTTCTGTCCATTTTGGTTAATTTTCCACTTCTCGTTGCTCTGAAGCAAATGAATACTTTGAAGTAACATAGACTTCACTTTTCAATTAAATGATACCCTGGGAGAATTTATTCACTTCTGAGAAGTGTGTAGGTAGTTGCTCTGAACTACCCCCACCGAGTTTCTGGGAAGCTGCCTCCTGGCAAGGGCTCCTGACTAAAACATTCCCTGGATCAGCATCCTTAGCAAACTGCCACCAAGCCGTCCTCTTTGTCCTCTTTGTCCTTCCCTGCATGCTCTCCCATCTGCACTACACTACCACGTCCTGAACCCTACCATATACACAGGACTCGGTGAGAACCACAGCTGGCTCTGAGAAAGACACAGTATTGCCCACCTATAGTTACCGTCTGGAAAGACATGTAACCACTATACAAGGCAGTACTATAATCCAGTACAAACTGTTTTGTCCTAAAAAGTTTCCCCCCTGCTTCAAAAATGTGAGCAATTACTTATTAAAAGCTGCAGAGGGTAGTGGCTAAGACTCCAGGTTCTAGAGCCAAATTTCCTGTTTTGTGTTCTTCCACCGTCCCTTCCCAAAATGAACAATCTTGGACAAGTTTAGCTATTTGGTAAATGAAACAACAGTAGCAACTTCTGAGGATTGCTAGGAAGACTGAATACATGTAAAGCATGCTATTTCTCATTGTACCACATGAGCAGCAAGAGTCTGAGCATGTGGTAATAGAATACTGAGTTACACCCAGGGGTTGAATTGTTCCTGCTTGCCCATTTTCACTTCCAGAAGAGGATCCCTCTGTTGCTCTCCCTCGCTGAGGTCCATATCTTACAACCACACCACCCTCCACTCTCGACTCTGCACCAAGTGCCTCCGTATCCCCAACACTTAGTGCCTTGCTTGGCACGAAGTATGTGCTCACTTAAAAATGGAAAACAAATCTGACAACTGTTATTTTGCAGTAATATGAACAAAAGTTACTTTTCAAAATGTAATTATCCAAAAACTGGAAAGACTTCTCAGGGATATAACCATAATAAAGTTAGCTTTCTTTGTTAGGTCTTTAGTACTTATAAGCACTATCTTTGTTATGTAGAGTATAATTGTCATCAGCATATGCATTTCACAGATTCTCCTTAAAAATGTTTAACCTGTGTTCCTTGTGCTCACTGTATTCAACCATTTGTCAGTGAGTTTGGCAGTCATCTGGCTACATGACTTGAAATATGCAATATCTGTAGGTCAGAGGGAAAAGTTTGGAACTTTGAGCTTAAGGAACCGCAATGAGTTATGTGTTTCATTTCCCACCTAAGAGGAAACAAACATCTGGTCAAAACCATTTTGAAAAAAATGAGTGTTGAGCCTATTTGATAAGCTCTTGAGACAGTTCGTCAACCCCTACTTGAAGTCTGTCCTAATGCTAAATCATCTTATTTTCCCTCTCAAGTAGCTAACAAAACTTTCTTAATGCAATTTAGGCCTACTTCCCCCATTTGTGAAACAGTATATGTTGAAAGATGACTTGGAGGTATGCCCCTCATCTGTAGGCACAATAGAAACTATTTGCTACTTTGTAAGCTTCCTGGCAGGCTGGCATTAAAATCATCTACTACCCACATAGGATAAAACATCCTGCAAACCAAGCGATCCATAGCCCTGCATGTACTAAACATAAAATAAAAGTACATTTAAGTGCATGGCAGCAATTCTGTCTTGCAAAGAAGAATCCAAATGCATTATATCACAAGGAGTTGGGAGATGGATTACATTCAGCAACCATAGTGCATAGTGAAAGTGTGTATGGTCTTCTTCAATGAGATAATGCAGCCCTTTGAGAATACAGAATGAAACTGAAAATACCGGCAGTAGGAATAATTCCAAATATTCCCCTCGTGCAGTTTTCGGTGAGACAGTCTGTCACCCACCTTCTTTGGAGTAGTAGCCTTGTTACGCATGCTCGATAAACAAGCTAGCATTGGGGTCAAGGTGCTGCGCTGTTCTAGCATCCTGGAATGCTTCTCCCCAGAAATCTGCCTGGTTCTTCACTCCCCACTTCTTTCAAGGCTTTTCCCAATGTCTCTCTTCTGTGAGGCCTCATGAATGACTCTATTAAATACAATCTATGCTCCCCACATCCCCCTTTTACTCCCAATGACCAATTGCCATGCTGTATTTTCCCTTTCTTTCCATAGTACTTACTACCTTCCAATATGCTAAGTTATTACATTATGTTTTTGTCTATCTACTAGAACATAAGCCCCATGAAGAAGAAATTTGGGAGATTTTTAGTCCCTTATATATCCCAAGAGCCCAGGAAAGCGCCTGACACACAGTAGTAGGCTCTCAATAAATATTTTTAGGGTGAACTTTTGAATGTCGGTTCACACATCAAATCACAGGAAATAATCACACACACACACACACACACACACACACACACACGGTTAGTGTCACCCAAAACAGTCATCGGGCCTTCATCGGTAAAACTTTAATTACAGAACTGATAAGTTTAACCTTCATCAGAAAAGGTACAAGAATCAAAGTCTTCAAAAAAAAAAATCAAAGTCTATTACACATTTGCAATCTTTTCCATTCCCTCATTATTCAAAGATAGCATGACAAAAAAGAAAAATCAAGAACCTCTAGTTCTAGTGAAAACACGCTGCAGAGCACAGGAGCTATAAAAAGACATGATTAATTGCTTGAACATAACTAAAATACCCAACAGCAAAGGGCCAGAAGGTGCAGAGACGAGCATAGCTGTTTCTCTTGCCAAGTGAATGCGAGGCTTACACAGACCCAGTGGCCCTATGGGAGAAGGACGCTCTGCGAAGACTCCATACAGACACACCACCCGTACCCCAGCAACAATAATATCTGTTCTCGGAGCTCCTCTCGTCCTCCACTTTCTCCAGTGAGCATATGATACTGAAAATAAAGCATACGGACGTCTCCTAAGCTAATTATTTCTCGAGAAACAGAAATAACACAAACAATTAACTTGGGAATAACAGATTTTGGAAAGACTGTTGAAAACTGTTGGAGATTCAGGAACACATGGCTGATTGATTAAGTGTTGAAATATTTATTAAATATGGGAATCCACTGCAAGAAAATGGAAGTTCTTCCATTGAACTTCAGGCTACATCTGAATGCTGGGCCCAGAGTTGTCTCAGCAAGAAAGTGGGCAAATGAACTTATAATCACACCTAGTTTACAATGGCAGCAAAAACAAAAGAATGGTAAAAAAGGAAGAGTAAAACAGAAGGGAAAAAAAACAATAATTAAAGATGACTGGAAGTTTTATTAAAAGCTATATTAAAAGCCACTGAATTGTGTACTTTAAGTGTGAATTTTTTGGTACATAAACCATACTTCAATAAAGCTGTTATTTTAAAAACTACTTAAAATCAACATTGTTGTAATAAATGCATTTCAAATGCAAGGCGGTCTTAGTTGTCACCGAGGAGGGAAAGGTTTAGTTATAATGACTGCTGCCATCTATAAAATGTGGGGAGGCTTTTCTTCCTCAAATGTCTGTTCCTTTAGAATTTTACATTTTGAAGTAGTTCAGATAAAACATGTTTATAAAAAAAACTAAAGTTAAGATATTAAAATAGAGCATCTTATCCTTTAATCCAGTTAAAAATATACACTCTAAACTTAACCTAGTTTGGGAACTTTGAGGTCAACCTTCTATCTAGCTGCCTCTTAACCTCCTGGTGACCTGCTCTCCTTTCCATTCCTCACCTCCCTGCTGGGAACAGCCCCGTGCAGAACACAGACTGGGGAGGTTTTAGCTCACACAGAGATGTTTCCCACCCCAAAGCAAAAGAGATGCAGGGTTACTCATTCCATTAAAAAAAAATCCCACCTAATACCTGAACTATGTGGGGGTAAAAAAGAAAGAATAACCTGGTTTGCTAGATTCCTGGAAAGACTAAAGTGAGAACAAAGTTGGAACTCAGAATTAGCACAAGGTCCAAGTTTTTCTACCGCCTGGAACATTTGATGTGAATCACAGCTCTTGTCAAATCAGAGAAATACAGTGATTTGTTTACAGATGAAATTATACACCAGTTTCATACCAAGAAATGATAATTATGGAAGCTAAAAAAAACCCAGCTAACCCTTGTTGTTTGGCATGTATAACTTGCATGCCAAATGCTCAGCTATAAGTTTTATGCATATCATCTCTCCTTCAATCCTCACAACAATGTCTAAACTGGGTATTATTCTTATTGCTATTTTATTGGTATAAAAACTCAGGATCAGAGAAGTTAAGTGTGTGTCAAGTTCTCACAGTTGGTTAGGAGCAAAGGTGAACTTTGAATCCATGAAGTCTCATTCCAGGTATTCTAACTCTTAATCATTATCCTATAACACTTTTTTAAAAGAAGAATACTACATCAGAGGTTTGTTTTACTAAAAATCAAGATGTATAAATATTATAAAACTAGTTCCTTCTCCAGTAATAAAGTAATACACAAACACAAAAAGAATCATGAAGGAAAGGGTTGATACAGATATCAAAAACATCTTTTAAGCCCTGGCTGGCATAGCTCAGTGGATTGAGTGCAGGCTGCGAACCAAAGCATTGCAGGTTCGATTCCCAGTCAGGGCACATGACTGGATTGCAGGCCACAGCCCCCAACAACCACACATTGATGTTTCTCTCTCTCTCTCTCTCCCTCCCTCCCTCCTTCCCTCCCCTCTCTAAAAATAAATAAAATCTTTAAAAAAATCTTAAAAAAAACATTTTTAATCTTCCACAACAAACAATACCAGGAGAATGAATAGATAAGCCACAAAAAATTGTTAAAGTATTTGCAACAGAGGTAACTAATAATAGAATAGAATCCATAATATATTTAAAACACTTATAAATCAATAAGAAAAAGACAAATATCCCACTAGGAAAATGGGGAAAGTACGTATGTGTTTAAGTCATTTAAAGAGAAATATAATCACCAAAGGTGCTATATCTCATTAGTCATCAGAGAAATGTAAAGTAAAATAATTAAACACCATTTCACCCATAATATTGTTAGAGATTTAAAAGTACTATGATTCTAAATGATGATAAAGATGGAGATACACAGAAATTCTCATGCACTACTGGTAGAATGTAAATTGGTATTTCACTTCTAAATATATGCCCCACAGAAAGACACCCATGTATATATCAATAGCATACACTATAACAGCAAATATTAAAAAATAATCTATAAATTCCATTAAAGGGAAAATAAATAAAAGGTAGGTTTATGAAATGGAAAACCAGACAGCAATAAAAAAGGATGAATTCAATTCTTTTACCTGTATCAACATAAAAGATTGAAAATCAAATTTTAGAAGTGGCAAAAGTATCTATATGATACCAAATATGTGTATTTTAAAAACACACAAAGTAGTTAAATTATTTATGGAAATATTTATGTAGAAAAGTACGAAGACAAAGGCAGGAAAGGTGATACCAATTGCAAGGTAATTCCCTCTAGGAAGGGAGGAGAAATGAAAGGAAAGAAGAGTAGCAACTAAATCTATTATTTTGCATCTTTAAAAGAAAACAGGACTACCAAATTTTGTTGACTCTGGATGGTGAGTACAAGAGTGTTTATCATATTATTCTACCTTTTTGCATGTTTAAACCATTTCAAAACATAAACATTTTACAACTGTGAAAATAAAAGTTGCCCTAAAAAAATTCTCACAAGCACCTTCATATGGTCGATTTCATTGATGTCTCGTAACAGGTAGGGGATGAATTAATACAACCATAGAGCTATCTCTAGTACTGTTGCCAGGAAAAGCATAGGAAACAAAAATTAATGGCTGGTAGCTTCCAGCAGGACCCCGTCGACTCAACCCTCTAAAGCCTTTTCCCAGAGCTGCCCAAAGGAGGAGCTGCTTCACAGTACTAAGGCTCACCTGTCAGGAATCCTGTAAGACAATTTTTAAAACCCTAGGTCAGATCATGACCCATTATAGGGGACTCAGAAACCACTTTAGTGTATGTACCATGGTCAGGAGTTTTAGAACGAGATAAAGAACAGAGTACAGTGATAAGTATACTGCTGCATGTATTAAAAACAAAAGTACTGTTTCTCAACAACCTGCTTCGATCTTCGAGTGTGTGTGTTTTCATGCCTACACAAAAACTTTTACACAAATATTTATAAGAGCATTATGCATAATTCCCCAAAAGTGAAAAAGTAAAACAAATATCCATCAAACTGAATGGATAAATAATGAGGTATCATTCAACAATGAAAAGGAATGAGGTAATAATGCATGCTACAACATAAGTAAACCATGAAAACATTATGCTACATGAAAAAAGCCAGTCACAGAAGAGCACACAGTGTAAGATTCCGTGAATATGAAGTGTCTAGAATAGGCAAATCTATAGGGACAACAGTAGGTCAGTGGTAGCCTAGGGGTGGGTTTGGGGGTAGGCAGTACTAGAGAGAGCTGGGGGAATGTGTATGAGGTTTCTTTTTGCAGTGATGGAAATGTTTTAAAATTGTGGTGGTGCTGATAGCACCACTGTTTGAATATACTAATGAACTTTGAATTGTATACTCTTGTTAAGTAGATAAATTCTACAATATGTACATTATAGTTCAATAAAGTTCTTACAAAAACTAATTATATATATAATTAAAATATGAATTACTTTGTTCCTGAGATTATACTAGGTCAGCTGGAGTCAGTTCTGTGAACCAGCTACTGGGGCTTAACATTTTGATGGAAACTCCTCCCCGCCACAAGCACTTATTTTCTTTTCTGATCTTAAGCGTGCATTCAGATCCTTTATTCACCCTGAGTGGCCATCACTGAGTGGATGGCCACTCAGAGGGCCATCCTCCCCTGCGGTGTCTACTTACTCTAAAGGGACCATTCTCCAGTGCTGTTCTTTCTGATTTCAATCAGATGTGCAACCTTTTAGGGGCATGGAGATTTCATGGACTAACAGTACTATATGGATAGTATCTACCATCTAACAAATAAACAGTGTAAATCATTTATATTAACATGTTAGTCCCTACAAGAGAGGTGAAAATTGGGGGAAAAATAAAACAATTATTAGACAAGAATGCATCTAGAATTTATCTATAAAAATAAAAATTAAAAAGAGGATGTTGTCCTCAGTTCAAGGCTATAGTTAAAGGGGAAAAAAGTCCCAAGAACAAATATCAAGGGACTTCCTTGGCTGAATATGTCATATGAGTTCAGATCCATCAAAAATACTGTATGTCACTGTCCCAGAAGACATACATCACTATCTTAAAGAAAATACAGCTCCAGGCAGCAAATGGCAAAATCTGGTGAACAAAGTCACACACAAAGGTTAAACAGCTTAGACTTATTTTTGTTGGGAGAGACAAGGCTGTAAACTGACATGAATGATTCTGTCACAGTGATTAAGGCAGCCAGGAGATGGCAAGGCGGCTCTACATGGTAGAATGACAGTGTGCCAATCACTGTCTGAATTCCCACTGCTTTCTCCAGTGTTCTCTCTCTTCATCATCACAGCCCTGCCTCTCCTGATAAACCCCAACTCAAACCTGAAGCAAGAGGGACAGCTATTTCCATCCAGAGGCTCATAGGGATGGGAATCTCAAAGGACACGTGCTATTATATCCAGGCGGCTGTGCTGGGCCAGCAAGAATACATGTAGGGGTACAGTAAGAAAGGGGTCAGAGATGAGGCACAAATGTGGAAGGAGGCTCACCCTCCTCTTGAACCCACCTAACAAAAGCCTTTAATAATCCAGAGGAAAGAAGTACTGTGACTGTTAGAAACACATCAAAAATATATAACATCAGTAACATAAATGGTCACAGAACTTTTTTCTGCATCTTTGAGACATAAAATTGAAACAGAGGCAGACCATAAATATTTGCTGAACATCAACTGTGCGTGAGCACAAGGCTAAACACTAAACAAATGATGGTGAATACAAATGACAGTTCCAGCCTGGGATTCAAGTCTAACTCTTGGGGACACCTTCTATTAATACACCCAAGTCATCCGTGCTTTAAACACACATAAACAGGGACAATTTTATGACAAGCCTATGAGGCAATTTTACTTCCAGTATACTTGTAAAAGTGCCTCATCATTTCTTAATACTGAGTGTGAATCTTGCAGCGATATGGCAATGGTTCATTCTGAGACTTTTTGAGAAGTGACGTGCTCAGCAAGTTCGAAGGGTGAACTGAGAGTATAACTCAGTGTTTAAATCTAGGGGGTTATGAGCAATGAGAACAAGGAAAATGACTTTAGAAAGGTGATTACTCCAGCAGTGAAGAGCAGAAGGGACACTTGGATCTATACCCAAAGAGAAGAATGAATAGAGATAATTTAAAGGGAACAAAAGAAACAAAAAGGAAAAAGAAACACACACACATATAAACAGGCTTACAGGTAAGCAGTAAAGTGTAAAACTTGTTGAATTATTACACATTCTCCAAATCCCAAAATAAGTCCAGCAACATGCAGCAGGGATGATCCCCAACAGTGAATGTAAATAACCTTTCAGAAACTTGTTTTTTACTGCCAGTGCTAAGAGCAAAAAAGGCACTTAACAGAAATAGAGTGGGGTCATAAGGAAACTGAACAGAACAGGGTTAAGCTCACAGGAAAATGACAAATGGAAAGAAGCAACTGGGTGCTGGCCAGGTAGCTGAGTTGGATGATACACCAAAGTTGTGGGTTGGATCCCCAGTGAGGGCTCATACAAGAATCAACCAATCAATGCATGAGTAAGTGGAACAACAAATCTCTCTCTCTCTCTCACTCTTTCTCTCACTCTCTCTCTAAAATCAATAAAAATTTAAAAATTAGAAAAAATTGGTTAATTTATGAATGGTACTTTTCCCTCATTAAATATGAGAGAACATTGTCTGTACAAGATCATTAAGAACCCTAAGAACATCATGCTAAACTTACCTCAGAAGTTAAACTAAATGAGAATTCTTAGTATCTCAGCACCAATATTCTTCTCCCATTTTTATCCTAGAGGGTCCTGAGGAGCAACAAAAATTGCTGTACAGCATGGTCTGAAATACCCTTATCCAGCAGAAATAGCTTCACCTTTGGTGACATTGAAAACCTCTTGAATTTCCCCCACTGTCTTACCAATCAATATCTGTCCAAGTTTAAAGGTACTTTCATGCGGAAGTAAGTTTGAAAAAAAAGCCATGTAGGATGAAAGTTTTGATTCAGGACTACGAATCTGCTCTCACATTTTGTGCTTTTGTGCAGCTGACTTAGCTATAATAAATAGTACATGCATAATCTTGACAGCTACGTATATCCGCTGAGATCCACGGATGGGTGGGCTCGTGGCCAGACCCCTGACAGTATACTCCAAGGACATTAAAAATCTACTAGGGAATTTGTGGAAATATGCAGAATCAGATTCTGTGAAGTGGCAGCTCTTTCTGCAGCACCTTGCTCTCTAGTCCAAGGGAAGAAAACCCACTTGGAGAAAAGCTTAAGCTATGGCCAGTACTAGCAAATTGTGTGTATGAACCTGACCCCAATATCCTGACCCTCACTAGTGAAGGAAATGAAGGCAAGTTACTGAAAAGACAAACTGAATAAATAATTAATTAATTGATAACCAACTAATTGGCAAGGTTAGAGACATGGGGCCAGTGCCAAGGAGCATAAGTGATCTAAGAAAACTGTCAGCCCACAGACAACAGCATGGTGATCACCAGAGGGAAAGCAGGAAGGGAGTAGAGGGTAAAGGGAGACAAATGGTGTCAGAGACTTTGGATGGTGAACACACAATACAATATACAGGTGACATAAAACTGTACACTTGAAACCTATATAATTTTATTAACTGTCACCCAAGAGATTCAATATAAATTAAAAGGAAAAAGAAAAACTGTCGACCAGTTCTGCCTTAGGCAGAAAACTTTAAAAACACTTGCAAAACACAAGCTCTTGAGGCCTGTCTGGAAAAGCATCATAGATTTTCCATCTTCAAAAACTTATCTAATGTCCTTTACTTGGGACAAAAAAATGCAACAAAAGGGCAACTACTGCTAAGTGCTAAAAATCTCCTGGTGCAAAATTAATTTTTAAAAAGGAGAAGAAAAATGTTGATTTACCCTTGCTGGTAAGTATGATTCTGAAAATTTTCTTCATTATAAACAACAAATACATCATAGAGCAAGGATGGGGAGTGGGGAGGGTAAGAGATTAAGTTCTTTATTCTCTCTCCAGTTATAATTGCTGAAATTTCTGGATTATTTTACACAATTTTTAAAATTTTATTTCCAAAATGAAGTTATGTATAATAGTCTGTGCTGGAGAAAACAGACTTATATTTCAAAACCAACTCAAATGATAATATTAAAAGTAAAAAACACCTAAAAGTCTAAAATCAGTTTTTATATATGAAGTATTTATATTTATATTTTTTAATTTTTAATTTTAATTTTATTTTTCAATTACAGTTTATATTCAGTATTACTTTGTATTAGCTTCAGGTATGCAGTAGAGTGGTTAGGCAATCATATATTTTACAAAGTGGTCCTCCCCATAATTCAAGTACCCACTTGGAACCATACAGAGTTATTACAATGTTATTGACTATATTCCCTTTGCTGTAATTGACATCCCTGTGACTATTCTGTAACTACCAATTTATACTTCTTAATCCCTTCACCTGTTTCACCCAGGCCCCAACCACCCACACTCTGACAACCAGAAGTATTTCTATTTTTAAAAAAGAAGCAGGACTTCTGGCCAGGATGGAGGCATAGGTGGACACACGTACCTCCATGCACAACCAAGATAGGGACAACAACAATTTAGAAACTGATTAACATCCAGAAATGACAGAAGAATGATCTGAATGGAAGTCAAACAACCAAGAAGTTGAAATAGACCCGTGCATCCAGACCAGTAGGAGAGGCAGAGACAAGCAGCCAGGCTCGGGTACCGGCATGGAGCGCAGAGAGAGCTGGGACCAGGCGCGTAAGGCATCCAGGGCACACAAGGCGTCCAGGGCACGCAAGACCGAAGCAGGTGGACCCTGAGTGTACAGGTGGCAGCTGGCAGACCCCGGCCCAGGGGTGGCAACCAGCAGACCCAGTGAGGCGATGATTGTAAAGCAAGGCAGTGCGTTGGGAAATAGAGCCTCGGGACACCTGTGGGAGTTGAGGCGCACGGAGAGACACCCAGCCTCACAGGGGAGGTCCTTGAAGGGCCCCATGGCTTACACAAGCCCACCGACATGGGAATTGGCAGCAGAGGGGCCCAGTTTGCTTGGGGGAAGCAGCAGAGGGGACTGATGTCCCACAGAGAAAGGAGCAACCACCGTTGTTCCCTCTCGACCCCACCCCCACGTACATGGTCACAACCCAGCGACTGGGGTGCCCTGCCCTGGCGAACACCTAAGGCTCTGCCCCTTACTGTAACAGGTGCGACCAGACCAAAAATAAACAAACAAACAAATAAAACAGATAGATGGCTCAAACAGAAGAACAAATCAAAGCCCCAGAACCCATCCGTTTAAGCGACTGAGAAATAACCAACCTATCTGATGCACAGTTCAAAACACTGGTGATCAGGAAGCTCACAGAATTGATTGATTTTGGTCACAAATTAGATGAACAAATGCAGGCTACACTAAGAGAAATGAAGGAAAATGCACAGGGAACCAAGAGTGATGGGAAGGAAACTGGGACTCAAAACAATACAGTGGGCCAGAAGGAAGAAAGAAACAACCAAACAGAAAAGAATGGAGAAATAAGAATTCAAAAAAACAAGGAGAAGCTTAGGAACCTCCAAGACATCTTTAAATGTTCCAACATCTGAATTATAGGGGTACCAGAAGGAGAAGAGGAAGAGTCAGAAATTGAAAACTTGTTTAAACAAATAATTAAGGAGAACTTCCCCAATCTGGCAAAGGAAATAGACTTCCAGGAAGTCCAGGAAGCTCAGAGAGCCCCAAAGAAGTTGGACCCAAGGAGAAACACACCTAGACACATCATAATTACAGTAGCCAAGGTAAAAATGAAGGAGAGAATCCTAGAAGCAGCAAGAGATAAGGGGACAGTAACCTACAAAGGAGTTCTCATCAGACTGTCAGCTGATTTCTCAAAAAAGACCTTACAGGCAAGAAGGGGCTGGAAAGAAGTATTCCAAGTCATGAAAGGCAAGGACCTACATCCCAGATTGCTCTATCCAGCAAAGCTTTCATTTAGAATGGAAAGGCAGATAAAGTGCTTCTCAGATAAGGTCAAGTTAAAGGAGTTCATCATCACCAAGCCCTTATTTTATGAAATGTTAAAGGGACTTAGCTAAGAAAAGAAGATAAGGAAAAGACATGTATAGTAAAAGGACAGCAAACTCACAATTATTAACAACCACACCTAAAGCAAAACCAAAAAGAAACTAAGCAAACAACTAGAACAGGAACAGAGCCACAGAAATGGAGATCACATGCAGGGTTAGCAACAAGGGAGTGGGAGGAGGAAAGAATAGGAAAAGGTACAGAGAATAAGTAGCATAGATAGTAGATAGAAAATAGACAGGGGGAGGGCAAGAATAGTATGGGAAATGTAGAAGCTAAAGAACTTATGACACATGGCCATGAACTAAAGGGGGGGATGTGGGTGGGAGAGGGTGTTCAGAGTGGAGGGGAATGGAGGGGGGAAATGGGACAACTGTAATAACATAATCAATAAAATATATTTTAAAAAGCACACTGAACTCTATTTAATTATGTATAAAATAACTGTAATTATCAAAGGGGGCTATAAATTCAATATTTTATTCATGCATTTACTCATTTAGAACTCTACCCTGTTCCAGAAAGGAGTTCAGATTGTTTATATGAACAATTGTGAGACAAAATAAAACTTTGAAGTAGATGAGGAAATCAAAGGAGAGGGAAAACTCATTACTTCAATAAATATTTATTAAATACCCACTCAGTGCCAACCACTGTTCTACATGATGGAGACATGCCATGAATGAAGAGACCAGACCACTGTTCTCATAGTCTACATTCTAGTGATGGCATACTGGAAGGAAGACAATAAACATATCAACCACTGAAAAGAATGTCAAATGCTAACAAGTGTTACAAGGCAACAGAGTAACATGATGCAATAAGGAGGGGGTGAGGCGTGACTATTTTAGAAAAATGGACATAGGGAAGCTCTCTGAGATTTATTTTCTTTTATCCTGAATATTTATTTTAATCAAAATACAACATGCATATGAAAATGTGCAGAGATCTGACTTCCGAGATTGATAAATCTCACAAATCGAGAGATATCTCCAATGACTTTTGAGCCGAAATGGGAACGAAGAGAAGGAGCACACTAATGGGCCAGTTATGAAGCTGCTATGAAAACCCATGCTGTGACTTTCACTTTGCAGAAGGGCACAATTTGTCTCTAAACTTTTGGCATCCAACTCGAAGAAGAAAACACAGCTACAGCACAAATCTCTCTTCTTGGTTCTGATGAGACATCACGTGTGACATTCTCCAAGACTTGGACTAATGCTGTAACTGGTTCCTCAGGAATGTTTCTTACAATGTCCTTCAAAATATCCATTAGAAAGACCCTGGTGGATGACTGAAGAGGTCAAGGAGGCGACTGAGAAGACTGATACCAAATCAGATACCAAAGTCTTGTGACTAAGTTAAGATCCAAAGAGATTTAAGAAGGAAAAAAAATCCATTAAATCTTAACAAACAGAGCTCCTCAGCCCTAGGTACAAACTCAAATCCACCGGGGAGACTTTTTTAAATACCCCTATCCAAGGACTATACTTTCAGGGATCGTTTCTATAGTTGGTTAAAATGCCCCCAAGCAGTATCTCTGGAGGTGAGGCTAGGACACTGTGGAGGAACAGAAGATAAGTCTCCATAATTCGTTTCTTTAAAGTGAATTTCTGGCAAATTAAACTGCAACAAATACTCAGGGTGCAGGTACTCTCTTCTGTTATTTAGATATGGACTCAGATATTTCCTGTGCTTAAAAGAATACCTGAGATAGAAGTAGAAATTATACCCATTTTTAGAAAAGAACAGAAACACTAAAATGGCATGAATCCACCACTGGAAGAAGTTAGCCAGGAAGGAGACCTGGGCGGGGTCAAGAGTTTCTTAAAGAAGTAACATTAGGTGTGTTCTAGCACAGAGATAAATGGGTAACCACATGTTTAAAAGAGCTCTTTCATGTGGATTTCTAACATTTTCTTCGAGGATCCTTTTCCCAATACTATTACATAGTTGTATGGCCTTAGGCAGGTTAATTAGCTTCCTTAAGCCTCAGTTTTATCAGTGACAAAATGGGTTTAATAATCATATCTACCTCATAACGAGAGATAATGCATGTAAAACACTCAGCACAGTGCCTGGTACATGGCAAATATTCAATAAATATTAATTCTTCTTTTTCAGCTTTCACTAAGTATTTGCTTTCTAGTGCTTTTATAAATAATGTAAATACATCCAACTAGATGTTCTCAGAAACTGCTGTTTGTGATTAATTGTTTACTTATCCCTTTTACCTGAATGCTCTGACATTTGGAACTCTGGAGCTACTTGTTCTATGAAGACAAAAAAGATATTTTGTACCTTTTCTTTTAAAGAAGGTCATATGAGTATGGACCCTTGTTTAGCATTTGATGTTTCTGTTTTATAAAATTTTGAACACAAAAGTACATACATAATTTTGGTGTTGACTGCTGAATACTAAAATCTTTGATTTGCTAAGATTCTACTAATCAGTGTACACATCCAGTTGCAAAAGAAACAAAACACACACATCCTTCAAGAGGTGTTTTCACCTTTTAAATGTTAACTTTTTATATTCCATTCTCATTCTCAAGGTACCAGAAATGAAGCATCCCTGCTGTTTTCTGCTTCTATGCTACTATGTAAGTTTAAAAAAATATTTTCAAGTGCTGGAAGAAATAAATAGTTCCAATGGGGCAGATGTAAGAAATCTTTGACTCCACCCCCTTGCTGGTGTGGCTCAATGGATTGAGTGCCAGCCTGCGAACCAGCCACAGGTTCAACTCCCAATCAGGACATATACCGGGGTTGCATGCCAGGTCCCCAGTAGGGGGTGCACAAGAGGTAACCACACATTGATATTTCTCTCCCTCTCGTTCTCCCTCCCTTACCCTCTCTCTAAAAAATAAAATATTAAAAAAAAGAGATATCTTTGACCCCAGTGTTATTGAATGACATCTAAAGAAATGCTGGTGGTCTTCGACCATTAGGCCAATTTAGTGTGGTGGGTAAGCACAGAGCACACAGACAGTGCAGTGGGGCTGAAGTGCCTGGGTTCAAGTGGCCTCTCAGCTCCCTACCAGCTTTGTGATTTCGCAGCTGACAAGTATTACCTGTCATACAATTCTTGTGAAGATGCAATGAGTTTATGTACATCAAGTCACCCAAAAAACATCTGGTACCTAAAAAGTAACCACATAAATTACTGTAAATTAAGTATTGTAGTACATACTAGACCATATATGATAACACTATTGTGAGTATTTTTTCCCTTTCCCGCCTCCTTCTTACTATTCTCTTCAAGCTTTCCTCCTCTTCTTCAGCTCTCCCCACTCCTCATATTAACATCTTTTTTTCCCTTTGGGGCTTATCAATGACACTTAATGATAAATGTGGCCCTATCAGAGCCCCATGGGGGCTACCGAGCACGACAAATGTCACAGATTCCTGCTCTCAGCGTGTCACAACAAGGAAGTGGACCCCTCCATGAGCTTTTAGGGAGGGATCGAGTCATTAAAAATGATAAAATGCTTGGCATTCTTTGAAACTAAGAAAGCAAATAAAACTAAAAAAAATATTTATGAACCCATAAGCTCTTAGAGTAATTCATAATTTTTCAAGCATAGATATAAAGAACCTATGAAAGACAGGTTCTTTTTGTGCACAGTAAAATGATTAGGCAGAATTTTCAAAGATGCTCAAAAGAAACATTTACAAATTGGGAACTCAGAGAGTAAAAAGAAGACTTGAGGGAAACTCTTACAATGCCCAATTTTATTTTCTTCGAACTATTTAATTGGTATGAGAAGAAGGTTGGTAGGAGAATAAAAACACACTAAGAAATGCCTCCTTCCTACTTATAGCAGCAGAACCAAGTTTTGACGGGTGGCAAAACTTTATCAATATTGAGCTACTTAGGTTTAACAAATGCACATTAAGAAAAAACAAGGTTTGTGCTGTCCTTGCAAAATACTCCTAAAACTGTAATTCCTAGGAGCCCTTTTCCGCCAGGGAAGCAGCACTGCAGACAATTTACCATCAAGCTGACTCAGTGCTCCCAAGTGAAACAGCACAATTTTAAGTACAGCTCATCCATGCTTAGGCATATGTATAAATATAATCACAGAAGTGGAGCACTCCTACTGCTTGCCATCTTGCTGCCATCTTGCACTTTCCCCATTCATTAGTGATTATCAAAACTATGACGAATCACAGGTCTATGTTCTTGGCACCTGAATGACTACTCGAGAAGCTACAACACTTTCCAGGGAAAGAGAGAAATCAGTAGCCTATCTATTCACTGACAACAAAGACATCTGACAAAAAAAATGCTGCTATTGTAGAGAAATGTAATCACGGGGTGAAGAACAAACTATTGAAAATTTATGGGTGACATACAACAAAATAAATCGCCAAATAACCTATCTGCAATGCTACTGAAATCTGTCACGCACAGCTAGCAAAAAAGGAGTGACCATTATGGTGTTTATTCTTAAAAATAGCAATTTTGTGATTATCAGCATCAAACCACACTGAGATTCAGTAGGTGATATCTTGCCCATGTGGGTGTCCACTTAAAAATATGTTGTATCCTTTTATCTGCAAACATACATACCTTCAGTACAAACAATTTCAAGTCAGGAAAAAAACACCGAAAATTTTGAATAGTATAGTTGAGTGCTACTTTGCAGGACTGAAATTACTTCAGACTAGGAAGATAACCTGAAGGATAGCAAGGTCACCCACAATCAAACAGGAAGTCACTGACTATCATTTCTAGGACTTTACGGCATAATATACTCTCAGTATGGGCTGATCATCCCACTTGGGATAAATATAAAGTATGAATTCAAGTAACTGCTCATGTAGTAAAAAAAATCTTTTGCAAAATGGACTCATAGCAACTGAATTATTATTTCACACTACATTGCCAGGATTTCCACAGAACTAAAACAAAAATACGTGTTCTGTTCCATTTAGTGATAAAAAATGAAACAAGGACATACAAAGAATAAAATTAAGGTGTGTTATATCATCACAGTTCTTGTGAGCTTTCTGAAACACTAAGTAATACATGGCTGGTTTTCTTACTCTGGGTCATGGCTTAATCTTACCAGGTGAGAAGTAATATCTGAATTAGTTTAGATGACCTTTAAGGTCCCTCCCATCTCTCATGATGTTACATTCTACTTAGTTATGTAAATTTGAGTAATTTGTAACTTACTCCTGGGAATGTGTTAAACTCAGGTAATGAGGACACCATTTTTTGCATTAAAGTGATGTCATGAAACTGCTAAATAGTACTCAAGTAGCCCGAGGGAATTTGTCATTTAAGAAAAACTCATATACTGTTTACAGTATGCCCAGCATTGTTCTAAGTGCTTTATAAATATTAATTCATTTATACAATATTTTCAGTCCACTTAGAAAATAAGCTCTTATGAGGCTTAATGAGTAGGTGAATTGGCATTTACCTATGAATTAAGTAAACAACTCCATTCACTTACTCTTTAAAATTCAAACTATTCATTTCTAACAACTAAGATTATCCCACAAAAACACAAACCTGGTAAATTAACTCTCCTTATGAAATCCTTAGATTGCCTTCAGGACAAATGCCAGTTTCCCCAGCAAATCATGAAGGTGCTGCAACATCTCTCTGCTTCCCTGTTTTGTCTCATGCCTCCCCTCAATCCTAACTATTTGCGGTTAACAAAAATGTGTCCTGACTCCCACATGCCTACGTACTTGCTGCCCCTTGGCTTTGATATTCCAGTCCTCTCCCTTTAATCTGGCCAATTCCTACTCGCTCTCAAAACACAGCTCACACAGCACCTCCTCCAGAAAGTCCATCCTGACTGCTCACCTGGGTTGAATAATAGGTCTTCTCTACTTCCACAGCTTTCTGTGATCACCTCCAGAAAATCACACAGATGGGCAGAATGTAACTGCTTCTTCATCCATCCATCTTCCCACTGGTCTGTAAATCCCTTACAGGCTAAAATTAAGTCTTTTTTCTTTGAATCCCCAGGGCCTTGCATAAAACTTGGTACACAAAAGGAGCTCAAGTATATATGCTTTAGCCCTGACTGACGTGGCTCAGTGGGTTGGGTGTTGTCCCCTAAACCAAAAGGTCACTGGATCGAGTCCCAGTCAGAGCACATGCCTGGGTTATGGGACAGGTCCCTGGTTGGGGGTGTGTGAGAGCCAACTGATCAACAGAAGTTGTTTCTCTTACACATAAATGTTTATTTCCCTCTCTTTTTCCTATCCTTCCCCTCTCCCTAAAAACAAATAAATAAAATCTTTAAAAAAATAAATGCCTTTAAATAAACAAACCAACAAATGAATATATGGTTTGTTATGTGACAGAAAATCATCCTAATTTTATTTCTGAAGTAGAAAGAAATTAGCTAAAAATATCTATGGGTAGCTAAGATACCATAAATTATATTTATTCAATTACCAAAAAAATAACAAGGGCCATATATAGGGATGGGCAAAAATAGGTTTATAGTTATAGTACAAATAATACAACAATTAAATAAGAATACAAGAATAAACTCTGTTTCGCAGGCTCACAACTGTAAACCTGCTTTTGCCCACCCCTGTACAATCAATATGTTTTCAAGGTTGAATTACAGCTCCTGAGGAAACTAGAAATGCCAGAATGCAGGAAAACTCCTTAATTTACTAACTGTAGGAAAAGTTGGCATAAGGCAAATAGGTCTTTACAACTCTGCCGGATTCAGTCTTCATATTAATGGTTTCTAACTACAGTTTAAGGAGCACCGTAAGCTGCAAAGGCTCCCCAGGAGATCCAGACATCCAACCAGATGTACTGTGCGAACTCTGTGCCAGGCACTGAGATGACTTCCCGTAATAATTACTTTGATGACAAGACAGTATCTTCACTTTCAATTCTGACTTGAATCAATTCATGCTGTTTAACCTAAATCCTACCAATTCATTCACACCTCACCAAAAGCCAGAGCGGTTCTTCTCAATTCTGAGGTTTATTGCTGTAGAAAACAGAAACTGCAGGAGCCCAAGGTGTCTTCTACTCCAAGTGGAGACGCCTAAAAACCAAAGAACTGCAGAAGTAGAGCTCCATAAATGAGGAAAAAAGAGGGAGAACTGGCCTGTTTGTCAAAAGTGGTGGTCTTTCCCAAACACAGAGGATGGCAGAGACCCCTACAGACATTACTAGTATGAGGCAGAGACTCAGAATTTCCAGATTCAGTCCTGCAGTTTTCTTTTTCTACATCTCTACTTCCTTCCATCTTGCTTCCTCTCCAAAAAAGACTTTGTGATTTGTTTTAAAGCACTGGTTATATCAGCAAAAATTCACACTGTGGGAAATCCTAAAGGATGAAAGACCCCATGTCTTCAGTGAATAAATTGCAAGGAAAAACAAAGAAATTAAAAAAAGAAAAAGAAAAACAAAGAAATAGAGGAGGGGAACTTTACATTAAAGAGACTTAAAAAAAAAACAAACAAAAAATCCCACTAATTACTCAGAAGATACTATTTGGTTCCTGAATCAAATAAACTTAAATATATATGTACTATATTTACATATATTTATATATTTTAACATATTTATATACTTAATATATATTTATATATTAGATATAATATGATTACATTTTTAAAAGAATTGCTATCTTTTAGAGATGCATAGTGAAATTTTTAAAAATAAAATAATATGATTTGCTTCAAAATAATACAGAAAGGGGAAGTAACTAGGTAGAATATAGGTACAACAAGATTGGTAATTTAATTGATCAATTGGTAATTAATGTCAGTTGTTAATTGTTGAAGCTTGGGCTTCGCTAAAATATTCTACTTTTGCATGTGTTTGAAATTTATTCCTCCATAGAAGTAATTCTAATGTATTGAATAATAAGACAGTACCCCCTGCTTTTTCAGTTTTACTATGGAAACAAGTCAATATAAAAAAGGAAAATAGGTATTTACTAAACATTAATTCAAATAATGTCATCTTTCATTAAAGGCTTGGCATGTTAGATTTTTTACTACAATAATCTAACTCTGTTGACTATTACTATAGCTCTTTAAATTAATTCCTCATTTTTATTAAAATTTAATATTGGGCTACAAATACAAATTTAAATAATATTTTTCTATTTTTACATATTTTACTCATACAGATAAATTATGTTTGCTTCAATTAGGTTTACAAATTTTCAACTACATGAACGAGTTGTATCTTAATATGCACTTACAAGTAGGTGAACTGGTTGCCAGACTGATGTATGTAAATTTTTTTTAAAAAGTTTATATAGCCCCAAATATTTACTGAAATTAACCAGTAAATTCAAAATAATTTTGAATTTCAGGCATACCTGTGGATGTGTGATATTGATCTAAGCACTGGTAATTAATAAAACTTAGATTTTTAAAAAACATCATTTACAAATCCCTGATAAATAACATGACCCTAATTGCACGAAGCTGCTACCAGCGAAGAAACTGGGGAGGTGGACTTCTCTGGCGCCCACATTTTGAGTGAGCTGATAACCTTGTTTGCAGTTCAGCTTGTTTTTATGGCTGGGGTTTAGTTAGAGATGTCTAGGTTTTAACAGTACCGAGTGTGGTTTAAACCACTTCTAAAGTCTTTGAGCATTACAACAACCACAACAATAATGACTCAAATTCTGCCCAGATATTACGCCCCTTCTTGCCCATGCATGGACCTGCTTTTGCCTGAGAGAGGTGAGAGGGTCTCCGCCCCTTTGCTCAGCTGACGCGCAGCTAGAGGCATCCTGCACAAACTCCTCTCAAGCAAAGTCCCTAGTCTGTGGTTGTTTGGGGCTTTTGTCCCCCTTTCTGTTCTTTTTGCACAAGGAGCGCCCTGCAGCACTAGCATTAGGATTGCGCTCATTTCACCTAAGACACTGCATCTCCAGGGCAACCGAAAGCAAACGCAGAGTCGCTGGTGTGCCGGGCAGCGCGGGGGACCACCCTCTCCAGACAGCCCCTCTCACCTGAGCGCCGGGGTCGCCCCGCACCCGTGTGGTCAGCACGTCGTGCCCAGTTTCGTCTTCGCCGCTAGAGCGGTAGATGAGCCGGAGTGGCACGATGCTCTGGCGCTCCAGGAAGCGGTTTTCATTCCTCCTCTCCTGCTCCGTCAATGAGGCGTCTCCTCCAGGCAGGAAGGGGAGAAGGAAGGAATGGTGAGAAAAGCCTAAAATAATGACCCTGACTCACCCTCCTCAGTCCTGCGGTGCGACCCCTCCCCTCTGAAAATTCCACCACCCCCTCCCTCCAGGACCCCATCTGGGAAAGACGCAGACACCAGTCGGAGAGCCTTGGACCAGCTCCTCTGAGAGCATCCAGGGTCGCGGCCCAGAAGCAGAGCACCCCTTTCCCATCCTCCGCAGGTCTCTTCAAAAGAAAAACAGACATTTGACCGAAGGCTTCTACTGCATCCGCGCGCCCCCACACGTATTTTTGCTCCACTTCTCACCATCCTTCCAAATAAAAAAATCTCCCCGCGCACTCCGAAATGGGGATGCCCCTTTGCAATGCGCTTTAGGGCTGAAGAGATTCCCAGCAAATGGTACATCCCTAAGCCTCAGACCGTGGCCAACTTACCTGCCCGGCTGCAGCGCGCCGGGGGGCAGGTCCCCAGTGCGCAGAGCAGCAACAAGGGCACGGACGCAGCCGCTGCCCGCATGGTGCTGCGGTCAGTCCGCCTGGTTGGAGACGCTCAGCTCTTCATGCCCGGCCAGCCGGTCCGGCTCCCTGGCCCAGCGCCCCCCGGTTCGCCTGGGTCGCCCCCTCCCAGCCCCGGCCGGTGCTGTGGCGGCCGTGGCGCTGCAGCCTCCACCGCCGCGCTGCCTCAGTGCTGCATTGTGCTCCGCGGGCGCTTCCGCTGGCGGGGGGAGACAGCGAGTGCTGCATTGGGCGGTTGGCTGTAGCTAAGTGGTTTCTAGCGCCTCCCACCTCATCCCTTGGCAAAAGCTCCAGCGGGCGACGAGCGCTCTACTGGGAGCGAGCGCCTGGTGCACTTGCCCCTAGCGCGCAGGGGCGCGCACCAGAGTCTCTGGGAAATGTAGTTCTCTCTCGTCCCGCTGGTCTCCACCAAGGGGCGGACTGTTGTAACCGCGAGGTCTTCTACAGCCTGAAGACCGGAGGGAGGAAAAGGAAGAAAGAGAGGTGTTCCCTGGCAGACTTCTTCGCACCGAGGATACCCAAATACGCGTCTGCAGGAGCCGGTATTCATCCACTTCGTCCACAAAGAACTGTATTAATGTTTCCTACAAGTGTAATAATTAATGATTATCAGGGAATCACAACCTCAAGAGTACCTGGTAAGTTAATCACTAAACAAGTATTGATTGAGGACTTACTATGTGCCTGGCAGTTAACTAGGCACAGAGGACACAACTGTGAATGACACTAGTGTAAGAGACACCTGCTCTCAGACATAGTTGAGTAAGCACCGTTTTATTCAAAGCAGTATGAATACTGTCCTGGTAAAGCTAGAGGAGGGTTATTAACTCAGCCAGGGGGAGGCAGGGAGAGCCTGCTGAAGGTCTACACAGGCACTTGAAGGATGTGTTGGATTTAGCTCAGCTCTCCAGGGTGTTTTGTCCTTTCTCTAGTATCTGTCTGTTTCAAACCTGTATTTGAAAACCAGACTTGGGAAACTCTACTTTCTCGGCTGCTTATGTCATTTTTCTTTTTAATTCCAAATGTCAGAAACTCTTGAGGATAAGACAATAACAAAATAACTGTCAACCCAATTAACCCTTGTGTAGTAAGACTGCACAATTTTTCAGAGCTCACATATATAGCCATGTTAACCTTAGATCAACAACTGGATAAGTATTATTATTCCCATATCAGAGAGGAGGAAATTAAGGCTTAGAGCCATGCCTTTCCAATACTGTAGCCACTAGCCACATATAGCTATTTAAATTTAAATGAAGTAAAATTTAAAATTCAGTTCCTAAGTCACACTAACCACATTTCAAGTACTGAATAAGATACCTGTGGTGAATAGCTACTGTTCCATACAGCAAAAATATTGAACATTTCTATCATTGCAGAAAGTTCTGTGGGACAACATTGGATTTAAAAATGTGAATGACTCCCCAAGATCACATGGCTAGTAATAAAGTAGCCTGGATCTCCTGCTTTCAGATCTGCATCTTTTCTCACATTTCCCTGGTTGGACCTGTGCTTGTGTAACCTCAGTCCTGGTTCTTGTCCTGTGAAACATACAGAACAGCCTTCCACATAATGCCCTTTGGAGATATTTTCTCCTTTACTAGAGGAATTTTCTTTTTTTTAAAAAAAATCCTGTCTCATGTGACATGGTTTCAGGTTCCCTCACCAACATGATGATTTGAAAATACACTCCAGTATGTCAATGTCCCTATGAAGTGTGGTATCCAGGATTAAATACAACTAAGACACATTTTCACAAGCAAACTGTAGAAAGGGACTCTTCCCTCTTGGCCTGAATTCTTGCCTGTGAGAACATTCTATCATATTTGGGTCACCACGTCTCACTGAGCTTATTGCCATTTAAAAGAAATTCCCCCAATCCTGCAAATAATGAGATACTTTAGAATTCTGTATATGACATGCAACTGTAGCCTGAATAAGGGCTACAAGTTTTCGATAGCACCCTGTACACCTTGATGCAGAAGATTCCATAACAGTCACTGTGAAAGAGAACTACAACTAAGGCCTGGAAAAACCCTTTACCTTCATCGCCTAAATCATGGACCCAAATTTTCACCTAGTTCTCTTAGCTGGAAGAATTAATTTTACAAGTTTTAAAATCATTGTGCTGCTCTAAGTATACAGCATAAGTTTTTACATAAATGTTTTTGCTGTCATAAGCAATGCCTCCCTGTATGTGTGTTGTGAACATTTCCTAAGGTGTGTAGCAGAGTGCAGAACTGCTTGGTTCATACAGTTTGCACATTTATTTTTTAAGGAGATGGCTCTGAGCACACAGTTTCTCCAAGGTATGTGGTGGTGGTGGGTGGGGGCAGAAGTAAGCTTCTCTCTGTGACACTTCAGAACAAAGCATCCTAAGGGCACAGAATCGCCTTCGAATCTGTGAAGTAGAGTGCTCCTGACTACACCTTAACTACTATATATAATTACAAATATATACACATACATACATCTTAACTACCACATATATTATTTGTATATATATGCAAATATGTATACACTTACACATATCTGTGTTTTTTTATGTTTTTGTCATTGTTTTCATTTGATTCTCATCATCTAGTTAATTAACACATCCATCACTTCATATTTCTCTTTTTGGGGGGGCGGGTCAGAACATTAAAGTTCTACTCTCTGCAAACTTCAATTATATGATAGTGTTATCAACTGTCATCACCATGTTTTACATTAGTTTCTCAGTCCTTATTCATCTTATAGCTGACAGTTTGTTCCCTTTTACCACCCCTGTTTCCTCCACCCTCTGGCCCCTGACAACCACTTTCTTACTTGGCTCCTCTGAGTTGGATTTTTTTCTATTTTTTAGATCCCACATTTAAGTGATACCATGCAGTATTTCTCTTTCTCTGTTTGGCTATTTCGCTTAGCATAATGCCCTCAAGATCCACCATATTGTTGTAAGTGGCAGGATTTCCTTCTTTCTTATGGCTGAAAAATATTCCACTGTATATATATTAATATATATGATTACACACATATATAAATACACATACATATACACATGTGAATATATAAGTATATTATATTATCTATATGTGTGTGTATATAACATAAATATACACACACACACACACACATATGACATCTTGTTTATTTATGAACCTATCGATGGACACTTAGGTTGTTTCCATATCTTGGCTATTTTGAATAGTGCTGCAACAAATGTGGGAGTGCAGTGGTTTTTTTTGGAAAGCTCCCACCCCTGGCCCCACCACTTTTAACACCAAGAATTAGGAGTTAGAGAGTTAAGGGGAAACTAAATTCGTGGGTATTAACCCACTGAGAATAACCCTGATCCATAGGGCCAACTGCACCTTTGGATTCATAGACCAAATCCAAACCCATTCTTATGTTATCATTAAGGCATTCTTGGTACATCTGTTTGTTTTTGTAAATTTTATTAGAAAAGGCTGTAAAATAGCCACTTAGACACTTTACCTCTTAAGCACCCAGATGTAAGTAAGTTATAGTTTAGGAATTCCTTTGTTTAAATATAAGGACAAGACTGTCCAATTTCTGCTGTGTATTACCCAGGGTTTATTCACAAAGCTTAAAAAAATAAATATGAATGTCTTCTTTGGAAAAAAGTATATTGATTTCCTCTGCCTATTTTTAATCTGATTGCTTATTTTTTGCTGATGAATTGTATGAGATTTAAAAAAAAATATTTTAGGGCACTTTCAGCCAAGATGGAGGCATAGGTATATATGCTTTCCTTCCTCACACAACCAAAGGGACAACAACAAATTTAAAACCAAAAAATAACCATAACTGCCAGCAAATCAAACTGTATGGAAGTCCGACAACCAAGGAGTTAAAGAAGAAACATTCATCCAAACTAGTATGAAAGGCAGAGATGGGCAGCTGGAATGGAGAGGACGTGAGGCAAGGCAGCAGACCGGGCAGGCGAGGTGGCAGCTGGCAAACCAGGGAGGTCCCACATTCCAGTGTGGATAAACCAGGAGGACAAACTGGAGAGCAAAGACAGATCATGCATCCCAGGGTTCCAGTATGGGGAAATAAAGTCTCAAAACCTCTGGCTGTAAAATCCTGTGGGGTTTACAGTGGCAAAAGAAACTTCCAGCCTCACAGGAGAGTTCATTGGAGAGACACATGGGGTCTTGGAATTATACAAAACCATCCACCTGGGAAGCAGCACCAGAAAAGGCACAATTATCTTGTGGGTAGTGGGTGAAGTGACTGAAAGTCCGGCAAGAGCCAAGCAAGTGGCAGTTTCCCCTCTCTCGCTCCTCCCTCACATATGGCACCACAACACAGTAGTATGGGTTGCCCTGCCCTGGTGAATACCTAAGGCTCCACCCTTACAATGCAACAGGTGTGCCAAGACAAAGAAATATGGTCCAAATGAAAGAACAGATCAAAACTTCAGAAAAAGAACTAAGCAATCAGGAGATAGCTAACTTATCAGATGCAGAGCACAAAACACTGATAATCAGGATGCTTGCAGAATTGATTGAGTACAAATGCAAAATAGAGGAAGAAGTGAAGGCTATGCAAAGTACAATAAAGAAAAATATATAGGGAACCAACAGTGACGGGAAAGAAACCAGGACTCAAATCAGTGATTTTGGAACAAAGGAAGAAATAAACATTCAACCAGAATAGAATGAAGAAACAAGAATTCAAAAAACTGAAGTGAGGCTTAGGAACTGCCAGGACAACCTTAAATGTTCCAACAACTGAATCATAGGGGTGCCAGTAGAAGAAGAGAAAGAGCAAGAAATGGAAAACTTATTTGAACAAATAATGAAGGAAAAGTTCCCCAATCTGGTGAAGGAAATAGACTTTCAGGAAGTCCAGGAAGCTCAGAGAGTCCCAAAGAAATGGGATTCAAGAGAGAACACACCAAGACACATCATAAATTAAGTTGCCCAAGGTTAAACATAAGGAGAGAATCTTAAAAGCAGCAAGAGGAAAAGAGACAGTTACTTACAAATGAGTTCCCATCAGACTGTCAGCTGATTTCTCAAAAGAGACCTTACAGGCAAGAAGGGGCTGGAAAGAAGTATTCAAAATCGTTAAAGGAAAGGACCTACATCCAAAATTAGTTGGTCCAGCAGAGCTATCACTTAAATTGGAAGGGCAGAAAAAGTGCTTCCCAGATAAGGTCACATTAAAGGAGTTCATCATCATCAAGCCCTTCTTATATGAAATCTTAAAGGGCCTCATCTAAGAAAAATATGATGATCAAAAATATGAACGGTAAAATGACAACAAACTCAAAGCTATCAACAGTTGAACTCAAACAACAAAAACAAACTAAGCAAACCACTAGAATAGGAACAGAATCACAGAAATGGAGATCACATGGAGGGTTATCAGTGGGGATGAGCCGGGAGAATGGGGGAAAAGGTACACAGAATAAGAAACATAATTGATAGGTACAAAATAGACAGGCAGAAGTTAAGAATAGTAAAGGAAATAGAGAAGCCAAAGAACTTATATGTACCATCCATGGACATGAACTAAAGGGGGCAAAATGCTGGTAGGATGGGAGTGCAGGGCACAGGGGGATAAGGGGGAGAAAAAATGGTAATAGCATAATCAATAAAATATACTTAAAATAATATATATGTGATATTAACCCCTTGTCACATATAAGACTTGCAAATATTTTCTCCCATTTAGTAGGTTGCCTTTTCATTCTAGTGGTGTTTTCTTTCACTGTGTAGAAACATTTTAGTTTGATGTAGACCCACTTGTTTATTTTTGCTTTTGCTCCCTTTGTTTTTGGTATCGAATCCAAAAAAATCTTTACCAACTGATGTCAAAGAGTTTACCCCCTGTGTTTTCTGGTATCAGGTCTTTTGTTCAAGTTTTATGAGTTCCAGGTTTCGGTTTTATGGCTTCAGGTCTTCAAGTCTTTAACACACTTTGAGTTGACTTTTGTGTATAGTACAAGATAGGTGTCTAGGTTGGTTCTTTTGCATGTGGCTGTCCTGTTTCCCCAACACTATTTAATAAAGACTGTTCTTTCCCCATCGTATGTATGTTCTTGGCCTTTTTGTCATACATTAATGGACCATATATGTGTGAGTTTATTTCTGGGTATTCTGTTCCATTAATGAATGTATCTGTTTCATGCCAATACCATACTGTTTTGATTATTATCACTTTGTAAAATAGTTTAATATTTGGACATTTGAAATTTCCAGCTTTTTTCTTCTTTCCCAAAATTGCTTTGGCTCTTTGGTTTGTGTGTGTGTGTGGCTCCATACAAATTTTAGGATCATTTGTTCCATTTCTATGTAAAATGCCATTTGAATTTTAACAGAGGTTGAGTCTGTAGATATTTTTGGGTAGTATGAACATTTTAACAATATTAATTCTTCCAGTCCATAAGCATGGAATATCTATTTGTTTTTGTGTTCTTTAATCCTTTTCATCAGTGTTGTATAGTTTTCAGTATACAAGTCTCACCTTGTTGGTTACATTTTTTCCTAGGTATTTTATTCTTTTTGATGTAATTTTAAGTGGGGTTGTTTTTTCAATTTCTGATAGTTCATTATTAGTGTATAGAAATACAACTAATTTATGCATATTGATTTTGTATCCTCCAATTATACTGAGTTTATTAGTTCTAACAATATTTTGGTGGAGTTTTGAAGGTTTTCTATACATAATGTCATAACATTTGCAAATATAGACAGTTTTACTTTTTTATTCCTGGCATGGATGCCTTTTATTCATTTTCTTGGCTAGTTAATTGCTCTGGCTAGGACTTCCAGTGCTATGTTGAATAAAAGTGGTGAGAGATAGTAAGCATCTTTTAGCTTTTACCACCGAGTATGATGTTAGCTGTAGGCTTATCATATATGGCCTTTGTTATATTAAGGTACATTCTTTCTATGCCCAGTTTGTTGACAGTTTTTTTTTTTTTTATGTTTTAAATATGGAGGGAATATGTCAAATGCTTTTTTCTGCATCTATTGAAATGATCATACGATTTTTTTATTCTCCATTTTGTTAATGTGGTGAACCCCATTAGTCTTATTTGAGTCTCTTTGAAATAGTGCCCTTCTGCCCTTATCTTGCCGTGTGTGTGTGTGTGTGTGTGTGTGTGTATATGAGTACACATTATACCCAGCAAAATATGGTTATTGCCAATTCTAATTTTTATACTGTTTGAAAATGCTAAGTCGGGGAAAAGAAGAAGATTTTCTGGAATTAGTTACTAACTGCAACTAATGTTGTTTTGGGAAGCCTCAAAGAGTATTTGAAAAAAGAAAACAATTTATTCCTTTGAAGTTAAAGATGTTAACAATAAGAAAACAAACTGCTTTTGAAATGATCATGATCTAATGAGAGCATTTTGAAAATGGACTTGTTCATTGTTGTGTTTATTACTAAAAATAATGTGCATACCTTCTAATTAAAAACTAGCTGATCTCAGAAATACAGAAATTTACTAGGTACATTTTAATGAAAATTTGGCATGCTTAGGGGAACAAGACTGAAAAATTATGTTTTAGCAAAGAGAGCTAATAATACATCCTTCCTTTATGATTTAAGCATGTGCTTTTGAGTAATGATGAGTGTAAAAACCAAAAGTAAACAAACTGAATTTTCAGATAGTAAACTAAAAAGTTTATTTTAACGAGAGCATAAACACCTACTTTATCTAGTTCCTTTTAAGTATTTCTAAAATGGCATTTTTGAGGGGCAGTGGTGAGAGCGAAAAGGTTTTGGTACCCTCAGTATAAAACAAAACACTTCAAAATACCACAGGTATTTATTTTATCCTTTAAAACTCTCTTATGTCTATTTAAAATGTATATAAGCATACCTTTTACATACAGTAGTCTATGTATATTACATAAGTTTTTGCTGTTATGAGCGATTTTTAAAAACAAAGCAAAAATAAAGCTTTTTACAAAAAATTTCTGTAGATGCTGCCTTCTTGGTTTATTAACTATAATTTGACAGGGTTCACCTATACGGATGACAACTGCACACTATAATACAAAAAGCAATTGCAATTTACCATACATTTAAGCACAACTAAGTGAAATAAACTAATATACTAGAACTTTGATACTTCTGACTTGTTTCATGAACTGTGACATTCTTCAGTAGATATGGCTGTGTATTCTATGTCTTAATCTTGTTCTTGGTTTCTTCTTATTGTTCAAGTCTTTTTTTGTCACACCCTATTCTCTCTGTGTTGAAAATTGGCATATTGGTTTCTTCCTTAGTACAGTTTGCTGACAAATTATTTTTGCATCTAGTTGCTCAGAGCCCTTCCTCAGTTTTTTTTTTTTTTTTTTTTTTTTTTGAGGAAGCGGGGGGTGGGGGGGTGGGCGCGTGGGAGTTTGAGGCTTCTTCCCTGTAATACTGCCTACAAAATTAATGCTGATTAATGGTCTTGTTTGGAAAGGTCTAAATCCTGATTTTTAACCTTAGTTGTGAACTAATTTGCCCAGGTAAACAGGTGGGCATAATGCTGCTTCTTAATGTAGACTGAGCAACTTCTTGATTGGAATTTGTGGGATCATGGGTGCCATACCATTTTTTATGTAAAACCATTAACCATTCCCTATAACTAATGCAACTGGAAGGCTAAACTGCCCTTTCACCTGATCTAATTGTCTATGTACTATGCCATTCTTTCTCCTGTCATGGAATTACAGCACGTGGCTCAAGTGTTATATTATCGGTAATCTGTTACCTAAGGTAATTTGGGCCCAATTAATATCTCTTAAGCATTTTACTCTGTGGCCAGCATTCTTTTAAACCTTGTAACATTGGCAAACCCATGGTTTAAGATCCAGCTAGCCCAGCAAGGCTTTAGTTTACATTCATTACTATACTTAAAAACCTGTCCCTCTCCTATAAGAGGCTTATTGTCTTTACATAACACTGTTAAAGATACGTAACATTGGAAAGATTCCTAATTGAAGAAACATAAAGCTTTGTTTGATCTGACATTAATCAAACCTACACTTATAAAAATTGATATTTAAATAAATATAACATTTAGTTTAATATATTCTTTAGATAGCAGTCTAGTATTAACTACACATCTCTCCTAGCACCAAGTATTTTAAAAATAAAAAAAAAACACCTCAATTCTCAGTTGATAACATAAAATAATCCCATATATCTGGAAATAAGGACTAGCTCAATGGTTTTAGGTGAAAGTTGACACACATAATCCATTGTTTTCTCTTCCTCCTTAAAGGTATATTTTGTATTATTTATCAGGGTTCTTTATGAAATACACACATTAGAATTAATAACATGTATATATGGTTCCATAAATTATTTCGATATACTAATCTATGCAGGCAAACATTCAAAGACAATTTAAAAGATTCTACTGACTTGTATAAAATACATCTTTTACCTCAATTGTCATGTAGAAAAATAAACATTTTAGGTCACAAAACCACATTGTCTTCCCTTCCACTGTTTCTGGCTATTCCTGGAAAGATAGAGCCACCGACTTTGAATGCTACACAGTCACCCTTAAAGTAATTAGGGTGCTTTTTTTCCCTTTCCTAACACCTTTCAATTTCAGTGCTCTTGATATCAAAGAATTCAATTTATCATGTGCTCATTGGGATTTGTTAGACACTTTTGGCAAAACATGTCACTTTCTATCAAGCAAACCAAGAGTTTTCTACTTGCCCCACTGAGGATCTTTAAAGATTCCTATTTCTGGTGTCTTGCTACATTAAAGACTAAGTGTCCTTTTGTGAACAAATCTGAAAACCACACATCTAAGTGCTTACAGAATTAAAAAACATTCCCTCTGAATAGACACAATCCCAAAGGCACCTTGTCTAGGTGGTCTTTCCTTGATAAAAAAAGAGGACAAAGTATTCCTACCTCTATGTGGTTGCAACCCTATTGCCAGGGTACACTACCTGCTACAGACCCCCACAAACTCTATGTGGTGGTCCTGGTACAATTTATAGCATTGTCCAAATAAACTGAAATGTAAGCATTTTTAAAAAACTGTAATACTATGAAGATCTGGGGTGGGGGGGTGGAGACTGGCAAGGATGTTTTCAAAGGCCACTGTTCAAAATAATAGTTCAAAAATGTCAACATAAAACTTAACAACTTTTAATAACCAGAAGGTTTCAATTTGAGCCTTTTTCTCCTTATTAAATACAATTAAGGCAAAATAATGCCAAACCATTGTGGGGACAAACAGCATCACTGCAAACTGAAGAAACTGCCACTCTAAAGTCCAAGGATAGTAGAACAAGTTTAAATAACCTTTGTACACATGTACATATATGAATTTGTGACTGAAAATGCTACAGTAGTGATTTACAATGGAAACAAGGTTTATATGTATGCAGTGTAAAGGATATTTCAGTGATCCTCTACTGGTACGAATGATAAAGTTTTTGAAAAGCAAGTATTTCTCATTGATATTGTCCAAATGGTCAAAGTAGTATACACACCAAAGCATATGAATGGATTGGGAGCCATACAAAATTTCAAAAAATTAAGACCAGTAATGAGCTTATAGTGACAATGCTTTCGTATAATACTCACGGCACCAATTTGTATTGTGAAAAACTTAGTTGTAAATGCCTGACTCTTGTAAGAAAATATTCAAAGGCAAATGCCTCCACCACCTATAGATAAGAGTTGAAATTTTTCTTTAATTTGAATTTTCTCTAATTATTGAATCACCAAGTGCCTGATCAAAGGCAATCCTCTTGTTTCAAAATATATAATATGTTCAATGACCTCCTTCCTTTTATTTCCTGATACCACATTATGGGGTAGAATTGCTTTTGGAAGAAATTATTTCCGAAGGTAACTAATTAGGAACAGGGGAAACATTATTTTATTCCATTTAGTAGCCTGGTCATTTTCCTTTATGGATTTTACTTGCCTAACCTACAAATAACCTAACCTGTACGTGCTAACACACTAGCATGGTCCAACTAGTCAATGTTTCTGGTAATAATGACTTCCAGTACCCAACATAGAAATCAGTGTTTTTTTCCCTTCTGTATGAAATTTAGGTTTTTAAAAAGGAATACTTTTAGGTTATCATGAGACTCTTTTAATAGACAATAGATATAACCAGAATATCCAAATTTATAATGGTAAATTTTAATATTCTCAAATTTCACTTGAAATTAGTTTTCAGTAACATACTTACTCATAATTCTTAGAAAACAATCATCAACCCAGTGTGTAAAGATGAGCTGCAAGTTTATTCTACAATTGTTCTTTAATAGGTATTCAATTCCGTAGAAAAATGCAAACATCACCTTTATTGTTAACATTTGGTTCTATAAACAAAGTTGGCAAAAAAAACACATAAGAATTTTTATACACATTTATAAAAGTTTCAAGAATATGATCTTGATCACATTTGAAAAGTGTTTATTTTTTTAAAGTCTAAAAGCCAGTAAATGTAGAAGTTGAAAGGGAAGAGGAAAACACTGACAACAGACTATTTGAATCTTCCTCCCCACAAATATGAAAAACATCACCTATACTACTATTTTCGGTATAGCTTGTGAAACCCAAAAATTCTGATTTTTCCTCACTAGTCTGAAATAAGTTCAGTAGAGACTGTGAACTACAAATTCTGTTTTCCTCTTGTGTAGTAAGACATTCAGTTCTTTTCTTATCTAATTCCACATTTGGTTCCAGATTTTCCTTTTTATTTCTTCCTAATAATATTTTCACCTTCCGACAGATTTTACCAGAAGGTAAGCTATCCTTACTCTTGATGTCACATTCATTGGATTCTTCAGGACGACTTTGGAATGGAGTATTTGCCTGAACAGGCAGGTGCTCCCGTGAACTACTTATTGCTAACAGACCAGAATCATGAGCAAATATTGAATGAAGGTCCTTTTCCTTCAGATCCTTTGCTGGCAGCAGCACAGTATCTGACTTTTGTTTTGGTTGAGATGTACTATTATCCATAATGAAATCAGAAACTTGTATAGATGTCTGTAGCCTACATGGACTGTGATCTGTTCTTACTTCTTCCAAGTTATTTTCACTTATAATTAATTTATGTTTAGAAACATCAAGAATGCATCCTTGTTCATTTTTATCTGGAGGTAGATGTGTAAAATTGTGTTTTATGTCATTTTCAGCTGGATTTAACATAGAACATTTGTTAGCTGTTTCCTTATCAAGTTCTCTCAATTCATTTGAAGGGTAAGTGATGTGCTCTGAAGTAAACACAAGCTTTTCTTCAGGTTGCTGGGGTTCTTTATATTGAAAATTCTGCTCGATCACCTGTACATTGTTTTCCCTGAAGTCCTTCTGAGAAGTAGGTTGCAATTCTAGTCTTTCTTTTGGTTGAGACTTTTTCAGTATATTTGCAGTAACAGGAGAAAAAGATCCAAGACTGCATTTTAACCTTTATAGAAAAAAAGAAAAAAATTAATTGCTATCAAAAATTTCTGAATAGTTAAAAATTAGTAAAAATCTTTAAAAACTATTTACAAAATTTAATTAAGTCAATATTCTAAAAATACAGAAATCTTAACATTTAGCCAAATTTACTTTAGATGTTTTTAAAGGAATAAAACTTTACAGATACACTGTATTTTTTGGACCATAAGATACACCTAGGTTTTAGAGGAAAATAGGAAAAAATTTTGAAGCAAAAAATGTGGTACAATATTTAATAACATAATTAACATAATATTTTACCAATGTAAATGCAAAGCTACAGTCAGACTATAAGATGCACCCCTGCTTCCCCCCAAATTGGGGGGGTGTGTCTTATAGTCCAAAAAATACAGTAGCTGAAAATTCTAGTATATAGCCCTTCCAAGCCACAATCTTCCCTTTCTTCCAGAGGTAATCAGTATCTTGAATTGGGTGTCAAAAACTATTTTAATCATATGAATCAAAGAAAAATAATAGTAAAGAGATTTGGATCTCCTCCTAATTTTTTTATTATCCCGAAAATTTCATAACTTCTTTGCTTTGAATTACATTAATGTTGTCTCTTTATTTTAGGTAAGAATGAGGAAATGAGTATTTATTGGGAAACCTAAGGCAGAAACATGTATCTCTTTATTTAAAGTCTAAAATATCTAACCATAGCAAATATCTTTATATATCTAGAAATGACAAATGGAGCCTGTTGGTATCCTTGGCATGCTAATTTATATTAGTCCTAAATTATACACAAGTAGGAAGAAACTTAATGGCTTACTAATTATGTTTTATGTAATATGTGTTATAGGTAACACACAGAGACTACAGAATTCTACCTCTCCCTTCAAAACCAGAATGGTTCCTTTTATATTTATTTTATTTAATTTTCATTTAAGATTCCTTTTGAACAAATGGAGTATAAAACATATAAACACATTAGTCTAACACCACTCATCTGCTTTAAAGTCCAGAGATGTTTAGGTGACTTGCCCACAGAGATTAAAATTATACAGATAATAACTTAACTGACTAAGAAATACCTACTTATATATAAGTACTAGTTCAGAATTTTGTTGCACAGTGAGGTTTTTAGGAAATTCTAAATTTTTACAGTAGCCCTATATCATTGTAATAGTTGGAAATATGTCTCTTCTCTAAATATCATATTTTAAGTCAGTCATGAACAGCCATTATGAATGTTACAGAAATAAGAGGTTTAGGAACTATTCTCCTTAGATACAGTCAAAAAACTTTCTAGTTAATGTTCAGAAGCTATAGCTTAGTATATTTTCTAATCTTCTTTATGCCTTAACATGAATCTAAGAACAGATACAAGGACTGAATAACCTACTGAGTTATCACAAATCCTAGGGTATATTCACATGAAAAGCATTTCTTTTTATTGCAGACTTATGTGTACAATCTCACAGGATCATTTTGTTGATGTACAGCTACTGTACATTTAATAGCACTATATTCAATATTTACAAGTCCTGTCAGTACCTTTAGTAATTATTATTGGTAAGCAGAGTGTAAGCAGAAACATTTAATAAAGTATAAGCAAGATTTAATAGAGGTAAGTGGAGAAAAGCTCCTTAAAACATAAGATTAACTAAAATTCTAGCTTTTTTGATTCAAGTAGATGGTAAACTTTATGGTTTAACAGGGGTTGACAAACTGTACAGTACATAGGCTAAATCTAGTGTGCTGTCTATTTTCTAAATAAAGTTTCATTGGCCCTCGCTGGTGTGGCTCAGTGGATTGAGTGCTGACCTGAAAACCAAAAGGTTGTTGGTTCGATTCCCAGTTGGGCATATGCCTGAGTTAAGGGCCAGGTCCCTAGTAGGGAGCACATGAGAAGCAACCACACACTGGTGTTTCTCTCCCTCCCTTCTCCTCTCTAAAAATATTAAATAAAATTAAAAAAAATTAAGTTTCATTGGAACATAGCCACACCCATTCACTTATATAATGTCTGTGACTGCTTCCATTGTACAATGGCGAAGTCGAGTCTTAAGGTTCTCAAAGCCTAAAACGTTTACTACCTGGTTCTTTAATTAAACAACCCCTCCACTAGACTACAATGTTAAGAAGAGGATCTTCAAAGTAATCTACAGGTAACTAAGCACTTTTGGTAGTAGAGAGAGGAGAGGAAGTAATCAGTTCTACATCCTCAAAATACATATCTTTCTAAGAACAGCAAACTTTAGATTTAGTTTTAGTTTAATAAAAGTTTAATAGTCTAGTACAACTTAAAATTTAGATGGATACATTACCTTTTCTTTTTAGGCATGCCCCTTTCACATTCCACAAAGTCAAAAACTAACTTAGATATGATATTATCAACAACCTGATAGTGATTACTCTGTGCAAAGTTTCTGTGTTCCTCAGTTAGGAGATGCTGAAACAGAACAAAAAGCATGTAAGTCATAAGATTGTATTTTTAAACCAAAAGATACCTTTTTGTTCATATTTTCTAACATTTACTTGCCCCTAAAATTAGGTTTCTAATAACTACTCCAAAGTAATAACTTTTACTAGAACTTCAAAGGATGTTAAGAAGTAAAGTAAAAGTAACTTCTGAGAAACCACCAAACTACAGCTGACCCTTGCACAACACAAGGGTTAGTGAAGCTAATTCCTGCACAGCTGAAAAATCCATGTATAACTAACTACACCAGCTGTTCCTCTGCATCTACAGGATATTGGGTCCATGACCCCCTGCAGACACCAAAATCTGAAAAGGCTCAAGTTTCCTATATAAAGTGCCATAGATCAATGCATGCAGTTGGCCCTCAGCATCCATAGACTCCCAATTTCGGATCAAAAACAGTACAGGTATTTCTTGAAAACAATCCACACATTTCAGTGGACTGGTGCAGATGAAACCCATTTGTTCAAAGGTCAACCATACTTTGGTTTTCAGTCTTCCATTTTTCAATGAGAAAAGTCAAGTATTGATTTGTAGTTTTCATGTAACTGAAAACAAATGAGCTATCAGAAAACAAAAATAAAGATGGAGAAAAAGTTAACATTTAACATTTATAATGTGCTAATATTTTTTAAAACACTTTTCCTTTTACTATTTTATTTTATCCTATACAATTACCATTAAGTAAGGGAGGACTTATAAAATATTCAGTGAAAGAAATGTCATAATTTAATATGCAAGAAACCGAAACAAGAAGCTATAAGGTAGATTAAACACACAAATGAAGTACAATGAATGCTGCAAAGTATAAAAAGATTCATAACTGAGGAACACACTTGCAAAGGAGCACATGATTCTATTACCCAGTGCTTATAATGGAGAATACAGAAGTTATTCTGAATCTCAAGAGCAGCCAAGAACAAAAGTAAACAAGTTCACTGTATTAGAATACAACTCACAGGAAACAAAGTTCCTTCTGAACAGGTGGAATTTTCCAGCTAATTCTGTCATTTGCCTGTCAGCTAATCAGAATAGCTCTAAGCCTGTATCAAGATGATCATGGAAGAACCTCACTTCTGTTTCCCTAGTCTCATATAATTTTAACTTTTAATGATTTGATTGTATTTCCAGAAGTTAAATTCTCCAGTGTCACAAAAAATACAGCACGGTTGACCCTTGAATAACTTTGGGTTTAGGGGTGCCAAACCCCCACAAAGTCGAAAATCCAAGTATAACTCTGACTCCCTTAAAATACTAATAGCCTACTGTTGACCAGAAGCCTTATGAATGTAAAGTCAATTAACACATATTTTGTGTGCTTATGTTATGTTTATAAGATGCATTGTCTGTTAGTACCTACATCAATGTTGTCTTATATAAAACACTGTAGGCGTTATATGCATTACTAACAGTAGACATCAAAGATGAAAATATGAAAGAAATTCCTCTTTATTTACAGGTGCAATGATTAATGCACTGATTACAAAGCAGCAATACAATTATTTCATGGAAGTTAAGAAAATTTCTAAAAAATGTTTCCAATATATTTATTGAAAAAAAATATGCATATAAGTGGCCCCACACAGTTCAAACCCATGCCGTTCAAGGGTCAATTATATTTTGGAATGTGTATATATGTAATCCTTCCTTCCTTAAAAATTTACCACATAAAAATAATGTATGTCCAGTAATGCTAAATGAATAGAAATAATTAGAACTTAAAGAGAAAGATAAACTCTCTAAGTACTGATTCAGTTTATTCATGTTCTTGGAAGGAAAAATAATTTATAAATTGAAATAAATTAGAAAAACAGCCTCCAACTTTTGTGTAGTTCCCCTCTACGTCCACCTATCTCTTTTTACTTATCCTGTAGGTATTAAGTGTCATTTTCTCAGTTGAGCCTTCCGTGTGCCTCATTAACATAAAGTACCTTCATTATTACCATTGCACTTTGTAGTTCACTTTTATGACTCATCCCACTAGCAAATACATGTTTTATATTTATGATCTCTGCCAAACACAAGATGTATACAGAATATGTCTGCCTTGTTATTGTTTAATATTCAGTTATCACAATTTTAAAATGAATGCCTCAATATAGTCTAAGAAGTATATAAATGAAAAACTGTAAAAGAAATATTTTAAAAGATCAATCCCAACATCTACTTTCACTAATTTTCCTTCATTGTGGCTACTAGTGACCAAGGTTTTCATTTGCTAGCCCCAACATTTTCCAAGCATCAAATCGGGATAACAAACTCATACTAAGGAAAACATTCATTCCAGATTATTCTATGGTAATGGCAAAATAGAATTTAAAGACAACCTATAATTTAAATTTTCAAAATAACTTTTGGGAATGGGAAATATTTTTCATATAGTTTAGCTTCTGATTAAAAATAACTTAAAATTAATTGTACTTCTCTCCTTTACTATATTAACAAAACACAAACTGGAGACTTCTGGTCAAGATGGTGGCATAGGTAAACACAGCTCACCTCCTCACACAACCACATGAAACTTAGAACTAAATTATAGAACAACCGTCACTCAGAACCACCAGAAATCAAGCTGAATGGAAGCCTGGCAACTATGGAATTAGAGAAACGACATCCATCCAGACTGGCAGGAGGGGCAGAGATGCCAAACAGGCTGGCCCCATTCCCACGTGTGGTGGATAAAAATTCTGGAGGAACCCTGCCCCATACCAGGACCCCCAGCCCAGGGTTCTAGTGCCAGAAAGATAAGTCCCCGTAACTTCTGGCTATAAAAACTAGTGGGGACACAGTGGATAGAAGAAACTGTTGAGAGTCCCAAGCAGTTCCTCTTAAAGAACCCACACATGGACCCACCGACTCACTGCCTCTGAGCTCCAGCACCTTGGTAGCAGCTTGAAAGGCACCTGTGGCATATAGGGAGAAAGTGAAGGGTCTGGCATCAAAGCAAGAGCTAGGGGAACAGCTTTCTCCCAGACAGAAAGGCCACTGTCCCTTATCTGAACCCTCCACTCTGGAGGGGCAGCAGGTGCAATATCAGGTGAGACTCTAGCAACCTGGCTAACACTATCTACCCTACCCTGGAGATCCTCGGAGACTCTGAGTCCCACTCAACTTACAGGCCCACACAAGCTGTTAACAGAGACTTTTCCATATGAATAACTGGCCTTGGCTCATGCTTCACAACTTCCTAAATCCTTTCAAACAAGCAACAGCTGACATCAGTGAGCCCCCAGCCCCTATACCTCTCTCGCTAAGTGGCCCTAGCAGCAGCCAGTCAAGATTCAGTTTGGCTTCACCTAGGAATCTCCAAGCCCAGCACAAGTACCATCTCAGATTGCTTTATAGCTCAGGCAGGGTAGCCCGGGGCAAAACATAGGTGGGGGCTGACCATGGCCTGCACCACCAGGAAACCTCAGGGCTAGTGCACCCAGTGGACAGCTACAGACCACAGCAGAGCACTAATACCCTGACCCTGCACAGCTAATTCTCCACAGAGGGTAGAGATTGGTAGTAAGTGGTCACAGCCAATCCTTGTAGTTTACTAGCCTGGGTAAATCCCTCCCATTGATCTGCCAACAGCCATCAAGGCTTATATGCAAGAGAAGGGTGTACTCAGTCCACATGAAAGGGACACCTCAAGTACACAGCTTGGGTGATAGGGGAGGCTATGCCACTGGACCCTACAAGACAAGTACTACATTAGGCCACACTAACAAGACTCGGAGTCACAGTAGCTTGACCTAATATAATACACAGAAACAAAGAGAGGATGCCAAAATCAGAAGACAAAGGAACATGGTCCAAATGAAAAATACAGATCAAACCTCCAGAGAAAGAACTAAAGAAAACAGAGATAAGCAATCTATCAGATGCACTGTTCAAAACACTGATTATAAGGATGCTCAAGGGACTTAGTGAGGACCTCAACAGTGTAAAAAAGACCTAGTCAGAAATGAAGGATTCACTAACTGAAATAAAGAACAATTTACAGGGAAGCAACAGTAGAGTGAATGACACAGGGAATCAAATTGATAATTTGGAACATAAGGAAGCAAAAAACAGGCAATCAGAACAAGAAGAAAAAAGAATCTAAAAAACAAATAAATAAATGAGGATGGTGTGAGCAGTCTATGGGACAACATCAAGCTTCCAACATTTGCATCATAGGCATGCCAGAAGGAGAAAAGAAAGAAAGAGCAAGAAACTGGAAATATATTTGAAAAAATAATTTAAGAAAACGTCCCTAATTTGGTAGAGAAAATAGACATGCCAGTCCAGGAAGCACAGAGAGTCAGTCCTAAACAAGATGGATGCAGAAAGGCCCTCTCCAAGCCACATTATAATTAAAATGCCAAAGGTTAAAGATAAAGAGAGAATCTTAAAACCAGCAAGAGAATAATAGTAAGTTACCTACAGGAGAGTTTCCATGAGACTGTTCAATTGGTTTTTTAAAAGAAACTTTGCAGGCTAGAAGGGACTGACCAGAAATATTCAAAGTCATGAAAAGCAGGGACTCACAGCCAAGATTGCTTTACCCAGAAAAGATATCATTGAGAATCAGAGGGCATAAAGAATGTCCCAGACAAGAAAAAAAACTAAAGGAGTTCATCATCACCAAACAATTATTATATGAAATGTTAAATGGACTTATTTAAGAAAAGAAGATCAAAACTATGAACAATAAAATGGCCACAAATACATATCCATCAAGACTGACTCTCAAAAACAAACTGAGCAAACAAGAACAGAGACAGAATCATGGATATGAAGGGGCTTTTGACGGTTGCCAGATGGGCGGTGAGTGTGGGGAAAGGGTGAAGAGGTGAGGGGATTAAAAAATACAAATAGGTAGTTACAGAATAGCCAGGGGGATGTAAGGTACAGTATATAAAATGGAATAACTGTAGACATGACCCATGGACATGAGGACTGCCTGAAGGAGTGCAAAGTGTTGGGTGGAGGGGGGCAAATGGGGAAAACTGGGACAACTGTAAGGGTATAATCAATAAAATATAATTTAAAAAACACAAACTGACACAAAGTAGTACTATTTTTGGATAAAACAACCAAACTTCAATTAAGAGTCAGTATAAAAGACATTATATGAATCAGATATTTAAAAATAGTAGTCTTTCTCCTTAACTTTTCCACCATCTTCTACCAAAATCAAGCACCAAAGTAAATCTATCCACTATTTTAAAAATTACCAATTCAAATTATAACAGCTAACATGTAGAAAGCACAGTGCCAGGGACTATCCAAGATCACATAAACAGGAAGCCAGGATTTAAAATTTTTTTTAACTTAAATCACTTTATAAACTGTAATAGTTCTCATCTTTAACTTACATGATGTTGCCAGTTAGGTACTCCTTGTCTAGTCTAAAAAAATGGCAACATCTCCATTCCTGCTTTATATTTTCTCATAGCACTGATCCCAATGTTCTCTCTATGTACTTCATTATTCTTTTATCCTATAGTTACCTATTTCTCCGCCCCCTCCATAAGATGTAATCTTTACAAGGGCAAGGAATAGGTCTCTTTATTCAATGCCATTTGCCCAGAGCAGTGATTATTAATTAGTAGATGCACAATAAATATTTGTTGAATACAAAATATTTTTCAATATGTATTTTTGCACTTTGTGTTCTTAAAATTTCAGATAATCCTATCAAAAAGTATATACTTAATAACTTATCAAGTTATAAACCACAATTCATAGTTTTAGAAATATTAACCCCCAAACAGAAAAAAAAATCACATTTACAGTTTCGAGATCTTCATATTTTTGCAAGCAACATTCACAATATCCTTTTTTTTTCTTCTCTTTCAGTTGGAGTTGAATTGGGATTCCACCACATTTATCATCATCTGTTTGCATTCTGATGGAAATATATAGTAAAAGAATTAACTGCCAAAAATAAGGAATAATGTAAAAAATGTATAGTCCCTACACAATCAAACAGATTCTGCCATATTGATGATTATGGAGCACATTTCATATCACTTAAGAGAAACAACACACTTTACTTATTTGCAAATATTTTCACGTTCCCCCTTCAATCTATCTTAGGTGTCTAAATGTGACACACTTAAGAGAGATTCAGACTTCAAATCTAGCCAAAGGGCCATAAAAATATACAGGAGCAAACTGTAAGAGTGAACTCACACACACACACACACACACACACACACACACACCATGGCATTACCTGAGTTATTTTAATGTTTGTTTAAAAAGATTTTAAAAAATGACATAAAGGTTAAACCAACCTTAGTTTAACCTGAGTTTGCTTTTGGATGTTAGGTGGCTTATCTATATCAAATGGACTGGAAGGCTTCTGAACTGAGTAATTTATTAAAGGCATACTGGTCTGCTGAAGATAAAATGGTCTATAAAGTCTAAAGGAATAAAAAGAAAGATAGATGAAATTCTTTATGATAAAAGAAAACACATTTGAAGTTTTATATGTATTTCAAAATCATCTAATTCATCTGGAATCTTTCTGAAATAAACAACAGGAATCAGTTAAACTCCCCTTCATAATTATAGACTCAATTTTCTTAACCTATTAAAAAGTTTCTTAAATTGTGGTAAAACACAGAACAAAATTTACTATCTTAACTATTTTTAAGTGTACAGTTCAGTCGCATTAAATACATTCAATGTTTTGCAACCATTAACACTATCCATCTCCAGACTTTCTTTCATCTTGCAAAATTCAAACTCTATACCCACTAAACAGTAATTCCCCATTCTCCCTTTCACACCAGTCCCTGACAACTACCATTCTACATCCTGTCTCTATGAATTTAATGACTCTGGGTACCTCATTAAGTGGAATCATGAAGTCTTTTCTTTTATTTCACTTAGCATAATGTCCTCAAGGTTCTTCCATGTTGGAGCATTTATCAGAATTTCATTCCTTTTTAAGGCTGAACAGTAGTCCATTGTATGTATATACTACATTATCCATTCATCTGTTAATAACATGTGGTTTGCTTTTGCATCTTGGCTATTGTGAATGCATTTGCATGCACCTCTTCAAGACCCTGCTTTCAATTCTTTTGGATGTATACCCAGAAGTGGAATTGCTAGATCATATGGTATGTCTAATTTTTTGAGGCATTACCAGTTTTATCCATAGCAGATGTACCATTTTCCAACCCCACCAACAATGCTCAAGGGTTCTAATTTCTCCATATCCTCACCAACACTTGTACTTTTCTGCTTTTTGGTGGGTTTTTTTGATAGTGGCTATCCTAATGGGTATGAGGTTGAGGTGTAATGCAGTGTAATGATTTGCATTTCTTGGATGATTAGTGATATTGATTATTAGATATATTATATGCAAGTATCTTTCCCCACTCCATGAATTGCCTCTTCACTTTGGTGCATAGAAATTTTTAATTTTGAGGTAGTCCAATTTATATCTTTTGTTGCTTATGATTTTGGTGTCATATCCAAGAAATCACCGCCAAACCCAATGTCATAAAGCTTTCCCCCAGTGTCTTTCCTCAGTTTTACGTCTTTGAGCCATTTTGAATAATTTTACATGTGGTATAAAGGGCCCAATTTCATTCTTCTACATGTGGGTAACTAGTTTTCTCAGCACCATTTGTTGAAAAGACTGTCCTTTTCCCACTGAATGATCCTGTCATCCTTGTCAACAATCATTTAACTATACATGGAAAGATTTCTTTCTGGGCTCTTTATTCTATCCCATTGGTCTATATATCTGTCTTTACATCAGCACCAAACTATTTTGATGACTGTTGCTTTGTACTAAGTTTTGATATCAGTAAATGTAAACATCCAAGTTTGTTCTTCCTTTTCAAGATTGTTTTGGGTGTTCAGAGTCCTGTGAGATTCCATATGAATTTTAGGATGGATTTTTTTCTTTCTGCAAAAAAAGTCATTGGGATTTTGGTAGGGAATGCACTGAATCTGTAGATCACTTTGGGAACTACTGACGTCTTAACAATATGAAGTCTTCATATCCATGAACACAGAATGTCCTTCCATTTACTGATTGATGCCTTCTCCAGGCCTAATTCTGAATTGCATTTTTCTCCCATAGGAGTACATTTCATAAACAGACGCATTCAAAACACATTTATTACCTCAGTGAGTACCCAAGATAATTCCTTATACATGTCTAATTGAGTAATTAATCACACATATCTGAGTAAATGGAAAGTCAAGAGAAAGAAATCCGATTCTCCCACACCAACTTAATTTACTTATACCTATCCTCCATTAAGATTTTATGTCAGAGTGAGTTTAGGAAAACAACCAAATAAAATGTTAGACTCAGATTTATGTTTCCAAATAGTACCTAATCCTTTTTTACTAATATAGGAGCAATTATTAAGTAGTTGTTATAAACCATATGGTACTACATTTAGCTACAGAATGGTTATTAGAAGTATTAAAAGAATGAGTTTGTCTCATGATTGTTCTAAACTAGGTATTTCAAGGAATTATTATCTGTAGCATGCTAAAACTAAACTCAGTCCTTAAGCACAATTAATGCTACTTTCTGTAATGTGTGCCCCATGTGCACTGTAATATAAACCTAACATAAGGGTCCTGACAGTATTGATAGAGGTAAGTTAATTAGATTTTCCTCTTTTGATATTGTATTTAAATCATAGAAATTGAACTTAGATACTTACTGACTCCTATCTTCCACCTTTACAAAAGGCTTTTTGAGTCTACCTGCTTGAAAACATAAAACATGGTATCATATACTTATAAATCCAAGATTTTTTTTTTTAAACAAAACTACTCTGGCTGAAAAAACAAACGAAACAAAAGAACCCTCCCAACTATGTACCCATTAGCCATTTCCTTTCAATTAAGTTTTAAGTCTCAGGTGAAGTTTTTAATAATGTTAACCCACTTCAAATTAACAGAAGCTCCATCTACATTCTGAGATTCTTAAACTAGATGGATCCCTAAAGAATGTAAAAGTAGAATTCAGGAGCCTCAAGAAGTATAACAGAAAAAAACTCAACTTTTGTTTGTAGTAACTTCTAGCTAAAATTTGACATTTCCTCCAAGTTTATATACAAGCAACTTGGCACAGCAGTATTACCAGTACCAGTAATTTTTATACAAATTAAAACATATTAATTACTACAAATATCTCAAGGCATCATTTATGCTCAACATTTTAAAATTATAGTCATCAGAATCACTCTTAGAGCTAGATTTTAATGTGCAATAAAAGCACACACATCATCATTTCATTAAAAAGTCTTGAGAACTGCCCTGGCTGGTATGGCTCAGTGGATTGAGTGCTGGCCTGTGAACCAAATGGTCACCAGTTCGATTCCCAGTCAGAACACAGCCTGGGTTGCAGGCCAGGTGCCCAGTAGGTGGAATGCAAGAGGCAACCACACATTGACTTTTCTTTCCCTCTCTTTCTCCCTCCTTTCTGGTCTCTCTAAGGATAAATAAATAAAATCTTTTTTTAACAAAAAGTTCTGAGAACTGAATTTCAATAACTGATTCTCTTAGTAATCTAATCATTAAAAAAATTTTTTTAAACATTATTTTGAGAAGTGGTTGTCTATAGGTTTCAACAGGCTGCCATAGGGGCTATTTCTTAAAAAAGCTAGGAACTACTGAGTAAGTCATTTAAAGAGTTGTTTACATGATTTTTAAAAAAATCCTGACCAAAGATATAAATTTATTGATTTTAGAGGGAGAGGAAGGGAGAGAGAGGAAGAGGGGGAAAGGGGAGAGAGAAAGACAGACAGACAGACAGACACACACACACACACACACACACACACACCCCCCAATCAATGAGAGCACGAAACATCACTTGGTTGCTTCCCATAGATGCCCTGACTGGGGGTTGAATCCCCAACCTTTCTGTGTATGGGACAACACTCCAAACAACTGAGCCAGCAGGTCAGAGTAAGAGTTGTTTACATGATTTTTAGAAAAATTATGTTCTGTTTTCTACGGCAAACCAAACACACATTTAAGTATATCAAAATACTTACTTCTTGTTTTCTGTGTGCCAATACCTACTCTTTTCCCCTAAAAAAAAATTGACAAAGTGAAAATCCTGTGTTTGAAAATAGTAATTGCAGTTGTGCTCAATACCCTCAAATTATATATAGAGGAAAAGAATTATATAAAAAGAAGCTGATTATTACGGTTTTTGTGTGTGGGGAGGGGGAATGAGAAAAACTGCTTTTTAAAATCAACTCAGCCAAAGAAACAAAAGGAAAATTCAAAAATTAAAGATCTTAACCACTGGAATGGAATTTAGTAACACAAATGTCTTTTTTAAAAAAAACAATACACCCAAGTACCTTACATTCTAGCTATAATTTTTGTCTCCACAGAAAGAAACCAACCAATAAGAACAGAGTACAGATAGTAAAATAATCTAAAAGTAGTCATAAAAGTTATTTTATGTTCTTATTTAGCAGAATGCTTGTGATAAACTAAACAAGGTAATTATTAAAACATTTATTATAGTACATCAATTCCAGTCAAGATGGAATACATCCAATATGGTCAACCAATCCCACCAATTATGTAGAACTAAAATCTCTGAGCAAAATATAATAAGCAACTACCTGCAGACTGAAAAGTAAAGAAAAGCAGGCACATTGTTGAAGGAAGTAAAAACTTGGAGAGACCACCTTTTAGGGGGTAACCCATCTCCCCATCTTTTCTTTTGCCATGATGCCTTAAGGATGGATCTATAATCATGGAGTTGGTGGGATCAGTGAAGCCAGTGACTACCTCTTCTATACAACCCCACCTTTCTGGCCAGAAAGAACCAGGAAAGAGGCTCCTGCAGTCCAAGATTACAAAGAGAAGCACTGTACTATGTCTTCTTTCTTTTCTCCCAGTTTTGCTGTTTGGGTGGGCCCCAGTTATAAAACCACAATTTTAACAGTACCACAAGCAAATAAAATTGAGAAACTTTGACTTTCTGACTAAAGAAACTAGGAAAAGGGCCACTGCAGACTGGAGAGTGAAAGGGAAACCACAGAGAATAGCAACCTAGAGAAGGTGATTTCTGATTCCCTGTATAAATCCACAGAAGTGCCAGGCTTAACTCTAAACTGCATATTCCATGGACAAAGACAAAGCAAGAGCTTTAAAAACTGGAACTAAGGTTCAAACCACTGCCTAAGTCTTGGACTAATCTGCAAGTGATGTATATGTAGAACAAAAAGAAAGATCCATACAAGTCTTTGAAAACTGAAACTGAGATTAGACTCAACACCTACACAAACTGGGACAGAACTGATAGTTTAAACAAAATTGGATGATGGCCTGCTAAAACAATGACAGCAACAACAAAATCAGCCTCCTCCAGAGTATTATAATAGATCTGGAGTGTACAAAACATCAACATTTACAATGTCTAATATACAGTCAAAAAACTATTTGACACATGAAGAACCAGGAAAACATGATTAGTTCTCAAGGGAAAAAGACAATCAGATGCCAACTCTAAGATGTTCCTCATGTTGGAATTACCACAAAAAGACATAGCTATGTTAAATGTAAAAGGAATCAAAATGTTACACCACACAAACACTGATTAAAAGGAAGCTAGGATGGCCCTATCAAGACAGCAGATTCCAGAACAAGGAATATTAACAGGGACTAAGGAACATTATACAGGTGTGGGTAAAAGTAGGTTTACTGTTGTGAGTACTCAAAACGGTTTATTCTTGTATCATTTTCCATACAAACAGCTGTAAACCTACTTTTGCCTATCTGTATAATGGTAAATGATATAGCCATTTTGGAAAACAGTCTGGCAGTTTCCTACAATACTAAAGACACTCTGATATGATACAGCAATCATGCACCTTGGTATTTATACAAATGAGCTGAAAATTTATGTCTACACAAAACCTGCAAGTGGATGTTTATATCCTAACTGCTAAAAACATGGTAGCAACCACATGTCTTTCAGAAGGTGAATGCATCAACTATGGTGCATCCAGACAATGTAATTTTTAATGACAAAACAAATGAGCAAACAAGTCATGAAAATACAAGGAGGAACTTTGAAATGCCTACTATTAAATGAAAAAGCCATTAAAAAGCCAGGTACCGTACTATATGATTCCAACTATATGACATTTTGAGGAAGGTGAAATTATGCAGATAGTACAAAGATCAGTAGTTGCCAGGGGTAAGTGGCAAAGGGAGGGATAAACTGATGAAGCATGGAGGGTTTTTAGGTCATAGAAACTATATTTTAGGGTACTATATGATATTATGATGGTAGACATGTCACTATACATTTGTCTAAGCCCAAAGACAAACATGAACTCTAATGTAAATGATGGACTTTGAGTGATGACTTAATATAGATTCATCAATTAATAACACATGTACCACTACGGTGTAGGTTGTTGATAGTGGGGGAGGCTGTGTATATACCGGAAGCAAGGGGTTGATGGGAAATACCTGTACCTTCTACTCGATTTTGCTGTGAACCTAAAACTGCTCTAAAAAAAAAAAAGAGCCTGTATATTAAAAAAAATCCAATGTGAAATATTTGGGATGCAACTTAGCACAGAGCTTAAAGGAAATTTACAGCAAATGTGGTTCTCTGAAAAAATGAGTAAAAAATAAAACTAGCCAGGCTGAGCAAGGGGAAAAAAAAAACAAACAACAGAATGATACCAGAAATTAAAGAGGAGACATTGTTTCACACTCTATAAACATTATAAACATTAAAAGTTTAATAAGGGACTATTACAAACACTTTTGTCATCAATTCAACAATTTTAACAAGATGTACAAATTCCTTGAAAAGCACAAACTACCAAAGTGCACTCAAGAAGCAATAAACAATCTGAGTTTCCACTAATACAGAAATTGAATTCATATTTGAGAATTTTCCAATTAAGAAAATTCCACATCAAGATAACCTTACTGGTAAATTCTACCAAATATTTAAAAAGTTCAACCAATTCTACCAAAACTTGTCTGGAAAGCAGAAAAGGAATTACAGTCCAGCATTTTGTTAGGGCAGCATTGTCCTGACACTAAAACCAAAGACATCACAAGAAAAAGACCACTGATATTCTTAAAGCACATATATGCAAAAAAATCCTCCACAAAATAAGTTGCTGATAAACTGAAGGGGAAAAAAACCCCAAATATTTTGCAAGTATTGGAATCAAGCTGACTGATTACACACCTTGAATTAATAAAAGTATTTGGTATTCTTATCCTTTTTGTTTGAAAAACTAAAACAGCTTTTAGTTTTTCTTCCTAATGCCTGGCACACAACAGGGCTGAGTAATTGTTAAATACTAAACGAAGAATGGGGGTCACATGTGTAAGCAAAACCCAGAGTTGAAAAAGACAGGACAAGATCTGAACCCTCGTGGAATTTATATTTGATTCAAGGCACTGGTTAGGCATTGTAACCTGTTAATAAGTATCTTTCAAAACTTCCTGTCCCCTTCTGTTACTACTTTAAGCAGGCCTTCAACATTTCTCCTGATTGCAAACATATCATCCCAAAATACTTGAGATGTGTGTATATTCAGAATCCATAACTGTCCTTTGAGTTTAAATTTTCATACATTCTATTTCACACAATTCAAATAATCTGCAAAGTGCAGTAGCCAGCATATTTAGCACATTTCAACAATGGCATGTCCATCCATCATTTTGCAAAAATTTGGAAATAGTCATTTGGAATGTTTTTATTACTTGTAAATGAGATAGCCAAATTAAGTATTAGCAGTTTTATTTAAATATACTAAGTAAACTATTTGTTCCTTTCTGCAAATTATTCATATCCTATGTAAATCAGAATTGATTAAAAATATGAAATCACAAAAACTTTATGAATCTTTCTATAACATGTATAGATGAGGTAGTCATGATGTAAAATGTTTCTTAATGAAAATCATGTTCAAGAGAGTTCAACAGCCACTGCCCAATAGCCAGCTTTGCCTGCAAATATTCTTTACTGGCAACTGGAGGATCTATCCAATCAGTTACTCTCCCACTAATACTCCCTCAATAATTTTCTAAACCCTTCAAGATAAAATCTAACTCCTTTATACACTGTACAGTCAGTCTCCTTTATACTCTTATCTGAACCTATTAATTTTTTCAGCTTCATTTCTTGTCATTCTCTCACTCAACAATCAACTTGCATTATAATATAGAAAATTTCCAAAACATGCCATCCTACTCATGACTTCATGTCTTTATATACACTCTTCTATGAATTTTCCTTTCAGATCGTGGGCATTTAAGGATTGAGTGGAGAAAAAAAAAAAAAAGGAGACCACAAAAGAATGCTGAGAGATATGAAAACCACTGGAAAGTTAAGACATAAGAGAAGTTCCAGAAGAAAATAGTTAAGTTCAAGGGAAAATTAACAATAATTGAACCAATATCACTGTTTTTTTAAAAAAATTGTTTCTTTTTCTTTCCATTATGACTGTTTCTTTAAATTTTATTTTAATCATTGTTCAAGTACAGTTTTCTCCCTTTTACTCCCATTCCAGCCCACCCTCCCATCTCTCCCCTCTTCCCTCCCATTACAACCCTCCCCCTAGTTTTTGTCCATGTGCCCTTTAAATTTGTTCCTGTAAACCCTTCTCATTCTCCCCTGAAATTCCCTCGTCTCTCCCCTCATTATGACTGGTTTTAAAGAGTGGTAACTTGATTTGGAAATTGGTCAGTAGGTTGAAGAGTGAATGGAAAGTATAGAAGTAGAGATTTGAAAAGTGTAGATAATATAAAAATTATATAGCAGGTAGGAATGTGAGATCAAAGGAGGTTTTACTGTATTTGTTTTAAAAGATGCAAGAAACTTGATTGTGCGTAAAGGCTTCAAGGAGGAAGCTATTAAAAGAGAAGAGACTGAAGATATGAGAGCACTAGGTCTAACAGAGTGCAAGTCCAATGCAGCTGTTCAACAAGTACTTTGAGGTTAGGCCAGATAGCTATACTATATGACAAGACTGTGCTATGCCACCATCTAGGAGAGTTGAAAAGTAAGTATATTTCCTACTTATATTCTCAACAGGAATATATTATCTATATTAGAAACTTCTCATACAATAGGCAACCAAAGAAGAAAAGAAACAAAACTATGTCACCATCCCAAGAGTAATTTTTACCTCATGAATAAATCCTAAGGTTAAATGATACAGAACAATTTATTCAAATAACAGAAGCATGCACACACAGTACACAGGCTTACCCTTCAGATATTCTGGCAAACTTGGCAAGGAAAAAAATCTACAGATATGTAGGTAAAAAACCAAGCTTGATAAATTTCTTTAATTTAAAATTAAGGAAAATAACATACCACATCTCTTACAGAAGTGCTTGATTTCTTGAGTAAATACAATTCTTTTTTCTTTTGTTCAATGTAGTATCTAATGTCTTTATTAAAATAAATAAGAGTTTAAGATTAGTATTTTTACCTTTGGAATTAAACATTGATTTTTCTTTTAATTATACTGAACTTCCACAAAAGAATTACCATAACAGGTATCTCCTTCAATCAAAATTCTATGTAAAGTTCATAACCAAGGGGCAGAAATAGATATAAGAAATATTGTCAAAAAACAAGGATAAAATCCTTACCATCAATATGAAGAATCTTTACTCCCCATGATAAAGCATTTGACAATATACTATTTGAAGGAATAAAATCCTGAAAAAAAAAAAGGTGGATAGTTTTTCTAGAAAATTACTATTTTAAATGAGCTGAATTTAAAAATCATTTGATACAATGTCAGTGAGCTGACCCTACAGTCACAACAATGACGACAGCATCACTTTTTTCTTCTGGAATTTCTAAAATCAATCCTGCTTAATATATACCCATAATCTTGACAATCAATGCACAGTGTAGCCTTACAGTTAACAGTTTCAAGAAATTATTCCATTTAAAAATACAAAAATGCACAAGTCTCTACGTTTCAGAAATCTCTTGTAATACTTTAAAAGGCCACAAGATGGAGATGCTTCTTCATGAAACGTAGATTGTTCTTTGTAAAATGAAGCACTGGCTGATATTTAGGCTTTTCCTACCAAAATGAGAAAAGAAATTTGAAGAACATCTCTATTTTCCACTTGAGTTTTTAATAACAGAATGTACACTGTGAGTTTTTAAAGTTCCTACTTACATGGTCCTTGATAGCTTTTTCAACTAATAATTTTCCTCTGCTCAAACACACCTATAAAAATACCAAAGAATAATCAAACATAAAGTTGTAACATAGTGCCTCATTGAAAAAAGGTAAAACAGCTAAAGTAAATAGATAAGTGTATCTATAGATACATTTTAACATAAACATGAAATTTTAAAAAGATAAATTTTATTTGTACAAGTCCCAGTGACTATCATCAAAATAAATGTATAGTAAAAAGTAATTTCCTTAGAGTCTTTATAAAATTATCTATTAAAATATTTGCTTCTTTTCTTTTCTTTCTTTTTCTTTCTTTTTTTTGGTGAAGCAACTAAACTCAGCTGAACATTGTTGAGACCCAAGGTCAGTTTTATAGTAAATTCTTTTTAACATGGGAAATAAAATAGCTACATTCCTCTGAAACTGTCTACAATTAAATAGTAAGTTTACATTTTAGTGTTTCATTAAACTAAAGATCTAAGAATACAGTAAACTGCATATTCTGTTTTTATATGGTATTTCGCTTTTTAAATAAAACACTAGAAAAAGCAGTTGAAATGCTATGAACAACAATTAATGTGAACTAGTCAGTGGTATATGATCTCACTCCTCCAAAAAAGCATCAACTAAAAGGACATGTATGAGCCTTGCTCAATCTCCTTTCTTTGACTTTTTTCTTCTACATAGTTGTCTCTTTTTTAAGTGATATCTCTTAAGTAACTCATTTCTTCCATTTGTCACCCTGCCCCCATTTTTCTTGCTTTTCAAATGGTAGGTAAGTTGAGAATATTTTTAAATGATAATTACATTTCAATCTAAAAATAAGATAAACATTTTGGTTTTTAATCTCCTCCCTTCTCCACACTCCATTAAATTATTCTTTATTAGTAAATTATTTATTCTTTACTCTCTTCCCACTTATTGACAATGGAGGACAGGACTGAATGTCATCAATTTTTCTACAAGAGGGGTGGGGCAAACTTTTTCTATAAAGGGCCAGATATGTGTTTCATACTCTGTTGGCCATGTAGTCTCCATTCCAACTATCCAATTCTGCCTTTGTTCATTTACATATTGACTGGTTGCAGGAAAGCAGTAAACAACCAGTCAACACGTAAACAAATGAATATGGCTGTAGTCCAATAAATGGTTACTTTTGGACAATGAAACTCGAACTTCATATAACTTCCATTTGTCACGAAATATTCTCCTTTTAATTTTCCCCAATTTGAAAATGTAAAAAATATGCTTAGCTTGCAAGCTATAAAAAACAGGTGACAGGCTGGATTTGGCCTGTGTCCATAGTTTTTCAACAACTCTACACCAAACAAAAGATTTCTATTTCTTTTTTAAAGCAGTGGTCCACTGTTACTTTTTAGTTGTAAATTACTCTAAAAAATAAAAACCATCCCTAAATGCAAGGGTATATTGTAGGAATCAGAGTGTAACTACAGAAGCAGTATTAGGAAAAAAATAAGGCAGCAACCGTATAATGACAAAAGCTACACATAATGTAAACATTGTTCTACCTAAGTGAACTCGGCTACCAGTCTGCTCTTAAAAACCATGAGATCCTCAGTCTATAGGCCCTTCTGAGTCTCAAAGCATACTTAAGAGACTTACTGACTCTGGAGACTTAAACGAACTTCCATCATGACTGGGATGAGGCGAAGTGGTTTCTGCAGTACACGCAGATTCTGGACTTGGTACAGGAGAAATTCGTCCAAAAGTTTGTGCAAATTTAGCTTCTTTTTTATTTGAAATAAGATAACTGATATCTTTGCTGAGAAATTCTTCAACTCGCTAAAGGAAAACAAAGCATTTTTAGGTGAGTCATATAAATCATAAACTATTTCATATGCTAAGAGCAGATAAAATGCCAACTTCACACATTTTAGTATTTTGTAAATTGGTATTTTTCATACAGTACCTTCTGAACCAAGCTCTGAGTAACTACTAGGGAAGTTCCAATTAGAACATAACAGGAGGTGCCAGATACTGTTTTAAGTATTTTATGGATATCTTCATTAATTTAATCCACATAACCCCATGGTACTAATATTATCCACATTTTGTGGAGAAGAAAATTGAAGAGAAATCAAGTGACTTGCTTGAGATTACACCAGTAGTAAATAACAGAATTTGAATACAGGTATTCTGATTGAAGTCCATGCTCTAAATTTACTGACTGATAGAAATGTTCTTTATCAGCATTGTGCAACATGGTAGCAACTTGCCACATGTGGCTACTGAGTATCTGAAATGTAACTAATGTGTCTAAGCAACTGAATTTTAAATTTAAATAACCCCATGAGGCTAATGGCTTCCTACTAGGCAGCAGTTCAAAAATCATAAAGTTATAACATTGTCCCATAGGACTTAAACTAATGGGAAGGAGAGAACCCTTACCCTTAAGAGTATACCATATTTTTCAGATTATAAAATGCCCTCCCCCCCAAATTTGGGAGGAAAGTGAGGTGAGTTTTATAGTCCCAATGTAGCTTACCTGGCTGGGGGGCACGTGGCACGGCGATGGAGCAGGGTCACAGGTTATTAAATATTTTACCACTTTTTTTGCTTCAAAATTTCCCCCCATATTTTCCTCCTCTAAAACCTAGGTGCATCTTATGGTCTAGCATCTTATAGTCCTAAAAATGCAGTAATTTGCTTTGAAGGGAATTTCCCTACTAAAATATTTGAAAACCACTACTTAAATGCCTGAATTTATAAACACATGTACCAAAATCAGTATTATCGAAGATCACTCCCATTCCAAGAGCATGGGAAATTAAAGTAAGTAGAAATAAATACTACAGACTTCTAAAATATTTTAAAGAGCTATATTTAATTTCTACAGGATCTTATAATACAATTTAAAAAATGAAGCAAAATATGTCTTGGATGAGTTAATTTCATGTAAACATTAAACAGAATGTGTTTCTAAGGCCAGTGGCTCCCAGGTTAGTGGTTACCAGGTTAAATGCAAATCACTACTCCCCCTATCCCTTTTTTTATTACCTGAGCAACATTTTCATTAAAAAGTAAATCAAGTAAGTATCCTCATTTATTTATTCCAAGGATTACACACTCAAATGGCTACAAGGGCCAGCAGGAATATAAATGAACAATTTACACATCAAATGCTTTCATTCTCATAAATTCGTGGCCCTGGCACTGCCAGTTTCCAATTTTTTAAGAGAAGCCTAATCTCCTACAAATTTTTAAAAACTGTGATAAAATATATAAAATTTATCATTTTAACCATTTTTAGGTGTATAATTCAGTAGCACTAAGTACATTCACCATGTTGTATAACCATCACCACTATCCATTTCCAGAACGTTTTCACCATTCCTAGCTGAAACTCTATATACATTAAACAATAACTCCCCATTCTCCCCAATCCTTTTGGACAGCTATTTCACTTTCTGTTTCTATGAATTTGACTATTCTAGGTATCTCATGTAAGTGGAATCATGTTTTTGCCCTTTTGTTTCTGGCTTATTTCACTTAGCAACATTTTAGCATGGATAATAATTTTATTCCTTTTCAAGGTTGAATGATATTCCATTTTATGTATATACATTTTATTTATCCATTCATCTGTCAGCATTGGATTGTTCCCATCTTTTGGCTAACAGGCACCTTGTAGCATAGGCTTCCCCCACTAAGTAAGTGGTTCTAGGAATCCATCTGTACCAGTGTACCAGCTGGTGTTATTATGAGAAGCATTCAGCTTCCGTGAATTTTTTTCAGTGACTCTGTCAATGCATTAGCCCATTTCATGATGGGTGATTTACAAGCACACCCACCCACAGCAGTTTTTAACCAAAAATGGCACAACCCCCAAGTCCTACGCTCCCTAGTCACCCAATTTTACCCTGAGTGACTTTTTGTTTTTTTCCCCAGATGAAGAAAATCTTCAAAGAGAAATGGTTTGCCAATGTGGAAGATGTGAAACAAAAAACAGCAGAAGCACTAAAAGGCATCAAAATCAACAAGTTCAAAACTGTTTTGAGCAGTGGAAAAAAACATCTCAATAGGTGTATTGCATCAAATTGAGAGTGCTTTGAAGGTGACTTACGTCTAAACATGTAAAAATACACACACAATTTTTTATAAATAAATTCCAGTTTTGGGGGGTCCTCCCTTACAAGAATATAATCTTCATGCCTCTGTTTTCAATTCCCCTAGGTATGTACACAGAAGTAAAATGGCTTGGTTATATGGTAATTCTATTTTTAATTGTTTGAGGAATGCTCATACTATTTACCATAGCACTTGTACCAATTTATAATCCCACCAACAGTGCATAGGATTCCAGTTTCCCTACATCCTCACTAAGACTTATTTTTTGATAGTGACCATCCTAATGGAAGTGAGATAATACTGCATGTGGTTTTGATTTGTATTTCCCTAATGATTAGTGATGCTGAGCATCTTTTTATGTTTACTGGCTATTTGTAGTTCTTTGGAGAAATGTCTATTCTAGTCCTTCACTCATTTTTTAATCAGGCTGTTGTTTATTGTTGAGTTGTTTGAGTTCTTTATATATTTTGGATACCAATCCTTTATCAGATATATGATTTGCAAATTTTTTTTCTCATAGTCTGTGGGTTGTCTTTTCACCTTCTTGATAGTGCTCTTTGGTGAGCAAAACCTTTTCATTTTTATGAAGTCCAATTTATCTATTTTTTCACTTTTTTGCCTGTGTTTTCAATGTCATATCCAAGGAATCAACACCAAATCCAGTATCATAAAGATTTTCCCCTATGCATTCCTCTAACAGTTTTAGGTCTTATGCTCAGATCTTGATTTACTTTTAATTAATTTTAGCATATAAGGCAAGGGTATAACTTTATTCTTTTGCATGTGGATATCCAGTTTTCCTAGCATCAGTTGTTGAAAAGACTGTCCTTTCCCCACTAAATGGTCTTGGCAATCTTGCTGAAAATCAACTGACCCTTTATGTGAGGGCTGATTTCTGATCTATTGCAATGGTCTTATGTCTGCCCTTATGTTAGTACTACACATTTCCTTTGGTTTTCCACTTCCTGTAGCTTGAATTACAATTCTTTAGTAGTGAATTAAATTCATTTACAATTTGACCCCAAAATAACATTGTTTGTTGTCATTTCCCCCATCTAATTCCCAAACTCAAGCCATATTGTAATTTTAGCGGTTACTTGAAGAAAGTACACATACATACATTTTGAATAGGCTCTTTCCTCTACTTCATTTGTTCAGTCAGCCTGGTATATTAATAGCAGGCTTTCAAGACTAGACTCAAACTGTATCTCTGGTGTAATTTCTAAAGACAGAGTCAGTCACTTCCATCTCTATATTCTAATGGCAATGTCTACATAATTTCTGTTAAAGTACTCATAATGTTGTACTTTATATTACTTATTTAAGAGATTGATCTTCCCATAGAATAAGAATTCCTATAGGACTAGAGTACCTCTTATTTTTACATCCCAGCATCTAATACAGTGCTGGTATATGGGAGACACTGGTGGAATAATTTTTTAATGAATTTCCACATCCAAATCATACTCATTCTTCAAAGCTGAGTTCAAACTGTGTTTGCAAACTGGCCTGTAAGATTCCTCAGTTGGATGTTACGTTTCCCTCTTCCTGACATTCTGTGTTGTATTAAAATTAATTGTACCTATGCCATCTCTACCTAGCTGAAGGAAGATGGACATCAGATTCATTTTTGACTCTAATGTAACACTTAATACTATGCCCTGTAGTGCTTAGTTTTTATCATAGTCTTCAAATTATTAGCTATTGTTATTTTCAGATGACTCAATGTCACAATGAGAATCAAACAAGTAACTGTCTTCAAGTTCATGTTATGACAAGGTATCTGCCCTTATATCTCTATTCTTTTCCAGCTGCCTTATTTTAGTCCAAACTGTTTAGACATAGACCTAAACATGGCTGGTTCCATGTCCTTTTTAGATGGTTTCATAACAGCTACTTTCTTTGCCATAGTTAAAGATATTTCCCTATTATGTCAGACTTCATTGCTATGCTCTTGGTGGTTGAATTTGTCAAAAGTTCACTCTTTAAATAGAAAAAGATAAGGATGGTAATAATCTGAAGCAAGACAAATTACAAAAGGGGCTAAGTAATCATAAAAATTTAACTAACGAGCACAATTTTTTTCAAGGAGTATCTGTTAAACCAAACAGTATTTAAAGTTCAATCCTAAAACTCTTAAATTAGTATCTAGAGGTCAAAACTCCTTTATAGTTTACTAGATCTTCACAGCAAAGTCATTTTTAGTAATAAAAATGATAATGTGCTATGGAGAGAAATCAGGACATCACTAAATTACTGGAAAGGTGGTATCTCTACTTATTTCCAGTAAAAGGGGGAGATAAGAATTTGATTAATTTTTTTTTCAAAAGGAAACTAAGGAATAAAGTTAATAGATAAAATTTAGTTGAAAATCAACAGCTTGGGGAAAAATTTGGAAACTTACATCCTTAAAATATGCACCTCACTTCACTGGTCTACTTCAAACCCTTTTAGGATAAAGATTTAAAATGTATAAAACCAAAAGTCTCCATTATCTAATGCATAAGTTAACTCAAACTTTGTTGCCCTGGCCAGGCAGCTCCGTTGCTTACAGCATCATCCCCTCCCTACACCAAAAAGTTGCAGATTTGATCCTCAGTCAGGGCACACACACCTACGTTGTGGGTTTCAGACCCTGCCCAGTGGCAAGTATGGGTGGGAGGCAACTTACTGATGTTTACCTCGCTCATTGATGTTTTTTTCTCTCTCAAATCAATAAACATATCCTCAGATGAGGATTAAACATTTTTTTTGTTGCCTGTAAGTGCCTCAGGAACTGATGGGATTGAGAGGACACAGGAAAAGGGGGACAGGGCAAGCAGTCCCCCTTTATTGACTTTACACATTGAACTTCTGAATATGATTTTGTTTGATGTGTTCCACTGCTAAACACACAAATCTAAAATCACTGATTTAAATTGGAAGGGTTCATTGGATATGTATCATATATGAGAAAGCTGCTTTTTGTAACTGGTTAATTGCTAGAGGAACAGAATGGTGCAGCAGCATGTTAGTCTGAGAATTAGGCTAATCTTACCCTGGGCCAGACATTTACCTTCTCCTGATGTTTAAGTACCTGACTTTTAAAATGAAAGGGTCTTTACTCAATGTCTAAGGTTCTTAACAAATTAAGACACTCTTGAGAGGTGTTATTGTCAATACAGACCATAAAACGTGACTTTTAGGAATAGTCACATGGTTATGATGATATGTGCACTACTATGACAAAATGTGTTACAATGTTTTAAGAAAATGAAGAATAGCAAACAAGTAGAATAGCTATTCAAAGACAGGTAAATAAAATATCGCAACAATAAACAATTCTAAGAAACTTGTTACTTGTTCTGCTAATTTCTATTCCAGAAGTAACAGGATCTGTTCAAGATGTTAACCTTAAACTCAAAGTACAGCAGAAACCTTTTTAACAGGAAGAATTAGGGAATGAATAAAATCTTAGCCTTACTTGCTAAAATTTACCTAATACTAATCTTAATCCTAAGAAACCCTTAGAATTTTACCCAAATTTTCTGATTTTCTAATCGCTTACTCAATGTATAATAAGGTAAGGAGGCTTTCCAAATTCTCTTCCCTTAATGACATTCATTCTGTTGAGAATCTTATCACTCAAGTGCAATTTTAATTCTTAGGTTTTACTTGTTCTGCTAGTAACATTCTTCATGTTATGCTAATCCAGACAAATTTATGTAGCTCCCCAACAATCATAAGCAAGGAGTTCCTGCTATCTGGAAGACATCCCAACATTACAATGAGAAGGCAATTAGTTTTCCCAGCACAAGGGAGTCTCACTTCTCACGCTTTGCAACTATACACTAAACTAATAATCACAGAATCCTTCAAGTTTTGTCATGTTATAAAAGGTTAAAACAGATGGTTTCCCCTTAATGATATACTGCTGATAAAAATTTTGAGCTTAGTGCTTACAAGGTTGTAAGTTTTCTAAAATGAAAAATTTAAATGATTACCTATTAGAAAGTACTAGTTACAAATTTTTCTTTTTTTGTCAGTGTATGACTTTGACTTACCCCTCCCAGATCCTTAATGTCCTTTTGCAGTTTTTCAGATATGGTGACAGAAGGTAAGTCAATGTAAAATACCTTTCCCCAAAGTGGCTTATATTTGGCCTTTTCTGGTTTATTATCGGTTTTCAGAGATTTCAAAGATGGTCTGCTTTTTTCATTTTTGAGTTGGATTCCACCTATTATTTAAAAATGTAGAATTAGATGTTTTTGCAGACAGAAAATTCCTACTGTTTTAAAAATAGTTCTTTATACAATAATCACATTACAGAGTGGAAAATTTTTTCCCAACAATATGTCATATTTCTTTGTAGTACTACTTAGGATAATGGCAAAATACCCTATATATTTTAGCAGACACTATATTGTAAACTAATTATTGTTTACAGCCAATAGCTGAGTCTGAAGGAAATAGTCATGTGCTTATGTTTTATGTATTAAGGTGGGGAACAATATAAAATCTTATTGAAAGATTTTACTCCTTAGAATGTAAACTATTTACTGAACAAACATTTCTGGAGCACGGCCATTCGGTTGAACACTAAAAACTGGTGCTGGAAACGTTAAAACGCTTAGCAACGCAAGAAACTTGCGTTACCCAGAAGGATCTGGTCCGCAAAGATTCCTCACTGCTCAAGGTTCAGTTCCACGCAGAGGTTGTCTATCTGTTAAGAACTGAATGGGCCATTTGAGGAATCAAGTCACCATTCATTTTATTTCCTTTAAAAGGAGATCTGAGACCCAAACTGCTTTAAAAATTAACTTTTCCACCCTGGCTGGTGTATCTCAGTGGATTGAGCACGGGCTGGGAACCAAAGTGTCCCAGGTTCGATTCCCAGCCAGGGTACATTCCTGGGTTGTAGGCCATAACCCCCAGCAACCGCACATTGATCTCTCTCTCTCTCTCTTCCCTCTCTAAAAAAAATAAAATCTTTAAAAAAAATTTAACTTTTCCGACACAATCTGTCCACAAATTGGAAGTTACTCTCTATATGTATCATATACTCACACATAATTACAGATTAAAAAGGGCTGAAAATGTAAATTTGCTTTTGTTTGTTTTTGTGAAAACATCAACGGCGTGTTTGACATATAAACATTTTCAACTTTGTGAGTGAAGAACATAAAACAATAAGACCAAAAGTCCCCCGACAATCACCCAATTTAACCATGAAGCAAAAAGCCACGAGCACATCTGCTCTTTGAGGACCGAGTCGCGTACTCTGTGGGGGCCCCGGCGAGTTCCCGGGTCCGTACATTGTTCTCAGGTTTTACAACCAACGGCACCACCTGGAACTTGGCGGCCGCGCCAGGAGCGTGGAGAGCGCGAAGGCCGGGCGACATCCCTTCCCTTTTTGAGGCAAAACCCTGAACCGAGCGAGCCTTCCCTTCAGGCCACAGCGAAGGACGCACAAGCCGGAAAAGAAGCAGGGACCCCAAGGGGAGCTCTCTCAAGAATCAACGGTGGAACCTGGGCGGTAGGAAAAGATTAAAGGGACTGCAGGCGGAGGAGGGGCGTCCTACCCTGGAAGTGTCCTTTGCTGTGGATCCTCATGGCTCCGGAGCTCATGGCAGCCGCCGGACACCTACATGCCGGCTCTGGAAGGGTGTCGTGTCGGGTGGCCGAGAAAACACGGCTCCCTGAGGCCAGTTGACCCGCCAGTCGCCTTTCCCCTTCCGCAGACTACCACACCCGCGCAGTACAGACACCGCCTCTGCTCGCCGGGTTTCCGGGGCCGGGGCCGGGTTCAAGTCGCAGGGGAGGAAGAAGGAAAGCACAAACGAGTGGGCTACGGCGGTTGAAGATTTGAAAACGCGTCACGCGGCCGCGGCGCCGATACGCGCGCCCCGCCCCCTCTCACGCCGCACCCCGCCTCGCGCTCGCCCCCACGTGCCTGCTCGTAGCACAGCACGCCGCGCCCCCATGCCCCGCCTTCCGAAGCCGCGCGCCCCGCCCCAAGAGCCCTTGTCTCCGCCCCCGCCCCCGCCCCCGCCCCTCCCAGCCGCGATGCCCTCTGCCACTAGTTCCCGCTCTTCCACTCGTTATTCGGCGTCCCTGTGCTCCCCTGCAGAGTCTTTGCGCCTCGCTGTTGATCAGAGGTCGCGGATGCAGTTTGCGCCGGAGGCCGGCTGAGACCTCTACAAGTGTCATTCCTGCCTTCTTGGTTTGCAGGGATCGCTTCTTTGTCCAGCTGCCTTCTCCACCAGGTACGCTATTTCTGACCGGTCGGCTGCCCAGTAGTCTGGAGGCTTAGCGGCTGCGCTGAGCCCGGACTCGGTTTCGGGCCGGACCAGGAGGCGGTGACAACCCCTGTTCAGCGCTCCTAGACTCTCAGAGCGTGGTTTTCCCGCGGTCACCAGGGACCCTGCTGGCGGAAGACAGGCCGCAGCGGGACCTGCTGAGGTCAGAGAGGCGGCGGACTGGGGGCGAAGGGGTGCGTAGGAGGGATGTCGGGCCTGGAGGCCCCCGCCTGGACCGCACCTTTTGCACTTACTGTGTGTGCTTCTCTGTTGACCTCCGTTTAACACAGACCTGTTTTACTGTGTAGAAGTTTATTCAACAGTAATAGAAAGGGGAATTTGATTCTCAAGTCGAGGGTTTTGGGTCTGGACCGACCACTTATCAGCCTGTAAGACTTTGGTTAAATAAATTACGTAATTACTTTGAGCCTTAGTTTTTTTTTCATTTATAAAGTAGGGATGATAATGGGATTATAGTACGGATTAAATTAATATGGTTTGTAAAGTGTGTTAATTTTGCTTTGTAAATGGGAAAACACTTCACGAAAAATTGGTTTGGGTATGTTTCTGCTTGTAAACTAAAGAACAGGATTTAATCTTGTATTACTTTGCATTTCTTAACTCCTGGCCCTATTGGGTACTCATTGTTTAATGGTTGAGTTTTTACCTAGTAGTTCAGGGAAGTAAATGCCAATAACACCGTTTCAAAAATATGTACCTGAAAGCGTAGACAAGGGTAGATTGTGATACCTTTAGCCAAATTGGAGAACACGAAGAGATGGTTCAGGTTGGATTAGGGAAATGAGAGTTTTGTTGTGGAAGCTTTAAATTGAAAGGCCTGGGGAGACAATCACAGAACTCTCTTTATTAGACACTTGGTAATATTTGTCCTCAACTCAGGAGAGATGGGGTGGGGCAGGAAACAAAGAGAAGGAAGATTGATTGACTCGAGAAATAGCACACAGACCAATCACTGATTCTCAGTCGTGGGGTGATGTAGAGGTTATCTGATCCTGAGAGGCCGGAGGAGGTGTGTAGTTTGAACAAACATACTCTACATGAGAATTTCTAGTTGGGAAGAACAATCTACTATCAAAATGTAAACTACAGAAAAAGCACAAGATTTTTATATTTATAAAAATGTTAGCCCTGGCTGGCGTAGCTCAGTGGATTGAGCGCGGGCTGCGAACCAAAGCATCGTAGGTTCGATCCCCAGCCAGGGCACATGCCTGGGTTGCAGGCCACGGCCCCCAGCAGCCGCACATTGATGTTTCTCTCTCTCTCTCTCTTTCTCCCTCCCTTCCCTCTCTAAAAATAAATAAATAAATAAATAAATAAATCTTAAAAAATGTTTAAAGGTTGAGAAACACAAATATGGAGTGTTGCTGCAGTCCTGGGAGGAAATGAAATTGCCTGGGAGAGCGTGTGAAGTAAGAGAAGTGGTGAGGAAGTAGTGAGAGAGATGGAGAAGAGGCCACAGAGTTAGGAGGAGAACTGCGAACAAAACTTACTATCAAAAGTCACGGAATTGCGAACACTGGGGTCATGCAGGCTTCATTAACTATATGGCTTTGGGTAATTTTGAGCCTCAGTTTTAATCTTTGAAAAGGGGTAATCAATACTTCTCAGATATGGTGAGGATTACATGAAACATTTTTGAAAGCTTTATGAGTACAGTGCCTAGCACAGAGGGAGAGCTCAGTGAGTGCTATAGTTGTGGTAAACCCTGCACTAGCCTCTCTATCCTCAAGAATTCAAAAAGGCTTAGACTTGAAATATAGGCTTTGATTTGGGTGTTTAAGATACCATTGTTTCCTTAGTGAGAATTTCAGTAAATGGCTAAGGTGAGTACTGTGCTAGGTAACAGTAGGCTTGAAGTGGAAACAGATTGAGTATACTCTTGCAAAAAATATCAGTATAGGGAATTATGGTGATAGGGAAAGAAGACTGAGTCTTTGAAAAGTTTAGGGACAATGGGAAGGATTTAAACATGTTTGTATTGAAGAAAATAAAAAACTGGAAGCCCGTTTTGTGTTCCAGTGAAAGACAATTACCTTCCTTATTTCCTGTAATGAGGAAGGACAATAACATAGTTGGAACCAATGCTTTTAGACACACACCTGCCTGCATTGTAGGTGATAATGCCAAGCTATGAAAGCAGAAAGTCTGTTTTACTGGATAATGTTAATACCTATCTAAGTAAAATATAACCTAGTGTTAATATTTAAAAATGTTATTATTGGAACTCAACCCTTTTAGTAGCCACCAGAAGAACTTGGTCCTATATTTATGGTCTGTAAGTATAGAAACCTCCTTATGTATTATGTCAGCTATCAGGGCTATAGGTAAGAGAATAAGGTTTATATTAAAGTATATGTTGAGGTGTGCTTCAGGTAAAAAGACTACATTCAAGAAGAATATTTGTGGTGAGAGGTTAATATTGGTTAATGAGTTTTATTAAGCAAAGTAGGAAAACACCAAGTAGAAGGATCTAATTAAATGAACATTTAGCTGTGAATCAGGAGAAATGAATTCATTTAGTATTGGCTCTATTTCTAAATAGTTTAATGACCTTGGGCAAGTGTTAACCTTTCCATGCTACGGTTGTCTCATTTGTAAATGATGACAGTATCTGCTTAGTCTACCCAGCAGCTTTTTGTGATTATCAAATACGGACTGGCCTTTTTCAGACTACCTCAGACAAAAGCAAATTTTTACTCCAGAGTGTAGACAAATGAATGTATTCATTCTTCTGTAATATTATCATTTTTTTTTCTTTTGCTTTAGTCTCTCCACCTGGCTGGCAGTTGTTCGTCTTTCATATTCATAGCATGCCTAGCTTAGATGCAGCCTTTATCTCCTGCTCATTTGGGGCCTTCAATAACTCCTGTTTGATTAATTTGCCAACTATTGATGTACTATCTTCTGAAATGTATTCTGTTGCTATTTTTATTATTTAATTGTCACTGCCTTGGTGAATTGGAGGGCCTAAGGTTTTTCAGAGGTTAAGGTCTTAGTTTTGCATGCTAAGCATATGAAAGGATAGATAGAGGCTGTGGCACTGAAGTCTGTGTCTCTTGTGAGCATGGCTGGGAAACCAGGGAAAATTCAGCCTGTTAAGTCCTTGAACACCACCATGAAGGCTCCAAAGAAGAATAAGGAAAACAGGAGGATTCAAAATTTGAGAGTGGATCACCCTAAAGCAGCATAATTCAGAGGCTGTTGTGGCACTGGTAGGAGCTGTTAAGGATAATGAACTGGTTCAAAGGTTACATATTATATTCTGAACTAGATTGTAAATTCCTTTAGGGTAATACAGAATACACATTGATATTTGGTCGTGACTGTAAAACAATCTACTCACCTATCCAACTTCCTTCTTTCCTTCTACATTGATTGAGTACCTACATTGTGCTACTCCAGTGAGATTGGTTTTTTGTAAGACCCCATAGAAATCTCATCCTCTAAATTTTTAAAAATTTAATACTCTTAATAATCCACATAAAGTAAAGTGTACCCATTTTAAGCATACAGATTGATGAGTTATAATAAATATATATACTATTACCACTCCATAGAACATTTCTGTTCTCTCAGGTTCATTCCCTGCTCCAATCTCCCTTTTCCCACCAGAGATAATCCCTCTTTTGTTAACATAAATAGTTTCTTTTTTGAACTAAAATGAGTCTCTAGAAGTTAGATCAATACATTTTTAAATTTATCCTTCCCTTTGCTGTCTTTTAATTGTAGAGTTGAATCCATTTATATTTAATGAAATTATTCACAAGACTGTGCCAATTTTTTTTTATGTCACATTTTTTGTTTCTCAGTTCCTTCATTACCTACTTCTTTTGTCTTAGACAGATATTTTGGAAAACATCTTGGCAATTTCTTAAAAAGTTAAACATGCATTTGCCATTTGATCTGGTCATTTTATTCCTACTTATTTACTTAAGACTTAAACATGGGTGGATAGTCATAGCTCCTTTATGATTCCATTCATGTGAAGTTGTCAAAAATGCAAACTCATCTGTAGTGATAGCGGATCGGTAGTTGCTTCAGAGCAGGAGCAGTTCTAGGAATTACAGAGGAGGGGGAGGAAACTCATGGGTGTGCCAGCTATGTTCATTTTGTTGATTGGTGATGGTTTTACAGGTGGTCAATACTTATAAGCTTTAAGTATATGCACTTCATTGTGTGTCAATTATTTCTCAATAAAATAGTAAAAAAATAGTAAAGAACATAAAGCTAATGTCATGTCTGTATAGACATACATACATGCAATGGAACATTCAACCATGAGAGAAAGAAAGAAGTCCTGCTATGTGACAACATGGATGGACCTTGTGGGCATTATGCTAGGTATAGTAAGCTAGACAGAGAAAGACACTGCAGGCTGCATGTTATTATTTGTATGTGAAATCTTTTTTTTAAAAAAAGTGAATCACAGAAACAGTGGAAAGTGGCTGCCAGAGACTGGTAGAATGGGGGAAATAGGAAGAGGTCGATAAAATGCTACAAGCTCTCACTTGTAAGATAAATAAGGCCTGAGGATCTAATGTAAAATATGGCAACCATATTTGATAACACTGTGCTGTACAATTGAAATTTGCTAAGAGATAAACTTAAATATTCTCACCTAAATAAGTAAATAAATATGATGGATGTCTTAATTAGTAGATGGGAGGTATCCTTTCACAGTGTGTATGTACATCAAATCACCATGATGTGTGCTTTAAAATTTTATAATTTTATATGTCATTTTTACCTCAGTAAAACTGACATAAAAAAAGAAGGAGCCTTCATGGTATATTAAGATTATAAATAAAAGTCCTTAATGTGATGAAGATTCTGTTTAAAAAAAGAAACCTATGGCAAACAACATCCTAATGGGAAATCTTAAAAGAATTCTTTTTAAATTGAGGTACAAATAGACTTATTTTTACTACTCCTTATTGAACATTGTGCTAGAAATCCTATCCTGTGCAATAAGAAAATTAAGTTGGTAGCATGATCTTTGGGAATAGCAGATATCAAATATTTGCAGACAATATAAATTTTTATATAAAATAACTCAAGAGTCTTATTACTTAGTAATTAGAAATAAGAGGAGACTCTTTGGGCAAGGTTGGCTGGGTGTAAGATTAATATACAAAATCAATTGTTTATGCTAGCAGTAGAGAGAATACCAAAGGAAGATACTATTTATATTAGTTTCAGTGATTACCAAGTGTCTAGAGTTAGACCTGCCACAAACAGGCAAGATCTTTAGAACAAATTTTGAAACTTTTCAGAGCATCAGTAAGGAAGACATGAATAAATGAAGGGATAGGCTCTTTGTGGATATTAATTCTCTCCAAATTTATGTGTAGATTCGGTTTCATTCCATTCAAAATTTCAAAGATGTTTTTAAAGGAACTTGAATTTTTAAACTTATGTGAGGAACAGGAAGGATAGACTTCCCCTACCAAATATAAGAACTTATCATGACTCAATAATAATACAATGTGGCATGGTTTAAAAATAGGTAAGTTGACCAATAGAATGGAATAGAGAGCCTAGAAACAGTTTTTGTCCCTTACATTCTAAATAATTGATAGAAATGTATCAATTTTATTTGGCTTTAATTTCAGGTGAACATATTCAGGTTGTCAACTTTGCTGATATGAATGTCAAAATAAAGTATTGTAAGCCTTTTTACTCTTCTGGAGGAGGAATATACCTGTATTCTAGCATATGTTTGTTATCTTTACACTTAAAGGAACTGTGTTTATATAAATGGATGTTAGGAGTATGTTCTTAGACTTGAAGATTTTACATAAATTTTAGGAGTTAAAAATATTTATTGTCTACATTTTCCCACAAAAATACAGAACAGTGAAATACTTATGACATACATACTACCTAGATTTAACAGATTGGTAACATTTCAGTATATTTATTTTTTCTAAAGTATTGTAACCTATAGCATTTTCATAACAGTGCTTAATACCTCAGTGTGGATCTCTTAAAAAAGATACTTTTTACATAACCACAATACCATTATTTCACCAAACAAAATCAATAATAATTTTTAATATTACCTAATATCTACCCCATATTCAGATTTCTTTACTTACCATCAGACTGGCTTTTTAAAGTTTGTTTTTTTAACCAAGATATATTTGGTTGTTCACTTTCATGGGATTCCTCGATTCTGGAACGATTCTCCTTCTCTGACACCTTTTTTCTCACCTTTCATTTGTTGAAGAGGCTATAGTCCTAAAGGCTAGAGTATTACACTTTCTCCTATTTTACAGCATCCTTTATCATGTTACTTTAGTCTCTCAATTTTCTGTAAAATGGACTTTAGAGCTTAAGGATTACTTTTATTCAGATCAAAATTTTTTCTCTAAAATGTTATAGATGATGCTGGATACTTAATTTTGCATCACAAAATCTATTTTTTTTTTTACTTATAATCTAAGATTGATCAATGTGTTCAGGTTATAGAATAGTTTGTTTTTAAAATGGAATATATTTACTGGAATAATTGGAAGTTTTTGTTAAAATAATTTCATAACTAATGTTAGTATTTGTGGAGTGTTCTTTTTTTAATTTTTTAAAATTTTAAATTTTTTTATTCTTCAAGCACTGTTTTCTCCATTTCTGGAGTGTTCTTTATAATCCTCAAAGCACTTACTAGAAGCATTCAATAAATGTTAATTTCTGTTTTAAAGTTTTTTATGTGCTCCTTTCCATTAGGCTTGTTACCTTTTTCCTATGTGAAAAGATAAAACAAGTTTTTTTTTCCACTGCAGATTTTCAGCTACTGATGTTACAAACAAAATATTGGAACATAGAGTTGAGGAAAGTACTTAAACCAGGTAGGTACCACAGCAGTCTCGAGTAAGAAGAACTAAGTTGGGGGAATCATGCTACCTGACATCAAAATGTATACTGCAAGGCCATAGTAATCATGGTACTTGCATAAAAACAGACATACAGATTCAACAGAGCCCAGAAATAAGCCCATGCCTTTATGGTCAGTTAATATTGACATAGGAAGCCAGAACATACAATGGGGTAAAGATGGTCTGTTAACAAATGGTGTTAGGAAAATTGGAGAGATACGTGCAAAAAAAATGAAAGACCACTTTCTTACACCATATACAAGAATAACTCAAAATAGATTAAAGATTTAGATGTTAAGACTTCAAACCATAAAAATCCCAGAAGATGACAGGCAGTAAAATCTCAGACATTTTTTGTAGCAGTATTTTTTTCTGATATGTCTCCTTGGGCAAGGGAAACAAAAGAAAAAAAAAAGAAACAGGACTACATCAAAACTAAAACACAGCAAAGGAAATCATTAGTGAAATGAAAAGAAACCACTGAATGGGACAACATATTTGCCAATACAGCTGATGAGGAGTTAATATTCAAAATTGATAAAGAACTTATAAAACTCAATACCAAAAAACCCAAACAATCCAATTAAAAATGAGCAAAGGACCTGAATAGACCCTTCTCTAAGGAAGACATAGAGATGGCCAACAGACGTTTAAAAAAATGCTCAGTGTCACTAATCATCAGAAAAATGCAAATTAAAACTGCAATAAGATATTGCCTCACACTGTCAGAATGGTTATCAGTATATCAACAAGCAAGAAGTATTGGCGAGGATGTGGAGAAAAGGGAACCCTTGTGCACTGTTGGTGAAATGCAGATTGGTGTGGCCACTGTGGAAAACAGTATGAAGTTCCCTCAAAAAATTAAAAATGGAACTTCCTTATGACACAGAGATTCATTCTACTTCTGGGAATATATCCAAAGAAACCTGAAACATTAATTCAAAAGAATATATGCACCCCTATGTTTCTTGCAGCGTTATATAATAGCCAAAATTTGGAAGCAGCCTAAGTGCTAAGTGGAAGAGTAGATGAGTGGATGAAAAAGCTGTGGCAACTCTACACAACAGAATACTTGGCTGTAAAAAAAGAAGTCTTACCCTTTAGACAGCACAAATGGACCTGGGGAGCAGTATGCTGTGTGAAATAAGACAGTTGGAAAAAAACAAATACCATATGATTTCAATTATATGTGGGGTCTAATAAACAAAATAAACAAACAAAATTGAAATAGACACATAGATACAGAAAACAGACTGACAGCCTTTAGAGGGGAGGGGGTTGGAGGACTGGATGAAAAGGTGAAGGGATTAAGCCAAAAAACAGCAATGACAATTCATAGACACAGACAACAGTAAGGTGATTGTCACAGAAAAAGAAGGATGGGGGGAGGTAGAAAAGGCTAAAAGGGGAATGCATGGTGATGGAAGGAGACTTGACTTTGGGTGGTGAACTCTAAATACAATATACAAATTATGTGTTATAGAATTGAACACCTGAAACCTATACATGTAATTTTATTAACCACTGTCACCCCAATAAATTCAATAAAAAATTTTAAACTAGTTAGGTAATTAATAAAGGTCTAAAGAAAGAATAAAACTACCATTCATTTTTGTTAAGTCATTATTGGGATAATGACAAAATTAGGATATGAACTGGAGTATTAATCAAAATTAAGTTTTTTTTCTGGCCAAGATGGAGGCATAGGTGGACACACCGTACCTCCACAGACAACCAAGATTGGAACAACAACAATTTAGAAACAGAATAACATCCAGAACTGACAGAAAATTGATCTGAATGGAAGTTGGACAACCAAGAAGTTGAAATAGACCCATTCATCCAGACAGGTAGAAGGGGCTGAGACAAGCAGCCAGGCGCTGGTTGCCACACGGAGAATAGAGAGAGCTGGGCACGTAAGGCATCCAGGGCGCGCAAGACTACAGTGGGCAGACCCTGAGTGTGCAAGCAGCAGCTGGCAGACCCAGTGAGGCAGCAATTGTAAAGCAAGGCAGTGCGCGCAACCCAGGATCCCAGCACTGGGAAATAGAACCTCGGGACACTGATTGAGGACACCTGTGGGTGTTGAGGCACACAGACACCAGCCTCACAGGAGAGGTCCCTGGAGGGTCCCACGGTGTGCACAAGCCCACCCACATGGGAATTGGCACTAGAGGGGCCCAGTTTGCTTGGAGGAAGCAGCAGAAGGGACTGAGGTCCGACCGAGAATGGAGCAACTGCCATTGTTCCTTCTCGATCCCGCCCCCACATACAAAGTCACAACCCAGTGACTGGGGTGCCCAGCACTGATGAACACCTATGGCTTCGTCCCTCACCGTAACAGGTGCAATCAGACCCCCCCAAAAAAGAGAGAGAGAGAGATGGCTCAAACAGAAGAACAAATCAAAGCCCCAGAAGCCATCCTTTTAAGCGACTAAGAAATAACCAACCTATCTGATGCACAGTTCAAAACACTGGTGATCAGGAAGCTCACAGAATTGATTGATTTTGGTCACAAATTAGATGAACAAATGCAGGCTACAATAAGAGAAATGAAGGAAAATGCACAGGGAACCAAGAGTGATGGGAAAGAAACTGGGACTGAAAACAATAGAGTGGACCAGAAGGAAGAAAGAACCCAACAGGAAAGAATGGAGAAATAAGAATTCAAAAAAACAAGGAGAAGCTTAGGAACCTCCAAGACATCTTTAAACGTTCCAACATCTGAATTATAGGGGTACCAGAAGGAGAAGAGGAAGAGCAACAGATTGAAAAGTTATTTGAACCAATAATAAAGGAGAACTTCCCCATTCTGGCAAAGGAAATGGACTTCCAGGAAGTCCAGGAAACTCAGAGAGTCCCAAAGAAGTTGGACCCAACAAGGAACACACCAAGGCACTTCATAATTACACTAGCCAAGGTAAAAATGAAGGAGAGAATCCTAGAAGCAGCAAGAGATAAGGAGACAGTAACCTACAAAGGAGTTCCCATCAGACTGTCAGCTGATTTTTCAAAAGAGACCTTACAGGCAAGAAGGGGCTGGAAAGAAATATTCCAAGTCATGAAAGACAAAGACCTATATCCCAGATTACTCTATCCAGCAAAGCTTCATTTAGGATGGAAGGGCAGATAAAGTGCTTCTCAGATAAGGTCAAGTTAAAGAAGCTCATCATCATTAAGCCCTTATTTTATGAAATGTTAAAGGGACTTACCTAAGAAAAGAAGATAAAGAAAAAACATGTATAGTAAAATGACAGCAAACTCACAATTACGAACAACCACACCTAAAACAAAACCAAAAGAAACTAAGCAAACAACTAGAACAGGAACAGAACCACAGAAATGGAGATCACATGGAGGGTTAGCAACAGAGTAGTGGGAGGAGGGGAGAGGGGGAAAAGATACGGAGAATAAGTAGCATAGATTGTAGGTAGAAAATAGACAGGGGGAGGGTAAGAATAGTATGAGAAATGTAGAAGCTGAGGAACTTATAAGTATGACATATGGACTTGAACTAAAGGGGGGGAATGTGGGTGGGAGAGGGTGTACAGAGTGGAGAGGAGTGAAGGGGGGAAATGGGACAACTGTAGTAGCATAATCAAAATATATTTTAAAAATTAAGTTTTTTTAATTTGATAATTGTGCTCTTATTATGTAAGAGAATATTCTGAGGTACATAGGATAAAAAGGATTGATGTATGCAGCCTTTTTTGAAATGGTTCAGCAAAAGAGAAATGATACATAATGTGAGAGTTTGGTGAAGTTGTGGATTAATAGCCACTCACAGATTACCAGTGGAAGTACAAATTGGAAAGAATTTTGTCTCAAGTTTTCGTTTAGCCCAGCAATTGTACTTTTTCTTATAGTAATTGTAGGAAGGCCAGAAAATGATGTATGTGTAAGGATATTTATCATGAGAATGTATGGAGTGAATGAATGAGTAAAAACTGGTAATAAACTTAATACCTAACAATATATATAAGTGATTAAATTAATAAAATTAAAAACTCTAAGCATCATCCTGGCAGGGAGGCTTCTTTGGTTGGAGCATCATCTGGTACACCAAAAGCTTGTGAGTCCAATCCTTAGTCAGAGCACATACCTGTGTTCCAGATTTGTTCCCTTTTTGGCACTCGTAGAGGAGGCAGCTAATCTGATCAATGTTTCTCTCTGTCTCTCTCCCTCTCCCTCTAAAATCAGTGAACATGTCCTCAGGTGAGGATTTAAAAAAATTTTAAGCATTAGAATAATAATATAAATCTATACTTATTGATACTATTAAATATGTAGAATATATATATATATATATAATCCTCACCCAACAATATGTTTATTGATTTTTAAGAGGGGGAGGGAAAGAAAGAGAGAGAAACATGAATGTGAGAGCGAAACATCAATTGGTTGCCTTTCATACGTGCCCCAACTGGGGATCAAACCTGCAACCTGGGCATGTGCCCTGACTGGGGATCAAACTCACAACCCTTTGATGTATGGGATGATGCTCCAACCACCTGGCCAGGGCACAGTGTCTATGTTTTTAAGTGTCAAAGTGGTCTACTAAACAATATGAATAGTAATAACCTACTTTTTAATTTTATTTTTCAATTACCGTTTGCATGCAATAATAGTAACCATTTTTTCACAAAAGATGCATATACAAAGATACACAAATGTTGATTCACATTTAATTAATTAGATGTAATCTGCCTGTGCAGATAACATTTGTATATAGTACATACAAGGTGGGGCAAACATAGGTTTACAGTTGTTTATATGGAAAATAATATAATAGTTAACCAATCATAATACAAGAATAAACTTGGTTTCACACACACACCACTGTAAACCTACGTTTGCCCCACCCTATATATAATACCACATATCATTTGCATACTTAAATATGTGTTTGTGTGCACATGACATTTGGAATGATGGCACTGATACATTACCAGTGGTTATTTTTGAACAGCAAGTTTATAAGTGATTTTTATACTTTTTTGTTAGCTTTTTAGGAAGTACATTTTGTTTTTCTCATCAAATTTCTCTAAGATACTTCTTCTGGAGGTTATGTGTTTTGATTTTATTTTATGCCATGCAGCAGATTTTGGTACGCAGTAAAAATAGTGCCATATTTGCTAGTAACTCTGTACCATATTATTGTATCTGAGTAGTTCTTAAGAGGCCAGATTCACAGATTCTGAGTCTTGTTGGTCAGCCACTTTCATTGATATGTAGCCAGGGTCTGTTTTCTTAATGCTCTATTAACTTTCTTGCAAATGTGATGCTATTCACACAGCTTAGCTAAAGTACATGACCCTTTTTGGCAAATCAGAGAATATGTTCTATTAATGACAGTTGTGTAGTGTCTTTGTGTATACAGCTTAGATAATTACTTTTGATAGTTGTCACAGCCTGTCTTTTGATATTAATACTGTTTATTGTTTTTTAAAGTTTAATCTTTGTTATGTTTTTCCATTACCATTTAGTCCCCTTATGCTCCCCCTTCCCCTAGTAATTACCCCATTGTTGTCCATGTCCATGAGTCCTTTTTCCTTTTTGCTCAATCCCTCCACCCACTACCCTCACCCCACCCACACAGCTGTCACCATGCCCTCCATCTATGAGTCTGTCCCCATTTTCCTTGTTTTTATAGTTGATTTAATGTATAGCAGTCAATTTTGAGGGCATTTTCCATTAAACTTTATTTTACATATTGCTTTTCTTTAACTGATTTTTCTTCAGGTAGTTAAAAATATGGATCCTGAAGAAGGGGTACCTCCGACTGTCAAAGTGACACCTCTTCAACAAATGCTTGCCTCTTGTACTGGAGCTATACTGACATCACTAATGGGTAAAATAATGTTACTGATGTAGATTATGTAACTGAATTAATTTGTTTGAGCTTTACCAACTGAGATATAATAATATTGTCATTCATTTTTTCATAAATGATATCTCTCCATCAACATAACATGAAAAGAACACAGGACAGAGAAACAAGAGACTTGAATTTTAGTCCTTGCTTTGTCATTCTCAGGGTACATGCACTTTGGGGATTGTCTCTACTTCTCTCTGAGCTTCATTTTTCATCTGTAAATTTGGGCCTTACATCAGGATTTTGTGTGGTTTTTATCAGTGTTAAACTTTCCTGACTTACTCTCTTTGAACAATAAAAAGCAAGAAGATGAAATAAAATATCAGCATAATGAATAATACAGAATTTGGACAATTTATAGTAGCAATAAATACAAATTGTTTAACTTTGCTTATATTGATGGTGAATTTTTTAAATTTCTCTGGATCACATTTTTCTTTTTTTATGGTCAGTTTCTTGTAGACATAGTCAAATGACATAGTTAGCTGATAGTTCAGCATCTTAATGATTTTAAGCTGGCTGGTTATTTAAATAAGATAGCAAATGACTACAACAAACATAAATGAGTCACTTTAGGATGGTAGTATGTTACATCACGTCAGAATGTTAGGGTTGTGAAGAGATAATTCTCAGATGAGGAAAGTTTTTCTTTGGTACCATTATTTGGCATTTTTTCTATCGGGCAAATATAGCATGCAAATTAAAACCATTCTCCTTTTCTGTGCTATTCCCAAGTGGAATAATATAACCTGGTGGTAAAGATGATTTATGACTAGCTTATTCAAATTTACATTAATTATAGTTTTTATTTGATACAGGTAAATCTAATAAGTTAGGAAGACTGATATTGTTTATTAATTATAATACAGAGTTGTTTTCCATATTCAAAGAGACTTGGACTAGTATTTTAGTTTTAACATTAATGGAATTATAATTGTAGAAGTATTTTAAATGACATTTTAGCACTTGTGAGAGAAGTAATTACATTGTCTTTTCATTGATTCTCTTCAAACAAAATTCAAGGGCAAAAATTAGAATATTACATTCAAAACCACTTTAAGATAAATAATCTTACCCATTGTATAGTCATGAAGAAAAGTGTGATTTGAAACACAGGTTGGGGCAAATGTAGGTGTACAGTTGTTCATATTGAAAGTAATACAATAAGCCCTGGCTGGCGTAGCTCAGTGTATTGAGCATGGGCTGCAAACCAAAGTGTCACAGGTTCGATTCCCAGTCAGGGTACATGCCTGGGTTGCAGGCCATGACCCCCAGCAACCGCACATTGATGTTTCTCTCTCTCTATCTCCTTCCCTTCCCTCTCTAAAAATAAATAAATAGAATCTTTAAAAAAAAAAGAAAGTAATACAATAACTAGTAAGTGAGAATAAGAATAAACTCTGTGTTTTGCATACTCAGAACTGTAAACCTACTTTCTGCCCCACCATGTATTTTGTGTTTTTTGGACAAACATCTCTAAACTTACATGTATCACTTGTTAATTGAAATTTATGTATCTTCACAGTGACACCCCTGGATGTTGTTAAAATTCGACTCCAAGCCCAAAACAGACCATTTTTCAAAGGTACATACCAGTTATCCTGGAAGTGTTATGTTAGATTTTTAAATGTTACTGCATTTTTTGTTTTTGTTTCAATGTTAATCTTTTTGTCAATTAAAAAAATTGATGCCTCTGTGTCTTCAGGCAAAAGCAGTTTTTCATCATGTAGGTTTCTAGGCTGAAAACAAATATGTAGGTGCAACACTTTATGAACCTACTAATTAAGTCAGAGGATGATTTTATATTTGGTTTATATATGCCTCACAAGTAAGAATGGAATATACTGCTCAGGGACCTTGGAATCTAGCTTCCTCCTTAGTCTGAGAGCTATGCCAGTCCTAGAACATCAGCAGTCCTCCAACCGTTGCTTGAATACAGTGACAGGAAACTCACTATCAGACAGCTTGGTTAATTGCTCAACAGTATAGTTTATGTGCAATCTGAGAAGAGTAATTATACATTTTTATTAGATGAGCAAAAACAACAATTCCTTCATCAGTTTTTCTGGTTTTATAGAGATAATGGCACTTTAAAACATGTTTAAATAGCAGAAAACTTACTGGACTGTGAGGAATTTGGGTCAGACAAAGATGCCACTCTGTTGAATGCATACTAGTGAGATGGAATGAATAGCAGGTGTATTTCAGATGAATGACAGGATAGATGGATTGTAGAAACTAAAAAGTAAGGTACTTCCCTACATATTGAAGAAAGCCTTAAAAGCAGGAGGCACTTGGCTTATGTATTATGAAACTCACAATTGTGTATATGGTTGAACAGAGAAGACAATTTTGGCAGCAAGGGTTAGGCCAATAATGGGAAAGAGTTGATATTAAAGAAAGTGGTAAATTAGGTGGGAGGTAATGAATGTCTAAATGGAGCAGTATAAATCCAGAAAAAGGGGCAAAGCATAGCATTACTTACCTTGATCAAGAAGAACATAACTTTTCATAATCTATTTTTATTGAGATATAATCAACATATAACACTATTAGTTTTAGGTATGGAGCATAGTGATTTCATATATGCATATATTGCAAAGTAATCACCACAGTAAGTTTAGTTAACATCCATCACCTCACAAATTTACTTTTTCTGGTCATGAGAACTTTTAAAATCTACTCTCTTGGCACCTTTCAGATAAATGTTCGATTTCATAATATGTTTTTGTCTGTGTTACCCTTGGCACCACAGAGTTCATCACCCATGTTCTCACATTAGAACAGGTTTTCCTCCTTTATCTTTTCTTTCCATTTCCTCAGATAACCAAAAAGAATTTGTTTCTGTGTGCATCTGCTTACTACAGTTCTGAAAATCTAAAATCCATAAGTGTATCAGTTACCTTCACTACTGTCAATTTAGATCTCAGTGCTATGTCATTAAGCAAATCAAATTATGTATATTTTCCTAAATTATCCTAAAAGGCAAGGACAAGGTTGTATCTTTTTTATAGTTTTCTAGCTCCCTCATTATAATTTCAATTTGTTCATCAGTAAAAATAATACAATTGTGTGAAGTAATTGTTGACTGTTGTAATCATCTTTGTTAGGAAAATGTTTTATATATAGTAATGGACTTATGGATCACTTATGTGTCTGTGAAGAGGAAGGAAACAAAGCATGGTATAAGAAGCCAGGATTTTTCCGGGGAACATCGGTAAGGAGATTATATCATTTATAATCATATTATATTTTCTATTTTTATATTTAATCTTATGAATGAAAGATTTTCCAAATTACAGGACCATGAAATTTTATCATAAGTTAGCAGATTTATCCACAGCAGATATTGAAGCAAGAAAAGGAAAAATACTTTTTTGCTTTTAACTCTTTAACTTTCTTTTTATTTTTTTCATGCTTTCTATGTAGGAATAAAGGAAGTACATATTTTAGTTAAATATTTTTATATTGAGATAATTGTAGGTCATACACAATTTTAAGAAAAATATACAGAGAGATCCCATGTACCCTTTTCTCTATTTCCCAATAGAGAAAATTCCTCACAATCTAATTCCTTACAACCAGGTTAGAGGTATTGATACAGTTAAGATACAGGACAATTCCATCACCACAGAAATCCTTCTGTTTCTCTTCTATAGTCATACCTATTTCCTTTCTGCTCTTAACTCACTTTATTGTGTAGGCATGATTAATAAATCACTGGCTGTTGGTGATTACTTCAACCTCCAGTCCCTCTTCCTTCCCCAGAGGTCCTGAGGTTGGGGAGAAGAGTGGGGTAGAGGAGTGAAAGTCCCAACCCTCTGCAGATATACCTGATTTCATTATGCTTTGTTTTATTGTGCTTCCCAGATACTGCTTTTTTTTTTTTTTAAGAAACTTCAGGTTTGTGACAACCTGGCATTAAGTCAGTCTATCAGCACCATTTTTCCAAAGAGCATTTGCTCACTTTGTGTGTCTGTGTCACACTTGGTAATTCTTGCAATTAATTGTTCAGACTCTCTTATTGTCTTATTTGTTATGATGATCTGTGATCAGGGATCTTTGATGTTAGGATTATAATCATTTTGGGGTGCCATGAACTGTGCCCATATAAGACAGTAAACTTAATTGCTAAGTGCTGTGTGCATTCTGACTGCTCCACTGACCAGGCATCCCACGTCTCTCTCTCTCTCCTTGGGTCTCCTGTTACCTGGGACACAACAATATTGAAATTAGTCCAAGTGATAGACTACAGCGGCCTCTAAGTGTGTTCAAATGAAAGAGAGCTGCGAGTCTCACTTTAAAGCAAAAGCTAGAAATGATTAAGGTTAGCGAGAAAGGCATATCGAAAGCAGAGATAGGTGGAAAGCTAGGCCTCTTGCACCAGTAGGCAAGGAAAAGTTCTTGAAGGAAATTAAAAGTGCTACTCCATGACAAACATCTTTGACAGACATGCTGTTCATCGTGGCAGTGTGGCTGGTGACAGCAAAAATGACCCATAACGGAGGCAGCTGGATTCACAGCTCAGGTGATATCCTGAACCATCTGGGCCAAGTCAGTACTGGATATGCAACTGATTTGCTCACATTGCTTGCAGATTTGCTAAGCCAAATAAAATTGATTCTCATTCTGGGGAAAAGCTGGAAGATGGCCCAAGGTTTTTGAAATCCGGTGATGCTGCCATCGTTGATATGGTTCCTGGTGAGCCCAAGTATGTTGAAAGCCTCTCTGACTATACCCCTCTGGGCCATTTTGCTTTTGTGACATGAGACAGTTGCTGTGGGTGTCATCAAAGCAGTGGACACAAAAGCACCTGGAGCTGGCAAAGTCACCAAGCCTTCCCAGAAAGCTCAGAAAACTAAATGAGTGTTATCCCCAATATATGACACCGCAGTCTGAATCAGTGGTGGAAGAATGGTCCAAGAACTGTTTGTCCCAATTGGCCATTTAAGTTTAATAGTAAAGACTGGTTATTGATTATAATTCATCGTAAAACCTTTGGAAGGAAAGGAGAATGTTTTGTGGACCATTTGTTTGAGGGGGGCAGTTTTTAAGTTACTAGTTTTTAAAATTAGTACTTTTTAATGGAAACTACTTGACCAAAAATCTGTCACAGAATTTTGAGACCCATTAAAACAAAGTTTAATGAAGAAAAAAAAAGTGCTACTCCAGTAAATGCAGGAGTGGTAAGAAAGTGACACAGCCTTATTGCTGACATGGAAATAGTTTTAGTCATTTGGATAGAAGATTAAACCCGCTACATTGCCTTAAATGAAAGCCTAATCCAGAGCAAGGCCTGAGAGAGGTTAGGAAGCTGCAAAAGAAATGTTTTAAACTAGCAGAGGTTGGTTGATCAGATTTAAGGACAGAAGCCGTCTTTATAACCTAAAAGTGCAAGATGAAGCAGCAAGATGTAGAAGCTACAGCAAGGTATTCAGAAGATCTAGCTAAAATAATTAATGAAGGTGGCTACATTAAACAACAGAATTTCAACTAGGCAAAACAGCCGTATTTTGGAAGGTGCCATGTCTGGGACTTCTTAGCTAGAGAGGAGAAGTTAATGCCTGGCTTCAGAGCTTTAAAGAACAGGCTGACTCTATTGTTAGGAACTTAGGCAGTTGGTGACTTTAAATTGAAGCCAAAGCTCATTTAGATCATTCTGAAAATCCCAGGGCCCTTAAGAATTATGCTACATCTCCTCTGCCTATGTTCTATAAATGGAACAGTAAAACCTGGATGACAGCATATCTGTTTATAACATGGTTTACTGAACATTTTAAGCCCATTTTGAGGCCGACTGTTCAGAAAAAAAGATTACTTTCAAAATATTGCTCATTGACAATGCACCTGATCACTGAAGAGCTTCGATGAAGATGTACAGTGAGACGGATGTTGTTTCCATGCCTATTAACACAACATCCATTCTACAGCTCGCGGATCAAGGAGTAATTTTGACTTCCATGTCTTACTATTTAAGAACTACATTACAGCCCTGGCTGGGTAGCTCAGTTGGTGAGAGCATCATCACCATATGGCAAAGTTGTGGGTTCCACCTGTCAGGGTACACACAAGAAGCAACCGATGAATGCATGGGTGGGTAGAACAACAAATCGATATTTTTTTCTGTCACCCTGTTCCTGTCTCTCTCTAAAAGTCAACAACAACAAAAATACACTTCATAAGGCTATAGCTGCCATAGATAGTGAATATAGATATAGATAGTGATTTCTCTGATGAACCTGGGCAAAGTCAATTGAAAACCTTCTGGAAAGGATTTACCATTCTAGGGCCCATGAAGAACAGTTGTGATTCGTGGGGAGAGGTCAAAATAGCAACATTAGTAAAAGTTTGGAAGAAGTTGATTCCAACCCTCATGAATGACTTTGAGTTCAAAACTTCAGTGGGCCAGTGACTATGGATGTGGTAGAAATGGCAAGAGAACTAGGATTAGAACTGGAGCCTGAAGATGTAAGTGAATTGCAGCAATCTCATGATAAAAACTTGAGCAGATGAGGAGTTGCTTCTTATGAGCATAAAGAGTGGTTTCTTGTGATGGAATCTATTGGGAGGGGGAAGGAAGGGGAAAAGGAGGTACACGTGTGACCCGGAGACGCGGGTCCCCCACCCGACCACCCTGGGAAAGGGGCCATGGGTGCTGCCATCCGCTACCATCCATTGCCACCAGCCATTGGCGTGAGGAGTCAGGAAGGGCAGTTGCGCCGCGGAGGGCATGGAACTCTGGTGGGGAGGGGTCTTGGGCGTGGAGAGACACCTCCCCCACGCTCCCATCCCCCTCTCCCCACTATGTCCCTCCCCGTCATGGAGGAAACACACGAGAGAGGACAGACCCTTGTATCGAGGGCTGACTTTCACTAAATGGCAGTGAGGGAGCTGCTCTGCTGTGTGCAAAACACTGACCCAGAAGCAGGTGGTCTGCGAATGATTTAGCGCCAGGTTCCCCACGAACGTGCGGTGTGTGACCGGTGAGGGGTGCCCCCTTCCCTGAGACCCGGGGCTCTCCGCACCAGACAGCTCCCAAGGCGTGGCGGGGGGCACCATGAGATGCACGTGGTGATGGGATCTATTCTCCATGAAGATGCTGTGGAGATTGTTGACATGACAACAAAGGATTTAGAATATTTATACAAACTTAGTTGATAAAGCAGAGTCAGGGTTTCAGAGCCTTGACTCGAGTTTGGAAAGAAGTTCTGTGAGTAAACTGTTAACAAACAGCATTACATGCTACAGAGAAATTGTTCATGAAAGAAAGAGTCAACTGATGTGGGAAACTTCATTGTTCTATTTTAAGAAATTGCCACAGCCACCCAAGCCTTCAGCAGTCACCACCCTGATCAGTTAACAGTCGTCAACCTTGAGACTAGACGGCCACTGGCAAAAAATTCACAATTTTCGGAAGGCTCAGATAATGATTAGCATTTTCCTAGCAATAAAATGGGTTTTTTTAAAAGATTTTATTTTTATTATTTATTTTTAGAGAGGGAAGGGAGGGAGATAGAGAGAGACAGAAACTTCAATGTGCGGTTGCTGGGGGTTATGGCCTGCAACCCAGGCATGTACCCTGGCTGGGAATCGAACCTGGGACACTTTGGTTCCCAGCCCGTGCTCAATCCACTGAGCTACGCCAGCCAGGGTGCAATAAAATGTTTTTTTAATTAAGGTATATACATTTTGGGGGCATAATGCTATTCTACATTGAATAGACTACAGTGTAATATAAACATAAATTGAATACACAGGGGGAACCAAAAAATGAGTTCTACTTGCTTTATTGCAGTGGTCTGCAGCTAAACCAGAAATATCTCCCAGATATACCTGTATTACTCCGTTGGTTCCCCTAACCAGCCCCCACCTTGTGATCATCTCGGGGCTTCCAAAACTTACCTCATTAGCATAAACTGGTGTGGTTGAAAGGGTCCTCTTATGAATAACAAAAGACAACTCTTTTACCTTTATGTGGAGCTATTTCAGGTCTGAGGACAGAACAGCAAGTATTATAACAAAAGATGCTCCCATTGTTCTTTATTACTTAGGAAACTTTAAGAATTTTAGATGCTGTGTTCCAGAAACCATGGACAAAGACCAAAATGTATATTTCTTATTATAACTTGTAATATTTAAATCTTTCTCTGGGATAAATGCTCAGGACTGCAGTTTCTGGGTCATATGGTAGTTGCATGTTTAGGGTTTGCTGACCTAACAACATCCAATCCTGAAAAAAAAAATTATGAGTTTAATAGAGCCAAAGAGAGGATATGCCTGGAAGCTACATCTCAACTGAATAAGAAAAAAATGCTTGTCAGGATGGCAGTTTGCAGTCTTTTATGAATTTGCAATTAAGGGGAGAAGGAAGATGGCCTGAAGGTGGAAAAAAGTAAGGCAGGCGATGGAGTTACAAGATAGCTAACAAGATGACGTGCTCTCTAGAGTTAGGGGTCATTATACTTCCCAGGGGGGCGAAAGGGGGCATTTCAAAGATACATTAACCTAGATGCACAAAAACAATGGATAAGACTCGCTTAAGACAGAGATAAACATTTTACTAAAGAATATACTCACCTTCCCACTTAGGAATTTATTACCAGATTTCCTTGTGAGGTTACTTTTAGTTACTGAACTTGTACATACCCCATTTTTGTCTGCAACAGTGTGCTTTGCAAATATTTTTATACAGTCTACCTTGTCTTTTTATCCTCTTAAATGGGGTCTTTATTGAAGCAAAAGTTTAAAACTTTGATTAAGTTTATCAGTATTTTTCTATGTAAATCATGGAAAATGTCAAGTCTAAGAACTCTTTACTTACCCTTAGACCATTTAAAGATTTTCTCCCATTTAAAAAAAATTTAAGAATATTTGCTATATAATATTACATTGTTTGTATTAGTTTCAGGTGTGCAATATAGTGACTCAACATTTTTATACCTTACAATGTGATGACCCCACTAATTCTAGTAGTCATCTATCACAGTGTCAACTTTGTCACAGTGTTATTGACTATGTTCCCCTTCTCCTTTTCCTTCATCCTCTCACCACCTTCCTTCCGGTAAACATCCCTTTGGTCTCGATTTCTGTGAGCCTATTTTTGTTAGTTTTGTTTTGTTTTATAAGATTCCACATATAAGTGAAACCATACAGTATTTGCATTTCTCGACTTACTTCACTTACCATAATACCCTCTAGATCCTTCCATGTTGTTGCATATGGCAAGATTTCATTCTTTTGTATTGCTGTGTAATTTTCATTGTATATATATGCCATATCTTCTTTATCCTTTCATGCGTATCCATGGATACCTAGGTTGCTTCCACATCTTGGCTATTGTAAATAATGCTGCAATGAACTTGGGGTACACATATCTTTTCAAATTCATGTTCTCATTTTCTCTGGATAAATATCCAAAAGTGAAATTGCTGGACTGAATGATAAGCCTATTTTTAGGATTTTGAGGAACCTCCATAATGTTTTCCATAGGGGATGCATCAGTTTACAGTCCCACCAACAGTGCCCAAGAGTTCCCTTTTTTCTACGTCTTCACCAGCACTTGTTTTTTGTGAACTTTTTGATAATAATCATTCTAATTGGTGTGCAGTAGTATCTCTTTGTGGTTTTGATTTTCATTTCCCTGCTGATTAGTTGTGTTGAGCATCTTTTCATGCATTTATTGGCCATGTGTTCTGTATGTCCTCTTTGGACAAATATCTTTTCATGTCTTCTGACCATTTTTTCAGTTGGATTTGTGTGTGTTATTGAGTTATATGTGTTTTTAAATATATTTTGGATATCAACTCCTTATGAAATATACCATATGCAAATATATTCTCCCATTCAGTAGGTTGTGTCTTGTTAAAGGTTTCCTTTGCTGCACAGAAGCTTTTTAGTTTAGGTCCCATTTGTTTTATTTTTGCCTTTGTTTCCCTTGCTCAAGGGGCTGTATTCAAAAAGACATTGTTCAAGCTGATGTCAAATAGTTTACTTCCTATGTTTTCTTCTAGAATTATTATGGTTTCAGGTTTCACATTTAAGTCTTTAAATAATTTTGAGTTTGTTTTTGTATATGGTGTAAGAGAGTGGTCCTGTTTTATTTATTTAGATTTTATTTATTTATTTTTAGAGAGAGTGGAAGGGAGAAAGAAGGAGAGGTAGAGAAATACCAATGTGCAAGAGAAACATCAATGGGTTGCCTCTCACATGTCCCCCAACCAGGGACCTGGCCAACAGCCCAGTCATGTGTCCTGACCAAGACTTGAACTGGCAACCTTTTGGTGTGCAGGCCAGTGCTCAATCCACTGAGCTACACCATCCAGGACTATTTATTTTTTACATGTATCTTTCCAGTTCTCTCAGCGCATCTTGTTGAAAGACTGTCATTACTCCCTTGTATATTTTTATATCCTTTGTCATAGGTTAGTTGACCACATAAGTTAGGTTTCTGGGCTATCTACTCTGTTCCCTTGTTCTGTATGTCTGTTTTTATGTTAGTATCATGCTGTTTTTATTATTATAGCTTTGTTGTGTAGTTTCAGATTAGGGAACACTATACCTCCAACTTTGTTCTTCTTAAGATTGCTTTGGCTGTTAGGGGTCTTGTGTGGTTCCATACAAATTTTAGGATTATTTGTTCTAGTTCTGAGAAGAATGACATTGTTTGTTTGTTTGTTTTTTAACAGAGATAGAGAAAGGGAAACACCTATTTGTTTCACTTACTTATGCATTCATTGATTGATCCTTGTATGTGTCCTGATTAGGGATCAAACCCACGACTTTGGTGTATTGGGATTGAATTCTAACCAACTGAGCTACTTGGCCAGGGGAAAATTCCTTTAAAAAATATTGCCCCTACATAAATCTGAGAAGCTTATATTTTAGAAATAAACACTTGAGAGAATCAAATTACCAATCAATTATTAGCATAAACTTTTTATATATCAGATTTAGGGATGTATTTAGACTACTATTTTCTATTATAATTTTAGGATGCCTTTTTGAAAATCATTCGAAATGAGGGGATTACATCCCTGTGGAGTGGCCTTCCCCCTACCTTGTAAGTTGAAATTTAATATATTTTTTAGTAAGTGATGGTGGTGTTTGTTTTGCTTTATAATCAGCATGATTAGACAAAATTGCATTTTTAATATTAGAACTTTTTAAAACATTTTTTTGTGAGTTCCACAACACCAACACATTTGAGGATTTGCTGCAAGGTCTCATGGGACCTAAAGAAGGTTGCGCTCATGTCTGTGGTTTATTACAAAAAGACACAAAGCATCAGACAGGAGAAAGACACAAAAGAAGTTGACCAGGCAATAGGCTCCAGAGTCCTCTCTCATGACACCACCCAGGATGCATTTATTTTCTCAGCCTGAACTACAGCAGCATGTGAAAAGTGTTTCTGCCTTAAATCACACTGAATTTTAGACTCTGGGGCTTTTATTGAGGGTGGATGGCATAGGCACATTCAGTGTTTGTGACCAACTCTGATTACCAAAGTCCAGACCCCTAGAAGAAAAGCAGATGTTCACCAGAAACCACATCATTTGCACAAATCAACCTAGACAAGTGGGTTTAGTTCCAGATACAGAAAAAAACCTGATAGTAGGGAATATTCCAAGGGCTAACTTTCTTGGAGTTGGCTGAAGGTCAAGCATGCAAATAATGCCCTCCTGACCTGATAGAAGATTGGAACAACCAAGCTCGCTGTGTTGTGTCTGGCACACAAGCATAACTTTTCTTTTCATGTTCAGAAATTGAAAATTTAATGTATGGCTTTTTGTTTATTTTACTAAAATAATGAGACATTGTGATAAGTATACTTTTCCTTTTCCAGATGATTTTAATTCTCTTCTCACTAGCCATTATATGAATTACTATGATAAACTAGTAAGGCTTAATTAAAAGTCCCAACTAATACCTTGCCCTTACATACCTTGTTTCTTGCTAATTTATCTTTTTAATGGGGCAAATTAGTCAACCTTGAGGCATATATTTTAAATACTGCCTAAACTTATAAAGTTAGTGGTAGATCTAAGACCAGCAGACAATCATATTTCAAAATTCTCATCATCAAACTTCATTATAGAATATTAGTCATTCCATAGTATGGTCTGTGAATGTCCTTTAGTTAATCCATAAACATAGACTGGTCTCTTGTTGCATTAGTATTTACGACATGACAGCGCCTGCAACTTTGTGTTTAGTTAATAATTCCCTTTTGATATTTTCATTTGAAAGAATGTCATTGGAATATCCTTGATACTAGTATATATAAGTCTGGCATCATTAATTATAATTTATTTCCAGTTTTGTAAGCAGGTGTATGGTCCAGAGTTCAAAACTATGTTACAATTGCTCTCGTACTTTTTACTTCAATGATTTTTATGTTACGATATTTGGAAGGCCAGAAACAGATAGAACATAGAACAAGTCTAGGAGACAGAGAAGTGTCCTCATTTATCTCTTCCTGCTTATGATCTGACTGGTACTCTAACTTATTTTCACAGCTAGCATGTAAACTTCTGGAGGGCAGATACCTATTTTATGGTTGGTTGGTTTTTTTGCAACCTACTAAGTTAATAATTTTTAAAATAAAAGAAAAATTGATCTCGTAGGCTGATTTGTTATGTTTTTTAGCTTATACAAAACATGAGGAATTTAGCTTGTATTTAATAATGTATTTAAGCATTTTCGATAATTTTATGCAAATCTTTTTGCTTGCGTGTTTCTAACAGAGTAATGGCAGTTCCTGCCACAGTTATTTATTTTACCTGCTATGACCAATTAACTGCTCTCCTGAGATCTAAATTGGGAGAAAATGAAAGCCGCATACCAATTGTTGCTGGAATTGTGGCCAGATGTAAGTAATAAGTTTATTATATTTTCATTTTGATCTATGTTTAAAGTTTCATTTAAAATTTTGACATTCACAGAGAATTCGTATAAAATTCAGACTCTTGGTAATACACATTTTGCATTTATAGTTTGTGCTAATTTGGTAGTATTTATACTCTAGAAGTCATATGACATGGTAATTGCTATCAGAAAGAAATGGAATCAATCCATCCTTGTCAAATATTGGACAGAGATTTTAGAAAGACTTTTAGACTTTAGATTCTGGATATGAGGATGACATCAGATAGATGCAAAAGTCCTGAATCATTTTCCTTACAGACTTTGAGATTCAGAGTTTCACCAGAAGGGAATTTGCCTCTGTGTAGAAGGATGTTTTTCTCTGTGCAGTTGGAGTGAAGTTTCTGTAGTAGTTCTAGTTGATGTATATTTCTGGAACTTCCCTTGTATGAGTTGAAACCAGAAAGAGTAAGGTATATGAAAACAGACATTTAAGAATTACCCTTACCAAGGAAAAAGAAATGGGTTCCTGTGTGTTGGCATTACAGATTTGATTTTTAAGGTTTGCAGACATTTCAGAATAGAAATTTAAAATATAAAATGCATGAACTATTAATTTTGCACGTGTTTGCATAGTACATGACTCTGTTTTTGTTTTTTAATATTTGGTTGTTTGTATTAGTTGGTGCAGTAACTGTGATAAGTCCATTAGAATTGATAAGAACCAACATGCAATCTAAGAAGTTTTCTTACAAGGAACTGCATCAGTTTGTCAGCAAGAAAATATCTGAAGATGGTTGGATTTCCCTTTGGAGAGGTTGGGCTCCTACTCTTTTTAGAGATGTACCATTCTCAGGTAGGATTTATCTTATTCATATCTGCCAAATGTTAAGTAGCTTTGTCTTATTTATATATTACATTAAAATCAACTAAACTTTAATCCCTAAGGCTAAGGGTGAGCTGTCTTGTTTAGTAACCACAAACTCCTAGTTCAGTGTTGGACTCTCAGAGCTTTATGGTTCTTCATTGAATGGTTTCTCATTCAAGCCTGGTTTTATTTTCTTCTTATGTTTAATTTCTATTCAAACATTAATTGGTATTCATTTGTATTTAGATGATACAAACTATCTTTAACTTATTCTAAACAAGTCATAATTAATAAGGTGAGTAAACTGCAAATCAAAATATCACAAAATACATTTAAGACTGCCTGTGAATAATTCTGACCCCTACTTTTTCAACTTTCAAAGACAAAAATCTTCCCTATTAAATGAGTGTCTTGTAAATAAGACTATAAATCTGATAGGAGATTAAGATTATGTTGAATTATGAAATGGGTGAAAGTTGTGAAAAAGAAGTATAAAGCTAACAAATATCTTGTCAAATGTGCATACTTCAGTACTCTTTCTCTTGTATATCATGGGAATTTTCATTTAAGACCTGAAAGAAATAATTACTAAGGACCTTTGTATTAATGTTCTGCTTTCTTTTTTCTTTTTAGTTAATCATTTTTTTGGCTCTCCTATTCATATCTCTGTGCATCTTTCCATCTTCATTAGTATTTTTCCTGAACATTTTGTGATCAGTTTAAAAACATAGTATGTAATTAATCATAAATTCCTAGGCCAAATATATTTTTGTACTAATTGATATTTGACATAGAAAAAGTAACAGATATAAATGATAAAGTATACTAATAAAATGAACACCAATGAAGTCACAACTTCAGTATATGAACTAGAACATTACAGTTTTTAAAATCATGAAACCAGAAAACCACATATATTCTCCTCTAGTATAACATACACCCATTGGTAGCTTCTACTTTGTATTTTTCTTTTTTATATACAATCTTACTTTATTAAGATGGTTTTAAAAATAAAAAATATTTTTATTGTTTATTCTATTACAGTTGTCCCAGTTTTTCCCCTCTGCCTCTCTCCACCCAGCCCACACCCCACACCATCGTCCATGTCCATGGGTCATTCATATATGTTGACTAATCCCTTCCCCTTCTTTCCACCTTTCCCCTCTGCCCCCCCCTTCCTCTTAAGCTGTCAGTCTGCTCCCTGTTTCCATGTCTCTGGTTCTGTTTTCCTCATTAGTTTATTGTTCATTAGATTCTACTTATAAGTGAGGTCACATGGTATTTGTCTTTTACCTACTGGCTTATTTCACTCGGCATTATACTCTCCAGTTCCATCCATGCTGTCGTAAAAGGTAGAAGTTCCTTCTTTCTCTCTGCTATGTAGTATTCCATTGTGTAAATGTACTACAGTTTATTGATCCACGCATTTACTGATGCACACTTAGGTTGCTTCTAGCACTTGGCTATTGTAAATGGTGCTGCTATGAATATTATGGTACATAAGTCCTTTTGAATTGATGTTTCAGGGTTTTTAGGCTATAATCCCAGCCATGGAATTGCTGGGTCAAAAGGCAGTTCCATTTTTAGTTTTTTTGAAGAAATTCCATAGTGTTTTTCACAATGGCTGCACCAATCTGCATTCCCACCAACAGTGCACTAGGGTTCCCTTTTCTCTGCAACCTTGCCAGCACTTGTTTGTTCATTTCTTTATAATAGCCATTCTGACTGGTGTGAAGTGGCATCTCATTGTGGTTTTAATTTGCATCTTTCTGATGGCTAGTGATGCTTAGCATCTTTTCACATGTCTCTGGGCCCTCTGCATGTTCTCCTTGGAGAAGTATCTGTTCATATCCCTTGCCCAGTTTTTAATTGGGTTGTTTGTCTTCCTGGAGTGGAATCATGTGAGTTCATTATTTTGGAGATCAGACCTTTGTTTGAGGTGTCATTAGCAGTATGCTTTCACATACAGTTGGTTCTCTTTTCATTTTGCTGATGTTTTCTTCAGCCATACAGAAGCTTTTTATTTTGATGAAGTCCCATTTGTTTACTCTTTTCTTTATGTCCCTTGCTCTAGGGAACATATCAGTGAAAATATTGCTGTATGGAGTATCTTGAGATTATCCTGCCTATGTTCTCTAGGACCTTTATGGTGTTGCAACTTATATTTAAGTCTTTTATCCATTTGATTTTATTTTTGTATATGGTATAAGTTGGTTGTCATGTTTCATTTTTTGCATATAACTGTCCAGCTCTCCCAACACCATCTATTGAAGAAGCTAGTTTTACTCCACTTTATTCTTCTGCCCTCTTTGTCAAATATTAACTGATCATAGAAACTTGGGTTTATTTCTGGGCTCCCTATTCTCTTCCATTGAGCTATGTGTCTGTTCTTATGCCAGTACCAGACTATTTTGATTACAGTGGCCTAGTAATATAGTTTGATATCAAGTATTGTGATCTATCCTACTTTGTTCTTCTTTCTCAAAATTACTGCGACTAATTTGTGTTGTTTATGGTTCCATAAAATTTTTGAAATGTTCTGTATCTGTGAAATATGTCATAGGTATTTTAATAGGAATTGCATTGAATCTATAAATTGCTTTGGGTAGTATGGACATTGTGATGATATTTATTCTTCAAATCCATGAACACAGTATATACTTCTATTTGTTTGTGTCTTCCTTAATTTTTTTCTTCAGTGTTGTGTAGTTTTCTGAGTACAAGTCTTTTACCTCCTTGGTTATGTTTATTCTTAGGTACTTTATTTTTCTTGTTGCTGTAGCAAATAGGATTTTTTTCCTGATTTCTATTTTTGATACTTTGTTGTTGGTTTTCAAAAATGCCTTCTATTTCTGAATATTGCCTTTGTATCCTGCTGTTTTGCACAATTCACTTACTAGGTCAAGTAGTTTTTTAGTAGAGTCTATAGGGTTTTCAATGTACACTATCATGTTATCTGCAAACAATGGGAGTTTTCCTTCCTCCTTTCCAATTTGGGTGCCTTTTATTTCTCTATCTTGTCTGATTGCTGTGGCTAGGACTTCCGATACTGTGTTGAATAGAAGTGGCTTCAACCATTTTTTAATTGGATTTTTTATCTTCCTGGTATTGAGTTCTTTATATATTTTGGAAATTAACCCCTTATCAGATGTATTGAACCAAAAGTCCATTTTGTTTTTTTTCCTGTAAGATGGCTGTACTAACACTTAGTTGTCTTTAATGTCATTTGAAACAAGTTTGTTAGATTGTATTGCAACAGGTGTCATATCAACATGCATTTAACAAAAAAACTTATCAAAATTGGTGAGTTTTTGTGTAGCCATTTCAATATTGACAATGGAAAAATAAGCAACATTTTCAGCATATTATGCTTTATTATTTCAAGGAAGGTAAAAATGCAACTGAAATACAAAGAAAAAAAGATTTGTGCAGTGTATGGAGACAGTGCTGTGACTGATCAAATATGTCAAAAGTGGTTTGTGGTTTCTTGCTGGAGATTTCTCACTGGATGATGATCTACAGTCACGTAGACTAATTGAAGTTGATAGTGATCAAATCGAGACATTGAGAACAATCAGTGTTATTTCCACATGGGAGATAGCTGACATATTCAAAATATCCAAATCAATTAAGTTATTGGTGAAAATGAAAAATGTCTTTTATTTTATGGAAAAAACCAAACTGGTTTTTGGCCAACCCCATATCATTGGCAAATATGTTCTCACATACAGTGGGTTCCCTCTTTGCTATCTTATGGTTTCTTTTGCTGTGCAGTTTTTAGTTTGGTGTAGTCCCATTCATTCATTTTCCTTTGTTTCCCTTACCTAGGAGATATATTAGCAAAAATATTGCTACAAGAGATGTCTGAGATTTTTTAGTGCTTATGGTTTCTTCTCAGATTTTTATAGTTTTGTGACTTACATTGAAGTCTTTTATCCAGTTTGAGTTTATTCTTGTGTATCTTGTAAGTTGGTGGGCTAGTTTCATTTTTTGCGTGTACCTCTCCAATTTTCCTAGCACAGTTTTTATTAAAGAGACTCTTTATTCCCTTGTATGCTCTTGCCTCCTTTGTCAAATACTGATCGATCATAAGGATGTAGCTTATTTCTAGGCTCTCTATTCTGTTCCATTGATCTGGACGCCTGTTTTGATTACATGTGGCTTTGTAGTATAGATTGATATCAAGTACTGTGATTCCTCCAACTTTGTTCTTTCTCAAGATTGCTGAGGCAATTTTTATTCCATATAAATATTTTAGAATATTTGTTCTAGATCTGTGAAGTATGCCATTTGTTAATAGGAACTGCATTGACTCTATATATTAGTTTGAGTAGTATGAACATTTTAATGGTGTTAATTTTTTCAAGCCATGAACAGAGTATGTACTTCCACTTCTTTGTATCTTCCTCAACTTCTTTTTTCAATGTCCTATAATATTCTGAGTACAGGTCTTTTACTGCCTTGTTTAAATTTATTCCTAGGTACCATTTTTTTATTGCAATAGTAAATGGAATTGTTTTCTTATAATTAATAAAGAAAAGCTAAGGTTTATTCTTAATTTTATAAGTATTTTCTTCATTTTTACTCATGTTTATGTGTAAGCAAACAATGCTGCTGTGAACATTATATGTCTCTTAGTGTACATATACAAGAATTTCTCCAGTATTAGATTTGCTAGTTCATACATTCAAAATTTTACTAGGTAATACAAACATTTTTAATGTAGTTGTGTGAATCTACACACCTATCAGCTTCACTGCATACCCTCCCCAGCACTTTTATTGTCTAGGTTCTTAATTTTTGTTTAGTAATTTAAAGTGGTTATGTCTCCTTAACTTACATTTTTCTGATTATTATGGAGGTTGGGCACTGTTTTGTTTGTCATTCATTTATCTATAATTAATTTGTGGTTATGGAGTGAAATAAGTATTCGATTTCATGTACCTCTGTAGGTGGTTACCCAGCATCATGTCCTTGGTGCATATGCTTTATCAAATTAAAGTAGTTCTCTTTTAACCCTGTTTCCAAGAAATTTGTTTGCTTTAAATGAAAGTGACCCCATGGTTCTGTCAATGTGATATATGGCATCTATAGGGTTTATTGTATTTGCTACCTTTGCATTCCTCACATAAACCAATCTAGTCATAGTGTATGATGCTTATGACCTTTGGCTTCAGTTGTTCTTCATTATTTAATCTTTGTAAGATTTTACACATATGTTTGTGAATGAGATTGGCTTGCACTTTTCCTTCTCCTACTGTCTTTGTCATATTTTGGAATTAAAATCCTTCTTCACCAATGCATAGTTTTTTTGTTTGTTTATAAAACTGCTTGCACATTATTGATAATTTGGTGCCTTTCTAAAAAAATCTCACCTAATACATGTGCAAACAGAAAGAATGATGTATACAGATTAGAATGTCTCCTTTCCTTTGATATATAACTTCATAAATATTTTCTTTAAAGTCTGCATTTCATTTCTAATTGTGTGTTCATTTCATTCTGTTTTTATAGCAATGTACTGGTATAACTATGAAGTTTTAAAGAAATGGTTGTGTGAGAAGTTAGGTGTATATGAACCAACGTTTATGATCAACTTCACTTCAGGGGCATTGTCTGGTTCTGTAAGTTTATTCTTTTGTTAATACACTAGAATAATGATAATTGTCTTATTTAAACATAACAAAATATTATACATTTCATGTCTTTTCAAATAGTACTTTTGAGGTACACTGTTTTAAAAATTTTCTAAATATTTACTATCCTATTTTGAGCAAATAAATTACCACCCATTCAAATATTTTTAAATGCATTTTGTGTCTGTTTTTGTTATAGTACATATATGAGGAGGACCCCAAAAAACCTGGAGTGGTCTTCTGGAGGGAAGGCCCCTTGTAGTATAGGCTTCCCCCACTAGATGAGTGTTCTAAGAACCTGTGTCAGTTCACCAGGTGGTGTTTTGAAAGGCTGTGTTCAGCTTCAGTGAATTCTTTTTTAAAGACTCTCTCAACATGTTTGCCCATTTCACGATGGGTGATTTATGGGTGCACCTGCCCCTACCGTGCTGAGTGTTCAGCAGTTTTTGACAAAAAATGGCATGACCCCTGTGCCCCACCCTCCTTATTCACCCAATCTCGCCCTGAGAGATTTTTTCTTTTTGTTCCCCTGATCCCCTGAATGAAAAAAGTCCTCAAAGGGAAACGTTTTGCTGATGTGGAAGAGGTGAAACAAAAAATGGCAGAAGCACTAAAAGACATCAAAATTGACGAGTTCAAAAACTGTTTAAAGCAGTGGAAAAGATGTTTTGATAGGTCTATTGCTTTAAATTGAGAGTACTTTGAAGCTGACTGAAGTTTAAACGTGTAAGAATAAATACACCATTTTTTATCAATAAATTCTGGGGGGGTTTTGCCCTCCCCCCATATGAATATATCTTCAAGACCCTGCTTTCAGTTCCTTTAGGTATGTACACAGAAGTGGAATGGCTTGATTACATGGTAATTCTACTTTTAATTTTTTGAGGGACGGACCTCATACTGTTTACCATAGCAGTTGTAACAATTTGTAATCCCACGAGCAATGTATCAGCAACAGCAATCCTGAGAAAGAAGAACAGGGTTGGAGGAATCACACTACCTAATAAACTATATATAAGGCAATAGTAATGAAAACAGCATAAGAACAGACACATAGGTCAGTGGAACAGAATAAAGAGCCCAGCAATAAACCCACACCTTTAGAGTCAGTTAATATTCAACAGAGGAGGCAAGCACATACAACAAGCTAAAGTTAGTTTATTCAATAAATGGTGTTCGGAAAATTGGATAGGTGCAGAAAAATAAAACTAGACCACCTTCTTAAACCACACACAAGAATAAATTATTAAGTAATGTGCTAATTAAAAGAATGTAATTTTAGGAAAATTTAAAGGCAGGTTTAAATTAATCAATTTTTCTTTTTAATAGTTTGCAGCTGTTGTGACTTTGCCATTTGATGTGGTAAAAACACAAAAGCAGACACAACTTTGGATGTATGAATGTTATAAAAGTAAGTTTAATTTAAAACTTTTTTAAGATGCCATGAAAATTTTTGTTTTTCTTTCCAGATACTAATTTAGGAATATCTGAAATAGGGATAAGATTATTTTTCCCTCTGCTTTACTCTTTAACTGAAAGTAATATACTCTTAGAATGGAATACCCAGGAATAAATACTCTAAACAAAAAATTTAAGAAATCTTAAAGTCTATTTATTTTGCCTGCCATCAGTTGAATCTTATACCTGCTCTAAATAGAAGATTAAATTATGTAAGTATTTTTTTCAAATAGAGCTGGACAAATCAGGGTGAAGGATAGTAAATTACTAGGAAACCTTTCTCTCTCACTGTGCTTTGTTCCATTAGTATGCACATACATTTTATTTGATTTTTTTCTATTTATTTTTAGCTTCCCTTCTTTTGATATGTTTTCCTATTATTCCATTTATTTTTACTTTATAACCTACAGTTTCTTCTAGAACAAAAGTGTGCTCTTACTTGTGTCTACTAGATCCATTCTGTTAATGTTTATTATCCATAGAAAGTGTAGCAAACCAACTGGAAATTATCCATTACAAAATTGCATGACATATGCCATGTGTAAGCATATTATAATGTAAATAAATTGTTCTAACCCCCCAGAATATTTGCATACAAAATAAAATGGGTGTTCTAATGTTGAAAGAAGCATTGATTATAGACCTCTGAAAATGAGTCTGGTGAATAGTAGTGACAACTTTGTTCCTGACTTACGAAAGTCTAGTGCCCTCTAATAGAAGCAAACTAAAACCTTAGAGGTTTATCATCAGGGTTCTCCCACTGGTTCTTCCCTGGTTTAGGTGTGAGCTTTCTAGCTGCCTAAGCCCTATCATCTTTTCTCCCTTTATAGTTCAAAATTATTTTGTTTCGTCTTCCTTTCAGCTCATCAGAATTCCTGTTTTTCCCATTAAGTAAACTACTTAATGTAGTAGGAATATTGTCTTTGGTGTAGTTTGTCATAAATGCTTGATGACTTGGCAGTGAGGTGGTGGTGGTAGTCGTAGTGATGAGGGAGAAAGTGGGAATTTCTGTAGGTAGATTCTTCTGCACACTAAAGTTAGAGATCCACTTAACTAGGTAAATAATCATTGAACTCACCTGGGGTGCTTTTTCCACTACTCCAAAAGCTGAGCACCACCCCCAGTGGACTCTTACTTAATAGATGTGAGGTGGGGCTCCAGCTTGTATATTTTGAAAATGTTGGTTAGGTGACCACGCATCCTCATTGAGACTGGCAGCAGAGAGGCATCATCTTTCACTTGATTTACCTCTTACCTATCACTTTTTTTCTAATTAATGTTTCTCTATTTAAACCCAAAAGGATAAACCTTAAGTAGTAAGCCTTGGGTCTTAATTTTCCATGATTATCGCTGGTCACTTTTGCTTGTTACTCAGCTATGAACCATTTATATTTAGCAAGATATGTTTCTATTGCAAATTGCGCTTCTGATTTGAGTGATAAAAGCCCAGGTTTTTTCATTTCTATTTGTTATTTATGCCCATGAAAAAAGTAAATCAGCTCCATTGGAAGTGGATTCCTCCATTCCATATAGCTCAGCTATAACAAATTCTTTACCTCTGAGCAAAAAAAGAAAATATGGTCAGTTCCATTGAAGAATATGATCTCTGTATCAATGCACTGAGAACATACCTCCATCCTTCATCCATTAAAGGTCAGCTACTGATTGAGTGCCTGTTTGGTGTTGGGCACCATGCTGATGTACTCAGACAAATGAGGAGGTAGCCAAATCCTCAGACTGCTCATAATCTAGTAGAGAAGCACATTAGGATTTAATAGCTGCTATATTGTATAACAGAGCTAACATTTACCTCACTTTTGAACACATTGTTTATATTTAATTCCTTTTTTTAAAGATTACTTTTAGAGAGAAGAGAAAGGAAGGAGAAGGAGGGAAAGAAACGTCATTGGTTGTCTCCAGCACACCCCCTACTGGGGACCTGGCCCACAACCCAGGCATGTGCCCTGACTGGGAATCAGACCAGCAGCCTTTTGGTTCATAGGCCAGCACTCAATCCACTGAGCCATACCAGCCAGGGCATAATATTTAATTTCTTAACGTTAAACCTCTGGTTTCAACTTTTTAAACCTGGCTGAGATCTGTTTTCCACAGGTTAAACTTCTTTTTCTCTAAACTTATTCAACATCTTAAAATACTTAAACAGAAATTTAAAAATCATTTAAAAATGTTTATACTTGGCTAATAAACTTCTAAATAATGCTCTATCTTAATATATTTTTTAAGATTTTATTTATTTATTTTTAGAGAGGGAAGGGAGGAAGACAGAGAGAGGGAAACATCAATGTGCGGTTGCTGGGGGTCATGGCCTGCAACCCAGGCATGTACCCTGACTGGGAATTGAACCTGTGACACTTTGGTTTGCAACCCGCACTCAATCCACTGAGCTATGCTAGCCAGGCCTTCTATCTTAATATTAATGAGGAAAATGCCAACAAGAATAGTAGTAAGAGAACGTCTTATATGCACTGGATTGTTGGGGAGGATGTAGAGCAATGATGGTTTTCATCCTTTGCAGGTGAGACTATAAATTTGGAATAACTGCTTTGGAAAATAATATGGCAATATCAAGAAACGCATTTTGAATAAGCAGGTCCACTCCCAGATATGGGTCCTAGAGAAGCTTTTGCACATGTACAAGGATATTCACTGAAGGATTCCTAATCCCCAAAAGTTAGAAACCATCTAGATATGCCTGGCAGGGAAATGGCCAAATTGTGATAATCCACATAATGTAATACATTCAGCAATTAAAATGAATAAAATATGGCTACACTTGCCAATAATATGACCCTAGAGCACAAGAGTAATGAGCCCCACTCCATTAAGCAGCAAAATTCTAAAAGCCATTTTTGAAATATGCCTTTCTCTAATCTTTCCATTTTTTCTTAGGCATGCTTAATAATGTGTGATTTAATCTTTTTTAATGACCCAGAGTTCACAATGTGTATGAGTTTTGTAATGCAGTTCCCAGAAGCTAGTGAGGTAAATATCAGAGTGTTTTTGCCCATCAGCCCGTTCATCTCAAATAAAGACTGAAATCTTCAGCCTGTCAGCTGTCTCAGTGTTCACATGGTAGTATGCCTGCTACTTAGCAGACTTTTTTAGTTATTGCATCTAGTAGTCTGTGGTCTGAACCAGCTCCTTAGCTCATTGCGTAAAATGAAGGTAAGTGAACTTTGTATATTTACTGCTCATCCTTAAGCTTTATGTCTGAACCTCCATTAAATCTAGTTTTGCTGGCTTTTTAAAATATAAGTTAATGTTTTATAGGTCCCAGTTATTTGAGTGGTTGCAAATAAGTGAGATGTTACTGTTAGAGGGTAAATCTGCCCTGTGGAGGAGTCAGGACTAATCTAATTTTTTTCAAGACTGGCACATCTATTCAGAAAAGTTTTATTTTGTTTTTTAAGATTTTATTTATTTATTTTTAGGGAGGGGTAGGGAAGGAAAAAGAGAGGGAGAGAAACATCAGTGTGCTTGCCTCTTGTGTGCCCCCTACTAGGGACCTGGCCCCGCAACCCAGGCATGTTCCCTGACTGGGAATCAAACCAGTGTCGCTTTGGTTCACATGTTGGCACTCAGTCCACTGAGCCACACCAGCCAAGGCTATTCAGAAAAGTTTTAATAAAGCAGAACCTTACTAGGAAGAATGAGCTATTTTCTTCAGAACCTCTTTTTAGGAAAAAAAATTTTTTTAATGTGTGCAATAAAAATTTAATGAAAAATGGTTATCAGGACTTCTCTTTGGCTTAGGGAACTCCATGATATTTCTATACATCTTTAATTTTTTTCATTATGAAAGTTTTTAAGATGTAGAAAAAGTATAAAGAATATCCACTATCAAGCTTAAGAAACAAATATTGATAATAGTTAAGGAGAAGCCTTCTTTATATTCCTCTTTGATTACATCTCATCCTACACACCTTTAAACTTACAGCCTTGTCTAATTTTTTCTTTTGATGAATCCCAAAGGTCACTTAGAAATTAAGTGGTAATTTATAATAATTTTTTTTAACATTTAGTTCCTGAGCCCACGTCAACCTGGGCTATAATGAAGAACATTGTTGCTAAGAATGGGTTTTCTGGATTATTTACAGGTAAAAATATTTGCTTTACCAAATCATTGAATAAAATTACTTTTCCTTTTAAATTTATCCTCCCTAAATTAACTTTTCATCCAGAAATTCTTGAAAACATTTCACATTTATGATTTCTCCTAGGCATCTTTTCTCTAAGTTTAAAAATGTTTTAAGTTAAAATTTCTATATAAAGTAACATGGAGTTAAAGTGAGGGGGTCGGCACTAAGTTTGTCTTGTTCTTTGATACCAGTTTATGGCATAATATTTGATATATCACTTCATTTAATTTGATATCAGAATGCAACCAAATAATTTAAGTTTTTAAAAATAAGGTAAAATTTGTTCTGATATTTTTTCTATTCTCTTTGCAGGCCTAATTCCCCGTTTAGTTAAAATTGCTCCTGCTTGTGCCATTATGATCAGTACATATGAACTTGGAAAGGATTTTTTCCAGAAACAAAATGCTCAAAGACAGCAATACTAGTGATGCTGTTTCAATTGGATATAACCATGGCCAAATAATAAGATGGAGACTGCTAGGCTAGAGCCTTTATGTTATCTTACAAAGATTTTGTATCCTTCCTGCCAATAAGTGAAATGAATTCCTACCTTGATTCTACATCATAATCCTTATTTTTAAATTAGTTTTGTTATCCTAATTTTTGAAATATTGGAAGAGATTTTCCAGAAATCACAACCATAGAGCTTTTTATAAAGAAAAACTATTCCTTCATACTGGAAGCAATAATCTGAGTTAGATATTAAAGAAATAACATTACCATTATTTCCGCAAGAGAGAGTGGTTTTGCTGATTGTATTAAATGTTCACCAAAGTCAAACATGGGTGTATAGTGGAAAACATTGTATTTAGACTAGTAACAATAATGCTTTGGCACAGCCATGCTGTAATTCATGTATCAGTGTTCATGGAGCTCTCTAGATCACTCCTCTATTTGCTTGTTGTGTTAAATTTGATATTGTTAATACACTATCAGTCACAGAATATTTCCAAAATTATCTTTGATGATATACCCCTAACATTAGTATGCTAGAACAAGAGACTAAACGGACAGCAGTTTTCTTGAAGAAATAGCTTTTGGTAACTACAGGCTAACGCCTAAGTAATTTAGCTTATGAATGTAAGAAATGATATTCTTTTTTTATATTTGTTTAAATGTCTTAGGATATACATCCTCTTAAGAAAAAGCACTTTATTGAAGTCTATGTGTATTTTATGAAAATGTGAAGCATTTTTGCCCCTAAAATAGGTAATATATTTAGGTGATAAATCTCTAGTGTTCATGGAGGAATTAATATATTTGTATTACAGTAGAAAAGAATGTTTTGTGAGAAATAAACTGTATAGAATTTGTATGTAACCTTTTGTGTTTTTATCCTGTTGCTTTACATTAAATTTGCAACATGTCCATAAAAACATGAAATATTTATGATCTTAAGTTAATTGTCATTAAAATATTTTAAGTTAAAATTATCATTAGCTAAATATTTTCATATAACGTGTGTGTGAACGTTTATCTTAAACACTGCCATTTAACAGTACTAAACTTACCCTGGTTTTGCTGCTTCTCTTTGATAACTTATTGGTAGAAAAAGGCAGAAATATTGAAATTTAGGGCTGTGCTTCAAAAAGCAGTCACATGTCTGCTTATAAATACCAGAAGGGAGATGCCCAGCTATACCCCCAGTACTAATGGCACTTGTGGAAAATTGTTACTATTTATGACTAAAATAACCTGAATCTAATTCCCTAGATTTTCTAACACATGTTTACCCACACTGTATCTGGATGAAAAGAAGGATGAAAGCTTCAGCTTTTTCTCTACATCAGTAAATAGGCATTAATACTTTTTTTTAAAAGAAGTAGCAACCAACCAGAGTTTGGCTACAAATTGTGTTCTTGCTAATGTTTCTGAAAGGAAAGAGTTTCATTTTATTAATGATAAATTTTCTATCATACATATTTACTTCGTGTAAATTTTAAGGAGAAATGTCATAACAGTATTGTTTGCTACTTTTCATATAATACATATTTGACTTTTTAAACAAGTAGACATAAAAATAAATTTTCCTTGTATTTCTAGGAAAATTATTCACTGTGCATTACCACATACGCCTCCTTTAAATTCTTCCCTCCCTTGTTCTAGGGCACAAATTCCAGGGATGTCAGAAAATTTCACCTATCACTTCTGAGCTTTTTCCCAAAATGTAATCTGTCATTCAACACGTATTGAGCCCTTTCACGTGGTGGCAGTAGGAAAAACACTGGAAGTAAGATGGTTCAGAAACTGTCACTGGCCGCAAGTAGGTTTCAGAACTATGATCCATGGAGGTGTGCCAGGGGAGTAAGGAGAAAGCTGAAGGACTCTTCACTCAACCTGGGCACAGAGGGGAAGTGGGCAGGAAATGCCTCTACGATTGGGACAGGTGATGCAAATGAAACGTACCTGGAGGCAGGCAGCGGGATGTGGTCCCAGCCCTTGGAGCAAAGGCTGTATATGCCACACGGCAATGTGGCAGGAGATCAGATTAGGAACGTAGTCAGAGGCCTTGTGTGCCAAACAAAACAAGAAAGAAACAGGAACCAAAGGAGGTATTTTCGGTACAACTCTGACAATTATAGAGTTAGTGTTTTGGTCTTCTTCAACACTAGCATTTATCTTTAACAAAAGGATATAGGAGAGCATTAGCACAACACAGAAGACACTAGGCCTTACTACACTATCATATACACATGATAGGCCAGGTGTTGTGTAGTGAAAATTTGGTTTTAGCTGTGTTTTAGCAAAATAATGGACAGTATGGAAAATGTGATTTATAATAAGGTGACCTATTTAAAAATATTCTAAAAGTTTGGTTTGGATTAAAGTAAACTTTTAAAAGGTACTTTAATGACACTGATAAAAAGTTATCTCCCCCTTCCTATCAGTTAAAAAGAACAAAGGCTGAACCTGCACAGAAGCTGCTTTGCTTAAAGGAAGAGCCCAGTGAACTAACTAAAAAAATATAAGAGATCTGATTTTCAAAGCAGTCATGTGACATTTCAGAGGTGATCCAGTGTATCAGTTTATCAAAATCAGAGATTTAACCTTATGAAAGAACGTGATCAGAGTTTCCATAAGTTGTAAATGTGAGACATTTTTAACCACCTGAAAACTTGTATGTAAATCAAAAATGACTTAGGCTGACTTAAGGTTTCTGTCAATCATAATTAGTAGCTTGTGCCTGGCACTTACCTCTTACAAACTGATACGTGTGAGTTCACTTAATGCTGACATCATCCTGATGCCATCGCTCAGGTGCTGAGAAGATGGGGATGTTTCCATCTGACAGGTGAGAAAACAGGCGGTGGCCACTGTATACTCCAACCAGTGACGCTGCCAGAGCCGCTGCTGCAGAGGGCCACCTTAATAGCTGCTGTGTATTCTAAAGCCTGTCATGTTTTTTAAAAAATAAAGTGTATTTTACTTTATATGAGTTGAAATAAGGATTTCTCCAAGACCATTTTCATATTAGTATTTTAGGCATTGAGTAATATGCATTTATCATATTTCTTAGTTCAGTGTGCAACCTGAATCAAGTAACTTTTCATTAAGGATAAAATAAGACCACTAATGCATAGTACAAAATGTTTAATATACATGCAGCAAGTATAATACATCAAGGCAACAAAATACACATAGAAATATCAGCATATAATTCAGCATTCTATTTTGGGGAGGGTTTATAAATAAACACTATCACCTAAAACTGAAGATTGAGACGTAAGTTGTTTCCTCATGCACACACTAACCATCTCTAACTAGTATGAAATGAACTCTGTAGAAACCTGAATTCACATTAGCAGATGGATTGTATACCAAGAGCTCCAAGACAGGAAGGAAAGTCATGATCGCCAGGTGTCATGTTTAAATCTGCATTTAGTAGCACGTTAAGATGCACAGGTTATAGTATACATTAGACAAATCTGAAAAATGTTATCAATTATGGAATCCTGAATTAACTTTCTGTATTATAAAAAAGTATGGAAAAAATTTAATGATTTTTTTTTAATTATGGAAGGAAAGTGTCAAGTTGAGAGTGGACCATGGATGATAAAGCATTTAAACATTCTGAGAGTTCTTAGGAAAGCAGCAAAAGTGCTTAAGGCCAGCCTAAAAGTTTTGAAGTTCCCCTCCTTAACCATTTCTCACTCCCTCCTAAAATTTCCATTGTCCTTGTTTTATACCTTCCACTCCCCATGCAGCGTAAAAATTGCTTTGGATACCTCACTGACAATAACATATACAGAATTAAGAGATTAAAGGTACCATTTCTCAAGAATATTTGCATTTCTACAAGTACAATACGAAAGTCTTAAGCTAAAATGATAAAGCCTCTGAGTAGTCCTGGAACAACTAAGATAACTTTTTAAAAGGGTTTTCAGGCCTCCTTTGTCCCTGAAATGACATTGTTTGAACTGTTTTACATACAAGACTAGCCTTGTTATTATTTATTATATTAAATTCCAAATTATGGTAGTAAAGCTCCAAAGATTGTAGAGAACCACCACACTCCTACGTTTCTAACACAAAGAGTGGATGTGATAAATTCGCACTTCCTGCCTCCTCTCAATAAAAATAAATTGCTTTAGGAGGAACATTATTCCTATATGTCAAAGCTACTAAGTTTGAATGTAATGTTTTATTAATAAACAAAAATATAGCACATATTAAGTCCCAGTAAGTATTGTAGCCACTACATGTAAACAATGTATAAAACTTCCTTGGCACAACTGATCATGTCTTCCTCACATTACTTACTGTAGAAAATAATACACTTTCTCTTCCAATGGGGTGAAATTTTTCGGGACAAAATGTATAGCTCCAAAAATTGCAAAAATGTTTAAAATACAGCTCATAGCTTTTTAAAAAAAAAGGAAACTATGTTTTACCTGTAGAAGTGCAGGGATTTTTAACATCAACTTTAAAATGAAACCGTGGCCTGACTGCTGACGGGAGCTGTAAACGTCACCAGACACCCCTCACGGCTGCAAGGCAGGGGCAGGAGGAGCAGGGGCAGGAGGAGCGCGGCACGGGACACCGCCCTGCCAATCCTAATGCAAGAGCTGCTCACACTTCACTGAACCTGAAATTTTTGCTGATCAAATACTTTTTCAACATCTGTTTACACTTTAACGTTTAATTTTTGAGGCATATTTGATCATTTTTAATTGACAACCTGTTAAGAAAATTTAGGGGAGACAAATAAGACATGTTACCTAAATGGCCTAAAATATTGTAAAATACTTTCCCTATGACACTACCAAATTTAGTAACTGCCCACTGCACATTCCTACAAACTTTATAAAATGTTCAGTGGAATGTTAACATTGACACCAAATGATAATAACTGTTAAAGAAAAACTGAATAAGCCACTGTCAAGCTGCAGCTGAGAACTTTCTCCTTATTTTAAAAACAAGGCTTTTAAACATTAGAATCTTGGAAGAAATTAATGAAAAATAAAATTACTAAGTCATTTTTAGAAGTTTTTAAATCACTGAATAAAAGAGGAAAGAAAATATGTAGCTTAAGTCTCTGGAATAAAACCTTGAACTCAATCTCGGGCAATTATGATACCTTAAATTATATGAAAATCAACTGAATAATAAATATGTACAATTTAAAGTATTATTAATTTAGAGGATCTTTGAACGTTGTTTTTAGGTCTGTTCACTTGAAACTTCCTCAGTGACAAATATAAGAACTTTAAAATGAGAAATGGCCGGACCATCTTTTTTCACTCAGTTAACATGGAGTGGGTTGAACTCTCTACGCCACAGAATCCCAGACTCGTGCCAGAACAATATAAAATCCCAAAGGTTTTCCCAGCAGTCACACTTGTGTAAATAGAACACTGGCAACATAAAATCTTTTGGCTTTTACATAAAATTCCTCAGGATGGAGTTAGGCCTGGACTTGTCATCTCTGTTGTAGGACTTGCGAGATAGTCATTAGATTTTAGGCTAGTTAGAGATTTGTAACTTGCCACTGATGTTAGGGACCCACAGAGACCGAGTAATGAGGGAGTATCTTCTTTACCTGGAAATTAGGATAAAATAAATATTTAATTGTCTTTGAAGGATGATACCAATAAGGACTTAAAACCATTAAAAACGTCATACTTTACAAAATACTGTATATTCTTGAATATTATGGCAACAGACACTAATATATATATGAATATACATAAACATAAAAAATAACAAGTCTGCTAAAATCAGAGTTACTAATATTTTAAAAGCAATTTATTTGACATGAGGGAAAGAACTTGTAAGGTTAACAAAATTTCTAGCTTAGATAATAGAGTGGCAGTTCCCAGCAGAAAAAAATCAGTCATTAGGAGCAGAAAAGTGATTTTTGTTTTATACCAAGGAAAACCAGTTTTGTTTTAGATGTACTGGTATGGAGACTGGACTCCACAAGTCTTCAGATGCTGCTGCAAATGTCGTTAAGAGGACGCTAGGTGTCCTCTATGTGCCAGGCATTGTGATAAGAAAAAGGTAAATTTAAGAATCACTTTTTGCCCATAGGGAATTTAGTATATAATAGAAACAGACACAAAAAGAAACTTATAAAATTCAGTAAGTGCAGTGATAACAATAGGTTAAGGTCATTATGGAGACTCAGAGGAAAGTATCCAACCAAATCAGAAGGGTTGGGGCAATGAGAGAAGTTCCAGGGAGAAAGTGAGCCATGAAGTGAACCCCAGGGACGAGCATAACCAAGGAGGCAGAGAGCAGAGAAGGCTCTGCAGAGGGCCGGTGTGAGCAGTGATGCAGAGGGAAGGATCAGCACAGAGGTACAGGGGGCTGCAAGCCAGAAATGTCAGAAATTTGCTGACACTAGAGCAGCAAATTCCAGCCATTGTCATCTCAGGGCACACATGCACTAATCACTAAAATTCTGTAGCGCACCAAAAAAAAAAAAAAAAAAAAAAGCATTTTTTGCCCTGCTGACAAAAAATAGGTATAATTTTGATTCATTCACACTAGACAGCTATTGTGTTGGCTGTTGTCATTTTTTACTTGACATTCTGAGGGAGAAGAGGTCAGTTCCCCTGACTAAATAGTCAGGTATTGCATGTTTTAAAAATCCTTGTGGTACACCAGCTGAAAAGTCCTTGGACTGGAGAAATAGCTAAAAGCCACAGGACACTTCAGAGTTTATGTTAAGGAATCTATCTTGATGTAACCATAATAATATATTTGTGTATTCTGAGTTCAGAGACTACATTCTTGGTCCTATTCATATACTATAAATCCACTGAAACCTTTTACATATGGGAATTTCATGGTTAACTTGTATTTTAAATACTTGAGGGCTCTGTGAAGCATGATTTTGGGGGCAATAAAATGCATGTAGGGAAACCAGAAAGAAGACTATGGCAGTTGCCTGGACCCAGTTAGCAGCAGAAAGAATTATGGAGAATCGAATACGTGTAAAAAACATCTAGAAAGTTAAACCTATAGGACTTGGTAAAGGCAAAACGCTAGGTGGGAGAAACCATGGATGACCCAGCAGGCTCTGAGAACCAGTAAGTTAGTGGTGAGAGCACCAACTCCTATGGAGAGAGGAGTTGGGGGAGGGGAAGAACAGGTCAGTGAGGAAACAGGCAGTACATATGTATCCTAATTTTAAGGGATGGACAAAGAAATTTCTTAGCTATTATCAAAGCCATCAAGAGAGGCAAAATGTTATATTAAGCTGCCGTGGAAGGACTGTGTTATCTTTTTGTGATCAATGGCCAAGAAAACTAATGGTCATCCTTTTTTACAATAAAATTCCAAACTACTGGAAACAATGTGTGGTGAAGTTGTGGGTGGCCAAGAGGGAGTTGTGACATACTTGTTTTGCATGTGTCTGCACAAACACCATGACAGGTATCCACACTGACATCACATTAATTGTAATCTGTGTTTGTTTATATGCTGCTTGAAATGCCTTAAAAAATATTACAGTATAACTTGCTCTTAAACATCGTAGCTGCTAGTTCATAGAAAAGCATGAGAAAATAGGTTGTAAATTCCATGTTACTGAAGCAAAGATGCATTACAGGAATTACTGCAACTCATACTTTCTTATAAAACAAGGCACACTGCCTGTGGGGGGAAAATGCTAAGCAAGGGAAAATCCCTCCAAGTAATGAAGCTTGGTGACATTAGAAAAAGGACTGCTTATCTCATGCCAAGCTTATAACTGAACACAGAAGAATTTCTGCAGGACAGGAAAAAGAAATTCTGAAGCAATCAACTGGAGTGACTGATTCATGCATCATATAGGATTTCTGTTGATAAGTCAAACATTAATTTGTTGTGGGATTCCTGTGATCTTTGAAGAGAAGCTGTTTAAAGTCCAGAAGCATTTGATCTAACTGAGGAAGATTATGAAACTCTAAGTTAGTCAAATAGGAAAATATCTGCATAAAAATGTGCAGTATATTCATTGGTAACTTAAAAGAAATCCCTACAACAGTACAAGTTGTATTTTAGGAAATGGCTCACTGTCGGCCCAGAGGAGGGTGTTGTATACACAGTCACAGACAGGTTTGATGTGAAGATGATTATGATTCAGAAGAGGTGTGCTCTGAACATGAAGAAGTTCATGTTCATGAATTCACTTTCATTTTCCTTACTAGAGATAGAGAAGAGTAAAATTAATTTTAAAGTCTATGCTTAAAGTCTAAAAGAAGCAATCAGAAAATAAAATCAGAAAGCAATTTACAATAAAAAATACTTAGAAATAAATTTTACCAAAGAAGCACATGAGGTGTACACTGACAACTACGAAATACTGTTGAAAGAAATGTAATGTTGAAATGAATGAGAAAACTTCCTGTCTTTCCCTGAATTGGAAGGCAGTATTGTGAAAATGGCAACATTTTCCATCTTAATTAGCCATCATTTTTTCAGAAATGACAAGTTGATTTTAAAACTCACATGGAAATGAAAAGGACTCTGAATGTCCAACAAAAATTTTAAAAGAATAAAGTTGTAGGACTCACACATCCTGAAATCAAAACTTAATACAAAGCTGCAGCAATCAAGACAGCATGGCACTGGAGTGAAGATAATGTGGCTCTGGCAGATACCCAGAGGTGGAGGGAATACAATGGGGAATGCAGAAATAAACCCATACATGTGTGGGTAATGTAATGAACCCATACATATGTGGGTAATGTAACGTAATGTGTTAGGGTCACTCAGTGAGGGGGAAAGAACAGTGTTTTTTTAAAATATGTTTTATTGATTATGCTATTACAGTTGTCCCATTTCCCCCCTTCACTCCCCTCCACCCTGCACACCTTCTCCCACCCACATCCCCCCCTTTAGTTCATGTCCATGGGTCATAAGTTCTTTAGCTTCTACATTTCCCATACTATTCTTGCCCTCCCCTTGTCTATTTTCTATCTACCATCTATGCTACTTATTCTCCATACCTTTTCCCCCCTCTCCTCCTCCCACTTCCCCGTTGCTAACCCTCCATGTGATCTCCATTTCTGTGGTTCTGTTCCTGTTCTAGTTGTTTGGTTAGTTTCTTTTTGTTTTTGTTTTAGGTGTGGTTGTTAATAATTGTGAGTTTGCTGTCATTTTACTATACATGTTTTTTCTTTATCTTCTTTTCTTAGATAAGTCCCTTTGACATTTCATAAAATAAGGGCTGGGTGATGATGAACTCCTTTAACTTGACCTTATCTGAGAAGCACTTTATCTGCCCTTCCATTCTAAATGAAAGCTTTGCTGGGTAGAGTAATCTGGGATGTAGGTCCTTGCCTTTCATGACTTGGAATACTTCTTTCCAGCCCCTTCTTGCCTGTAAAGTCTCTTTTGACAAATCAGCTGACAGTCTGATGGGAACTCATTTGTAGGTTACTGTCTCCTTTTCTCTTGCTGCTCCTAAGATTCTCTCCTTATCTTTAATCTTGGCTAATGTAATTATGATGTGCCTTGGTGTGTTCCTTCTTGGCCCAACTTCTTTGGAACTCTCTGAGCTTCCTGGACTTCCTGGAAGTCCATTTCCTTTGCCAGAATGGGGACGTTCTCCTTTATTATTTGTTCAAATAACTTTTCCATTTGTTGCTCTTCCTCTTCTCCTTCTGGTACCCCTATAATTCAGATGTTGGAACGTTTAAGGATGTCCTGGAGGTTCCTAAGCTTCTCATTTTTTTTTGAATTCTTATTACTTCATTCTTTTCTGTTTGGTTGTTTCTTTCTTCCTTCTGGTCCACTCTATTGTTTTGAGTCCCAGTTTCCTTCCCATCCCTATTGGTTCCCTATGCGTTTCCCGTCATTTCTCTTATTGTAGCCTGCATTTGTTCATCTAATTTGTGACCAAAATCAACCAATTCTGTGAGCTTCCTGATCACCAGTGTTTTAAACTGTGCATCTGATAGGTTGGCTATCTCTCGGTCGCTTAAAAGGATGGGTTCTGGGGCTTTGATTTGTTCTTCTGTTTGAGCCATCTCTCTTTTTTTTTTCCTTGATCTGGTTGCACCTGTTACAGTAAGGGGTGGAGCCTTAGGTGTTCACCAGGGCAGGGCACCCCATTCACTGGGTTGTGATGTTGTATGATGGGGTGGGTTTGAGAGGGAACAATGGCCATTGCTCCATTCTCTGTGGGACCTCAGTCCCTTCTGCTGCCTCCTCCAAGCAAACTGGGCCCTTCTTGTGCCAATTCCCATGTGGGTGGGCTTGTGCATGCCATAGGACCCTCCAGGGACCTCTCCTGTGAGCCTGGTGTCTCTCTGTGCGCCTCAAATCCCACAGGTGTCCTCAATCAGTGTCCCGAGGCTCTGTTTCCCAGTGCTGTGATTCTGGGTTGTGTGCACTGCCTTGCTTTACAATTACCACCTCACTGGGTCTGCCAGCTGCTGCTTGCACACTCAGGGTCCGCCCACTACAGTCTTGTGTGCCCCGGATGCCTTTCACGCCCAGCCCCAACTCTGTTTTCCCCACCGTGACCTATGCCTCGCTGCCAGACTCCGCCCCTCCTACCGGTCTGGATGAACAGGTCTACTTCAACTTCTTGGTTGTCCGACTTCCATTCAGATCAATTTTCTGTCAGTTCTGGATGTTATTCTATTTCTAAATTGTTGTTGTCCCTATCTTGGTTGTGCGTGGAGGCACGGTGCATCTACCTATGCCTCCATCTTGGCCAGAAGTCAGAACAGTGTTTTTGAGAAGTAGCCCAGGGTCAAGTCAACATCCAAATGCAAAAGAATGAGGTCGTTCACTTAGCTCACACCATATACCAAAAATAAATGGAAAATGGATCAAAGACCTAAATGTAAGATCTAAAACTATAAAGCTCCTAAACGTTTGCTTGTACATCTGCCTGACCTTAGACTGGGCAATGGTTTCTTATATGTGGAACCAAAAGCACAAGCAACCCAAAGATTAACTAGATAAGCAAGACTTTGTCAAAATCAAAAACTGTGAGTCGAAGAACACTAGCAAGAAAGTGAAAAGGATATCCCTCAGAATGGGAGGAAATATTTGCAAATCACAGACCTGACAAGGTTCTACTATCCAGAATATACATAAAGAACTATTACAACTCAATCATAAAAAGGCAAACAATGTAATTTTTAAATGGTCAAAAGACTTCAACAAACATTTCTCTGAAGATGATATAAAAATAGCCAATAAGCACATGAAAAGATGCTCAACATTATTACTCACTAGGGCAGTGCAAATCAAAATCATCAAACTGCACTTTCCATCCACTTGGCCGGCTACAATAAAAAAGATGTCGACAAGGGTGTGGAGAAACCGAAACCCTTAGACAATGCTGGTGGGATTGTAAAATGGTAAGTCACTTTGAAAAATGGCCTCGCAGTTTCTCAAATGGTTGAACCAATTCCATTCATAGTTATAAACCCAAGAGAAAAAATATATATGCTCACATGAAAACTCGTAATGAATGTTCATAGCAGCTTTATCATAATAGCTCCAAGGTGGAAAAAACCCAAACAACTAGCTAATGAATGCGTAAACAAAGTGTGAGACACCGTACACAGGAATACTACTCAGGCACAAAGGGAACAAAGCACTGATACATGCTGCAATGTGGCTGAACTGTGAGAACATTATGCTAGGTCAAAGAAGCCAGACAAAAAAGGCTGTTTCACAGGATTTCATTATATGAATGTCTAGAATAGACAAATCCCAAAAGACAGATTAGTAGTTGCCAAGGGCTGGGCGAGGAAGAGTTGGGATTAACTGTTAATGTGCTCAGGGCTCCTTTGCTGGGTGAGGGTGACGTTCTAGAATTCGTGGTGATTGTCATGGTGGCCACGCACGGCCTAAGGACAGCACAGTTAACTCGACAATACTGGTCCCGTAAGATTATATGGAGCTGAAAAAAAGAGTTCCTATTGCCTGGCAATGTTGTAGCTGTCATAACATCCTAGCACACAGCATTACTCGTGTGTGTGGTGATGCTGGTATAAAGCTACCACAGTGCTAGTTGTGTAAAAGTATAGCACAACCAATTCTGTGCAGGATATAATACTTGATAATGACAATAAATGGCTATGGTGCTGGTTTGTATGTTTGGTATACTTTTTATCGTTATTCCGGAGTGTACCCTTTCTACTTCCACAAGAGTGTGCTGTGAAACCATATGCTGTGTCATACCAGCAGTCTTACACATCTGTTTACTGTATCTCTTGTTTGTACTATTTTCGCTCATGCTTGATTTAATTGTGTTGCTTTCTATAAAAACATGCTGTGCAGGCTTGTAACCTGGGGGCAATAGGCCATACCATGTGGCCAAGAGTACACAGGAAGTAGGTTGCACAATCTAGGTTTGGTAAGTACAGTCTGTGATGCTTACACAATAACACAATCACCTTAAGGACACATTTCTTAGAATGTATCCCCATTGTTACAGAGCATGTGAGCGTATAATAAACACCATTGAACTGTACACTTTAAAATAGCGACTTTTATGTTATATAATATCAATAAAAACTTTTTTAAAGCCTAAAATATCTTTTAAAATAAATATTACCAATGCTAAGATGCAGAAATGTTATAGTTAAATGTTGGCATTTTTCTTCTCTTTTGGGTTGGGACATAAAATAATGCTGTATCTTAAAACCCAAAGCATCTTAGAGTTGATGAAATGCGGTAGCTGCTAGTGGTTCCCAGCATAATACCTGTCACATATGAGGGGTCTAATAAATGTTTCTTGAAAAAATCACAGCTTCTCACCATTTTCTATGAACAATTATGATGCTATGATAAGCAGTTTGAATTTTATTCTGTCACTAAGAGCCACTGCATAATTTCAAGTGGGGATACAATGTTTCTGAAGATCACTGAATGCACTATGAGGGGGCAAGAATGAGAGACATAGGATATTGAAAAAGCTCTAGCAGTAGTCTGTCCAAGAGGCCTGCTCCACGTGATGCACACTAGGGCTGCAGTAACGGAGAAGGTAAGTCGATGTATATATAGCATGTGTTGTCTGGGGAGCTGCCAGCACTTGCAGATAAGGGGGAAGAGCAGAATCCAGGATAATGCCTATGGTGGTGCCATTTATTGCAATGCGAAGACAGGGAAGAAACTGGAGGCACAAAGGAACGTAAGTGTCCCTGAGGTAAGAAACTGTCTTTCCCTGGCTCTCGCACACAGCAGCATATACAGAACTGGGAAGAAGGGGAGAGAAAAGATGTGAGCACTATCTTATGCCAGCATCACTTGTCCAAATGCAAGGGACTGTCTATACTCACATTGTAGCCTATGCTAGCAGTAGAAAAGAAAAGAACTTTGAAACAACTAAGCTATTGAAGTTTAAAAATGAATAGGTTGAGTCTTAGAAACTAAAATGTGATCATTCAAAGTGTCCTGAAGAGTTATGGAATTGGACCAAGATGCGTTCAGGAAGATGCAGCTCAGCAGAAAGAGGGTTGTTGGAACACAGCTGAAAGCAGTAACAGGAAAAAATAAAAACTCCTTTATGTTTCTTCCCCACGTTTTTAAGAATACTCAGTAAACAAGGTACCAAAGTGACTCAAACATGAAGAAGTGGTCAGTGACATCAAAAGCTGAAGTCTAACAGCATGGAGACAGAACTGACTTTTGCACTATGGCAGTGGTTAATCACCTCGATGAATCGGTTCGGTGAGTGGCAGAGACACAAAAGCCAAATTGGAGTGGGCAGAGAAGAGTACACAGGAAGTGAGGAAATTAAGGTAAACATTACAATCTTTAAAGAAGTTTAACCAAAAACACTTGAGAAAAAAAAAAAAAAAAACAAGAGCAGACCATTTTTAATCTTAATGGCAGCTTAATTCTCAGCACACTTCACAGGAATATCCATATTATTCCTCAGAAACCCTCTGCAACCAAAGTACAGACAGTATAGGAGAGAGTGATTTTTGAACCCATCTTTCCCCTTACCTTCACTGATTGAATTTAACGTGTCCTGTTTCCCGTCTCCTTCCTGGGACTGACCTGGATCCAGTGAAGTCTGAGAAAGGCTAACTTCAGCTGATAGCTGGTCAAGACTTTGATAACTTTTTCTGTAAAACAAGAGTAAAATGCTACTTGAATTTATTCTCACAAAAATAATTTCTAGAGACATTCCTTATCGGTTGTGTTCAATTCATTGAATTTCTGGTTATCTTCTCCCCGGTTTTCCCCTAAACTTGGCCTTTATCATGACTGCAATATGATCTCCATTAGACTTTTCCTCCACCCTTTTTGGAGGTCTACCTGTTTAATCCACTAAAAAATGGAAAACAATTTTTTGAACAAATTTAAATTCCCACCAATTTATTATTATCCAGCTAGCTAATAAATGGGGACTTCTGGTTATTATCAAATGTCAAAGGAGCAGAAAAATCTACAGATTACTCAACGCAGAAACAAAATTGACACAATTTAATAATGATCTAGTATCTTCTAGGCATTTCAGAATTCTTCAGTGCCTTGATATTTTTTATGGATGATTATTATATAATAATAAATTATTATAAATTCCTATAATTTAAAGCTTAAAAGTGATGGGTAATAAAGTACTTCTGTGTTAATATACCATCAGTATCATTAATCTCCTTCCCTCATCTATTTGCAAGTGTGAACCCATTTTCTATTCAACAAATTAATTAGAAATAAATTATAATAAAGGAAACACTCAGTTATAAACAGAAAGTCGATGAAGGTTTATTATGAAACTTCCTAATACTCAGTAACCAATATACCAAAAGTGACTCAAAAATAAAGAAGTGGTCAGTCATGTCAAAGCTGCTGAGAAGTTTACTAGGACAAAGACAGAGAACTGCACTCACATTTGTTTTTTCAGGATGAGACCAACTCAAAAGATACATGCAGCTTTGATGTTACTGACATTCCAAATAAGAGAAGAGAATTCATTATTATTTCCAAATATAGATAATCCAGAAAAGTGAACATGTTTTTTAGGTTCAACATCTACTTCCCAAGGTATTCAAACCTCATCTAATTTCCCTGAAATGTTATATATTCTATGATAATGTGATAGGTATTAATATATAATTTAAATGATGCAATACATAGTCATCATTCACATTCACAAGAGTAGACTTACAAATGTATCAAATGGATGTACATTAAGTATGGGGGGATATACACAGTAGATGTCTGTCTGTTTTTTCCTCTAAGAAATGAGTTGAAGAATGAAGTGATAGAATAACTTCCAGCTTACAATGCCAGTAGAATTCTCACTTTATAACAGGATGACCTTTCAAAAGTTGATAATATAAACTAAACTGACGAACAAAATAGAAGGACAGGTACAGATACACGGAAAGATGGACAGGTGTTGGAGGGGAGAGGGCGAGCGGAACTGGATGGAAGAAGGTGAGGAGATTAGGCAGAGAACACAGATGCAAGACTCACAGACACAGACAGCAGTGTGGTGATGGCCTGAGGGAAGGGAGCAGGGGGAGAGGAAGGTGGGTAAAGGGGGGATCATGGGGCCATCTGTAATAATGCAAACAGTAAAAACAAAGGAAAAAATTCTTAATTATATTTTTAAGTAATGGGAAGTTCTATTGTAGAAAACTTCTGACAATTAGTACATGAGTATACCACATGTAGTTTTAAAAAACAATACCCAATATTGATGCAGTGCTTAACAAATGCTAGGCACTGTTCTACATATTTTTATATATTATTTAATCCTCACAACTACTCTAGAAGGTTGGAATTACTACTATCCCTACTTTGTAACAGAAGAAACTGGGGCACAAAAGGATCATATTTGAACCTGGTAGCCTGGGTCTAATTTCTGTCCTTAACTACTCTGCTGTCTCCTTCCTATTTCATTAGAAGCTATTCATTTAAAAAAAAAAACAAAAACTATTCATAAAAAACAGTCTTCTTTGCTGAGATAGACCATGTAAACAGGCTGTCCCCAACCTTTTAGGTATCAGGGGCCGGTTTCGTGGAAAACAATTTTTCCACAGATGGGGGAGGGGACTCGGGGTTTGGAGGATGGTTTGGGGATGATTTAAATGCATTACATTCAAGCTTACCTCCTATTGTGCGGCCCAGTTCCTAACAGGCCTGGACTGGTACCAGTCTGCAGCCCAGAGGTTGGGGACCACTAATGTAAACTATACTGTTTACTGTTTAACTCAAATCCCTAAAAAGTCCACTTGATTTCCATTAAAATCATATTTACTTTGCTATGGTACAAAGCAGGAACATGGGATTGAATAAAAGAATTTATAAGTAAGTTTCTTTTCCAAATTCTTTTTCTGCACCTAATAGGTAGGAGGCTTTCTTTTAAAACTGAATGGGTTAAGATGAGTTTCTGACACTACTTTTTCTTCACAGGAAACTTGTTAATGTTATTAAATTTTAAAATTTATATATAGAAATAATCATAAACAAAAATACCTGGAAGTAACAAAGATTTAGAATTCATGTGAGTACTGCAAAAACTGAGAGTTTGTGAGCACACGCTTACAGCAATCTCCAGGACTGGCACCCACTAGAGGGAGGGGACCTGTGTAGCAGCCCCTGATACGGCAACACACAGGGAGCTTTCTGCTCAACCTGCTGAGTCTTTTAGAACATCACACTTCCAAATCCAAAGTGATACGGGGAGCTTCCTACCCTTTAATTTGTCACATTTTGTGAACAATCCTTAAGTTATAGGCTTTACTTAACCAAATGCCAATGAAGATGGGAACAATGGGAACAGAATTTGTTAGACAATCGTGTTCTGCAGCAATAATAAAAATTCCAAGCAGAAATTAAGTGCCTTATTCATAAGATGTTAAGAACAGTACCATACAGTATCTTCCTTGCATGAAACTGACTACATAGCCACCATCTGGGAAAGGTCTAGTTCAGCTTCTTTCACTGATGACAAAGAATGGGTTGGCTCTCACCTGGTCTCCAATGCAACTGGCAGCTCCATCTGACAAAGCTGTCTTTTGTCATGGAGTAAAACTATGTTTATGGGAGTTCTGTCTTTAAAAGGTCACCACTATGTCCTATCTTAGCTTTCTTGGCTCATTAACGTCACACTGTAAGATTTCAGTGTAACCCACCAGACACATCAAACCAATTAACAGTCTGTTACTATTTCTCAGAGGAGGACTTTAAAAATAGTAATAAGCTTACTTAACCAAAATAAGAACCTGAGTAAGAGTCATGTATTATGACTACATAAAAGTTGACAGTTTAATCTATGCCATTACCTTGTGAAATATAATTCAAATTAAACTCGTAAGAATTATACATCATGAGTATTTGGGACATAATCAAATCCACTGCCTTCAATATATAACTATCTAAACATTTTAAAAACACGCAAATATTAATTTCAATATATAGAATTGGGAACCAAATAGCAGCAAATTAAAAAAGAAAATTGAGCAATAGGCCTGAATTCACTAGTAAATTTTTCTACAATCTTACACTTTATGTCAGTGATCAGAAGTAATGATATGAGTAATCTACATCACTTATTTGCCCAATAGATGTACTGATGTCAATAACAATTTACATTGCCTGGCAGTCACTGGGCAGCAGAGAGTGTGATGCACAGCAGACATTATCCAATACACACACACAGTATACACAGACACACAAGAATGTGCATGAAAACAGAAATATACTATTCTTTTTTATTCTTGGTTTGATTTTCATAGAAATATGTTTAACAAATAAAATAAGGATCTGCTATAGCAGAAAATCTATATACTCTTAACCAACTGAAACCAGTGGGAGGATGCAAGGGAGCCTCACGGAGAAGGATGGCTGTGAGTCAGGTTAATGCAAGACTTACAAACTGTAAAAGATTTCTGCAGTCTCAGGGCTTTAGAGAGTCCTACTTCAACAATATTAGAAAGACACACATGGGAAGATGACTATCTAATACATCTGAAGTGATTATATCTATTCATTAGAGAGCATGAAGAAAAAATAGCCTAAAAAGATCATAAAGAGCATACAAAAGCTCATAATTCTCAATAATTTTGTGAATGACAGAAATTGGGAAGCAACAAATTTAGAAGACTAAAAAAGCTTAAGTAGGAAATATAAGCATGATGACAATGAATTTGATCATTTAGGATGAAAATAAGTGGTTTAGACAATAACCTAACAAGATTATATAGCCAGTACCTAACAAGCTCATGTGGCCTAGACTTTGTGCAAAGAAAGAATATTTTAAAGATTTTATTTATGTATTTTTAGAAAGAGAGGAAGAGAGGGAGAAACAGAAAGAGAGAAACATTGATGTGTGAGAGAAACCTCGATTGATTGGTTACCTCTCACACACTGACTCACAACCCAGGCATGGGCCGTGACTGGGAATTGAACCAGCATCCTTTCGGTGTGCAGGTGGGTGCTCAATCCACTGAGCCACACCAGCTAGGGATAAAAAAAAAACACTAAAATAGAACTTACTAGGAACAAACTAAAGTAATCAATTACTTTACATGTATGTTAAGGGAATGTACTTTATTTATTGTGGGGTTTCTACAGTAAGCCTAAAATGCTTTCAAATTTTTTATCATGATATTCCTGTATTTGAAATAAAAGATATAAAATCCAGTATAACTAATCTTACAAGGTCTGAATAATCAAGAGATAAATCAGAAATGATATTTTTACAGTTTTATAAAATATATAATAAATGGAAATAAATTTAACATCTGTTGTGACAAGGGTCCTTCCATGAGTGGGTGACAACATAGCCACATTATCCAGTGGCTCATTTTAAGAAACAGACAAGTGGAAAAAGATGTGGTACATACTGGGGTATGCAAAAGCAGGCTTACAGTTGTGAGTATGCAAACACAAAGTTTATTCTTCTATTATTATTTATTATTGTATCATTTTCCATATTAATGACTGTAAACCTACTTTTGCCCCCCATATATACAATGGAATATTACTCATAGTATTCCACTGGCCATAAAAAAATGAAACATTGCCATTTGTGACAGCATGGGTGGACCTAGAAGGTATTATACTAAGTGAAATAAGTCAACAGAGAAAGACAAACACCATATGATTTCAATATATGTAGAATCCAAAACAAACACAAAATAAGTGAACAAGCAAAACAAACAAACTTATAGATACAGAGAACAAATTGATGGCTGACAGATAGAAGGAGGGTTGGGAGACTTGGTGAGAAAGGTGAAGGGAATAAGAAGTACAAATTGCTCCCTGGCTGGTGTGGCTCAGTGGACTGAGTGCCAGCTTGCAAACCAAAGGGTCACCAGTTCGATTCTCAGTCCGGGCACATGACTGGGTTGTAGGCTGGGTCCCCAGTAGGGGACACGCAAAAGGCAACCACACACTGATGTTTCTCTCCCTCTCTTTCTCCCTTCCCCTCTCTCTAAAAGTAAATAAATAAAATCTACACAAGTACAAATTGCCAGTTATAAAAACTGTTGTGGGGATTTAAAGTACAGCATAGGGAATATAGCCAATAATATTATAATAACTGTATATGGTTCCAAGTGAGTACTGCACTTACCAGGGGGAATCACTTCATAAATTATATAAATGGTTAATGGCTATGTTGTATACCTGAAACAAATATAATATTGTATGTCAACTTTAATTTAAAATAAAATAAGTTATTTTAAAAAAGAAATGTTGACCCGTCTACAAAATTCATTACATCAGACATCAGGCTGTCTTTCTTCTCAAAGCTAACTGGGCTAACAAAGTTACAGAGCTTCTAAACAAATAATTTTACACACCCCATATTTTTAGCAGGGATTATAATATAATATAATGATTCATTATATGGTCAGTTTCTTCCACCAAACTGTCAAGAGAGAAAATGTCCCTCATTACAGTTGTTTAGGCTACCTCCATAATTTGAGGTTCTCAATAAATGTTTGTTAAACTTAAGATATTGGTCAAATTAAGAGGAATTGTGGTCAGGTTAGTTCAAGATTTTGGCTTGTTTTATAAATTTGAGGAATGCAAAAACTGGATCCTGATGAAAACCTATGATTTGTCTCAAACATGATTTATAGAGCACTACTTTGTTCTAAAAATCCAAAGTCTCCATTTTTACATGAAAAAGTTGGAATTATTTATTTAGAACAACTGGGGATTTGCCGATCATTTTAATTTTGCGTAAGTTTTAAAAACTCTCTAAGAAAGTAGAGCTTTGAATGTTGGGTGCATATTTAGCATTCAAATATGAAAGATACAAGATTATATGAGAGTATAAACAAAAAAAGATAGAGAATAAATAAAGATGTACTAATGGGAAGCTATTAAGTGCCAGGCAATTTATTACTCCATGTGACCATTATAATTCTATTTAAATAGGCATTACTCCTGGTATTGCATGTGCAGAAACAAAAGGTCAGAAAAAGTGTTGCTTAGTGTTGCACAGCAATTAAGTAGCAAAGATTACTTTTAAGTCCTGACTTAAACTCTAAGTCCAATGGTCTCACAACTATACCCTGGCTGCATACTTTTTGTTCGGGGTTATCAGTTTGGTAATAAAGCAATCTAAAAGCAGTACTGACATCTGCAGTCAGGTCAGATTAAGGGATGATGCTGGTAAGGAATGGGTGTCCCTTCTTCTTAAAATTAATGGAGTAACTATAAAATCTGGATTCATGCTAAACAGCTGAACAGGCAGTTTCACTGCTTTCTTTTCTGAGACTGAAATTACTTTTGCTGCCATTACAATACTTTGTAAAAACCAGTTACCAATACTACATGCAAAGGTAAACTACAAATAAATAATCCACTTAGATTCCTCATGTGTTCCTCAATAGGTAGCTCTGCAGGCATGCAGAGGTACATACATGTATTTTGGCTAAAATATTTTACCTCCCACTATCTAAAGTGACAATGTGGATATTGCAATAAAAAAACATGGTTTTTAGTCTTTTAACTTGTCAGGCTTTAATGTTATAAGATTTTTGTGGTTAAAAATAGCAGGAACACCTAATACATTATATGTAGACAAGATAAATGTACCAAGTATTGCTATATAAATTCAATTTTTCATTCCTAAATTTGGTATTCAATAAACCAGTATTCATTTTTCCATTATGGTCTTCCATTAATTGAATATGCGACTGAAAGATAAAATTACATACCAGCAGAGTAAGGCATATTCTATTATAACTTTCCTAAGGGTATAAGAGAGAATCTTTTTTTTTTGTAGATGGGTCTCAATCCATGAAAGACTTGGCTGACACCTCGAATCGCACTAAGCAGCATGGTTTAGTAGATGCCGAAAAGAGTTCTGCTGATTTACTTAGGAAATATGCTGCTCACTCTTTCCTGCTTGTCTCTAGTACTCTCAGAAAAAAATTTAACAACAAAACGTCAAATTTATTTTGAGTTCTACTCTTTGTAAAAGACAAAAATTACTAAGTAAAGCAAGTGGAAATTGTCTGTGCTAAAATGCTCCTTGTGGAGATGTCTGGCTACTAATCACCTAGTGAAAGGCACACTAAGGATCAGCGGTGACACCTGAAAAACAAGGGCTCTAAAAGAGGAGCAGAGAAAAGAAAAGAGAGAGGGAGAGAGGATGGAATAGAGCAGTGATTTTCAACCGGTGTGCTGAACGAATTTTTTTTTTAAAAAAACATGTAATACCTAACTATTTAGTCAAGAGAATTGACCTTTTTTTCCTCTAGGTTGTCAAAAAAAAAAAAAAAAGACAACAGGCAGCACAAAAATAGCTGTCCAGTGTGAATGATTCAAAATTATACCTATTTTTTTGTCAGTATGGCAAAAAAATGTAATATACTTTTTGGTGTGCCACAGAATTTTAGTAATTAGTTTATGTGTGCCATGAGATGAAAAAGGTCAAAAATTCCTAGAATAGAAGAGAGAAGGGGAAAAGGAGGAGGAAGCAAAAGGGAGGGAAGAGAGAGAACAGAAGCAGATGGAAGGAGAGCAGGGAAAATAATTCAAAAATTAGCTGAAGACAAGAAAATAAAGATACTGAAAAAAAATCAAGATGGAAAGTGGCTAAAAGCCAAAGAACATCACAGTTTACAAGTTCCAAATTGAAGATTGCTAAAGAAAAACTGCCTAAGATTTTGCAGCTCTCCCCACATTAGGAAACTGTGACTATGTGACATAGTCCTGAACCCTGGGACCAAGGGACAGGACAGGGCCTTATGGCCACAGGTGCAGTGATTACATCTTCTATAGCCTCCCCAGACAAGAGTTCCTGAAAATGAACAAAACTCTATAAGACTCTCAAGAACAAGTATGTATCTTTCTAGTCATTCACGAGATGGTATTTTATATTTTCTAACTGGCAGGAAAATTAATCCTAAAGCAAATACAAACACCAAAGCCAGAATTCAGAAATAGATGATTCATTAAATAGAAGCCCCTAGGCTTAACTGAGGCTTAACTGAGATGGTATTTTATATTTTCTAACTGGCAGGAAAATTAATCCTAAAGCAAATACAAACACCAAAGCCAGAATTCAGAAATAGATGATTCATTAAATAGAAGCCCCTAGGACTGGCTGAAGGTTAACAGGTGTAGGTAACTGGTACAATATTGTGTAATAATTTCTCAGATAATTTTACTTCCCCAGGCTGCCTTGGTTTCAAAACATTAACAAGTTCACTACCTTCACCTAACCTTGCCAAGCCAAAGTAGTCTTAAATCCCACTTTTGCTCGAAGCTAATAATTCAAAAAGAATAATAACTGAGAAACCAAAGTGGAGAGCCATGTTTTGGCACAACTAGATCTGTAATTAGTTGGAAAAAAAGTGTCACACTTACTCATACCACTGTTTATTGTGTTTTCGGTAAAGCAACGTATCCAAGGCAACAGCATTGACATCCAGAGCTCCTGGGGAAGGCCACTGGTTGGTGAGGTGGGCAGTTAACTCTTGTCTTGATCTTAAATCATTATTCTTTAGCACAGTCCTGTGAACATTAAGATGGTGAGTGCTTTTGTCTTCATTGTTCTGCAATGGCAGAGGAGCCTAATGGTATCAGTTTAGGCCCTCAAAATTCATCTTTTAAAAATGGTATGTTAACAGACTGTGAACAAAACTACAGGAGGGTTAGATGGGGCTATGACTGTTTTGTTTCCTGTAGTACGTGGTTTATCATTCTTTCTTTGCTGGCTGCAACAAATCACTTGAGAAATTCAGGCTTCCTATCTTCTCCACAGAGATATTACTAGAAGACTAAGGGACTCAAGCCGCATCTTATATCTTAACTAAAAACCAGTGGTGATTATCTTTAAAGTAACAGAATATCAAATGCCAATTAAAATACAAATGAAAGTAAAAATTCAGTGCGTATGGTTTTCTAGCTTCAAAATTCACAATCTGTGAAAGTAATTTAACTCAGTAAACAAGAACATTACATTGAATTTAAAATAAAATGAATGCAGAAAAATATAAAATAAAAAATTCATGGGGTTCCCAGAACTGGTTTTGATAGAAGTGACTACCAATAAATCTTCATGAAAATGATCAAATCAATGGCAATTGCATTGAACAGTACATATTTCCACTGGAAATATTTCAGCTAAAGAAGAAAGCCATTGTAACAACCCATGGTTTCCTTTTGCGTTTGTAGAACTGTTACTTATTAATAAGAACTTACAAAAGAACTAACTAGCTTTGCACCAAAATTTCACCTTCACATACCAACTGATCATTGGCTCAAGACTAATTCAACATTTGAACTGGTAGTTAGAGATAATTAAAAGCATAATTCTGTTTGCAGAGGTCTTATTCTTCCTCTCAAAGACTTTAAAATACCACCAAGGCCACCTGCATTCACCAACAGTAGTCCCTGATGTTAGTGTACCAAGGTTCTGAGCCATCAGCTGAGAAGCAGGAAGTAATATGTGCTTGCCACTATTTTCAGAGACAATAATGCTCCTGTTGTGGATGGCAGAGTCAGTGGTGTGGTAGCAAGACAATCCTGCATGTAAGAAAATCAGCCTGCACAACATAATTCTAATGGAATAACCCCATTTAATATGCCTCTAACAGGCTACATGTGAATATCTGTGTGCATTTAAAAATATTTGCTCCACGATGTCCACAAAGAAATATTATCTGATGTAAAACACTAGCTTCTGTCCCACAAGGTAATACTACCAATTAAATAAGCAGAAGTCAATGAGAATTATCTCATTAAGATATTCTTTTAAGGTACATCCAATAATTTCAGTTCACTCAAAAAGAAATAAAAATCTTTAAAAGGAGTGTTAAATACTTTAACATTGTGCCCTGGCTGGTGTGGGTCAGTGGACTGAGTGCTGGCCTACAAACCAAAGGGTTGCTAGTTTGATTCCCAGTCAGGCCACATACCTGGGTGGTGGGCCAGGTCCCCAGTAGGGGGCATGTAAGAGGCAACCACACATCAATGTTTCTCTTACTCTCTTTCTCTTTCCCTTGCCCTCTCTCTAAAAAATAAGTAACTAAAATCTTAAAAAATACTTTAACATTTCTCTTTATAAAAAGAGTAAAGATTAGAAAAGTTTTAAGATTAACAGAAAAATTATATAACGCAGAAATGGCAATCACTGGCCAGAGAATCTACTATAGTAAGCTATCATTATTTTGGGTTCTCTTAATAGAGTTTTCTTTCACATATTCCCTCTTTCTAGAGCCTCTAGTGAAGGTCACTGGGAAATTCAACTCCAATATTGTAACTGGCTTATAGGAAATACAGCAGAGTACAAGAGAGACAAATGCACATGTGGGAGGCAACGGCATGTTAGAACTTAGCAGAACTTAGTTAATGATGAGTAACTGAACAACCTCCAATTTATAACATAGTTTTCCTGGAAAGTAAAAAGCTTTACACCACATAAAATGGAAACAGAAAGTGAAGTTTCATGAAAGTTTTTACACACTGACTTGTCCATGGAGAATTTTTGCCTAATGGCAAGTCAAGGTATTGTCTTTAGACCTTGGTGCTTAGAAATCCAAATGCTATTGTTTTCTATGGGAAGCGTTCCTGCCTGGTTCTCTCAAACAGGAGATAAGAGGCTTCAGTGCATTGAATAGGCACCGGTCTTGTCCACACCACATCTGTTTCCCACCCTTTGTGAGGAACGTGGAGGCTTGCCCTGCCATGATGAAAAGGCAAAGTTCCTGGGGGCTCCTTGGGTAAGGCCCTTTCTTTTACCAATCCAGACATCAGAGGACAAGCAAATGAATTAAGTGAGGTTGGAAACCCCAGCCCTGAAGTTTGAGTCTTGATACAGTTCACTTAGATGAATAGACAAACACAGCTTATTCATTCTAGCAGTGAGGTCCTGACCAAAATTAGCAGCAAAGAGACATTCTTGAAGTTCTGCTTCCCAACTCTCTGAAATAACTCAACCTAACTCTTTCTAGGCCTACTTTTTCAGTACTTCTATCCATTCCATGAGTTGTTGATACCAATATGATGAATTGGTTACAATCAAAGAATCATTACTTACCTAAGGGGAAGCAAAATGTACCTAGAAAATTCAATACCTACTTAAAGGTACCCCAATTGATGTTAATATGAAGAATCAGGATATTGTTCTCACTTGGCTAAGCTTAAAAATAGGTTCATTTTAAATTATTCAACAATTATAGTTATTTTATAGGGAAAAACCAGTGAAAATTAATGGTAAAATGGTGTGCTAATTACTATGTAACTTTAATTAAAATTCTAAGCAATGCTAATGTTACTGGAGTAATCTAAAAACTGAATCATTCCATGAGCCATGTTATATTTATATTAGTCAAATTTAACACTCTCTCTTTAAGGTAATAATTCTCAGAAAGATACACTAAAGGAAAATTATTTAATTTACTAAGAGAGTAGCAATAATATATTATCACAGCAAATTTTAAGAACTTTCTGTGGAATCTACCTCTAAATTGCTAGTCAGCTAATTTATCTTCAGGTTCTCAATAAGAATTATTCAGGAATTTAATCACAAAAAAACATGATCCAATCTTTTATTCTCCCAACTTTATTGGTGTATAATTATATAGCATGATTTGATATATGTATACAATATGAAATAATCACCACACTCAAGCTAATTAACATATTCATCCCCTCACATACTTAACTTTTGTGTGTGTGTGATGAGAACACCTAAGATCTACCCTCTTAAAAAATTTCAAGTATAGACTTCCAGTTAAGATGGCAGCACAGGTAAACACAACTCACCTCCTCACACGGTCACATGAAAATTACAAGTAAACTACAGAACAACCATCACTCAGAGCTGCCAAAAATCAAGTTGAATGGAAGTCCGTCAACTACAGAAGGAAAGAAACCAGATCCATCCAGACTGGTAGGAGAAGTGGAGATATACTCATAAGAGAACAGACTGGTCCCACATCCATGTGTGGTGGATAAAAATTAGGGAAGGATAGCTGGGGAACAAGGAGGCCCAGCCCCACACCAGGCCCCCCAGCCCAGGGTTCCAGTGCCAAGCAGATAAGTCCCCATAACTTCTGGCTGCAAAACCCAGTGGGGATTGAGTCAGTGGAAGAAACTTCTGGAGTCCCAAACAGTTTCCCTTAAAGAACCCACACATGGACTTACTTAGACTCACTCCTTCTGAGCTCTAGCACTAGGGTAGCAGCTTAAAAGGCACCAGTGGCACACAGGGAGGAAATGAAGTGTATGGCATCAAGGCAAGAGCTGGGCAACAGCTTTCTCCCAGACAGAAAGGTGGACAGAGGCCAAGGTCCCTTTTCTGAGCATGCCCCCCACAGAGCCACAGAGCCAGCAGGCAAGTGCCATATCTAACACTCCGTCAACTTGCCTAACACTGTTTGCCCCACCCTGGAGATCCCCTGAGACTCTGGCCCACCCAAGATATGGGTCCACCCAAGCTATTAACAATGACTTTTCCATATGAATGGCTGGTCTTGGCTCATGTTTCACAACTTCCTAAATCCTATCAAACAAGCAACAGCTTACCTCAGTGAGCCCGAATCCCCCTTACCTCTTGCCAAGTGGCCCCAAGCATGATACTAGCAGCAGCCAGCCTAGATTCACAGCTTGGCTTCACCTGGGAATCTCCAAGCCTAGCACTAGTAGAAGCCATGTCTGATTGCTTTATAGCCCAGATAGGGTGGCCCTGGGCAGAACACAGGTGGGGGAAGACCCTGCCTGCACCACCCAGGAAATCCCAGAGCCTGTGAACCCATGGACAGCTACAGACCACCTCAGAGCACCACCACTCTGCCCCTGCACAGCTAATGTTCCAGGGCGGGCAGATGTAGGTAGTCAGTGATTACAGCCAGTCTTTGCAGCTGACTGGCCTGGGTAATTCCCTCTAATTGACCAACCAACAGCCATCAAGTAGTTTATTGTCCTCAACTACAAGAGGAAGGTAAACTCAGCTCACACAGAGGGTGCACTTCGAGTACCCAGCTTGGATGATAGGGGAGGCTGCGCCATTGGACCCTATAGGACATCTACTATTTTAGGTCACACTACAAAGACAGGGAGTCATAACAGCTCTACCTAACACATAGAAACAAATGCAGGGAGGCTGCCAAAATGAGGAGACAAAGAAACATGGCCCAAATGAAAGAACAGAACAAAAATTCAGAAAAAGAACGAAATGAAATGGAGATAAGCAATCTATAAGATGCGGAGTTCAAAACACTGGTTATGAGGATGCTCAAGGGACTTAGTGAGGACCTCAACAAGATCCAGTCAGAATTGAAGGATACACTAATTGAAATAAAGAGCAATTTACAGGGAAACAACAGTAGAGGGGATGAAGCCAAGAATCAAATCAATGTTTTGGAAAAGAAAAAAACAACCAACAAGAACAAGAAGAAAGAATTTAAAAAATGAGGACAATGTAAGCAGACTCTGGGACAATTTCAAGGGTTCCAACATTCACATCATAGGAATACCAAAAGGAGAAGAAAAGGAACAAGAATGCGGAAATCTATTTGAGAGAATAATGAAAGAAAAGTTCCCTAATTTGGTGAAGGAAATAGACATGCAAGTCCAAGAAGTACAGAGAGTCTGAAACCAGATGGATGCAAGGAAGCCCACTCTAAGACACATCATTAATTAACATGCCAAAGGTTAAAGATAAGGAGAGTATCTTAAAACCAGCAAGAGAAGAGCAGTTAGTTACCTATCAGGGAGTTCCCATAAGACCATCAGCTGATTTCTCAAAAAACTTTGCAGGCTAGAAGAGATTAGCAAGACATATTCGAAGTCATGAAGAGCAGGGACCTACAGCCAAGATTGCTCTACCTAGAAAATCATTTAGAATCAAAGGGCAAATAAAAAGCTTCCCAGACAAGAAAAAACTAAAGTTCATCATCACCAAACCATTATAATATGAAATGTTAAAGAAACTTATTTAAGAAAAAGAAAATGATCAAAACTATGAACAATAAAATGGCAGTAAAGATATATCTAGCAACAATTGAATCTAAAAAACAAACTACGTAAACAAGAAGGAAAGAGACACAATTATGGATACAGAGAGTGTTATGATGGTTGCCAGGCAGGAGGTGGGTATGGGGGAGTGGGTGAAGCGGTGAGGGGATTAATAAGTACAAATAGGTAGAACAGCCAGGGGGAAGTAAGGTACAGTATTGAAAATGAAGTAGCCAAAGAACTTATACGCATGACCCATGGACATGAACAATGGTGGGGGAATTGCCTGAGGGAGTGGGGGAATGCTGAGTGGAGGGGGACAAAGAGAAAAACAATTGGGATAACTGTAATAGCACAATCAATAAAACAAAAAATTTCAAGTATATTATACAGTACTGTTATTAAATAACTATAGTCACATTACTATACAATAGTTATCCAGAATCTTTTCATCTTGCATAACTGAAACTTTGTTTCCCCTTGAACAGCATCTCCGCATTTCCAACTCACCACTGGCCCTGGTAAACACTAAACGCTATTCTCTTCTCTGATTTCATGAGTTTGACTACTTTAGATTCCACGGGTAAGTAGGATCATACACTATTTGTCCTCCAGCATGTTTACTTTACTTAGCATAATGTCCTTCAGGTTGATCCATGTTGTTGCAAATAGTCATGTGTGTGTGACTTTTTTTATTCACTCAACTGACTGACATTGAAGTTTCTTCCACCTCTTGGTTAATGTGAAGGATGCTGACACTAACATGGGTCAATCTTTTTGAGATCCTGTGTTCATTTCCTTTGGAAGAATACCCAGAAGTGGGATCACTGGATCATAACATAGTTCTATTTCTATTTTTTTGAAGAATCTCCATACTGTTTCTCAAAGTGGTTGTAGTAATGTATGTAACCACCAACTGTGTACAAGTGTTCCCTTTTTACCACATCCTTGCCAAAACTTACCTATCATATTTCTGATAACAGACATCCTAACAGGTATGAGTTGATACTGTGATTGTGATTTGCATTTCCCCAATGATTAGTGAAGTTAGGCATCTTTTCATATACCTGTTGGTAATTTGTATGTCACCCCTGGAGAAATGTCTATTCAAGTCCTTTGCCCATTTTTAACAGGATTTTTTTTTTTTGGCTATTGAGTTATAGGAGCTCCTTATATATTTTGGATATTAACTCTGTATCAGATAGATGGCAAATATTTTCTCCCATTCTGTAGGTTGCCTGTTTTCTCTGTTGATTGGTCCTTTGTTATGCAGAATATTTTTTGTTTGATGCATCCATTTTTCTACTTTTGCTCTAGTTTCCTCCATTTTTGATGTCATATCCAAAAGAATTATTGCCCAGAGCAATATCATGAAGCTATTTCCCTCTTTTTCTTCAAGTACTTTTATAGTTTCAAGTCTTATGTTTAAGTCTTTCATTCATTTTGACTTGATTTTTGTTATTGGTATCAGAGAAGGGTCCAGTTCCATTCTTCTGTATGTGGATGTGCAGTCTTCCCAATATCATTTGCTGAAGACAATATCCTGTGCACATGTGTGTTCTTGGTCCCTTTGTCAAAGATTAACTGACTGTAGGTGCCTGGATATTTTTCTGGGTTCTCTATTCTGTTCCAATGGTCTATATGTCAGTTTTAATGTCAGCACTATACTGTTTTGATTACTGTAAATTTATAATACATTTTTATATCAGGAAATGTGATGCCACCAGCCTTACTTTTCTTTCTCAGAATTGCTTTGACTATCCAGGGTCTTTTTGGTTCCACATAAATTTTAGGACTGTCTTTTCATTTCTTTGAAAAATATTATTGGGATTTTGATAAGGATTTCACTGATTTTGTATATCATTTTGTATAGTGTGAGTATTCTAATATTAATTCTTCTAATCCATAAACACGGGATGCTTTTGATGTATGCCGTAATTTCCCTCATTAATGTTTTTAAATTTCCATTGTACAAATCTTTTACCTCTTTAGTTAAGTTTATTCCTAAGAATTTTCTTCTTGTTGTTAGCTGCAAATAGATTGTTTTTTAATTTCCTTTTTTGATAGTTTGTTTGTATATAGAAACATGATTGATTTTTGTATGCTGATTTTGTATTCTGCAACTTTGCTGAATTTATTAGTTCTAACAGTTTTGTTGTTGTTTTGTCCTTATTTGCTTTATATATTTAGGTGTCCTGATGTTGAGGCTATATATACTCATATTTGCTATATCTTCTTATTGAATTGACCCTTTTATCATTATATAATGACCTTTTTTGCCTCTAGAAACAGTTTTGGACTAAAAAGTCTATTTTGTCTGCTGTAAGTATAGACACCCTGCTTTCTTTTGGTTACCATTTGTATGAACTATCTTTTTCCATCCCTTCACTTTCTTTTAATTATTTTTACATTTTTTATTTTTATTGTATTTTTTCCATTACCATTTATCCCCCTTATATCCCATTCCTCACCCCACAATCCCCACACTGTTGTCCATGTCCATGAGTCCTTTTTCCTTTTTTGTTCAGTCCCTCCATTTCCTAACCACCTCCCCCAGAGCTGTCAGTCTGCTATCCATGAGTCTCTCTATTTTGCTTGTTCAGTTTGTACATTAAATTCTATGTGTGACTGAAATCATACGGTATTTGTCTTTCTCTGACTGGCCTATTTCACTTAGCATAATGTTCTCTAGATCCAAACATGCTGCTGCAAATGGCAAAATACTCTTCTTTTTATGGCCAAGTAGTATTCCTTTATGTAAATGTGCCATATTTGTTTTATCCATTCACTCTTGATGGAGATTTGGGCTGCTTCCATATCTTGGTGATTGTAAATAATGCTACAATGAACATAGGGATGCTTCTGCTCTGTCTAATTAGTGTTTTGGGTTTCATTGCATAAATTTGCAGAAGTGGAATTGCTGGATCATAAGGCAGTTCCATTTTTAATTTTTTACGGTACCTCCATACTGTTTTCCACAGTGGCTGCACCTATCTGCATTCTCACCAACAGTGCACAAGGGTTCCCCTTTCTCCACATCCTTGCCCAGCACTTGTTGTTTGTTGATTTATTGGTGATAGCCGTTCTGACAGATGTGAAGTGGTATTTCATTATGGTTTTAATTTGCATTTCTCTGATGATTAGTGACATTGAGCATCTTTTAATATGTCCATTGGCTATCTGTATATCTTCTTTGGAGAAGTATCTATATTCAGGGCCTTTGTCCATTTTTTAATTGGGTTGTTTGTTGGTATTGAGTTTTATGAATACTTCTAAAATTTATATCGAACCACAAAAGACTCCAAATAGCAACAGCGTCTTGAGAAAGAACAACAAAGTTTGAGGAATCACACTACCTAATATCAAATTATACTATAAGGCCACAGTAATCAAAACACCATGGTACTGGCATAAAAACAGACACATAGATCAAAGGAACACAGTAGAGAGCTCAGAAATAAACCCACTCTTACAGTCAATTTATATTTGACAGAGAAAGCAAGCAAAAACAAAGGGGTAAAGGTAGTTTATTCAATAATTGGTGTTGAGGAAATTGGGACAGATACATGCAGAAAAATGAAACTAGCCCCCCTTCTTATACCACACACAAGAATACATTCAAATGGATTAAAGGCTTAAATGTTAGATCTGAAACCATAAAAATCCTAGAAGAAAACTTAGGTGGTTAAAATCTTGGACATTGCTGATAGCAATATTTTTTTTCTGATACATCTCTTCAGGCAAGGGAAATGAGAAAAAATAAACAAATGGGACTATATCAAACTGCAAAGGTTTTGTACAACAAAGGAAACAATCAACAAAATAAAAAGGGAGTATGTTCTGAATGGGAGAATGTATTCCCTGATACATCTGATAAGGGGTTAACATTCCTTCACTTTCAGCCACTGTGAATCTTAGTTTGATAGCACATTAATGGGTCTTGTTTTGAAGCCCATTCAATCACTCTCTACCTTTTGATGGGTGAGTTTAATTCATTTACATTTAAGGCAATTGCACTTGTTGTTTTTTTCATTGTTGTTGTCTGTTTGGCAGTTGTTTTTGCCCTTCTCTTTGTCTTTTGCTATCCTCCTTTGTTATTTGATAACTTTTTGCAGTGACTTGTTTTGATTCTTTTCTCTTTATCTTTTGTGTTTCTATTATAAGTATGTTCTTTGTAGTTAGCTTTAATCTTGAACAAAGTATCTTATAGTTATAACTTCCTATTTTAAGTTGATAACCTATCTTCAATTGCATAAAAAACACTACAGATGAAGCACTTTGAGAGTACTTTATTATTTTTCAGTATTTATGCCCAATTAAAAAATATTTACTGGGATGGGAGTAAAGGACAGAAAACTGTACTTGAACAATGATTAAAATAAAATGAAAAAAAAGAATGATAACAACAGTGAAAAAATATTTTTAAAAATTGTCAATTATAGTTGACATACAATATTATATTAGTTTCACGTGACTAGATACATGTTTGGCCTCTATGTAAGAGTAACAGGGAGCCATCATGCAGTTTCCTATTTGTAGGACTCTTCTTTTAAAAATGTTATTGATTTATTTTTAGAGAGAGGGGAAGGGAGAGCGAGTGGAATATTGATGTGCAGAGAGAGACACATGGACCAGTGGTCTCTGGCATGCCCCAAATGGGGACCTGGCCCACAACCCAGGCATGCACCCCGAACAGGAATTGAACCTACCACCTGAGCTCTGTGGGACAAAGCCCATCTCACTGAGCCGCACCAGTCAGAGCCATGTGCTGGATTTTTAATCTTTCTTGTGCTTTTGCTTTTGTTGTTTTCACTGCCTCGAAAACCCATCTCTTCCCATATTAGCCTCCCAAATGTCTAAACAACTTTAAGGAATTAGTATAACTGTCACCACCTCCTTAAATCCTTCCTAGTTCATTCTCCTTTGTTTCAAACTGAATCCAATACAAGACCATCACAGCACCTGTGACACTTTATCACTCTTATTGTTTATATGTTTTTGCCCCCTGTGGGGGCAGGAACTAGAACAAATTTATCTCTGTATTCTTAGCATTAATCCCAGCATCCAGGACATGATTGTCAGACATGATTATGAAACTTAGTGAAAAAGTATCCATATGTTATAGAGAAGTGCAATGAAGTATGTAGGTTTCAGCATGATTTGCTTCAAAATAATACAGAAAAAAAACAAAGAAAAGAAACAAAGCCCTGGCCAAGTAGCTCAGATGGTTAGAGTGTTGTCTCCATACACCAAGGTCTGGGTAAAATCTCCTGTCAGGACATGTACAAAAATCAACCAAAGAATACATAAATAAGTAAAACAACAAATCAGTGCTTCTTTTTTTCTCTCTCTCCCCCCTTTTCTCTATCTAAAAATAAGAATAATAAAAAAAGCAAATGAGGACTTCCGGCAAGATGGAGGAATAGGTGGATGCACCGTACCTCCTCGCACAACCAAGATTAGAACAACAATAATTTACAGGAAGAATAACACTCAGAACTGACAGAGGATTTATCTGAATGGAAGTCGGACAGCCAAGAAGTTGAAGTAGACCCGTACATCCAGACTGGTCGGAGAAGACGAGCCGGGTGGGCGTGGGGCTGGTGCGGGTCGGCAGCGCATGGAGGTCGGGGAAAATTTGGCGCGAAATCAGCGTGACAGCCATCTGGGGCGCAAGAACGCAGCGGTGATCCCTGAGTATGCAAGCTGCGGCTGGTGGACCCAGTGGGGCAGCAATTGTGGACCAGGGCAGAGCTCGCAGCCCAGGATCCCAGAGAAGGGTCTGAGCCCAGGAGAACAGAACTACCACCATTGTTCCCTCCCGTCCCCGCTCCTGCCCCTGCCCCCACATATAACGTCACAATCTAGTGACTGGGGTGCCCAGCCCCAGTGAACACCTAAGGGTCCACCCCGCACCGTAACAACAGTGACCAGACCAGGAAAAAAAAAAAAGGAGAGACAGGGAAAGATATAAGGTATGTTTCCAACAGAACAGATCAGTCCCCCAGGACTCATCTTTTTGAGCGACCAAGAAATAGCCAATCTATCAGATGCACAGTCCAAAACACTGGTGATCAGAAAGCTCACGGAATTGGTAGATTTTGGGCACAATTTAGATGAAAGGATGCAGGTTACCATAAAAGAGATGCAGGAACATACGCGGAGGAGAGCCAATAGTGAAAGGAAGGAATCTGAGTCTCAAAACAATACAGTGGACCAGAAGGAAGATAGAATCAACCAAGCAGGAAAGCATGATGAAATAAGAATTCAAAAAATTGAGGAAAAGCTTAAGAGCATCCAGGACACCTTTAAACGTTCCAACATCCAAATTGTAGGGGTACCAGAATGGGAAGGGGAAAAGCAACAAATTGAGCACGTATTTGAACAAATAATAAAGGAGAACTTCCCCAATCTGGCAAAGGGAACAGTCTTCCAAGAAATCCAAGAAGCTCAGAGAGCCCCAAAGAAGTTGGACCCAAGAAGAAACACACCAAGGCACATCATAATTACATTAGCCAAGGTAAAAACGAAGGAGAGAATCCTAGAAGCAGCAAGAGATAAGAGGACAGTAACCTACAAAGGAGTTCCCACCAGACTGTCAGCTGATTTCTCCAAAGAGACCTTATAGGCAAGAAGGGGCTGGAAAGAAGTATTCCAAGTCATGAAAGACAAGGACCTACATCCCACATTGCTCTATCCAGCAAAGCTCTCATTTAGAATGGAAGGGAAGATAAAGTGCTTTTCAGATAAGGTCAAGTTAAAGGAGTTCATCATCACCAAGCCCTTATTTTATGAAATGCTAAAGGGTCTTATCTAAGAAAAGAAGATAAAGAAAAGACATGTATAGTAAAATGACAGCAAACTCACAATTATTAACAACCACACCTAAAGCAAAACCAAAAGAAACTAAGTAAACAACTAGAACAGGAACAGAACCACAGAAATGGAGGGCACATGGAGGGCTAGCAGCAGGGGGGTGGGAGGAGGAGAGAGGGGAAAAGATATAGAGAATAAGTAGCATAGAATGTAGGTTGAAAATAGATAGGGGGAGGGCAAGAATAGTATGGGAAATGTAGAAGCTAAAGAACTCTTAAGTATGACACATGGACATGAACTAAAGTGGGGGAACATGGGTGGGAGAGGGGGTACAGGGTGGAGGGGAGAGAAGGGGGAAATGGGACAACTGTAATAGCATAATCAATAAAATATATTTTAAAAAAAAGCAAATGAAAAATAAAATGATGAAACAAATTAACTGTTCTATCTGTGTGATGAGTAATTATGTTTTATAATACAATTATTTCTTTGTGCATAATTCAAAATTTCTTAATAAAAATTAAAATATTGAATATAACAGCTTCAGAATCTTTTTTATAAATATGGACTAAATGCTAAAAATGGAAATACATGAAAAAATATTTTTTAAAGACACATTTTATTGATTACGCTATTACAGTTGTCCCAATTTTTCCCCCTTTGCCCTCTTTCACCCAATACCCCTCTTCTCTCCAGCAATCCGTCGCTTAGTTCATGTCCATGGGTCATGCATATAAGTTCTTTGGCTTCTCCATTTGCTATACTACTCTTAATATCCCCCCATCTATTTTGTACCTACCAATTATGCTTCTTAATCTCTGCACCTTCTCCCCCCCAACACCACGTTCTCCTCCTTCCTCCCCCCTCCCCAGCTGATATGCTCCAAATTATCTCCGTATCTATGATTCCGTTCCTGTTTTGGTTATTTGCTTAGTCTGTTTTTCTTCGATTCAGTTGTTGATAGTTGTGAATTTGTTGCCATTTTAATGTTCACAGTTTTGATCTTCTTTTTCTTAAATAAGTCCCTTTAACATTTCATATAATAACCAAGCCATATAATAATGGCTTGGTGATGATGAACTCCTTTAACTTTACATTGTCTGAGAAGCACTTTATCTGCCCTTCCATTCTAAATGATAACTTTGCTGGACAGAGTAATCTAGATTGTAGGTCCTTGCTTGACATCACTTTGAATACTTCTTGCCAGTCCCTTCTTGCCTGCCAAGTTTCTTTTGTGAAATTAGCTGATGCTCTTATGGGAACTCTTTTGTAGATAACTGTCTGCTTTTCTCTTGCTGCATTTAAGATTCTCTCTTTATCTTGAACCTTTGGCATTTTAATTACAGTGTGTCTTGCTACAGTTCTCTTGTGTCCAACTTGTTGGAGACTATCACTGATTCCTGGACTTGTATAATTATTTCCTTAGCCAAATTAGGGCAGTTTTCTTTCATTATTTTTTAAATAAGTTTTCAATTTCTTGCTCGTCCTCTTCTTCTGGCACCCTTATGATTTGGATGTTGGTATGTCTGGAAATGTCCCCGAGGGTCCTTATACTAGCCTCATTTAAAAAAAATTTTTTTTTTGTTATTCTGGTTAAATGCTTTTTTCTACTTTGTGTTCCAAAGTGTTGATTTCAATCCCAGCTTCTTCCCATCCACTCATGGTTCCCTGTAGATTTTTCTTTATTTCACTTAGTGTGACCTTCATTTTTTCCTTTGTGTTGTTGCCATACTCAATGAGTTCTTTGACTGGATATCCTGATCACCAGTGTGTTGAACTCTGCATCTGACAGGCTGATTATCTTCATTTCATTTAGTTCTTTTTCTGGAGTTTTGTTCTGTTCATTTGGGCCATATTTCCTTGTCTCAATTCACCAGTCTCCCTATGTTTGTTTCTGTATTTAGGAACAGCTGCTTTGACTCCCTATCTTAGTAGTATGGCCTATTGTAGAAAAGGCACTTGTGAATTCTGTAGGGCAGAGCCTTAGGTAATTTTCAGGGCAGGGCAACCCACTTCACCTCTTTGTGGCTCTGTGTGGTGGGAGAGTTTGAAGAGGGGACAATGCCTCTGCCTGGCTTCTGGAGGTTTGTCCAGCACTCACCCCATTTCCAGTCACTTTGCCCACTTCCTATATGCAACAGGCACCCTTCCAGCTTTAGCCCTGGTGGTGAATCCCAGGGAGGGTGGGTGTGCATATGTTCTAAGTCCATGTGGGCCCTTTAAGCTGAGTCTCCTGAAAACCTAGGTTTCTTTGACCGCCCCAACCCTGACTGGTTTTTACAGCCAGAAGTTATGGGGATTTATCTTCCCAGCACTGGAACCCTAGACTATATGGTCTGGCCTGGGGCTGGATTGCTCACTCCCAAGGTATCCCTACAGATTTTCATCCACCGTACATGAATGTGGGATCATCTGTTTCGCCACTGGTGCTGCCTCTCCTTGCCACACCACATCTCCACACCTCTCTGCCTGACTCCGCCACTCTGCCCCTTCTACCCATCTGGATGTACGTGGCTTCTCCAATCCTTGGTTGTTGGACTTCCATACAGTTCAATTTTCTGACAGCTCTGGGTGTTATTTTTTTTTGAGATATAGTTGTAATTCTTTCTATGGTTATACACAGGGAGGCAAAGTGTGTCTACCTATATATACCTCCATCTTGACCATAGGTCAATAATAATATTTATATATAAATATTAATATTGTATTAATTATAACTAGTAATTTAGGGGGGCTTCCTTTTCTCACGTACTCAATGTGAAAAATTTACTAAATAAGAATGCCCAAAGTGAGTCTTTTTTCTATTCTAATGAGTCTCTTGTATGAAATATTGTATTGTATTGCCAACTGTTGCTACTAGGTCCCTGGCCTCATATAAGAACATCTGCTCTATAGGAGAATCTGCCAACAGTTTTAGTCAGACATCCTGACTAAAGGCAATGAGATGGCAACCATACCAAATTAATATCCATTTCTGTTGTAATATCTAATTTCCCACAAATACGAACAAAGTACAACAGACATGGTTTTATCTAATGATCTGATACCTGGCCTTTTTCTCTTCTGGATGCATTTTACTGACTTTTCTGTTCATACATAGGTAACATAGTATGTAACATATATTAATGTGATCATAATTTAATATTTTAATGACAACAGTTACCTACCTATATCTATCTATAAATAAATAAAATTTATCTATCATAATTTGTCTACTATTAGCTGGCCATGATAATACCACTCTACTCTGTTTCTAAGATCCATACCATTCATCCTAAACCTTCTGAACCAGGATGCCGTAGCATCATTGACTTATGGTTTGCAGGCTGATAATCACAACATCACTATTTACCATGAATGACACAAAAACTTGGCTGCTGAACTGTCAAATGACCTAGTTTCAGCAATTCATGATTCTTCACTTTTATTTACTCTTCCATTTCCTCACTAGGGGACTCAATATGACATGTTACTGTCCCTATAATGTTTCAAATTATGAATAGAAAAATTCATTATGTGGATTAGGAAAAGGCTACCAAGAAAAATGCCTTATTATGCATTTTCTTGCTGTTATCATAACAAAGGTGTTTAGCTCTGGCATGCTGTTCTGAGGCTGTGTATTCCTGAGGCTAGACCTGTATAAAGGTCTACACCTGCGGATGAGGAGAAAGGTGCCCTCCCCCATATGGCACTCTTTAACAATGTGATTGATGTCGATCTGTTCCCATCACTAGCTCATTAACCCTTTATAAAAAAGAGACTATGCCTTAGTCTTCTTCTCTGTACTTTCAGCTATTCTCAAGCACAAAAATATACATTTAAACAAATGTTTACTGAATAAAACTGAATTAAAAATGAAAAGTTTACCCATCTATTAGCATGAATAAATGTATGATAAAATTTTTAGCAGCCATAAACAGAATATATTTTATAATCCTGAGAAAATTTCCATATATTGAGTCAAAATATATAATTGACATATTAAGCTTGTTTGTATTTATTTTACTGAATGAAATTTAATATATAAATAAAATGAAGTTAAAAGTATAGAAATGAAATAAAATCTAACTATACTAAAAAGTTCAATAAAACTATGAGAATAAAACTATAATAATGCTATATTTTCCAATGAAATAACATTATTCCTAATCATAATTTTTAGAGATGTAAAACTATTCATTTTTTTAAAAAACTCCACCAACCATAACTCCATCAATCATTCAAATGTACCTTTGTCAATGCTTAGTAAAATACCCTAAAATAGAATTACATCCTATAAATGAGGAAGAGAATTGCAGTTAAGAGTGACATTAAGTAGCAGGTAACCATGTATCTTTCCCTCATGCATGTGGTATATACAAGTCCATATCATGATTATAAATATTAATCCAGCTGCCATTTAGAAACCAGATTTCAAAGTTAACTTCTTGACACTCAGGAATAATACAATCGAGTTCAAACTCATTGCTTGATCTGTGGTTTTTGGACATGATGAGGTAAAACATTTCAAATTCACTATCTTTCCGAATGAACTTATTAAGGAGATTGTAATATTTCTGTAAGGCCAAACAGAGAAATAATCTTTGGATGCCTTCCTCATCCTGGCTGTATTATACATGATGCTATTTAATACCCATAATAATTCATAAGGTGAATATCATGTCCATTTCACAAATAAAGAAAAAGAGGCTCTAAAACATTAAGTCTGAGCTTAAATAATGAAGTATAGAGCTAGTATATGAACACGGTCCTGCTTTGCAAGAAAGCTCTAAGATGCTCCTGTACTACGTCACACAAATTATACTATTACCTAAACTACAAAATGTTCAGATTTTATGAGTATTCAAAGATATAATTAAAACATACTCTACCAGTAATTCAGAAACACATTTAACCACTGAGAAATATATGAAAAGAATAACAAGTGACAAAGGATTTAAATCACCCAAGAAAGATGATCAACATAATATAGAAGAAAATATTACATGCCTCATGTTTAATTTAATACTCCTCTTCTGACCTCCTCCTTTATATATTATAAATTTAATCTTCTCAAGGCCACTGTTATCTTCTCAGGATTAACAAAGGGAATTTCAACGCCCAGCTTTGATGCAAGCCTTCCTAATTCTTGGTTTAAAAAAAATCTCAGCAACATAAGAAGGAAAATGTGTCCACTCTTTCCCGACAGCTCAAAACCAGAGTATTCTGTACTTAAAGATGATTCTGATAGCAGTGAACTGTGAACATTTTGAAAGAAATGGCTGTTACTCTTCTGTTCAATATTCTTGTAACAGTTTTTGTGCAAATAAATCTTGTAAGACATAGATTTACAACCATCCAGAAATTGCAGCCATGTTATGGGAAAGCAAATCTTTAACTTCTAGATCTAAGAAAATAGTCTAATTCTGACCAGTGACCATAATTTTTTATTTGCTGCTTTAGTAATATTGTTTTAGTTAAAATCACCCTAAAGGTATTAAAAACAATTGTAAAGTTTCTTTGCAAAATCTAGAGGATCAGTGATACTTTTCTATCACAGAAGCATGATAAAACAATAATTTGTAGGTTCTTTTGCATACTAAAATGTTTGAGTCTTCATTTCCTTTAAATTATCAAAAGCAAAAAATTATGATACATTCAAACTGAATTCTTCAAATGAAAATATCTCTCTGACTAAATGAAAACTGATTTCATAATTATTTTAAGACAGTTTAGACAAACTACCAAGATTATCTGCAAAAGAAAAATTCAAGTATCTTCTTAATCTTTCAGTTGCAAAGTAATAACCAAAAATCTTTATTGTTTGGCTCTTGATATTTTTCTCCCTGCTTATAGAAGAAAATGGCTAAAGAAGGTGTTAATCTGCCCCTAAATAAGTGATACTCCATAGGACAAACTCTGAAATATTAGAAAAATATAAGAAACAAAATATGAACATAATTCTTTTCATTAAGATACAAATTTCCATAAAGCATTACATTTTTATGTTCCTTAATAAAACTTTACTTAAAAATCATCTTCTATACTTACTTAGTCAACCTGAAAACTACATGTTAATTACAAAAGGAATAATAGTAACTATACAGAAGAGAAAAACATCTTAACCAAGTGACTAAAATTAATATCACTACTATAAGGTCCACAACAGACTTCATGTACCTCTGGATGTAATATCCTGAAGACATACCATTTATGTTGTAATCCAGCCACAAATGGATAAACTCATTCTAATCACAGGGAGAACAAACAACCAAAAATTCAGGAACATTCTATAAAATTACTAGCCTGTATTCTTCAGAAATGTCAGTCAAATGTGAGGCAAACCCTGAAAAACTATTCTAAGCTAAAAGTGACTGAAGAGACTGACAACCAAATTCAAACATGATTTTGGACTGGATCCTTACCAGAAAAACAAAAGTTGCAATAAAAGAGATTATTTGGACAATTGATGAAAGTGAAATACGAGTTATAGACAAGATGAAGGCATTATATCAATTTAAAATTTTAAATTGAAAGCTGAACTATGGTTATTTAAGAGAATATCTTTGTTAGTAGGAAAGACACACTGAAGTATTATGGAGTAAAGAGGCATATGTATGGAAACGGTCAGGTGGTTTAAAAATAATACATCTGTATATACAGACAGAGGGAGAGAACTAGGACATTATGACAAATGTGGCAAAATGTTGGAAAGTGGTGTATTTAGGAAAAGGCATATGGGAATTATTTTGTACTGTCCTTGTAACTTTTCTGAAAGTTTGAAACCATTTCAAGAATAAAAAGTAAAGTCATCCTTTAAATATTGATATGAGAAGATTTTCACCATAAGCAATTAATTGACAAAATCAAGTTTGACAAAACGGTATGATTAGTACCAGTGCTTTGAAGAGTGACAAGTTAAAGAGCTTGTACCAGAATGTAGGTCAATACATGGCTTTCTTCATCAAACGAAGTCTTGCTAGAGAAAAGAGCAATACTGAGCTGTGCTTAGTAATATTCAGGCACAACCTGGTAACAAAGAGTTGGTGCACTGGCACTTAACCTTTAGTAGTACGGGTTTTAAAGACCATCTTTCTGCAATTAATCAATCAATAACTAGATAAATACTTTTAAAATTGTACCTATGCATTTGAAAGGATATACACCAAATTACAACACAGCAGTTAACTCTGGGTAGCACAACTGAGGATGATTTTTATTTTCTTCCTATATCTTGTAATATTTCTACAATGTTCATGGACTACTTTTATAATAAGAAAAATGAAAGTAAACTTTAAAAAACAGAAGCGAAAGACACCTTAATAGCAGGCAAATAGATCTCTTAGAACTTGAAACATGTTAAATTAAAACATGACACGTTGTTACATTCACATACTTCCAAAAATTTTCCAAAAGGGTCTCACTTACAGCTGATCTTGAAGCTCTACAATTATGTATTCTAACTGTTCCTTTTCCAATTTATGGGCCAGATCAGAATCTTCAATCCTTTGTAGTAGTGTTTTATTCTGGGAGACAGATTCGGACAGCTGGTTCTCTCGAAGTCTCAGGAGTTCTTCAAGATAACCCTGGAAATACAGATCAGCAAGATACAGCCAACTGTAAAATTGTAATATATATTCATATCTGTACTGTAGTAAAATGATTATAGAGTATCACTGATTAAATAGTAAAAAATAATTGTTTTAATTGAATACAAAAAATTAACATATGTTCATTATTTAAAGCTCTTCTCTAAGATTCATTATAATGGTTTTATAATTTAAGGTACAATTTAGTTAAAACATTATAATTTCTGAGCTCTACAACAGTGAAAAAATACTCTACATGCCTTCTAGTTTCAAAATGCAGACCTAATTACAGAATAACCAACTAAAAAACTGTTTCTATGTGGTTATTTTTTCAAAAACAGATATTAACATTTTAGCTTTAACAGATCAGTGGAAAGCAGTACAATGTTTTGGTTAGGCCTGCAGGCTTAGGGAGTGTCTAGTGTCCATGCATTCCAGTTGTACTAGTTGCCAACTATGAATGCATCCTTGGGCAAGTTAATCTCTCTGTGCTGTAGTTTCATCATCTGAAAGCGAGGACAGTAAGTGTGCCTAGTTGGGAAGATTAAACAAATCAGCATAAGTAGAATATTACCTAGTACACCGAATGCAATGTATAATTCCTAGCTACTGTTATTAGGAAACACCTAATAGATAACAAGACTTCTTGAACTGATCCTCTATTATCTTTTCACTCATTCACTGTTTCTTTGTCCTTTTATTCTGCTTTCTGACAGACTCCATTGAATTTATCCTCCAAACTCTTAAACTGAATTTTTGAATTCAGGAAACCTTAATTTTAATTTCCAATAACTCTATCATGTTTGCTGATGATTCCTTTCTCATAACATCCTACTTTTTAGTTGTAATGTGCTTACAAATTCCTCTTGGGTATAATTTGAATCTTTTTTTCTTAATGTATTAGTTTATTCCAATATGTTATCCTACTCAACTGTCATTAACAAAGTATTTTAACTAATTTTGCTTTATGCTACATGTTAATAGAAGTTAATACCACTCTCCCCTCATTAAGTTTCTCTTTCAGATTTTTTCTCCAATAATCCTCAAAATTGTTTTGCAAATTAAAGATTCTACTTCTTTTAACTGCAACTTTGGAAACATGTACATGTACATTAAAATATGTGACTACATTTTTCACTATAGTACAAAGACCTCAAATGGCTTTAGCTTCAGTCGTCCTCTCTTACCTTTCCTGATACTGTTAGAGGTTTAGTTCCCTTTGGTTTCCCAGTGGAGGGCCGCAGTCAGCTTATACAGCTCTCAAGAGCTGATTGTTAAATTTCAGAAATTTTCTATGCAGTTGTTAAACACTGCTATTATTAAAAATTAAATTATATAGACATACTTTAGTAAATTATATTAAAAGCAACAAAATAAACACTCAAAACTCATCACTACTTCAGTATTTTACCATCTTTTACTATAATCTGTGCTCTTCAGGTCGCTGCCATCTGTTGTATCTGTCTACATGATAGATACAAGGGTGGTATGCTACGGGGCACCTCTTCCCAGTTCTGCATCCAGAACTGGGCCATGATGGGAGTGTTCACCCCAGAGAATTGTCAAATGCTACAAATCAGGGCTTCTCTATTTCCTCTACAAAAGTCAGTTTGTTAAACATATCTCAGCACACCAATGACACCCCATATTGGTCATTAATATAGTCATTTTGTTTCATGTAGTCAAGTTTTATTTACCAATTTCTGTGCTTAATCTGTCAGTTTGCACCTCATTTCTGCTTTCTAGGTTCAGTCTCCATCTTTAATGATAGTGGGCCTAGATCTGCTGTTTCCCTGTTGGTATTAAAACACAGGTACCTAAATTAAGGGAGTGGCTGCTCACCACACTAGAGGGCTTCAGCGGCTCACCTCATGACTTACTCCTTTTGCTTTTCAGGGTCTCTATTTTTCCAATACTTAGTGAGCTCTTATTTTTTGAGAGAGTAGCTCTGCATGAAGCTCTTTAAAATTGTATTCTACTCAGCATTTTCATACCTTTACAATGTAAAGGCTTTCAGATTATATTAGTCTGAAATCTTGCTGGTATAAGAAGTCTTCTTTAATAGGGTATTAAATTTTCCTCCATACACATTATACACATTTTTATAGCTATTATAAATAGGATCCTCTTCTGTATATTTTCTATCCAGTAGCTGTTTGTCTATATAAACTTTATTCACATTTGTAAATTCACTTTGTAAGCATTTTCCTCAGTGTATTTTTATTGTTTCAATACTTCTATTGTTAACTCCATCAGGTTTTTCCTATATAAATTATCTATGAATAAAGACAATTTGAAAGGACGGGTAGAAGAGAAAATAGATAATACAGTAGAAAAAAGAGAGATTACAACTTCTCAAGATAATAGAGTTTATTTTCCTTTCTGTTATATACTATACTTGGCCAAGTACAATGCTAAACATACAAAAGCTGCTAAAATAACTGATTAAAAAAGAACAAATGAAAGGGAGCACGATGGCGGAGGTGTGAATGGAAGTCAAATAACCTCCTCCCAGGACCAATCTGGAATTACAATTAGATTGTGGAGAAATCACCTGGAACAAACAACTTAACAATAGCAAAAGAGAAGACTTATAACTCAGACAGACAGAAAAATCAGCTTCAGCACAACCTGACTGGTAAGGAGTGCAGTAGAGACTCCAGAAGGCTGGCTGGGCACCCATAGGCAGCAGTGCCAGAGGGATAATTAAGTGGCTGGTTGGATCCCCTTGAGAAGACTAGGGCCTAAAGCCTAAGCTGGGATCCCCAGCCTACAGCACTAGAACCCAAAAGTACACAGATAACAACCATCAGCAATAAGTGGAAAGGGTTGCTTTCTGCCGGAGACAGATGGCTGGAGATGCAAAGAACCATTTAAAGGGCCAACACACAAATTTTCATTTGCAGCCACTTACCTGGGGATCTAGCAAAGGCGGGGACAGAGTGGGCTAGAGATGCCTGAGGAGAAACAGGATGGAAGCTTTGGGGAGAGAGATGAGAGAGGAGACCCTGGGATCCTAGTGCTGAGTCATCCCCCATACAGCAGCAGCCATCCTGTTCGAGCAGACCACTCCTCTCAGAGCAGCAGCTGCCTGAGGGGAAACAATAGCCCCTATCCCAGGAGGGATTCTGCCCCACCCCATGGTGCTTAAGCCCACTAAGTGACTAGATTAACAACTGAAGGAGACAGCCACAGACAGTAGATCCCTGCCAGGCTGCCTAAGGTCAGACAGGGTCAATATCTGACATCACCAGAGGTGGATCCAGAAAGGAAAAACAGTGGTAAATACTAGAGGCTACCGAGACAAAATCCACTATGGTTTTCTCCACGATTAGTGATATTTTCTATCTTGCATAGCTTTCTAACATTCATTTCTTGTTCAGCAAGTTTGTGTATATTAAGTCACTAGATTTTATACTGTAGTTTCTTTCTCGCCTTTCTTATAATAGTCTTAATCTCTTTACACCTTCGTTAATAGTGGTTCATTTGCTATTGATAGTGGGATTCGGGGGGGGGGGGGGATTTTTGCTGACTTGGGTTTCTTTCCTGGGCTTTGTGGTTTTGTTCTGGCAGCACCTACACAACAGCATATGAGACATGGAGGGCAGAGTGACCCTTAGTCAACCAGCTAGAGGGAAGGACCCACCAAAGAATGACCCAACAACAATCAAAACCCAATTACATCCAGAGAGCCAACATAAATGGCATAAAGGGCAGCTCAAGAGCATCAAGTTCAGGAGACCAAGGAGACTGCACCACTGACTCTCACAGGTCTCCTACCATGAAAGTTCACACCACAAACTCAGGGAGTTAAAACAGATCAATTTAAGAAGCAGAAGCAAACAAAATGAGTCTCCCAAATAACAGGAAGACAAAAAAAACAACTCCCAATCAAAAGGAATGGAGGAATCCTCAGAAAGACCACTAAGTGAAATAGAGGCAAGTTAGCAATCAGATATTGAGTTCAAAACAATGCTAATAAAGAAGCTCAATGAGTTCAGTGAGAATTACCAAATACTACAGGGAAGCTACAAGGAACTTACTGCAAACTATATCAGCATGAAAAAGGACACAAAAACTATCAACAAGAGCCAAGAGGAAATAAAGAATACAAGTTCTGAATTGAAGAACACAACAGAAGGAACTAAAAGCAGGCTAGATGAAGCAGAGGATCAAGTCAGCAAGCTGGAGAACAAAGTAGAAAAAAAACCTCCCAGAAAAACCAAGAAAAGGAAAAAGGACTCAAAAAGAATGAAGAGGGGTTACAAGAACTGCAGGACAACATGAAACTTAATAATAGCTGTATAATAGGGATACCACAAGGAGAAGAAGGGGAACAAGGGATAGAAAACTGTTTGAAAAAGGAATGATGGAAAACTTCCCTAATTTGATGAGAAAGAAAGTCACACAAATCCAGGAAGCACAGAGGGTTCCAATCAAGAGGAACCCAAAGAGGCCCACTCCAAGACATATCATAATTAAAATGGCAAAATTCCAAGAAAAAGAGAGAATCTTAAAGGCAGAAGGGAGAAATAGGAAGTAACAAGGGAGCCCTGATAAAGCTAGCAGCTGACTTCTCAGTGCAAATGCTCCCAGCCAGAAGAGAATGGCAAGAAATATTCCAGTAATGAAAAACAAAGTCCTGCAACCAATATTACTCTATCCAGCAAGGCTCTCAATTAAAATGGAAAGCAAAATAAGGAGTTTCCCGGATGAAGAAGTCTGAAAGAACACACCTACACCAAACAAGCACTGCAAGATGTGCTAAAGAGACTACTTTAATAGAAAGAAAAAGAATGAGAGGGAAAGGAACACAGGTACAAAGGGGATAAAATGGCAATGAATAAGTACCTACCAATAATAACATTAAATCTAAATGGACTAAATGCTGCAATCAAAAGATACAGGATAGTTGTATGGATAAGAAAGCATGACCCACACATATGCTGCCTACAAGAGACCCACATCAGAACTAAAGACCTACACAGACTGAAAGTGAACGGTTGGAAAAAAATATTCTAAGCCAATGGAAAGGGGAAAAAAGCCAGGGTAGTAACACTTATATTAGACAAAAAAGGTTTCAAAAGAAAGGCCATAAAAAGAGACACAGAAGGACACTTCATAATGCTCAAGAGAAGAATCCATTAAGAAGACATAAACATTATAAACATATATGCACCCAACATAGGAGCACCCAAATATACAGGGAAAATCTTGGAGGACTTTGACAAAGACACTGAGAGCAACACATTTATACTAGGAGATTTTAACACTCTACTGTCAAAAATGGATAGATCTTCCAAACAAAATATCAACAAGAATATTACAGCATTGGACAATGCCTTAGATCAAATGGACTTAACTGATATATATATAGAACCTTTAATCCCAAAGAAGCAAAATACACACCCTTTTCAAAGGCACATGGAACATTTTCAAAGACAGACCACTTGATAGGACACCAAACAAGCCTCAACAAATTCAGGAATTTTGAAATCATATCAAACATTTTCTTGGACCACAATGGCCTGAAATTAGAAACCAATCTCAAGGAAAAAGTCTTGAAAACACTTAAATCTGTGGAGATTAAAAAGCCTGCTATTAAACAATGAATGGGTTAATAATGAGATCAAGGAGAAATCAAAATGTTTCTGGAAACAAATGAAAATGAACTCACAACAGTCCAAAACTTATGGGACACAGCAAAGGCAGTCCTGAGAGGGAAGTTCATAGCAATATAAGCTCACCTAAAAAAGACATAAACATTTCAAATAAACAACCTAACACTACATCTACAAAAACTGGAGGAGGAACAACAAACCAGGGTCAGAGTGAGTACAACAGCGGTGTCAAACTCATTTTCACTGGGGGCCACATCAGTGTCGTGGTTACCTTCAAAGGGCCAAATGTAATTTCAACTCCTTAACAGTTAAGGAGTGGTTACATTTATACAGTCCTAAAATTGCATTTGGCCCTTTGAAGACAACCATGAGGCTGATGGGGCCCTCAGTGAAAATGCATTTGACATAGAAGGAAGGAAATAACCAAGATCTGAGCAGAATTAAAGGACACAGAGACTAAAAGAACAACTCAAAGGATCAATAAATCCAGGAGCTGGTTCTTTGAAAAGATAAACAAAATTGACAAGCCTTTAGCCAGACACATCAAGAAAAAAAGACAGAGGACCTAAATAAACACAATCAGAAATTAAAGAGGAGAGATTACAACTGACACCACAGAAATACAAAAGACAGTAAGAAATTACTATGAAGAACTAAACTATACACCAAGAAATTTGAAAACCTAGGTGAAATGGACAATTTTCTAAAAAATGTAATTTTTCAAAACTGAATCAAGAAGAAACAGAAAGCCTGAATAAATCAATAACAGCTGGTGAAATAGAAGCAGTAATCAATAAACTCCCAGCACACAAAAGCCCTGGACCAGATAGTTTCACAGAAGAATTTTATAAAACATTTAAGGAGGAGCTAACCCCTATCCTTCACAGACTATACCAAAAAATTCAAGAAGAGGGAAAACTTCCAAACTCTTTTCATGAAGCCACCATCATCCTAATCCCAAAACCAGATAGAGACAACAAAGAAAGAAAACTACAGGCCAACATTGCTGATGAACATAGACACTGAACTCCTTAACAAGATATTGGCAAACCACATCCAGCAATATATTACAAAGATCACAGACCATGATGAAGCAGGATTCATCCCAGGAATGCAAGGATGGTATAATATTTGCAAATCAATAAACGTAATACATCACATAAAGAAATGGAAAGAAGAAATCACATGATCATATCAATGGATTCAGAAAAAGCATTTGATAAGGTACAGCACCCATTTATGATAAAAACACTCAGCAAAGTGGGAGTACAGGGAACATACCTCAACATAATGAAGACCATATATGAGAGACCTACAGCCAGCATCATACTCAAAGGGCAAAAACTAAAAGCTTTCCCACTAAGATCAGGAAAAAGACAAGGATGTTCGCTTTCACCACTTCATTTAACATATTATTGGAAGTCCTAGCCACAGCAATCAGACTAGAAAAAGAAAGAGAAGGCATCCAAATAGGAAAGGAGGAAGCAAAACAGTTATTATCTGCAGATGACATGATTGTATATATAGAAAACCCTACAGACTCCACCAAAAAACTACTCGAACTTCTAAGTGAATTTGGCAAAACAGCAGGACACAAAGTCAATATTCAGCAATAGAAGGCATTTTTCAACACCAACAATGAAATATCAGAAACAGAAATCAGGAAAAAAGTCCCATTTGCTACAGCAACAAGAAAAATAAAGTACCTAGGAATGAACCTAACTAAGGAGGTGAAAGACCTGTACTCAAAAAACTACACAATACTGAAGAAATTAAGGAAGATGCAAACAAATGGAAGCATATACCGTGTCCATGGACTGGAAGAATTAACATCATCAAAATGTCCATACTACCCAAAGCAATTTAAGATTCAATGCAATTCCTATTAAAGTACCAATGACATATTTTACAGTCATAGAACAAACATTTCAAAAATTTTTATGGAACCATAAGTGACCCTGAATAGCCACAGTAATTTTGAGAAAGAAGAACAAAGTAGGAGGTATCACAATACCTGATATCAAATTATACTACAAGGCCACTGTAATCAAAACAGTCTGGTACTAGCATAAGAACAGACACATAGCTCAATGAAATAGAATAGAGAACCCAGAAATAAACCCAAGTCTCTATGGTCAATTAATATTTGAAAAAGGGGGCAGAAGCATAAAATGGAGTAAAAATTTCCACTTCAATAAATGATGTTGGGAGAGCTGGACAGCTACATGCAAAAAAAATGAAACTTGACCACCAACTTACATCATACACAAAAGTAAACTCAAGATGGATGAAAGACTTAAACATAAATCGCAACACCATTAAAGTCCTAGAGGAGAACACAGGGAGGAAAATCTCAGATATTCCACACAGCAATATTCTCACTGATATGTCCCCTAGTGTGAAGGACATAAAGGAAATAATAAACAAATGGGACTTCATCAAAATAAAAAGCTTCTAAATGGCGGAAGAAAACATCAGCAAAATGAAAAGGGAACTAACTCTATGGAAAATATATTTGCCAATGATACCTTGGACAAGGATTTGATCTCCAAAATATATAAAGAACTTACATGATTCCACTCCAGGAAGACAATCAACCCAATTAAAAAATGGGCAAAGTACATGAACAGACACTTCTTCTGGAGGACATACAGAGGGCCAAGAGACATATGAAAGGATGCTCAGCATCACTAGCTATCAGAGAGATGCAAATTAAAACCACAATGAGATACCACTTCATACCAGTCAGAATGACCATTATAAGAACAAATCAACAAACAACAAGTGCTGGCAAGGTTGTGGGGAAAAGGGAACCCCAGTACACTGTTGGTGGGAATGCAGACTGGTGCAGCCACTGTGAAAAACAGTATGGAATTTCCTCAGAAAACTAAAAATGGAACTGCCTTTTGACCTGGCAATTCCACTGCTGTGATTATACCCTAAGAACCCTAAACCACCAAACCTAAAGACCCTATGTACCCCAATGTTCATAGCAGCATTATTCATAATAGCCAAGTGCTGGGAGCAACCTAAGTGCCCATCAGTAAATTAAGAGATCAAAAAACTGTGGTACATTTACACAATGGAATACTACACAGCAGAAAGAAAGAAGGTGCTCCCATCCTTTGCTACAGCATAGATGGGTCTGGAGAACATTATACCAAATGAAATAAACCAGGTGGTAAAGACAAATATTATATGATCTCACCTATAATTGGAACCTAGTCAATAAAACAAACAAGTAAACAAAATATAACCAGAGACATGGAAATAAAGAACAAAATAACAGTAGCCAGAGGGGAATGGGGAGGGGATTACAGGGAAAAAAACAGGAAGGGTTGTCAAGGAACATGTATAAGGACACATGGACAAAGCCAAAGGGGGATATGATTGTGGGTAGGAGATGGGTGGGGAGGACTGGGAGTGGTGGGGGGAAATTGGAGACAACTGTACTTGAAGAAAGTAAAATAAAAAAGAACAAATGAGACAAATACGGAATTTGCTTAGACAATTACTGCCTTTTTACATACAGAATAATATCTTATGAAATTAATCAGAGAAACTAAAATCTCAAACATGTAAATGAAACTGCATACAGAAGAATAAATGGCTTATTTTTATAGTAAAACATAAAATTAAAAAATTTTAACAAAGCCCTTCTTGAAATAGAACAGAAAGAAAGGAGCAACTGGCAAACTCTTTCATTTAGCTAAAAGATCTTTTGGCAGTGGCAGTCCCAAGGCAATAACTAGAACCAAATTAATGACTTTTGACACCAATGAATACCTTCTGTTCCAGGGTCAGCTGATACTTTTGTTTCACCCTCTTGCACTTGTTGAACCAACTATTCTCGTCCATGATGAAAGGAGGCCCGACATTCTCTGGGGTGCTGCTTTCACTGCCACTGCTTCCCAAGGTCCTCAGCTCTTCCTCGTCACTGCTGATGCTATCAGAACTGGGAAGAGTACAATTTTTAAATAATACAGTCAATTATAGTACCAACTTTGATTTTTAAGAAATACTTCTGTATATTTAGCACTAAGTATACAATTATAATTAATGATATTATAATGGCTTTAACTTTTTGAAATACCTTTCTATGTTTTTAATTTTTCTATAATGAATATGTATTACTTCCAAAATAAATTAAAAGCAGTCATTTGGGGAGGGACAGACTCTGACAGTTTCTTAAAGTCAGAAAACTAATAGAGTTTTTTTAAAAATGCATTTAAATAGTTATATTTGAGTGGAAGCAATTCAATTTTTAAAATATTGGCTCAATTAAGATAGTTTAAGTCTTTCTAAAAAGAAAAAGTCTATGGTCATAATTCTAACTTGTTAATGACTAGGCTGAACTGGTATTTCCCTTCTCATTTTAGTGTCTTTCATATAACAAGGTGGTAGGAATCCCTTAATATGTAAAGGAGAAAAGGCTATGTATGCATTTTTAGATTTGTGCATCAAAGAAAGGAAATTGCATGCAAATTTCCATTAATCTTGCTCCTCAACTTTAGATCTGTGGCCCACTCTGCACAAAAAACCTGTGGGACTGTGGACAAGTTACTTAACATCTCCATGTTTCAGTTCTCTCCCTTGTAAAATAAGGATCAACGGTGCCTACCTCACTGGCTTTTGAGGATTAATGAGTTAATAGAAATAAAGCCCTTAGAACAATGCCTGATATATATTCAATAACTGTTATTAATATAATTTTACTAGTATTATTTTGAACTATTCATTATCTCCACAAAGTATCCTATAATCCAGCATATCCCAAAACAGTATAATTTTATGCCTATTCAAAACAACTTCATGCTGTATTTCTTTTCTAGATCTGATGCACTAGAATTATCCCTTTTCTTCAGTAATCAACTTAAGTTATCTGGCTGCCACAATACCCTATTTTTCCTTCTTTTTCATCATCCAAAATATATTCACACTCCTAGCTCTGAAATAATAGTAACTTCTCTCACTAAACGATGATGATCTTGGGGAGAGGAGATGTATTCTTTTTCAGAAATTCATGAAATTTCTATACTCTAAACATCTGTGTGTCCCTGGTACAGAGGACAGTTTGTTCCTACACTAGGCACTCCATTAATACATCTTGATTGTGTGTGTGTATACACAGAACATAGGTACACATATTACTCACTTTCTCTTTCCCTTACAGCCTCTGGCCTGATCATAACATTTTAGAGGTACATAAAGATCACCGTTCCATTCAGAAATCAGTAAGTGAAGGCAGACCTTCAGAAAGTCTATGGATTTCATCTGATTGATTTTCAATGCCTGATGTGAGACTGTGGGAATTCATAACTCTCACACAAGACTGGTACTAGAATACATTAGTGCAACTCTTTTATAAGGATAGACTTTAAAAGCCATAAAATTTTTGTTGTATTTACCTGAATAACTCTGTAAAATTCAAAATAGAAATAAAATGAAAATTGATTTACACAAAAATGTTCATTCTTCTTTTCTTAATAATGGAGATAAACTGAACCCAGTCTAATAATGAATTATAATAATGACAAATTATTCATTATCAGCAATAGAAATACATGCTACCTTTCAAAAACTGTATTTATGCAGATAACAATGATGTAAAAACTGTATGAATACTAAAAATGCAACTGGAGTTTATATTTATAGATGTTTCCATAAATTGATAAAATAAAAATTAATTTTAATCAGATGAATATATTGTATAAGACAGTCAATGATAAATTAGCATTTCAATAACATATTTCTATATGTCAAATACCTTTGGGTAAACTTCAAGTATGGTGTATAATCTATTACAGCAGGAAAGTTGCCATCCAATCCCTCCCCCTTTAGGCAGAAGCTGAGACAACAGACAATAAATATTCCATATTAATATATAAAATTTTAAATCAAAGTGAAGTGTTATAAAAAATTTGTTAGAGACATTTGTTTTATCAAATTGCAGGTAAATTTTTTTGTTTGTAATTTAAATACTACATGTTACAAATAAACATCTCAATAAAGACATTTTACCTTCAATATAAATGATAAAGAATTGTATAAGTTAATACACTGTTATACAAATATACCATGCAAAAGTAAAATTTACTGAGAAATCTTTTCAAATGTTACTTATTTCACACTGTGTTGGTCTTTATCAAACCTTTTAGGGTATCACTAGAGAATTTTCAAATGAAGATTTGTTCACATTTACATACAAATTCTCTGGTCACATTGAGTACTCCTACAAAGATCTAAATAATTATAAAAATGTGGGTTTTCCCCTGGGAACATGGTGCCCCCAGCAGGCAGAGCAGGCGCCAGGGCCTGCAACCTGCTCATTGCCTTGACGACCATGGCTCACAACTCTGGAGCCGAGGGCCAATGCTGTCCAGCTGCACACAAGCCCCAGGCTGCTCTCTGGGTAATTTTGCAGAGCAACATGAATTGAATGAATGACAGAAAATGATACCGGAATGGTGGGAATCAGAAATTTTGCAATGGAAGCTTGGGAGATGTTTACTGAGTCTGCCTGAAGTTGGCACAAAATTGAACTAACAAGTTTGGTGCTTCAGAAAGTGAGAGAGCTGGTAGTGAACCCTATCTCCTCTATCAGAAGTAACGGAAATTAATGAGGCTCTTGCAGAAAATTCAGGATTTGTCAACAAAACTTGTTTTGAAGATGGTTGGCTGAGCAAGAAGATATTGAGTAACCCTAGAACTAGATGGACTAATGTGTGAAGAGCACAGGAGAAATACATGAAGTCTATTGAGGAATAAAAATGGAACCCCTCTCCCTTAAATAGAATAGTATGGCAACAAGGAAAAGGTTAAGGAACTGGCCCAGAGTCATACTGTGAGTTTCATAAAGCCAGTAAAAGCTCCAAATCCCCTGGTTCTCCAACCCAGTAATCTTTCTTTTGTGTAATGGTACATCCAGACAGGTTTTTTTTCCCCCCCAAAAAAAAGGTGTTTAGATTTAAAGTTACTGTTCTTAGGTTGAGAAGTAGACAGATTGATAGTTATACAATATTCATGGGGATGTAAAGTACAGTATAGGAAATAGAGTCAGTAATATAATAACTACACAGGGTGCCAGGTGGGTACTGGAAATATCAGGGGCAACATTTTGTAAAGTATATGATTGTCTAACCATTCTGTTGAATGCTTGAAACTAACACAAAATAATATTGAATGTATGTAAGCTGTAATTGAATATAATTTTTTAGGTTTTAAAAATAAAACATTAAAATTTTTAAAAGAAAAAAGATTACTATAATTAAAAGAAGTGTATCTTCTAGAAAGATGAACACAGGAATATTTAAATGATGTAGGTTAATTTTTCAAAAGAAATACATGATTCATCTATGAACTCCTATCTTCTGGTGTCTTTGGGAAGTTTGCTTGTGGAAATACTTGTTCTAATATATTAATATCAAAGATACATATTTTCTTCCAGACTTGAATAAACAGAGAATCACACTGGCAACATTTTATATGGGCTTTCCTTCTTTTTTACAGAAACATTACTAATGTATATTTAGGAGTTGTTCTCAGCTGACTGTATAGTAGTATCAATGGGTTACAATATTTCAACAGTTCACATTCTTCTTCCAGGTTTTTGGGTTTTTTGTTTTTTACCAAAAAATAAAATTGTAAAGGATTTAGATAGAGCCAGCAGCATGCCATGTAAGAAGTTAACCCCCTCAGAGGGATCATAAAGACAACCTTCATGTTGCATCTGTCATGTTCATCCTAAACGATTAAGCTAATCAACCTAACACTACTTAATGAAATGTTAATTATAAAATGGCACATTTTGAAAGGAAGTGATTTGCCAGAAAAAGGTAACCTCAGTGAAAATGGGCAGCATTATTTTTTTTAAATCAAGACCTAAAAGTAGATTTTCATTTAAGTTTACACTCATTTTAATAATATTCCTAGATTTTAAGTGGTATATTTAAATTAAAAGATATTATTTTCTTCATTCTTATGCTCCCATTCTTATTATAAACTAATGTTTTACTTTCAGTATAAATCTTGGATAAGTTAGAGAAATGCCAAAAGAGGTTTCTGAAAATGTAGAAAGAAATGACAGTGTCCCTTTTTAGTACTTGTAACTTTAGTCTGGAACCAATTCATCTTGTTGATCCAATTCATCTTGTTGATTCATCTTGCTGATAATAAAAGCAAATATTAATATGTTTTATATTTTAGAGATATAACATGAGAAACACAGACACCCAAAATGTCCTCTCAGGATCTTCTTTATCTCAACACATGAGATAACAAAAATCTTCCTGGCTTTGAGTCTACTTTCTGTGTATGTCTTTTCATTTTAAAGCAGCAACAGAAAAATACTCAGAGTACATAGAAAAATACTTCCTTCGGTGCTACCAGAGTACATGACTCTTCCACTTGGGGGAATGTAGTCTAAGCTTTCTTTTTACCCAAACTAGACAAGTTGCCTGAAAGTTAATTCTTTAAGTTTGAGACAGTTTCCCCTCTGAGAGCAAACCCATTTAGAAAACTGATGTCATATAAAAGGGAACAATGTGATACAAATACCAATATTCAACTATGTACTTTTCTTAGAAAATTGAAAGGAAGAATCATGAGTAGAAGCTATTGTAAGGAAGACAAATTTAAAAGCTGAATACACTTGGTTACAATGAAGTACCTGAAATCAATAGCATTGAGCCCAAGCAGCATGCCAGCAAGCATATTTGCTTCCTCACCCAAGACAATTGCTCCATCTTCATAAAATCGCCTGAAAGGTGAAATGGGTGAATAGGTAAGTATTAAAAACAGAAAAGTTCATCTAGAGAAATCGCTTAGAGCCCGAATTAAAGCAGGAAGAACTAAATTGTATTTAGTTTGTCAAAATAAAAACATACTTGGGTCACCCAACTCTTATAGATATTTAGGAGGAAAAAATACCACATCAGCATAACAAAAAAATCATTCTAAGTGTTTCCACTTCCTTTCCCTTAAAAAGAGTTATAATTCAAAGGGTCTAAACTGCCTAGCAATTTTCCCTAATGGTGAAGCCATATAAATGTAATCTGAAAGATGCAAATTTCATGATCATTTACACTGGTCTATTTTCAAAACAACATAGACGATTGTTCTATACACAGAACAAACAAACACAGTCTGTTTTTTCTGTACTTCCAAAGACTATTACTAAAATTAATAGGAAGGTGTGGTTATTAGTAATTTATGCTAATCTTTAACACTGCAATGCTAATAGGGCAGATGGACTATTAAGGTGGCTGTATATGAAAAACATATCATTGTCTCTGACAAAATGTGAATATGAATATTTTTGCTAATTCTTATAAAGCCTTCTCTTTTGACTAATGTTAGTTTATTTTTTTAAATTCTCACCTGAGGATATGTTTACTGATTTTAGAGAAAGGGGGAATGACAGGAGAGCGAGAGAAGGCTAGAGAGAGGGAAGAGAGAAGGGAGAGGGAGGGAGAGAGAGAAAAACATTAATGCGAGAGAGTTACATTGAGACTGGCTGCCTCCCTTACACACCCCCAGTGGGGATCAAACCCACAACCTAGGCATGTGCCCTGACTGGAGATGGAACTTGTAACCTTTTGTTGTACAGGACAGTGCTCAGACCAACTGAGCCATCTGGCCAGGGCTGGCTAGTGTTAGTTTTAAAATGGGACAATTCTAATTGAACAACAATAAAAAATAAATAAAATTAAACAAAAATTTTAAAAAAACACCTTAGTTTTCTATTAATCTTTTATGAACTTTCCATCACTGCTACCAGTAAAATCCTGTATCATAGATGAATAGCACATTGATGTATAAAACAAGTAAATTTAAAAAATATAATCAAGTACATTTTTATTTTAAAATATTTAAAATAGACATTTAGGAAAAAAATCATAATATGGGGCTTAAGAATTTTCCCACAAAAGAATGTAAGATAATTAAATTTACTTAAAAATGCTATGCAAAAACTAGTTTATCTTCAATAACCAGGGATCCTTAAATTGTTATACCTATTTACATTATGTATTATAGACAATGAACACTAAGCTATAATACCCCACTAATAACCCATTTACTAAATGAAATTTGTCTTGCTTTTTTTCTGTATTTATTAGTTTTTAAAGACTGAAAAATATTTTTAAATGTTCATAATTCACTACCAATTTTGAACAGTTTGGAGTTTACCAAATAGTTTTACAAACATATCATTTGATACCTGCAAAAAGCCCATGAAGTAAATGCCAAAGGAATTCTCATTAATTTCAAATTCACCATCAAGAGAAGAATTAGGTTAAAATGATTTCCCAAGCTCACATTGATAAATTCCTCAAGGAGAAAGCCCAATTCTTCTTACTTTATGTTCTATTAAACCATTCTATTGCTTGTAAGACAAAATTTTTAAGGAGAATTTAACTTCTGTTATGGCTCATAAGGAATTTTAAATGAATAAAAAGGAGAAAAGAAAAGCGACAACTATTCACCCTTTAACAGATGCAAGGCTGCAAACAAACATGGTAGGAAGACTAGCTTGGAATAGATGTTTGCTGTTTCCTTGGAAATATGGGAACTGCTTTTATTGATTTATATAAAAGCAGAAAAACTAAAACTTTCAGCCTAACAAAGATTAGTAAAGGAAATTGAAGGAATTTCTACATATTCAATTGAGGTGTTCCACAAAAAAAAAAAAACCAAACATTTAGACAAATCTATATATGTGAAATTTTTACCACTCTGATCACTGAATTAGCTGTTGGAAGAATATTTTATCGACTCATAGAAAAACTATGACTCCAATGCTTCTAGATCACCAAATTGTATAGGACATACGCTTTAGAAAAGAATTCTGGGAACTTCCGGCAAGATGGAGGAATAGGTGGTCGCACCGTACGTCCTCGTACAACCAAGATTAGAAAACCAATAATTTACAACAATAATTTACTATCAGAATAACACCCAGATCCGGCAGAGGATTTATCTGAATGGAAGTCGGGCAGCCAAGAAGTTGAAGTAGACGCGTTCATCCGGACTGGTAGGAGAAGACGAGCCAGCGGGTGCGGGGCTGGCTCGGGTTGGCAGCTCGCGGAGGTCGGGGGAAGGTTTGGCGCGAAATCGGCGCAAAAGCCATCGGGCCCGTAAGAAGGCAGTGGTGATCCCTGAGTACGCAAGCTGCGGCTGGCAGACCCAGAGGGGCAGCGATTGTGGACCAGGGCAGAACTCGCGGCCCGGAAGCCCAGACAAGAGTCTGAGTCCAGGGGAACGGAACTACCGCCATTGTTTTCTCCCGCCCCGCTCCCGCCCCGCCCCCACATATAACGTCACAATCTAGCGACAGGGGTGCCCAGCCCTGGTGAGCACCTAAGGCTCCGCCCCCCACCGTAACAAGAGCAACCAGACTGGAAAAAAAAAAAAGAGAGACGGGGGAAAAAAAAAACCCATGTTTTCAACAGAGCAAATCAGTCCCCCAGGACTCATCCTTTTGAGCGACCAAGAATTAGCCAATCTATCAGATGCGCAGTTCAAAACACTGGTGATCAGAAAGCTCACGGAACTGGTGGATTTTGGACGAAATTTAGATGAAAGAATGCAGATTACCATAAAACAGATGCAGGAAGACACGCAGAGGACAGCCAATAGTGAAAGGAAGGAATATGAGTCTCAAAACAATACAGTGGACCAGAAGGAAGATAGAATCAACCAAGCAGGAAAGCATGATGAAATAAGAATTCAAAAAATTGAGGAAAAGATTAAGAGCATCCAAGACACCTTTAAACATTCCAATATCCGAATTATAGGGGTACCAGAATCGGAAGGGGAAAAGCAACAGATTGAGCACGTATTTGAACAAATAATAAAGGAGAACTTCCCCAATCTGGCAAAGGTAACAGTCTTCCAAGAAATCCAAGAAGCTCAGAGAGCCCCAAAGAAGTTGGACCCAAGAAGAAACACACCAAGGCACATCATAATTACATTAGCCAAGGTAAAAATGAAGGAGAGAATCCTAGAAGCAGCAAGAGGTAAGGGGACAGTCACCTACAAAGGAGTTCCCATCAGACTGTCAGCTGATTTCTCCAAAGAGACCTTACAGGCAAGAAGGGGCTGGAAAGAAATATTCCAAGTCATGAAAGACAAGGACCTACATCCCAGATTGCTCTATCCAGCAAAGCTCTCATTTAGAATGGAAGGGCAGATAAAGTGCTTCTCAGATAAGGTCAAGTTAAAGGAGTTCATCATCACCAAGCCTTTATTTTATGAAATGCTAAAGGGACTTATCTAAGAAAAGAAGATAAAGAAAAGACATGTATAGTAAAAGGACAGCAAACTCACAAATATCAACAACCACACCTAAAGCAAAACCAAAAGAAACTAAGTAAACAATTAGAACAGGAACAGAACCACAGAAATGGAGGGCACATGGAGGGTTAGCAGCAGGAGGGTGGGAGGAGGAGAGAGGGGGAAAAGGTATAGAGAATAAGTAGCATAGAATGTAGGTTGAAAATAGATAGGGGGAGGGCAAGAATAGTACGGGAAATGTAGAAACTAAAGAACTCATAAATATGACACATGGACATGAACTAAAGGGGGAAATGTGGGTGGGAGGGGGTACAGGGTGGAGGGGAGAGAAGGGGGGAAATGGGACAACTGTAATAGCATAATCAATAAAATATATTAAAAATAAATAAATAAATAAATAAAGTCTTAAAAAAAAAAAGAATTCTGGTTTTGATACTGGGAACCACGAATTATTTCTAGTATTTCCCTGTAAAAGGAAAGGTTTACTATTCCTCTATTTTGAGCCACCACATTTAAAAGTACATTCTAAGAATCAGATCACAACTACTCTTGCTTGATTCCTAATTCAGCACTGCATTAGAACTGTTAAGGAATACCAAAAACAATCACAAACTAACTGGATTTAGAGATTTTTTAGAAAAGTCTAAAGGTCTTTTTATATGTATATATTATGTTGTTTTAATGCATTTTTTGGCTTTAGTTTTGCGAATGTTTTTTTTTAAGCTAACCAATGTAATGCTATATGTGAAATGTTTGCTATATGTGAAATCAATAATTCCGCTCAAATAAAACCATACGTGAAGCACAATACTGTGCAAACTTGATTTAATACAATAGTCTTTACTGCAGCAGAGGGGAGGGGAGGAGAAATGGAAGAGGAAGGGCTAGTTAAGAGAACTGTCCACTGTATGCTGAACTATTTCATTATCGGTTCTGGTTAAGAAAAAAACTTCTACCCTGGCTGGTGTAGCTCAGTGGATTGAGCGCAGACTGTGAACCAAAGTGTCGCAGATTCAATTCCCAGTCGGGGTACATGCCTGGGTTGCAGGCCATGACCCCCAGCAACCACACATTAATGTTTCTCTCTCTCTCTTTCTCCCTCCCTTCCCTCTCTAAAAATAAATAAATAAATAAAATCTTAAAAAAAAAAGAAAAAAACTTCTTCCGAAAATACACTTCTAAGTATGAGGCAACGTGTTAAAAATAACTTAATTCAGTAGCATTAAAGAGTACTGAATTGAAGTGATCTGAAAAAGATCATATTTTTATCATTTAATAAAAGACAGGTTATTTGTGTGTGTTGAGGCACAAGCTGTTAGGAAAAATTAATTTTTTATTCCTTTAAATTAACACATCAATAATTTTGACTGAAAATATGATTCCTGTCATCAACGTTTTCAAGGATTTCAAAAGCTTGTAAATTTTCAACCTTTTCATTTTATCTCATAGAAAAATTGGAGGATTAATCAAGTTTTGCTTATACAACCAAGGTTATGAATAAGAGAATAAAAATAAAGTCTAAGATAACTAATCCAAAATTGTAAGGTATACACTGAAAAAATTCCCTTTCTTTTGTTGAAAATATTTTTTGTTCTAAAGAAAATATTTTTATATGAAGGATCTAACCAAAACAGTGTACTGAGTTGTAAAAACATATTAGAAACATTGAAAATACCAAAGTGAAAAATATATATGACTTCCATCAAAAGTTTTATATATTAGACTATAGCATTAAAGTTTTGTATTTTAGAAGCAAATGAAAATTATAAGGAACTATTTAATATGACTGTAAGCTGGAAGAAAAGCCCCTATTTTTAATTAGGTATACTTTTTCCAGTTATGTGTATGTTAACTAAAAAATATTAGAAATAAAAAGTACTTAAAATAATACCCTATTAATACCTTTTCTCTTGTCACTTGCAATTTAACTTTAATTGAAATATGTCTCTATAATGTTATCCTTTGTGTTCATTCCAAAAACACTATTTTAAGACCTTTCAGGTACTTCAATAACAAATATCCGTTGGGCGGGACCCAAAGTGAATAACCAGTATAAACTATGTTGATATTGTACAATATCATGTTTTCAAAGTTCTTTTTTGAGAGTCAGAAGTATTCTGCATTTTAAAAGTACAATATTAAAATATGAGAAAGATGATTTTATAGGAAATTTCATCATCAATATTCTTGTTCTCTTCCTCAATTTAGTCTTTTTTAAAATTTTATTCTAATTGTTGTTGCAGTACAATTTTCTTTTACTCCCATCCCAATCAATTTAGTCTTTATATAAGAAACTTTAAAGGAGGACATAAGATTCTTCACCATGACGTGCAAAACAAATTACAGCATTATAAATAAGTGTTTTATTCTATTCAGAGTCCAAGTTGGAATGAAAAACTAACCAAAAAGTAAATATCCAAACGTCTTGCTAAAAATGTGATTTGTTATTTATTTTATCAACAAATACATATTTTATAAATTCCTGCTATGTGGCAAGTACAGTGTGAGGTACTAGAGTTAAAATGGTGAACAAACAAAACATAATCCCTCTCTATGGGAGCTTATAGTCTAGGGGAGAGGATGGGCAGCACACAAAAGAAAAATAACTAGAGATGAGAAGTAGCATAAAGTAAATCGGTTATTTGAGATGGAGGAAAATTGAAGGAGACCCCAACTGTGAAAAAAGTCCTTGAGAAAGGTGTTCTCAAGTGTTTAGCCCGAGACCTTAAGCACACAGAAGTCTAATCACACAGTGCTTTGTAGGCCATATAACAGGAATGATAATTGTGAACATTTACTGAGTACCAGGCATTGTTGCAAGTGCTTTACACGAATTATCTTCTTTAACTTGACCTCCCACATATAATGTCACACAGGGATCAAGCAAGCTGCTGAAGATTCTACAGCTAGTAAGTGGTGAAACCAGGATTTGACTCCAGGAAATGTGTTTGCAGACCCAGATAGCTAATGTATGATAAACCATTCCAATGTTTTAAATGGAAATTAACATAATGTCTTTTCCTTGAAAAAGACTGGCTAGGATTGCTACTGGAAGGGGACAAACTGGAAGCTCAGCTATGAGGCTAAGAGGACAGTGTAGGTAAGAGATAAGAGAGGCAGGCATTACTGCAACAATCCTGGAGATAAAGTAAATGGGCAGATCCAAGATACATTTTAAAGATAAGACTGACAAGACTTGATAACAAAATGATTGTAGAGAGTGAGAGAGCAAGAGGAATCAATTATGAATTTTAGATTCTGACTTGATCAGCCATGTAGGTAAGTAGTGAAACCATTTGCTAAGAAGGAGGTAAATAGGGTTAGAGGGGGGGGAAATCAAGGCATTTGAACTACCAAGCTAGAGATATCAATGTGGTGTCATCCATGTAGGTAGTATTTAAAGCCATAGGGAGATGAATAAATTCTAGGAAAAGAGACAGAAAGAAAAATGAATAGAAAGAGAAGAGTAGACAATGTAGGACACAACCCAGACAGTACTGACAATAAAGTTGTGAAGAGGAAAAGAAACCTGAGAAATAGCAACACAATGAAATGCTACACAGCAGAAAGAATGAAGATGCTCCTACCCTTTGGGACAGCATGGATGGAACTGAGGAGCATTATGCTAAGGGAAATAGCCAGGTGGTGAAAGACAAATAACATGATCTGACCTATAAGAGGAACCTAATCAACAAAACAAACAAGCAAGCAAAATATAACCAGAGACATTGAAATAAAGAACAAACGGACAGTAACCAGAGGGGAGGTGGGAGGGGGTAATGGGGAGGAAAGGTGGAAGGGTTTTCAGGAACACATACAAAGGACACATGGTCAAAACCAAAGGTGGGTAGGATTGAGGGTGGGAGGTGGGGATGGCTGGACTGGGGGGAGTATTAGGGGAAAAGTGGAGACAGCTCTACTTGAACAACAATAAAAAAAAGGGCTAAGGCAAAGACAAGGAATGTTATATATGTTAAAAGTAAAACGGCTTTTTAAGAAAGAGAAAGGATTCAACTGTTTTAGCTGGACTGTGAAGTACAATGTAGATAGAAAAAAGGCCATTAAATTTGGTAGCTTATAGATTATCACTATTAATTTAAAATTATACTTGGTGGAATGGTGAGAGGCAGAAGCTGGACAAGAGTGACTCTAAGGTAAAAAAATGATGACAGTGTGTACAAACATTTTTGATAAGGTCAGTGATAAAGCAGAACATGGAAATGAGGAGCACCACAGGGAAACGTAAGTTCAGTGGAGAAGTTTTTCTTTTTACAGTAGGCGATACCAGTATATGTTTCTATGTGGGAGGGAATGATCCAGCCCTGGGAACTAGATTGAGGATGAGGAGAGGGAAAGGTGCTAACAAAAGAAAGAGGTGAATGGGGACAGAATCCAGAAGAAAGTGACCTTTGATAGGAGAGACATTCCAAGACAACAAAAAAAAGAACAAAGAGAATGTGGTTACGGTATAACTGGTGATAGGAATAATAGCATCAATTTATGATTGATCCAATTTTCTAATGCAAGGAGGCCTTATAATAACAAACTAATAGAAATATATAGTGCTTTCTGACTTACAATATTTAAAGGTTAGTTAAATGCCTATTACTCTCAGGTCTTTCATATCTGTACGAAAGGCCAGGAAGATTATTTCTATCTTTAATATAGAATAATGCCAAATATATCCTGAAGCTGTTTCTTATTACTTTCTAGAAATGTATGGATTTACTGCTTGCATGTAAATTTAAAAACAAGGACAAAATTTTTAAACAATATATATCAAAAGAACTTTTAGATATTAAAAAAGCCCAAAACTACTTTTATAGACAATGCAAAAAGACAGTAGTTGATTACTCATAACTTTTAAAACTACTCTAGAGACAACCTTACATCTGAGATTTTACATTTTCCTGTGAAATGGTGGGATTCACTTCTTTTTTTTTTTCAGTTATGAACACCTATGTCAGTTACCTTTCATTTTTTAAGCTAATCTGTATTTTTTATTTTTAATTATAATTTACATTAATGTTATTTTGCATTAGTTTCAGGTACAGAGCGGAGTCATTAGACAATCATAAACTTTACAAAGTGGTCCTCTGGATATTCACATACCCCCCTGGCACTATAAATAGTCATTACAATACATATATTTTTAATCCTCATGTGAGGATATGCTTATTGATATTAGAAAGAGAGGAAGGGAAGAGACAGTGAAAGAAAGAGAAACATCAATGTGTGAGAGAAGCAATAATCAGTTGCCTCCCATATGTGCCCAGACTTGAAATCAAACTCTCCACCTAAGTATGTGCTCTGACTGGGAATGGAACCCACAAACTTTTTAGTGTACCAGATGATGCTCCCAACAACTGAGCCAACTGGCCAGGGCTCATTACAATATTAATGACTATATTCCCATTGCTGTAATTTACATCCTCATGACTATTTTGTGAGTACCTATATGTACTTCTTAATTCCTTCACCTTTTTTATCCAGCCCACCAATTACTCTCTTCCTACCCCATGGCAACCATCAGTCTGATCTCAGGATCTCTGACTCTGCTTCTATTTTGTTTGTTCATTTATTTTGCTCTTTAGATTTCAAATATAAATGGAATCATATGGTATTTGTCTTTCTCTGACTGGCTCATTTCACTTAGCATAATACCATTAGGCCCACCTATGCTGTTGCAAATGGTAAAATTTCATTCTTTTTTAGGCTGAATAATATTCTATTGTATATCTGTACCGCCACTATTTTTATCCACTCATCTATTGATGGGCACTTGGGTTGCTTCCATATCTTGGCTATTGCTAATAGTGCTGCAATGAACACATACATTTATATATTCTTTCAAATTCATACTTCAGGTTTCAGATATATTCCCAGAAGTGGAATCACTGGGTCATAAGACTGTTCCATTTTTAAATTTTTGAGGAATCTCCATACCATTTTCCATAGTAGGTGCACCAATATGCATTCCCATCAACAGTACATGAGGGTTCCTTTTTTGCTACATCGTTGCCAAAATGTTTGTGGGTTTTTTTGATAATAGCCATACTGACAGATGTGAGGTGATATCTCATTGTGGTTTTACTTTGCATTTCTCAGATGATTAGTGATGTTGAGCATCTTTTCATATGTTTATTTGCCATCTGTATGTCCTCCTTTGGGAAAGTGACTATTCAGGTCCTCTGCCCACTTTTTAAATTAGATTGTTTGGTTTTGTGGTGTTGAGGTGTATGAGTTATCTATAAATTTTGGATTTTATAGATAAGCCCTTATCAGATGTTTCATTGGTGAATGCCTTCTTTCATTCAGTAGGTTGTCAATTCATTTTGTTAAAAGTTTTGTTAGCTTTCCAAAAACTTTTTAGTTCGATGTAGTCCCATTTATTTTTCTTTTGTTTCCCTTACCTGAGGAGATAGAGAAAAAAACTACTGCTCAGAGAAATGTCAGAGATTATAATACCTATGTTGTCTTCTAAGAGTTTTCTGGTTTCAAGTCTTACATTTAAATCTTTAATCCATTTTGAGTTTATTCTGTAAATAGTGTAAGATGGTCAAGTTTACTTTTTTTGCATATATCTGTCCAATTTTCCCAATACCATTTATTAAACAGACTGTCTCTACCCCATTGTATGTTTTCTTCTCTGTCAAATATTAATTGGGCATTTAAGTGTGGGTTTATTTCTAGGCTCTCTATTCTGTTCCATTGATCTTTTTTATTCAAGTACTGTGCTGTTTTGCTTACTATAGCACTACAGCATATTTTGATATCAAGGAGTGTGATACCTCCAACTTTGTTCTTTTTCAAGATTGCTACAGCCATTCAAGGATCTTTTGTGGTTCCATATAAATTTATAAATTATTTGTTGCAGTTCTGTGAAAAATACCATTGGTATTTTGATAAGAACTGCACTGAATCTATAGATTAGGTAGTATAAACATTTTATTGATTTTAATTCTTCCTATCCATGAACAAAATATATACTTCCATTTACTGTAACACTTCCATTTCTTTCTTCAGGATTTTAAAATTTTCTGAGTACACGTCTGTTACCTCCCTGGTTAAATTTGTTCCTAGGTATTGTTTCTTTTGATGCAACTGTAAATGGCAGTGTTTTCTTAGTTTTCCTTTTTGACAGTTCATTAGAGGAGTATAACCATATAACTGATTTCTGACCTTTTATTTTGTACCCTGCTACTTTACTGAATTCCTTTATCAGTTCTAACAGTTTTTCAATGGATTCTTTAGGGTTCTCAATAAACACAGTATCATGTCATCTGCAAATAAAGACAGTGTTACCTCTTTCTTTCCAATTTGGATGGCGTTTATTTTTTCTTCTTCTCTGTCTGCCATGACTAGGACTTCCAGTACTACCTTGAATAACAGCAGTGAAAGTGGACATCTCTGTCTTCTTCCGCACCTTAAAGAAAACACTTTGTTTTTCCCCATTGAGTATGATGCTGGCTATGGGTTTGTTATATATGGCCTTTATTATTTGAGGTTTGTTCCCTTTACTCTCATTTTTTAAATCATAAATGGGTACTGGTCATTATCAAATGCTTTTCTGCATCTATTGATATGATCATATAACTTTTATCCTTCATTTTGTTTAAGTGGTGTATCACATTAATTGATTTTCAAATATTGTACCCACCTTGCATCTCAGGAGTAAACCCACTTGATCATGGTGTATGATGTTTTTAATGTATTGGTGAATTCAGTTTGCTAATATTTTGTTGAGGATTTTTGCATCTATTTCAACAGAGATTTTGGCCTGTTTTCTTTTTTTGGAGTGTTTTTATCTGGTTTTGGAATTAGGATAATGCTAGCCTCATAAAATATGCTTGGGCGTCTTCCCTTCTCCTGAATTTTTTGGAAGAGTTTGAGAATAAGTATTAGTTCTTTGACTGGTAAAATTCACATGTGAAGCCATCCAGCCCAAGATGTTTGTTTTTTGAGAGTCTTTTGATTACTGCGTCAATATTGTTGGTTGTAATTTATCTGTTCATATTTTGTTTCTTCTTGATTCAGTCTTTGAAGATTGTATGTTTCTAGGATTATATCCATTTCTTCCAGATTGTCCAATTTGTAGCATATAGTTATTCATAATACTTTATTATAATCCTTTGTATTTCTGTGGTGTCAGTTGTCATTTCATTTCTGATTTTATTCATTTGTATCCTTTTTTCCTTGATGAGTCTGGTTAAAGGTTTATCAATTTTGTGTATCTTTAAAAAAAATAGTTCTTGGTTTGATTGATCTTTTGTATGTCCTTAGACTCTATTTATTTTGGCTCTGATCCTTATTATTTCCTTCCTTCTACTGATTTTTGGCTTTGTTTGTGGTTCTTTTTCTAGTTCCATTAGATGTAAGGTTAGAATGTTTGAGATTTTTCTTGTTCTTGAAGTAGGCCTATCTTGCTATAAGTTTCCCTGTTAGGGCAGCTTTCATCATGTCTCGTAGATTTAGGATTGTTGTGTCTTCATTTTCATTTGTCTCAAGGTTATCTTTTGCTTTCTTCCTTGATCTCATTGTTAACCCATTCACTATTTAGCATGTTCTAGCCTCCATGTGTTTGTGGATTTTTCCATTTTTTTTCTTGTAATTGATTTCTAGTTTTATAGCACTTTGGTCTGAAAAGAAGCTTGATATGATTTCAATCTTCTTAAAACTGAGACTTGTTTTGTGCCTTAACATGAACATGTGGTCTATTCTGGAAAATGTTCCATGTGCACTTGAAAAGAAGGTGTATTTGCTGCTTTGGGGTGAAATACTTTGAAAATATCAGATCTTTTTGATCTAATGTGTCATTCAAGACTGCGGTTTCCTTGTTGATTTTCTGTCTAGAAAATCTATCCAGTGACGTCAATGGGGTATCAAAACCCACTACAATGACTGTATTACTATCATTCTCTCCCTTTATGTCCAACAATATTTGCTTTATTATTGAGGTGCTCATATGCATAAGTTTTACGAGGGTTATATGCTCTTGTCTGATTGTTCCCTTTATTATTATGTAGTGTCCTTCTTTATCTCTTATCATAGCCTTTGTTTTAAAGTCTACTTTGTCTCATGTAAGTATTGCTACCCCAGCTTTTCCATTTGTATGAAAGGTCCTTTTCTATACCCTTTCAGTTTGTGCGTGTCTATCAATCTGAAGTGAGTCCCTTGTAGAAAGCTAACAGTGTTATGGGAACTCCCCTCTAGGTAACTGTCCTTTTTTTTTTCTGCTTTTAAGATTCTCTGTCTTAGTGGCCAGAGGGGAGAGAAGAGGGAATTTCAGGGGGGAATGGGTAGGGATTACAGGAGCAAATTTGGAGGACACATGGACAAAAACTAGGGGTGGGGGGTAATGGGGGGAAGCGGGGAGGGTTGGGTGGGTGGGCTGGAATGGGAGTAGGGGGGAGAAAACTGTACTTGAACAATGATTAAAATAAAAAAAATTTAAAAAAAAGATTCTCTGTCTTTAACCTTTGCCATTTTAATTATGATATGTCGTGGTGTGAAGTTCTTTGGATTTATTTATCCTCTTTGGGACTCTCTGTGCTTCCTGGACTTATGTGTCTTTTCCTTCACCATGCTAGGGAAATTTTTACTCATTTCCTCAAATACAGTCTTAATCCCTTGCTCTCTCCCCTCCTTCTTGTACCCCTATAATGTAGATGTTGTTACGCTTGATGTTGTCTGAGACATACCTTAAATTTCCCTTATTGTTTAAAATTCTTTTTTCTTTCTGCTGCTTTCCACTACTTTGTCTTCCAAATTGCTGATTTGACCATCTTGTTCATCTAATATGCTATTGATTCCTTATAGTGCCTACTTCATTTCAGATATTATTTCTTCATTTCTGACTGGTTCTTTTCTATGGTTTCTAAGTCCTTTTTATACTTACTATCTCTTGTTTTAAGTTCTCATTGAATTCATCCCTCAGTTCCTTGAGGACCCTTATAGCCCTTGTTTTGATTGCATCTGGCAGAATGATTGCCTTCATTTCACTTAATTCTTTTTCTGGGGACTTCTCCATTCTTTCATCTGGGGAATGTTTCTTTGTATCCCCATTTTGGTTGCCTCTCTGTATTTATTTCTGTATATCAGGTAGGTCTGCTTTATTTCCCAGTCTTGGTAGAGTGTCCTTTGTATTAAGTGTCCTATGGGGCTCAGTGGCATGGTCTCCCTGATCACTCTAGCTAGTTGCTCCAGGAACATCCCTTGTGTGAGTCATGTAAGCCCTCCTGTTGCAGTTTAGTCTTGATTGCCATTGGCCTGTCCATGGGGGAGGCTGGCCTTCATCCTGGCTGACTGTGAACATGGACCCCAACCACAGCTGCTGTACTGGGGCTAACCTGCGCTGAGAAGTTGGCCCTAGCAGGATGTGGAATACTGAGCTTTTTGTGTGTCACTTGTGGGCTAATCAGACTGTGATCTGAAGCCAGCCACTGAGTATGTTGGTTCTGGGTCTCTTGGGTGAGACTCCAGTGCAGGTCAGTGTCAGACACTGTCTGTGACTAGCCCTGGGCTACTTCTTAAGAGGGACAAAGTGATTTACAGTTGGCAGCTGCCTCTGCTGAGCCTAAATGTGTAGGGAGGGGCCAAGTTACATACCACGGCTTCTACCAGTAACGAGCCTAGGACAGGTCAGCAAAAGGCACCCTGAGATCCACCTCCACTTGCTAGCTGCCCATTAGGTTCAGCCACTAAAAGAGCCTCTGGCAGTATGTGAGTAGTATGAGGCAGGTTCTGAGTTACCAGGTAGGGGCAAGTGGTTGATTAGTGGTCTTTCTTATCCCACATATAATTCAGTAAGCCTTAAAAAATTTTAAAAGAGCTTTATTGAGAGATAGTTGGCATAATTCACCATTTAAAATACAATTCAATAGTTTTAAGTATATTCAAAGATATTATCATTACCCCAAAGATACCATGCACCCATTAGCAGTCACACCCCATTTCCCTCCATAATATCTTACCCCACCCACCCTGTGGTGGTGGGGTATACATTTCTGTCAGAATGTATACTCATTCTGAACATTTCATATAAATAAAATCATATATTATCTGGTCTTTTGTCACTGGCTCTTTGACAATATACTGTTTTCAAAATTCATGTTGTAGCATGTATTTCATTTCTTTAAAAATGTTAACAAGAAGTCTATTTAAACAAAAAAAAGCTTGATTTGAAGAAAAATATGTAGGATTCATTTATTTTAGTTATTTATCCCTATTTAAAAACACGTTGTGCAACATGGAACAGCTATGTACAAAAGAGTTATAAAACTTGGTTTTACAATAACAAATAAAAAACATTAAAATTCTCCAATCAGACAAGGTATGCAAAGGTTTATGTTTTTATTAAACACTGACAGCAAAATAATCTACTGGAATATAATGATAAAAGCTGAATGAGCATGAACACAAGGAAAAGGGGTATCTTCACTGAACTGGTATTTTTCCCATTCCATCTTCATTTGATGTTCAATACAGGAATGGGGGAAGGCGAACATGAAAGAGTAGAGAAAAATATACTGTAGTAACCGGATATGGTGGAACCAAACTGCAGTTTTCTTACTGATAATGTCTTCTTGGTCTATAAGAACAGAGTTCTGTAGTAAAGTACCATGTTCCTTCTTTAGTAGACACCTGTTTCTGCTGCTGGAACACATCAATTCTATTTTCCTCCTGTATTTCCAACTGTGCAGGTATGTCTGTTTCACTGATTGGCTGCCCTTCAAATGGGAATCTGGTCTGCCTTGCTGACAAACCCTGGAGTTCACAATAGGCTCTCATTAGTTTACTAAGACTTACAACGTACCACAGAACCATCCTGCCCCACCACCTTCAAATTAACATGACTGCTGTTCTCATTGTTGACTGTTTCCTTGGGCTTGCAACAGCCATGGTGAGCTCTGGAGTCTCTTCTGCTGCCATTTCATAAAAGAAGTACCAGGCCTGCACCTAACAAGCACACAAGTACCAGGAGCAGCAGCAGAAGCACTTCATTTCTTTTTATGGTTGCAAAACATTCCACTTTATGGAATACACATTTTATTTATTCATTTATTAGTTGATGGGACCTTGGCTATTCTTTCTCTTGTTGTCATTCTCAGTAATGTACTAGGTCATGTGATAACTGTATGTTTAACCTTTTGAGAAATTTCCAGACTTTTTCAAAGGGGCTGCATCTCTTTGCTTTTCCACCATCAATATATGAGAATTCCAATTTTTCCATATCCTTGTCAACACTTGTTATTATGTGTTCTTTTGATTGTAGCCATCTTAGTGGGTGTTCAGTGGTATCTCATTGTGGTTTTTATTTGCATTTTACTGATGGATAAAAATGTTGAGCATCTTTCATGTGTATATTGGTCATTTGCATGTCTTCTTTGGAAAAATGTCTATTCAGATTCTTTGTTCATTTTAAATATTTTCTCTTTGATACTAAGTTGTACGAGTTCTTTATATATAAATTGCAGCTACAAGTCCCTTATCAGATATATGCTTTGCAAAAATTTTCTCCCATTCTGTGGGTCTTTTCATTTTTTCGATGGTGTATTTCTAAACATGAAGTTTTACATTTTGATTATGTCTAATGTATCTATTTTTTTCTTTTGGGGCTTGGGCATTTAGTATTATATCTAGGAGATGCTGCCTAATCTAAGATCATGATGATGATTTACATTTATGTTTTCTTCTGAGTTTTTTACATTTAAGTCTCATCTATTTGGAGTTAATTTGTATATGCACTTCAAGGCAGTGGTCCACAAGCATTTTTAAATGTTTACTTTTTCATCTTAATAATGTAAAACTTTAAATAGATTCAGATTCCAAAAGTCTTAGCTCTTGAAAGAGCTCATAATTTATCACTATTCTATCTACTTTTCTATAATTGAGGAAAGTTTTTATCAATTCATTTTTTTTCACTTCATGGTATCTGGGTAATATTTAAAGTTTTATTTTATACTTCAAACCTCTTATTTTTACATTAATATTGAGAAAATTAACATTTCTTCTGAACACAACTTTTGTAATTATAAATTAAGTTACTGTGATGCAATTACAAAGCAATAAACAGATTTCTATAGTTAATTTATCTCTACTTTATATTTTCCATATTTGTTACTTTAAATTCTTACCAGAATATTTTCAACTTTGTTTCAAATGTCACCTTTGTATTTTTAGCTTAATTTTGTAATTATTTTTCTATCTGTGAGTGAGGGAAAATGAAAACTTGGAGCAAATTATTTCAGCTCTACCTTACTTCTCTATTTTTAGGTCTTCCCAGTAACCTATTGAAACAATACCTGTCCTTTTTTTTTTAGCTTGGATTCTAATATTGACTCTTCCCAACTCTGACTATTTACCAATAAGCATCTCAAACCCTGTATCATGAAACTTTTCAAGAATTTTTTTTCAACTGCTCACCACAACATCCTCTACCTTAGCAAAAAGATCACATGAAGTTCTCTGATACTTTAGAGCCATCATCATTTACTCCAAGATAGGATTTACAGGTTCTGTTCCCTATAGTCCCTCCACTAAATCTTATCTTTGGTTTTTCACTGATTAGTACTTCTAGCTGGCCTGGGGTTAGCTCATGCAGCTCCTCCTTCTATACTAGGGTAAAAAATTTGCATCACCATTGTAAAGGATGTCATTACTCTTTATCAGTGAAGAATAGAACATGAAGAAATCACCTGAGTCAGATACTCTAAAGATTCCTAAAGGATCAGAGATTATTTCTCAGTTCTACAGCACTCATGCCAGGGAGCATCCAGACAAAAGGTAAGGTGTAACTATTCTTTCCAATAGTTTGCTTGTCTTTTACAAACCTAACCTTCAAAATAGATATGTTTTGGCTAGAGGTTCACAATCACATTTATTTACAATTAAGAAATTTCTTTGGGACTTGTGGTGAAGATGGGGGTGTAGGAAGACACACTGTGCCTCCTCGCACAACCAAAACTAAGGACAACGAAATTTAGAAACAAAAAACAACCAGAAGAGAGAGAAATGAAATGAATGGAAGTCTGACAACCATTCATCCAGAACAGTAAGAGGGGCAGAGTCAGAGGCCGACAGAGAGGGGTCGAGGGGTCCTGGCAGGAAAAAGTGGTAGCTGGCAGATGGGGGCACGCAGGTGGCAGTTGGCAGACCCCAGACACTCATGGGCAGCTGACGGACATGGTGACAGACCCCGGGCATGGGAGGCAACAAGCAGACCCAGTGTGGTGTGCAAGGCAGCTGGCTGTCCACGGTCACACATTCGCATGCAGATAAACCAAGCGAAAATGGGCAGTGACACAGACCACGCAACCCAGGGATCCAGCGCTGGGAAATAAAGCCTAAAAGAACCAACTGAAAACACCAGTGGGGGCTGAGGTGCCAGGAGAGACTCCCAGCCTCACAGGAGAGTTTCTTGGGGAGACCCACAGGGTCCTAGAATGTACACAAGCCCGCCCACCCAGAAGCCAGCACCAGAAGGGCCCAATCTGCTTGTGGGAAGCAGCAGAAGGGACAGAACCATTGCTTCCTCTCTGACCTTGCCCCCAAGTACAGCGTACAGAGTCACAACCCAGCAACTGGGTTGCCCACCCCAGTGAATACCTAAGGCTCTGCCCCTCAGTATGTAACAGGCATGACCAGACCCCCAAAAAAGGCTCAAGCAGAACAAATCAAAGCCCCACAGTCAATACATTTAAGTGACCAAGAAATAGCCAACCTATCAGATGTACAGTTCAAAGCACTGGTGATCAAGATGCTCATAGAATTGGTTGATTTTGGTTGCAAATTAGATGAAAAAATGAAGGCTACACTAAGTGAAATGAAGAAAAATGTAAGGGAACCAATAGTGATGGAAAGAAAACTGGGTTTCAAATCAATGGAGTGGATGAGAAGGAAGAAAAAAACATACAACCAGAAAAGAATGAAGAAATAAGAATTCAAAAAAAAATGAGGAGAAGCGTAGGAACCTCCAGGATATCTTTAAATGTTCCAATATCTGAATTATAGGGGAACCAGAGGGAGCAGAGGAAGAACAACACATTGAAAACTTTTTTGAACAAATAATAAAGAACTTCCCCATTCTAGCAAAGGAAATAGACTTCCAGGATGTCCAGGAAGCTCAGAGAGTCCCAAAGAACTTGGACCCAACAAGGCACATCATAATTACATTACCCAAGCTTAAAATGAAGGAGAGAATTCTAGAAACAGCAAGAGATAAGGGGACAGTAACCTACAAAGGAGTTCCCATCAGACTGTCAGCTGATTTCTCAAAACAGACCTTGCAAGCAAGAAGGAGCTGGAAAGAAGTATTCCAAGTCATGAAAGGCAAGGACCTACATCCCAGATTGCTCTATCCAGCAAAGCTTTCATTTAGAATGGAAGTGCTTCTCAGATAAGGTCAAGTTAAAGGAGTTCATCACCACCAAGCCCTTATTTTATGAAATGTTAAAGGGACTTATCTAAGAAAAAGAAGATAAAAAATATGAACAGTAAAAAGACATCAAACTCACAGTTATTAACAACCACACCTAAAACAAAAGCAAACTAAGCAAACAAATAGAACAGGAACAGAACCACAGAAATGGAGCTCACATGGAGAGTTAGCAACAGAGCAAAGGGGGGAGAAGAAGAGGGGGAAAAGGTATGGAGAATAAGTAGCATAGATGGTAGGTAGAAAATAGACAGGGTGAGGGCAAGAATAGTATGGGAAATGTAGAAGCTAAAGAACTTATGACCCATGGACATGAACTAAAGGAGGGGGGAATGTGGGTGGGACAGGGTGGGCAGGGTGGAGGGGAGTGAAGGGGGAAAATGGGACAAATGTAATAGCATAATCAATAAAATATATTTAAAAAACAAAAAATAAAATAAAATATTTTTATTAAAAAAAGAAATTTCTTTGGTTTGATTTCAGTAAAAAAAATAGTGTAAATAGCTTTAAAAAAAGACTTTTGCAACTACATTTTTTAGCTTACTTCTGAAATAAGAATTCTGAAATAACTCCCTACTTAGTTACATTCTTGGGAATCACAGAGCTGTTATATTCACAGTGAAATACTGTGAGTGTATATGTATTGACTTATGTGTATAAACATATACTAAACAATGTTTTTGTTTGAGTAATAGGTTTGTATATTGTTACAAGAATATTTTTACTTCATAAACTTTTTGAGTTGAATCCTTTCCTTTTTATTTAAAAAAAAAAACAGTTAATACCTAAGAACAAAGCAAAAAGCACTTACTTTTAACTATTTAACGTAAGTCAATCCAAAAAACTCTATTCAAGAGTTATTTCTACCCCACCCAACTGCCTAAACTAAGAAACAGGACTAACAACTTAGAAATATTATTAATGCTTTAAAGTCTGTTACAGACTATCATAACTTACTTCAATCTTGTTATTGTATAGGAGATGTAAACTTGGTTTTGATTTCACTCATTTAGGAATTTTAGGTTTGATCTCTAATTTTCTGATACTATTTTTATTTTCAAAGCCTTAGTATCCTCCACATTTAGTACCTTTCATTCACTAGTACTGATAAATAAAAGAAACATGTTTTATGTCATAAGGTTCATTTCAAATATCTAAGAGTTTATCTCATGGACATGGACAACAGTGTAGTGATTGCTGTGGGGAGAAGGGTATAAGGGGACTAAATGGCATTGGAAAAAATACAATAAAGAATAAAAAGATCAATCAATATTATTTCAAAGAGATACTTCAAAGAGAAGTCTTTATAGAATAATTTAATATAAAATAAGAAGAAATCATACAAAAATCTAGAGTTCATCCTCACACCACTGTCCATCTTTAGAAATATCACAAGAGTATTATATTGCTGTAAAGAATTCAACAAGTATATATCAGATTTACTTTATGCAAATAGCTCTGTTACTTAAAGGTCTTTACATCCTGGTCGAATTTATAACTGTGATAGTATCTATCTTCCAAATGAAAAATTTACTATTTTATTACCTAACAACACAGAGGCACCTAAGTAATGATACTGTAATCTGTACTAGCTAGTCAGCTAACAGAATATCTCATAATAAATGCCCAGATTTGTTTCCACATACAAAATGTCAAATACTGCTTTAGGACATGAAAATTAAGATTCTAGATATATAATTTCTTAATATTTGTGCCTAATTTTCTCCATCAAAGCTGGTTTAGACTGTCACTCTTTTCTTTCAGAAATATGGTTAATGAGGTTGATATAAGTATAGCAATTTAAAAGTGTCTAAGGCAGTGCTGTTCGATAGTATTTTCTATGATGAAGAAATGTTCTATTATCTGTGCTGTCTAATTTGGTAGCCACTAGCCACACAGGGCTACAGAATACCCGAAATGTGATACAGCAACAGAAGAGCTAAATTAGTAATTTTATTTAATCTTAATTAATCTTCATTTACATAGTAGCATGTGGGTAGTGGCTACTGTACTGAACAGTACATGTCTACAATATTGAAATTATTGAATATTTTCACTTACAAATACTTTTGAAATGAAGAAAAGTGGTTTCTTTAACAAAAGCTATAAACATAAATTAGTTGACCAGAGTTTGATAAGAAAACTCTTGTCCTAATATGCACCTTTTTTATTACCACAAAAGTTAAAGTTCCATTTTTCATATGGCACAGCATATCATCTCTCATGTACATATACTGTGTTTTGCTGTTTATAATGTGCACATTTTTGCCCAAATTCTTGAGGGAAAAATAAGGATGTGCATTATACACGGCCAGTTCCTGCAATCTATTGTATCTGTCCTTGTGTTCTGTAATTATGTTACATAAACTTTCTTGTATCATAATATGTTAAAAAATAAATGCTAAAACTCCTTTATTATACAAAAAAACTAGTATCTAAATATAAATAAATGAAGTAATTGAATTAAAAAGTTAAAACAAAAGATTTTTTTCCTGCAAGTTGGGCCAAAAACATGGGTGCACATTTGCCATGGGTACACAGCTAAACATGGTATACAACCCAAGAAAAACAACATTGCTACAGACTACTCTAAAGAGAGAGTCAGGCACTCATTAATTATAATTATAATTAATTATAATATATATGTGAATTATATAAATATTTATAATAATTAAATAAATGTGAATATATGTGTGAATTGAAGTGGTGAATGGTCCACTTATATTCTTTATTATAAAAAGAAATAAATGTTGTAGTGAAGAAAATGTCTGTACAAAGAATGAAACTTCAAGTGCTGAAAGAGTGAGAATTAGAAATAATTTGAAAAGAGATATCCTAGGCATAATGTGAAGCCTGAAAAGATAAACCAAGGTAGATTATGTTTTGACAAACTGCAGTTTCCCAGAAAGATAGTGACTTTTTCTGAGTGGTATGAAAAGTAGGAAATAATGAGGACTTTAGAAATGAATGAGCCTTCATTCTATTCTTATTTCTAAGTCTTTACGTGACTCTTTTAAGTATATATTTGAAAATTAAAAGGAGTTTTAAACCTGGTTGTTTTGAAGTCTCTCAGAGCTGTGGAGATGTACTCAGATAAATGTTTTTCCATGAGTGCTACTCTGATCCAAGCTCTCCCCTAAAAGGAAAAAGAAAAAATCAAATGTGAAAAGACATTAGACATTAAAACATGTTTTCTCATTGCATCATCAACAATATAAGAACTTTAATATGTTAAGAACTCATCCAAAATATATTTGATAAAGTTAAAAAATTTTAAGTAGATAATGGGTAAATTTTTATTATATACAGAATAGATTTTGTTTCTCTGAAGGTACAGGTTAAGCATGTCAGATTAACTATCCTTGGAAGAAAGAGAACCATTAGTACTGAGTTACTTGGATTACAGTCTTCTTTTAAATCACAGAATGTAATCAGAAGACATAACACTCTACTTCTATGCCCAAATCAACAAGCTTAATAAAATGAATCCCCTTAGAAAGCATCAGACACAGAATCCATACTCTTTAATAAAAAATAACAATTTTCACACCACTTGCTTAAGAAAATGTCTCACCTAACCTTCCAGAGGGAGGTTTTAGACAACT